>NC_134354.1:600723342-601923342 GCF_048569485.1 Anomaloglossus baeobatrachus
TGACTCCTCTGAGGACTGTACTGTGTGTTATGTTTAGGTGGAGGAAAAGGAGAGGCCTCTTGATGGAGCGCTCTTGCCTTCCTTGCTGCTTGCGTTTTGTCTGAGTGAGTTTTTATTGCCACTGGGGGCATAATAACCGATAGGCGCATCTGCTGTACAATTTACAATGCCGATAGGCTGACTCTTATCAATATTAGCAAAGCATGAATAAGCCCATAATTTGCATCACCACTGAATGACAGCAGCCTAACCTAAAGTCACTTGAGGATATGAACCTGGATTTTGTTTTGCGTATATTGCCATGATTCCGTATTTATCTTGTGCTGGTGAGCTGATATCTTTTTTCTTTTTTTCCTTGCTATATTTAAATGAGGATTTGTCGCCTACAAGGCTATGTCCATAGTTTATACTTTTATTTTTGACATACAGACTCCCTTTAATCCTTTAACAACCTCCGATACGCTCTTAGCGGCAGTCGTTAAGGGGCCTTATTACTCAGCGTCATTTTTTAATGACACTGAAGTATAAGTGTATAATACCACACCACTTGTGGAACTCTCACAGTTGACAGCTGTACATGACAGCTGGCACCCATAGGAATCACCCCTACCAGTTTTGGATCCAGTCAGGGCTGATTAACCCCTTAAATACCCCTGACAATCACAACAGCATTGTTTAAGATGTTAGACTGGGGTTAAAAACCCACTTAAGGCACAATCGTCCCTCCCATAATTATAATTCTTGGTGATATCCATCGCAATTGAACCATTTTGCCAATCATTACCCTGAACCATGGTATGGTGGCCTGTATATTCCAGCTATAAGCTGATTCTTACAGGCAGTCAGTGAGTCAATGACACAAATCTCATTTACTGCTGTGTACAGAAGTACATGAGATCAGTGATTAAATTAAAAAAGTCTCACAGTGGGACCAAGTAAAAAAAATAAAGTCAAATAAAATGTGTGAAAAAGTAAAAACCAACACAAAAAAGTGTACAGAAATCATGAAAGTCCATTTCAACACTAAAACTGCATCTTTGTGTTCAAACAAAAATAAACATAGAAATGTATACATATCGTATTTTTTGGATTATATTATGCACCATCCTCTTAAAAATTTAGGAGGAAAGTGAGGGCTGCGCCTTATAATCTGAATGTAGCTTACCAGGGTGGTGGAGAGGGGTTGCAAGCGGTTAGGGGAATACTGTGGTGGCTGTGCAGAGGCTGCAGTGGCTGGGCTGGTGCTGCAAAGGCTGTGTGGTGTCTTTGGAGGCTGGTGTGGGGTCTCTAGCGGCTAGTGCGGGGTCTATAGTGGCATGTGTGGGGTCTTTAACATTTGGTGCGGGGTCTGCAGCGGCTGGTGCAGGATCTGTGACTGCTGGTGCAGGGTCTGCGGTGGCTGTGCGGTGTCTGGAGCAGCTGTATGGGGTCTCTGGCGGCTGGTGCTGGGGTGGCTGTGCGGGGTCTCTGGCGGCTGGACTGGTGCTATGGGTTGCACGGTGAGGACATCAAATAATGCCACCTGGAGTTGACTTATGCGCAGATGGAATTCTAGGCTCAAGCTCCTATCTGCGCACACGCCACCTCCGGCCCATTGATCTCCCTCCAGTGGACTTAAGGAAAATGGCGCCCGGAGGTGGCGCTTTCCAAATGAGATTTCAGCTTGCCATTGAGCTTAGAGTTCAATCGTCGCTGACTCCAGGTGCCATTTCTTTAAAGCCCTCAGTGCCCGCAGCCTCCGCCGCAGCAACAGCCGCCAAAGCCCGAGCCCCAGCACAGCTGTCTTAGCACGGCAGCACTAGCCCCCGCTGCAACCCAAGCTCCAACTTCCAACACAGCTCCAGTCTCCACATCATCCCCAGCCTCCACCGCTGCACCAGCACAGCCTACAGTTTCTGGGACACCCACCGCCCCTGCCTCCTGTGACTCCGCTCTACCACTGTTACTGCCCCCACTGGTAAGACATCACCGAATTTTAAGACGGACCCCATTTTTTTTTTTCACCTTTTTTGCTCTGAATTTGGGGTGCGTCTTATAATCTGGTGCATCTTATAAAATGAAAAATATGGTAATTGGTATTACCGAATCTGGAACAGCTTGATTTATAAAAATGTAATGTCATTTATTCTGTAGTGCAAATACCATAAAAATATAAATGAAAAATATACAAAAGGTGTCATTTTTTTTATATTACTGACAGACAAAAAACTAAATAAAAAACGATCAAAAAGTCATATGTAAAAATAAAATTATAAAATGATAATGCAAACTATCCCGCAAAAAACAAGCCTCATTATAGCTCTTTCAGAAAAAATAATAAAAGTTTGAGCTGTCAGATTATATCAATGCGAAAACAAATTAATTTTCGTAAAATTTAGATTTTAACGTGTAAAAGTAAGGAAGCATAAAAAACAACAGAAATATGGTATCGCTGTAACCATACTAACCTGAAGAATAAATTGGTCTTATCACTTTTACCACACAGTTAGCCGCAAAAAAAACCTTATAAAAACCTATAAAAGTGAATTGCTGGTTATTATTACTCCGTCATCTGAAAAATTTGAATAAAAAGTCACCAAAAAATGTTATAGTACCAAAACATAACTCCAACTCGTCACGTAGAAAAAAAGCCTTTATAAAGCCCTCATGCCAAAAAATAAAAAGTTGCCCCTTTCAGAATATTGCATTGGAAAGACTATTTATTATAATAAAAACCTTTTTACTGTATCCTAGAAGAAAGACATAAAAAAAATATAACTTTGGTATCACTGTAATCGCACGGACCACAGAATAAATTTGTTCTATCAATAATACTGCATGTTGAACAGCGCAAAAATAAAAAAGAACTATTTCTGTCCTGCTATCTATTCCTTCATTCTGCCTCACACAAATCAGAATAAGGCTCATCTGATATTTATCCTGCACTCTCCGCTGAGCAATACAGTAAGTTAGAGTTTCCTTGCAAAACCCAAAATACGCAATTTAGACAAATCCTTCATTGGATTGCGTAATGTAATGAAGCAGATGGATAGATACGCTTAGGACGCCATCTGGTCTCATTTGCAGCCCAGCAATGTGTCCTCATACAGATCTGTGCATGCCTAAAAAGATGGACACCACCAAATCAGATGCCAAACGGAGTCCAAATGTCTCCATTTGCCTCATTAGAGTTAGTAGTTTCACTGTGAGTTTTGTCTGAATAACATTTTGGGGAGATTTACGTGGAAACTCTTATGTAAATGCTCAGTACAGAACACAAGAATGTGATCCCAGTCTTATACTGAAAGCGATCAAAAAACTATTCTGGACCCCAAAATGTTGTCAATAAACCCGTATATTGGGGGTTCCAATGTTGCTGGTAAAACAAAGACTCTGGAAAAGTGATGGCTCCTACCCCATAATTATAATCCAGTGAAATCTGTGCTCCCAAATCTAAATGCTCCCCTCATTTTGAGCCCATCTGAGCCTAAACCGCAGTTAACGACCACATGTGTGGCATTAATGTAGTGTGGAGAGGTCATTTAACAATCGAAGGGGTGTAAGTCTCCAGAAGCACAAGCTGGGCACAATATATCTGTATCTGTAGTTTCTGATGACATACTGTATAAGGGATATCCCTGGGTTAGGAAGCAATTGCATAATAAATTGTGGGATCCACCTGTTAATCCTTGTTTAACTCACAAATTTGAAGCTAGTAAAAAAAATTACGCTTTTACCACTAACATGTTGTCTTTCCACTTTCCAATGTTATAAAATTCTGAGAGTCACCTGTGAGTTCCAAAAGATCACTTCACCACTAAATGAATTCCTCATGCAGTAAAATATGGGCCACGTGTGGGGTGTATGTTCATCTGGCACCTCAGGGGCTCATCTAATGGATGCCACAATCTATTCAAATGGAATCTGTATTCTAAATACAAATCTCTTTCCTTCCCATCTGAGCCCCGTTGTGCACTCAAATAGTAGTGTATAACCACATATAAGGTACTGCCATGTTCAGTAAAAATTGCTCAACAATTGATTATTGCGACATGACCGATGACGTACTAGTATTTCATTGGTCGGGAAGGCGTTAAGGGCATAAAAATTAAATATTTGATAATTGCTACATTTATAAAATTTTCTCCAAATTTCCAATTTTTCACAATCAAGTGTAAAAAATATTGTACTAAATTTACCACTATCATGAAATGCAATATGTCATGAAAAAACAATCTCAGAATCACTGTGATCTGTTGAAACATTTCAGAGTGATTACATCATGAAGTTTCACTGGTCAGATTTTTAAAATTTGGCTGCGTTATTAAGGTCAAAATGGCTTCGTCATTAAGGAGTTAAGGCCACATTTACACATTCAGTATTTGGTCAGTATTTTACATGGGTAATTGCCAAAACCAGACATGTAACAGTGAGAGGAAAAGTATAACACAAACATGTGTGTTATGTTCACAGGGTGAGCAAGGGATTAGCAGACTCACTGGGCCACAGCACACAGAAACCAAAAGGGCCTTGAATACGGAACCACACCTGGTTTTACCCAGAGCCTGCAGGTGTGACACTGGGTGCCACTCGGGAAGACTCATGCTGTGACAGCTGGCCCCAGGAGTACAAACACTGACAGTCGCCAATGATAGAAACAGCAGCAGCCGCCAGTGCTTTGGATTAACCTGGCATAGATGTGGTAGCAGCAGCCAATGTGGATACTTGCAGCAGCGGATGTGGATATCATGGTAAGCAGCTGGCGAGGATAGTTGAAGCAGCAGCAGTGGGCTTGTAATGCACTGAAATACTGATACAAATCAGAAACAGCATAGAGCACAATGAACCTGAGGACCAGAAATGTATAAAACTAATTGCCCAGGCACGTCCCTGAAGGGGAAGGTGCCTTAACACCAGAAATCCCAGGAATTTCGAGCTCTATAGGGTTCCAATGGTTGAAATGTTAAATGACCCCTCTCTGTGACTGCTAGTGTTAAATACCTGAAACCTTTCGGCGAGCTCTGAAGTACTTCCGGTGCAAGGTGTACTGGTATAGGCATTACAATATGCAACAGTTCTGCATTTTTTGTCCACTCATGGTTTTTGTTTGCAAAAACAGATGTAAATCAAAACTGACCAAATAGTGAACATGTGAACTTTGCATCACAAGGTTGTAATAATTGATGTAATATAGTTGTGTAAGTGATTTGGAACACCATCCCTCCAATCCTATTCTATATCACATTCTGCTCATTTCATATTTTTAGCATGTCTGCTTTTACAAGCTCCAACTCTGTGAGTATTGTTAAAAAAAAGTCTTCTAAAAGGTTTGTAAAAAGCCTCTCAGCAAACAAACATCTTTAAAACATTCAGCAAGTGAAAATTAATTAAAACAGGAGCTTCACAGCTGAACCATTTATTCAACTCAGATATACACTCATACACAGAGTCAGAGTATTTAGGAAGCAATGGCTTCAGAATAAAAAAGACATCTTGATTAATCACCTACTACTCATAGCCTGTATTGTAAGGGCAGGAAAACACTCATGTTATATTGCTAAATAAATATTACAGGAGCACGCTGTTAACAGATATGCGCTTCAAGAGCCTAGTGATAACAGATCTATTTTGCGTAATGGAGAAGCACAATAACACATGTACAATAAGTTAATACCTCCTGATTTATTATTAGAAATCCTAGTAATTGGATCAAATGAAGTAAGATGTCTGCTGTCAACATGTAGTTATATTTGTTTGAAATTTGCAAATATTAAAATACACACTTCAGGGATATATGGAGAACAGCGGCTTTACACTCAATTCTTCAGGTTTTAATAACTTTTTTTTTCTAAATGACATGTTAATAATCTAATAAATCAAAAGAGCTCAGGCTTGAAAGAGAGATCAGTGGTGTTTGCTTTATTCCAATGCCTGTGTGTTTTAAGTAATAATCTTGATAATTTCCTTTTCAGTCCATCACATTTTTTTTCTCAAGTAATACGCTATCTGGGGCTCGAATTCTCTTTTAACAATAAAAAGGTTAAATAATTTATTCATGGTTACATGTTTTTAAGCTTTTTATTAAGTGAATTTTTTTTATGACTGATAGCTTAGGTTAGGTCCCCACTTTTAAGTTAAGTTCCCAATTTTTGGTGAGTTTTTGATGTTGCGTATTTTTTGTTGCACACAAAAGGCATTGTCTTACAGTTCCAGCACAGTGGACGGGATTTATAGAAATCTAATGCCCACTGCTTTTTCTTATGCAGGATAAACTGACCTGCGGTACGTGTTTGACATTCTCAACACAGCAGTTTCTCTCGTGGGTACGCTGATTTTATGTATAGATTTTCCCTTAGAACAGCATTAGATGTATAAAATCCCCAGGTATTAGATGCACATAACCATAACTATATCAATAAATTTAAAGTAAGCCAAGCTAAAAAATGCAACAAAAAATACAGTTTAATTTAAAACATGTCATACCAAAAAGAGACAAAGACCAGAGCGTAAAACAAGCAATAAAAACCCATGTAAGAGAATACCCTCAAAAATTTAATGAAATAAGGACAAGTAAGACCTGTTTTAGACGTTAGTCATTCTGGTACGTATGTGCTAGTTTTTATACGAACCAGAATCATTGACATATGCAGATCCATTAAAATCAATGGGTCTGTGCACACATCAGTGAGGTTTAACTGACCGTGTCTTCGTGCGGCATAAACGTGTATTTGTGATTACCGCACGGAGACATGTCCATTTTTTTAGGCATCACTGATATCCCACAGACCACACTATGATGGGATCTGTGAAACATATACCAGTAAAACAAAAACATTGAAAATAAAAAAAAAATTCAACTCTCCTGTCTCCAGCAATGCTGTGTTCAGCCTATGCTCTCTGTTTCTTCAGAGCTGGCTCATTACTGGCATGCATATGCATGTATGCAGGCACAGCCAACCCGGAAGTAGCTTCAGCAGCGTCAGTGGCAACAGAGAGAGAAGAGTTCAGCACCACGGACAGCAGGAATAGGACAGGTGAGTTGATCGCCATGTGCAATCATGGATGACGGATAACTTAACACAGATTGCACATGGACAACCCACGTGTGACATGAATCATGGCACATGGAGGGCCATATGCATGTTTAACACGTCAGTGAAGAACGTCTGTGTTTTTCACTGACGTGTGAAACAGGCCTAACTAGTAGAGCTGGGCAGACTCGCAGAAAACTGGGACCAGAAAACTCAGATCCAGTCAGGAATCTGGTACCCAGATAAGTCTATGGGAACCAGAATCCGGAAATTAAAAATGTTGGTAGAAGGAGATAAGGGGGTTGGAGCGCGCATGGTGTACTCACCAAAGATCCATCATGGCGGCAAGCTGTTTCCAGTTGTTCCCTCATCTCTTATGCATCGCATTATTATACACATGATTGTAATTTATTATACCCCAATTGCTCTGGTGGTGAGGCCATCCTTGTATAGGGACTCCTTGCTTTTTTAAAAGTTTTTAATAATTATAGTGTATATTCTAAAAAAAAATAGTTTTAATTAATTGGGCTGTTTGTACCATTTTTCTTTTTGGAGATGTTGTTTAATTGTATTATGGGTGCTTCCCTATACTAGATGGTTAAGTCTATTCATAGTGACTAGTATTTAGATGTTATATTGAAGGGAGCATCTAAAGGCCCCGTCACACTAAGCAACATCGCTAGCAACATCGCTGCTAACGAACAACTTTTGTGACGTTGCTAGCGATGTTGCTGTGTGTGACATCCAGCAACAACCTGGCCCCTGCTGTGAGGTTGTTGGTTGTTGCTGAATGTCCTGGGCCATTTTTTAGTTGTTGCTGTCCCGCTGTGAAGCACAGATCGCTGTGTGTGACAGCGAGACAGCAACAACTAATGTGCAGGCAGCAGGAGCCGGCTTCTGCGGAGGCTGGTAACCACAGTAAACATCGGGTAACCAAGAAGCCCTGTCCTTGGTTACCCGATATTTACCTTTGTTACCAGCCTCAGCTGCTCTCACTGTCAGTGCCAGCTCCTGCTCTGTGCACATGTAGCTGCAGGACACATCGGGTTAATTAACCCGATGTGTGCTGTAGCTAGGAGAGCAAGGAGCCAGCGCTAAGCAGTGTGCGCGGCTCCCTGCTCTGTGCACATGTAGCTGCAGCACACATCGGGTAATTAACCCGATGTGTGCTGTAGCTAGGAGAGCAGGGAGCCAGCGCTAAGCAGTGTGCGCTGCTCCCTGCTCTCTGCACATGTAGCTGCAGCACACATCGGTTAATTAACCCGATGTGTGCTGTAGCTAGGAGAGCAAGGAGCCAGCGCTAAGCAGTGTGCGCGGCTCCCTGCTCTGTGCACATGTAGCTGCAGCACACATCGGGTAATTAACCCGATGTGTGCTGTAACTAGGAGAGCAGGGAGCCAGCGCTCAGTGTGCGCTGTTCCCTGCTCTCTGCACGTGTAGCTCCGTGCGCTGGTAACCAAGGTAAATATCGGGTTGGTTACCCGATATTTACGTTACCAAGCACAGCATCTTCCACGCGGCGCTGGGGGCTGGTCACTGGTTGCTGGTGAGCTCACCAGCAACTCGTGTAGCGACGCTCCAGCGATCCCTGCCAGGTCAGGTTGCTGGTGGGATCGCTGGAGCGTCACAGTGTGACATCTCACCAGCAACCTCCTAGCAACTTACCAGCGATCCCTATCGTTGTTGGGATCGCTGGTAAGTTGCTTAGTGTGACTGGACCTTTAAAGGTACAGTCACACTAAGCAACTTACAAGCGATCCCAACAACGATAGGGATCGCTGGTAAGTTGCTAGGAGGTTGCTGGTGAGCTGTCACACTGCGACGCTCCAGCGATCCCACCAGCAACCTGACCTGGCAGGGATCGCTGGAGCGTGGCTACACGAGTTGCTGGTGAGCTCACCAGCAACCAGTGACCAGCCCCCAGCTCCTTGCTCTCCTAGTACAGCACACATGGGGTTAATTACCTGATGTGTGCTGCAGCTAAATGTGCACAGAGCAGGGAGCAGCGCACACTGAGCGCTGGCTCCCTGCTCTCCTACTTACTGCACACATCAGGTTAATTAACCCGATGTGTCCTGCAGCTAGCTACATGTGCACAGAGCAGGAGCCGGCAGCACAGGCAGTGAGAGCGGGGGAGGCTGGTATCAAAGGTAAATATCGGGTAACCAAGGACAGGGCTTCTTGGTTACCCGATGTTTACATTGGTTACCAGCCTCCGCAGAAGCCGGCTCCTGCTGCCTGCACATTTAGTTGTTGCTCTGTCGCTGTCACACACAGCGATCTGTGCTTCACAGCGGGAGAGCAACAACTAAAAAATGGCCCAGGACATTCAGCAACAACCAACGACCTCACAGCAGGGGCCAGGTTGTTGCTGGATGTCACACACAGCGACATCGCTAGCAACGTCACAAAAGTTGTTCGTTAGCAGCGATGTTGCTAGCGATGTTGCTTAGTGTGACGGGGCCTTAAGAGTAAAGCTTGATTTGCACACAATGGTAAAGTTGCATCTTTTATCTGAAATAGCTTGTTGCCTTTGTGGTCTTTTGACTGTTCCCCAGCACTATCATTTAATCCTGCAAATATATAAAGGTAGGTAAACAGTTATGTCACTTTTAAAAGCAGGTTGTCAATCATAATGGCCACACAGTTTTTTAGGTGACATTGCTTTTATCTGCAATACTGATTGATTGTGATGGGAAATTGTAAAATGACTGCAGCTGATCAGGGAATTTGTTGTTGAAAGCTGTGGAATAACCGCTGTGTGTGAACGGAGCCCAAGAGAACTAATGAGGCAAATGATCAGTGTGAGATTTTAGGAGCAGGAGGGGCACTGAGGAGCTGTCAACCAGTCAATGGAGGTGGAAATTGAGTAAAGTATTATACAACTATTCTACCATTGATTTTTAAAGTCATCATGTTTAAAAGTCTATTTAATAATTTATACACTTTGTATTGGGAAATCCAGTGATCACTCTGTTTTAGCATAATAATAATAATAATAATAATAATAATAATAATAATGATAATAATATTTCATTCATTCTAGTGATGTGAATAGGAAGATTTCTGCATTCAATTACATGCTGTATTAAAAATGATAAACCAAAATACAAGTAAGGGCTATAGATTTTCCAGTAGGTGAAGTATAACTAGAATTTCATACTGTTTTAAGAATAATCAGTAATACAGAATTTGCTCTCGATTACAGCTGTCCATCAGCAATGTGAATTCTTGCCTTCCAGTGTTGCTTAGTAGTTTTTGGTTTTTTTTCAAGTGACCTGATCAATACAGATTCTATCACAAATGATTAAGGAGAAGGCAGGCTGGTACAACCAATTAACTATAAGATGATTAAATGGGATTTTAAATTGTGCTAGGGAAACATCCATATGCACACCTAATAAAATTGCATAGTGAAGGACTGATACCCATTTGCAATTAATCTTATTTTAAATGAGTACAGATTAAAAAGTGCAGGTTATTTAATAATTAGTTACACTTTATTTTTAATTATTACATTTAATAAAACATTTATTATTTAGCCCAACTGTTACATACAGTATGATTAAATGTTTAAGTAGATATAATTAATACTAGATGCAAATGTAATATTTGGCTCTCATGCATCTGTAGATTTGATTTATTGATTAAAATTTGTCAGAATATCAGAATGTAGGATAAAGTTCTTATATATTGTCTATTTGATGAGTTTCATATGGCCCCTTGTTGGCGGACATACCGTTCCGGTAATCTGTGCAGATGCAAAGGCACTCAAGAAGTAAGGGGCTTATTTTTACCTCCAAAGCAGGTGGAATTCTGCATAAGGGTACGCTCACACGAGCGTGAAAATCGGACGAGTGCAATGCGAGAAATTCTCGCATTGCACTCTGACCAATGTTAGGCAATGAGGGCGAGCTGTTGGTCAGCTTTTCTCGCATCCAGATTCTGGATGCGAGAAAAGCGGCAGCATGCAGCGATTGTCTGCGAGAGCCGTATCACTCGCACCCATTCAAGTGAATGGATGCGAGAGATACATCGGACTGCACTCGGATGTTATCCCAGTGCAGTGCGATCTACGCACAGGCTGACAATGGAGGAGATGGTAGAATTAACCCCTCCCTCTCCTCCGCAGCGCCTGCACTCAGCTTCACAGCTGTGACCCGATCGCAAGATCGGGTTACAGTCGCATGACACCCGGCTCACGCTCGCAGCAGAGCCTGAGCCGGGGGACATTAGCATATCGCATCCGATGCTCTCGCATCGGATGCCATACGCTTGTGTGAGTCCAGCCTTATGATAAGTAACTGGACTACAAAAGTGTTCTTTTACAGGGGCCCTTTTCTGTCGGTCTACTACTGGGTCCAAGTACTTTGACCATGCATGATTCAAAAAACCTTGTCTAACTACCACATTTTCTGAACTGAGTTAACTGTTTTTAACACTCCTCAACATTGAAATTGAAACACCAAGAAGGCAAAATCATGAAATGATGGGGATAACAGGATCTATAGACATGCCTATTCTATGTAAATATTTTGAAAGTGGAAACAAAGGCCCTATTTCAGTAAGAAGTAGTGTTTCTTATATGCAGGAATAAGACTCCCCTAATTCATTAAGAGGTTCATGTTACTTAATAAATTAGGCACATTTTATCAGTGGTATGTTCCTGTTTGCCTCATGAAACATGTTACACCAGTAGAGAAACACCACTGTTAATAAATGTGGCAGAAAGGCGATGCTACATCCCATCTCACGCCAATGACTCCCCAGTTTTCCATCTGCCAGAGGTTCCCAAAACAAGGTGTGAAAAAACAAAAGTTGCTTTATGTTGATCAAAATATTTTCAATTTATGAAAGTGTTTAATGCCATAGTTTTGCCAGTAACTCTATGAGAAAACTGGACCAAAGTTCTCAAAACGTCTTGATTTTGGTTAGTATCAAGTATTGGCACCATGCACAGAAAATTTGCTTTTACATGTCATGGCATGCTATCAAGTAATTAGTGATTGTATAAGTAATGTTCGGATCTAATACTTGCAGCTCCTTTTTCAATTGCAAAGAAGTCCCAGATGTGCATTTTTGGAGATAAGCCAGAGACACTGCAGGCAATACGTTTATGTCAAGCGGATGCTCACAACAAGATGGCATTATAGTGTTAAAAAATGTCTCCTTGGGCACTTAAAAGAAATAGTCATACCACTGGTTTCATAGTAAAATCAATGTAACACTGAGATATTAGTGTACCTAGAATGAAGACTAGAGTGGTCCTGTTACCATACATTATGGAAACCCACAAAATAATTTCACCAGTAGCACTGATGTGACATTTCCTGTTGAAAGCCTCTTCATAGTATTGTCCATGAGATCTCCAAACCATGATATAGCTACCATTACATCCAAGACAGAATTGAGACTCATTGCCAAAGATGTTTCACCTCCATTTCAGCCCCCATTGCGGTCTTGCTCTGAACTCTAGTAGACTTTGAAAGTTGTGGCATGAGGTCAATTTAACCATGGTAACTGCATGTAAGGCTAGAAGTCTAATATAATGCAAATGACTTCTGGTAGTTTGTGTAAATACTGTTTGATGCTTTAGGCTTGGAATGAGACATGCAATTTAACTTGCAGTACATAATGAATCAATTATGAAGCTGGTGATACAGCCATTTCTCTAAACTGTCCCAGAAATTGTTTTTCAAGACACCAGTATCAGGCCGCATGTTGCTCATGCTAAAGAGAGCAGCTTCTGTAGCCTAAATGAGCTATCATGGCCTACAGCATGTCCAGCCTTGTCTCTCATCAAGCCCATCTGGGATTCCCTGGTTAGCAACTGGAAAGGGAATTATCTCCAGTAGATTGGGTGAATTGTCATCCCAAGTGCATTCAGGAAGACAGAACATCCCTCAACCATTAATACATTTATTGATAGCTTGCCAAGACGTTTAAGTCCATGTATTTCTGTACATTGCATTCATATGCAATACTTAACAAATCAAAGTATTTTTTAAACATTTGTTTACCTTTCATCATCATTTACATATACAGTTAGGTCCAGAAATATTTAGACAGTGACACAAGTTTTGTTATTTTAGCTGTTTACAAAAACATGTTCAGAAATACAATTATATATATATATAGTATGGGCTGAAAGTGCACACTCCCAGCTGCAATATGAGAGTTTTCACATCCAAATCGGAGAAAGGGTTTAGGAATCATAGCTCTGTAATGCATAGCCTCCTCTTTTTCAAGGGACCAAAAGTAATTGGACAAGGGACTCTAAGGGCTGCAATTAACTCTGAAGGCGTCTCCCTCGTTAACCTATAATCAATGAAGTAGTTAAAAGGTCTGGGGTTGATTACAGGTGTGTGGTTTTGCATTTGGAAGCTGTTGCTCTGACCAGACAACATGCGGTCCAAGGAACTCTCAATTGAGGTGAAGCAGAACATCCTGAGGCTGAAAAAAAAAGAAAAAATCCATCAGAGAGATAGCAGACATGCTTGGAGCAGCAAAATCAACAGTCGGGTACATTCTGAAAAAAAAAGAATTGACAGATGAGCTTGGGACCTCAAAAAGGCCTGGGCGTCCACGGATGACAACAGTGGTGGATGATCGCCGCATACTTTCTTTGGTGAAGAAGAACCCATTCACAACATCAACTGAAGTCCAGAACACTCTCAGTGAAGTAGGTGTATCTGTCTCTAAGTCAACAGTAAAGAGAAGACTCCATGAAAGTAAATACAAAGGGTTCACATCTAGATGCAAACCATTCATCAATTCCAAAAATAGACAGGCCAGAGTTAAATTTGCTGAAAAACACCTCATGAAGCCAGCTCAGTTCTGGAAAAGTATTTTATGGACAGATGAGACAAAGATCAACCTGTACCAGAATGATGGGAAGAAAAAAGTTTGGAGAAGAAAGAAAACGGCACATGATCCAAGGCACACCACATCCTCTGTAAAACATGGTGGAGGCAAGGTGATGGCATTGGCATGCATGGCTTTTAATGGCACTGGGTCACTTGTGTTTATTGATGACATAACAGCAGACAAGAGTAGCCGGATGAATTCTGAAGTGTACCGGGATATACTTTCAGCCCAGATTCAGCCAAATGCCACAAAGTTGATCGGACGGCGCTTCATAGTACAGATGGACAATGACCCCAAGCATACAGCCAAAGCTACCCAGGAGTTCATGAGTGCAAAAAAGTGGAACATTCTGCAATGGCCAAGTCAATCACCAGATCTTAACCCAATTGAGCATGCATTTCACTTGCTCAAATCCAGACTTAAGACGGAAAGACCCACAAACAAGCAAGACCTGAAGGCTGCGGCTGTAGAGGCCTGGCAAAGCATTAAGAAGGAGGAAACCCAGCGTTTGGTGATGTCCATGGGTTCCAGACTTAAGGCAGTGATTGCCTCCAAAGGATTCGCAACAAAATATTGAAAATAAAAATATTTTGTTTGGGTTTGGTTTATTTGTCCAATTACTTTTGACCTCCTAAAATGTGGAGTGTTTGTAAAGAAATGTGTACAATTCCTACAATTTTTATCAGATATTTTTGTTCAAACCTTCAAATTAAACGTTACAATCTGCACTTGGATTCTGTTGTAGAGGTTTCATTTCAAATCCAATGTGGTGGCATGCAGAGCCCAACTCGCGAAAATTGTGTCACTGTCCAAATATTTCTGGACCTAACTAACTAACATGTGTATCGATACTGTGATTTCCACAAGTCCACGACTTTCCCTTTTTGGTGTTCAAATTTTAAAAGTGAAGTGATTTTCAATTCTAAATTGGCCAGGCTACTAAGGCAAAGAGCATGAGGTGCAAGCCAGCTTTATACTTTACAACCTGCTCTAAAACTTGGCCAGCTTTAGTCCTCTGCACTTCTTCCATATTTCAGAGGCTAAGTTGCCTCTTCTAGTAGGCTGGAGGAGAGCAGAGTCAAGAGCAGTGGTGCAACCAAGCCATTGATCCAAACTATCAATGTTTAAGGAGCATATCATCCCCGACATAGCAAGGAGCCAGTATCCATAAGCAATGTGCTCCTGCAGACTCAACTTTTCAAAATCTCTGTAATGATAGGCATGGACAATGTAACAAACATCTTGGTTGGACATTTTGGATTTTTAAAAAGGCCAGCAGAAGCTTTGTCTGCTACTAAAAAACCATGATAGTGCATTAAAGGTCCAGTCACACTAAGCAACTTACCAGCGATCCCAACAATGATAGGGATCGCTGGTAAGTTGCTAGGAGGTTGCTGGTGAGATGTCACACTGCGACGCTCCAGCGATCCCACCAGCAACCTGACCTGGCAGGGATCGCTGGAGCGTCGCTACACGAGTTGCTGGTGAGCTCACCAGCAACCAGTGACAAGCCCCCAGCGCCGCGTGGCAGATGCTGCGCTTGGTAACTAAGGTAAATATCGGGTAACCAACCCGATATTTACCTTGGTTACCACCGCACGTGCAGAGAGCAGGGAGCAGCACACACTGAGCGCTGCTCCCTGCTCTCCTAGTTACAGCACACATCGGGTTAATTACCCGATGTGTGCTGCAGCTAAATGTGCACAGAGCAGGGAGCAGTGCACAATGCTTAGCGCTGGCTCCTTGCTCTCCTAGTTACAGCACACATCGGGTTAATTAACCCGATGTGTGCTGCAGCTACATGTGCACAGAGCAGGAGCCGGCACTGACAGTGAGAGCGGCGGAGGCTTTTAACAAAGGTAAATATCAGGTAACCAAGGACAGGGCTTCTTGGTTACCCGATGTTTACATTGGTTACCAGCCTCCGCAGAAGCCGGCTCCTTCTGCCTGCACATTTAGTTGTTTCTGTCTCACTGTCACACACAGCGATCTGTGCTTCACAGCGGGACAGCAACAACTAAAAAATGGCCCAGGACATTCAGCAACAACCAACGACCTCACAGCAGGGGCCAGGTTGTTGCTGGATGTCACACACAGCGACATCGCTAGCAACGTCACAAAAGTTGTTCGTTAGCAGCGATGTTGCTAGCGATGTTGCTTAGTGTGACGGGGCCTTTAGGTAAATCCACAATTTTACAGCCTCTTCTGAGTGACGAAGTGCACAGTGTTGCTTCTGTCTTGTTATAACAGAGCAAGTTTTTCTTGAATTTCACTCCTATCTTTAATTTAGGCTACACTGATATAGTGGTAGCCCATAAAAACAGGGATAGTGTTACTTTAGTCTAACGGCTGTGTATGGTATTGACACCCAGCCCCATTCATTTGAATGCAATTTCAAAAACAACCCATGCAAAAGAGTTGAGCTATACCTGAAAAAATATGTCCAATCCAAGAAATTCTATTTAGCAATGTTGATCCTTTAGAAAATTGTAGATAGAGTAGAATTAAAGCAATCCTCAAGTTATTAAGTTTAAACTGAAGGCTTCAGAGATCCCTTAGAATTATGTGTCTGAGTGGTCTGATAAAGACTCCTAAGTGGTTTTAAAAGCTTGCAATTTAAACCCATAACCAGAAAGGTATCAATGTATCTCAAGAGGTAAAGTGAAAACCATAATATCTGAATGAAGTGTTACAGCGTCGCAAAGTTAGATGTCACAATCTTTATATTGTACTAATATAATGCCAGTTTGTTAAATGCGAATGGATGTAATATTTTTAGATGTAAGTAGTTTAATTAAACATTTTCATAAAGTAGGTTAAGTGGTCATCAGTCACAACTATGACGTAGGTACTGGTATAGATAAAGCTCCAAAAATATTGTACCTACAAATACATTGCAATTATATAGTATCACAGAGCTTTGAACATTAATATTAAATATGCTGGATCAGTCTAATTGTAATAATAATGAGCATAATATATTCCAGCATATTTAATTGTAAGTCAATGGCAGAAAAAGAAGCATCTCTGAGTATGTTACGGTTCCTGTTTCTGGGGATCTGCGTGTCTCTTTATCCTTTGCTGTGGTCTGGCTATGCTATATCTTGGTCCCAGGTCTATGTGGCGCTGGAGACTATGTTCTGATTCCATGCTACTGAGCATGTGCGAGCGCTGGAGACTAAGTCCTATCTTGGAGCCACTGCACATGTGCGGGTGACATCATCGCTGACACGAGGTCACATGTCTCTGACACATTCTAAGCCGATTGGCCGCTGGTCATGTGCTTATGACGCTTTGCTCTGTGATAGGCCAGCGTGACGTCATTGCTGACGATTCTCGCAGCGGATTGGCTGGTGTCCTCCATCTTGGATGAGGCACAGAGTCTATATAAGACCCTGACGCACGCTGCTCGGCGCTCAGTCCTCTTGGCTCCTGCATAGGAGTGGATGCTCTGTGCATGTCCCTTGCGGCACCTATTGTCTATCTAGGTGAGCGTTATCGGTAGGGTAACGCTCTTGTACCTTGCAGCCTATGCTGTGGTCCGTATCATCACACCTTTGTGGAGCGGACATAGGCAGGTGCTTGCTGAACATGGACTGACTGGGCCTTGTGGTTCTACTCTGAGGTGAGCGCTATCGGTAGGGTAGCGCTCCTGTACCTTTCAGCAGTACTGTTGTCCGTGTCCTCGCACCTTAGTGGAGCGTACATAGGTAGGTTAGGTGGTCATTGCCTTCTAGGGTAATGCTCCACTACGCAGCCTCCTGCAGCAGTCCGTATCCTCGCACACTAAGGGAGCGGTCATAGGCAGGAGTTTCAAGCTAGCAGCATTGCTGCTGTCTGTATCCTTGCACCACAAGTGGAGTGGACATAGGTTGGTGCCATATTGCACACACTACACTTAGTCTCTGTGACTGTTAACTGAGACAGGTGCTTTCATGCTCACAGACTGTGAGACTTCTTTGCACTTTTATGTTGTATTCCTCACACTTTTGCATTTCCACTCCTATGTTATGCTAAGAGGTAGTCGCTGTGACTTAAACAGTATACACCACTATTGGCCTTGGTGACACTGTGACGTAACAGTGTCAGTACCGCTTTGGTGGTACAGGTTTCCCCTATCCTCTGCCCTACTCTGCGGCAGAGCTCTGCATGGTGGACCCTGACGTTCGGATAGCCTTCCATTCCCTTATTATCCGACAGCCCCCATAACAGAGTATTGCTGAAAATACGATTTAAAAATCACTTTGTGTATTCGAGATTATTGTTATTTAATTTTTTTGTAATCCTCTCCAGTTAAATCACAATACTTGGTCTTAAAAAGTGTTTTCCAAGTTAAGACTCTATTGTGCCATACTAAGGAATTTTAGGGCATTCTTTTTGACAATGTATGGTGTGTCTAACCCCATGGTGGAAAATGCCACAATCTAACATGCCATAATTTCTTTCTATGATATTCCATATGAATCCTCCATATTCCTCTATATGTAACTAATAGAGATGAGCGAACCGGTCGCGGTTCGGCTCGAGGTCGGTTCGCCGAACGAGGGTTCCGTTCGAGTTTGGTTCGTCGAACGTTCGACGAACCGAACTAGAACCAATAGGCTATAATGGGAGGCAATCACAAACACATAAAAATGCATGATAAATGTACACAAACAGTTAATAAACATTGCCATAACACTTACCGGTCCTCGCGATCCCTTCTGCACTCTGTCTCCTGCCGCTATTCCATCCGATGATTGCTGAATCCTCCCGTGACCGGCACTGCCAGCAGAGATGCAGGACCTGTCGTGACGTCAAAATAGCCATGTGACCAGTCACGTGGCTATTATCTCATTGGCTACAGACTGGTCACATGACTATGACGCGTCATGTAGGACCTGCGAGTGCATCTCTCCGGTACACGGTGCACATATGTGTATCGCCGTGTACCGGCGACATGCTCTAGCACACGGTCGACTCCCAGTTCCGTTAGGGACCGGCTGACACAGCCGGTCATTAACGGAGATCACCATTGCCATAGCAACGCAGTTAGCGGTGACGTCACCGCTAACCGCAGCTCCGAGAGCACCGTTGCTATGGTAACACGTCTGTCAGCGTTACCGCTGTTACCGCTGACAGCCAGCACTGATCACTCACGGAGTGAAGGCTGCACGCTGCTTCCCGATTGTAGTGAGGATTGTACTGAGGATGAGGTTCCCCAGCCCCAAGTGATGGGCTGGTGAACCTCATCCTCACTACAATCGTCATTACTACTACACTAGTGAGGATTGTACTGAGGATGAGGTTCCCCAGCCCCAAGTGATGGGCTGGTGAACCTCATCCTCACTACAATCGTCACTACTACTACACTAGAAAGAAAGAAGACAGAAGAGCAGGATCGTGGAGGGCTGACAGGGGGTAATAAAGATGGAGTCTCTAATGTGTCTGTGTATTTATTTCTATTAAAGTATTTTTTCTCTGTGTGGTGTCTTTTTTTTAACCCTTTATTGGAGATTCTTAATGGCCGGGTCAAACGTGCCTGACATTAAGAATCTCTGGCTTAATACTGGCTAGTAAAACAAAGCCAGTATTAACTCATGATTACCCAACAAGCCACCCGGCTCCAGGGCTGTTGGAAGAGTTGGATACAGCGCCAGATGATGGCGCTTCTATGAGAGCGCCATTTTCTGGGACGGCTGCGGACTGAAATCCGCAGCAGAGGCGCCCAGAAACCTCGGGCTAACCTGTGCTGCAGATTCCAATCCCCAGCTGCCTAGTTGTACCCGGCTGGACACAAAAATGGGGCGAAGCCCACGTCATTTGTTTTTTAATTATTTCATGAAATAAGTGAAATAATTAAAAAAAAATGGGCTTCTCTATATTTTTGGTTCCCAGCCGGGTACAAATAGGCAACTGGGAGTTGGAGGCAGCCCGTGGCTGCCTGCTGTACCTGGCTAGCATACAAAAATATGGCGAAGCCCACGTCATTTTTTTGGTGGGCAAAAAACTTCTGCATACAGTCCTGGATGGAGTATGCTGAGCCTTGTAGTTCTGCAGCTGCTGTCTGCTCTTCTCCATACAGACAGACAGCAGCTGCAGAACTACAAGGCTCAGCATACTCCATCCAGGACTGTATGCAGAAGTTTTTTGCCCCCTGAAAAAATTATGTGGGCTTCGCCATATTTTTGTATGCTAGCCAGGTACAGCAGGCAGGTACGGCTGCCCCCAACCCCCAGTTGCCTATTTGTACCCGGCTGGGAACCAAAAATAAAGGGAAGCCCTTTTTTTATTATTTCATGATTTTCATGAAATAATTAGAAAACAAATGACGTAGGCTTCGCCCCATTTTTGTGTCCAGCCAGGTACAACTAGGCAGCTGGGGATTGGAATCCGCAGCACAGGTTGGCCTGAGCTTTCTGGGCCCCACTGCTGCGAATTGCAGTCTGCAGCCGCCTCAGAAAATGGCACTTTCATAGAAGCGGCATCTTCTGGCGCTGTATCCAACTCTTCCAGCACCTGCCTGCTATACCTGGCTAGCATACAAAAATATGGCGAAGCTCACGTCCTTTTTTTTGTAGTTTTTTGGCAAAAAAAATAAAAAATGCTTCCCTGGATTTTCCATTGCCAGTGAAGGAAACACCAAGCAGTGGGGATTAGCAGCCAGTAGCTGCTTGGATTACCCTTAGCTAGCAATACAAAAAAATGCAGCGGGAGCCCATATATATTTTTTTTAATTATTTATTTAAATAACTAAAAATAAAATGGGCTTCCCTGTATTTTGATTGCTGGACATCACAGTGCTGTAAAAATAAATCTTTAAAAAAATGACGTAGCGCTCCGCGGTATTTTTGATTCTCAGCAGATAAAGCAGACAGCTATGGGTTGCCACCCCCATCTGCCTGCCGTTACCTTGGTTGGCAATCAAAATATAGGGAAGCCCATTAATTTTTTCTATTTAAAAAATAGTTAAAAAAAAAAATGACGTTGGGTCCCCCCATTTTTGATAGCCAGCTAGGGTAAAGCAGACGGCTGTAGCCTGAAAACTACAGCTGGCAGCTTTACCGTGGTTGGAGATCCAATGTGGAGGTCCCCTCAGGCTCTTTTTTATAATTATTTTATAAATATTAATAATTACACAATAAAAGTAGGGTCCCCCCCAAATTGGATCACCAGCCAAGGTAAAGCGGACAGCTGTGGTCTGGTATTCTCAGGGTGGGAAGGTCCATAGTTATTGGGCCTTCACAGCCTAAAAATAGCAGGCCGCAGGCACCCCAGACGTGGCGCATCCACTAGATGCGCCAATCCTGGCGCTTCACCCCAGCTCATCCCGTGCCCTGGTGCAGTGGCAAACGGGGTAATAAATCGGGTTGATACTAGCTGTAAAGTCACCTGAGATCAAGCCCAGCAGTTTGTGATGTCATGGCAACTATTAGATACCCAACTTCATAAACTGTCAGTACTAACAAAAAAAAAAAATCGACAAAAGAAATTTATTTGAAAAAACAGTCCCCAAAACATTTCCTCTTTCACCAATTTATTGTAAGAAAAAAAAAAGGGGGTCCCACGACGACTCTGGACCGTCTAGAATATGGGGGGGAGACACTCAGGGAACGTATCCCCCATTTTCTAGGAGTGCGGACCCTTCATGTGAGGAGTGTGGGTGCAATGAATCTGCACTCACTCTCCCCGGGTCCACAGCAGCAGAGTCCATGTCATAATGGTTGCTACCAAAGCTGCAATGCCCTGCTCATGAGGTAAGGGCATGCCTAATCAGGAGAACTACTGTAGAGGAAGCTCTGCTCACTGGTATATAGGTGCTCAGAGGTAATAATAGATAAAATTAGTGAGTAACCTCGGCACTCTAAATCTCCCAGACTAAGTCAGTAAGTCACAACGGATAGTAATGCAAAATCACTCTTTATTGGTCCGTATTAAGAAAAAAAAATTTTCATAAGCATATATGTTTTTGTCCAAAACAAGTTACAAATGACGTTTCGGCCTCAGCCTTCGTCAGATTGGACTTATCTGCTTGTAATCATGAAAAATGACAATAATCAGTATCACATAAGAGTGAGAGAACAATAACATAAACTCGAACAATGTAGAGGTACAATTGGCATGCAGCAAAAAAATTGCAACACAGCAAGAAATGAAACACATGATACAAATGTCATAATACAGTACAAGGACAATATAGTAATGACAAATATGGGGTCAGAGTAGGCTTAGACAGCTCTGGTACGAAAGAGATGTCAATCATAAAGTAACATGTGCAGTAGGTGTAGCGCTACAGTATGCATGGCAGAGCTAATGGGTAGACTGACCATAGAAAAAGAACGGAGAAAAAGTGGAGAAAAAGTGGAGAAAAAGTGGAGAAAAAATGAAGAAAAAGTGGAGAAAAAGTGGAAAAAAAGTGGAGAAAAAAATGGAGAAAAGGTGGAGAAAAAGTGGAGAAAAAGTGGAGAAAAAGTGGAGAAAAAGTGGAGAAAAAGTGGAGAAAAAAATGGAGAAAAAGTGGAGAAAAAGTGGAGAAAAAAGTGGAGAAAAAGTGGAGTAAAAATGGAGAAAAAGTGGAGAAAAAGTGGAGAAAAAGTGGAGAAAAAATGTAGAAAAAGTGGAGAAAAAGTGGAGAAAAAAATGTAGAAAAAGTGGAGAAAAAGTGGAGTAAAAATGGAGAAAAAGTGGAGAAAAAGTGGAGAAAAAGTGGAGAAAAAGTGGAGAGAAAAATGGAGAAAAAGTGGAGAAAAAGTGGAGAAAAAGTGGAGAAAAAGTGATGAAAAAATGGAGAAAAAGTGGAGAAAAAGTGGAGAAAAAGAGGAGAAAAAAACAGAGAAAGAGTGGAGAAAAAGTGGAGAAAAAGTGGAGAAAAAGTGGAGAAAAAGTGGAGAAAAAGTGGAGAGAAAGTGAAGAAAAAAATGGAGAAAAAGTGGAGAAAAAGTGGAGAAAAAAATGTAGAAAAAGTGGAGAAAAAGTGGAGAAAAAATGGAGAAAAAGTGGAGAAAAAGTGGAGTAAAAATGGAGAAAAAGTGGAGAAAAAGTGGAGAAAAAGTGGAGAAAAAGTGGAGAAAAAGTGGAGAAAAAATAGAGAAAAAGTGGAGAAAAAAATGGAGAAAAAGTGGAGAAAAAGTGGAGAAAAAAATGGAGAAAAAGTGGAGAAAAAGTGGAGAAAAAGTGGAGAAAAAAATGGAGAAAAAGTGGAGAAAAAGTGGAGAAAAAGTGGAGAAAAAGTGGAGAAAAAAATGGAGAAAAAGTGGAGAAAAAGTGGAGAAAAAGTGGAGAAAAAAATGGAGAAAAAGTGGAGAAAAATTGGAGAAAAAAATGTAGAAAAAGTGGAGAAAAAGTGGAGTAAAAATGGAGAAAAAGTGGAGAAAAAGTGGAGAAAAAGAGGAGAAAAAAACGGAGAAAGAGTGGAGAAAAAGTGGAGAAAAAGTGGAGAAAAAGTGGAGAGAAAGTGGAGAAAAAAATGGAGAAAAAGTGGAGAAAAAGTGGAGAAAAAAATGTAGAAAAAGTGGAGAAAAAGTGGAGTAAAAATGGAGAAAAAGTGGAGAAAAAGTGGAGAAAAAGTGGAGAAAAAGTGGAGAAAAAAATGGAGAAAAAATGGAGAAAAAGTGGAGAAAAAGTGGAGAAAAAATGGAGAAAAAATGGAGAAAAAGTGGAGAAAAAGTGGAGCACCCTTTGTTGCCTTTCATGTGGCACTAAGGGGTGCTTAGCTTTGTAGTTAGCCAAAAAAATGAAAAAAAAAATGACGTAGGGTTCCCCCTAGTTTTGTAGCCAGCTAGGGTAAAGCAGACGGCTGCAGCCTGCAGACCACAGCTGGCAACCTCACCTTGGCTGGTAATCCAAAACTGAGGGCACCCCACGCTGTTATTTTAAATTAAATAAATAATTAAAAAAAAAAAACACGTAGGGGTCCCCCAAAATTGGATCACCAGCCAAGGTAAAGCAGACAGCTGGGGCCTGATATTCTCAGACTAGGGAGGTCCATGGTTATTGGACTCTCCCCAGCCCAGCGTAAAAATAGCAGGCCGCAGCCGCCCCAGAAGTGGTGCATCCATTAGATGCGCCAATCCTGGTGCTTCGCCCCAGCTCATCCCGCGCCCTGGTGCAGTGGCAAACGGGGTAATATATGGGGTTAATACCAGATGTGTAATGTCACCTGGCATCAAACCCTGGGGTTGGTGAGGTCAGGCGTCTATCAGATACCCGACATCACCAACCCAGTCAGTAATAAAAAAAATAGACGACAAACACATTTTTATTTGAAAAAACACTCCCCAAAACATTCCCTCTTTAACCAATTGATTAGAATGAAAAACAAATCCAGGTCTGCTGTAATCCAAGGGGTTGCCATGACGATCCTCACTGTCACAGTCAATGAAGAGCAGGATGTTCCCCATTGGCTGGGAGAGCAATGCAGTGACCTGAGCTAACATCAATGGGTCAGCCCAGGTCACTGCAGGTGATGACAAGTGCTGCTGTCAGCAGCGAGGTACATTACCTGCGCTGATCTCCTGCACACTGACAGCCCCTGTCACTGAGTTCAATGACCGGCGCCTTCACACCAAGTATCGCGAGAGGCCCGTGACGTCACCGCTAGTCAGTCTCGGGTCGGAAGCGAGAGGTGATGTGACAAGCGGCGGCCATGGAGGACAGTGACAGCGCTGAGGTCGGGATGGCGGGACTTCATCACCGCAGGTAAGCCGAGCGGGACCATGTGTGTGTGTGTGTGTGTGTGTGTATGTGAGTGTGTGTGTGTGTGTGTGTGTACGTGTGTACATGCCGCGGGCAGGAGGGGGCGGAGTGAGCTGAGCGGGGAAGTGTCTGCTTCCTGCACGTAACTAGGATAAACATCGGGTTACTAACCAAAGCGCTTTGCTTGGATACCCGATGTTTATCTTGGTTACCAGCTTCTGGCAGGCTGCCAGCGATGGCTCCTGCACACTGTAGCTGTAAAAAGCCCTGCTTTTTGCTGCTAGAACCGTTCTCGAACGTATTTAGAACTATCGAGCTTTTGCAAAAAGCTCGAGTTCTAGTTCGATCTCGAACAACCCCCAAAATCACTCGAGCCTAGAACTGGAGATTCACGAACCACGAACCGCGCTCAACTCTAGTAACTAAGAACATATGAGGTACATTAGAAAACTATACCTGTGTGGTGCATTACAGTGCCAAAGAACTTAAAACTCATACGGAGACTTGTACATAAGTTCCTATTGGTTTTTGAAGATCCGTATGAGAAGATAATTTTTAAGGCCTCATTTACCCCTTAATAACATCTGTCGTACATAGACGGCACAATGGGAGGTGTGTTACCACAAACCACTGTACATATTTGGCAGAACAATCTTGCCGGCTCTCATGCAGAACCGGAGAAATTATCAATGGGTGTCAGCTATTTATCATAGCTGATACCCTGCTGTTGCCCCTGCTATCAGTGCTAGCACTGATCGTAGATAATTAATCCCTCTGAAGTTGCTGTCAATCATGGCAGCAGCATCGATCTCCTTAAAGAGGGAGGGTGATCTTTCTCTGCTCCAATCGGCACAATGCGCTTACGATAACATTGTGCTGATGGTCTCTATGGTGACCCTGTTCCGGATTATGGCCATGGGGGTCACCAATGTAAAAAGGCCTGCAAGTTCCTGCCTTGAATAGTACCTGACACGTCACCTGCTTGTGTGCAAGACACTGATATAATTCCCTGCAATGTAAAGGCATTACAGAGCATTAAAACAGCGATGAGGGCAGGAAAAGTTGATTTCCCATTCTGTGATTAGATAAAAAATTAAAAAAAGTTTTTAAAATAGAAAAAAAATCACAAATAAAGAGCAACAAGATGTAAGAAATATGATACAAATAAATAAATAAATACATACATTTATGTAAAAACAAAAACAAACAAAAAAGTATAAATATTTGTTATCTCTGCATTCAGAATGGCCCACTCTAAAAAAAGAGTCAAACTAGTTAACCCTTTCAGTGAACACTGTAAAAAAAAGTTGCAAAAAAGTGATAGCGCTAAGAATACAGCAATGCAAAAACAATTATTTTTTGTCTAAAATTGTTTTTATTGTGTTAGGCGGGCTTTGCACGTTGCAACATCGCAAGCCGATGCTGCAATGTAGCACGCGATAGTCCCCGCCCCCGTCGCAGGTACGATATCTTGTGATAGCTGTTGTAGCGAAAATTATCGCTACGCCAGCTTCACATGCACTCACCCGCCCTGCGACCGTCGCTCTGGCCGGCGACCTGCCTCCTTCCTAAGGGGGCGGGTCGTGCAGCGTCATAGCAACATCACACGGCAGGCAGCCAATAGCGGCAGAGGGGCGGAGAGGAGCAGGATGTAAACATCCCGCCCACCTCCTTCCTTCCGTATAGCCGCCGTCGGCAGGTAAGGAGAAGTTCCTCGCTCCTGCGGCTTTACACTCAGCAATGTGTGCTGCCGCAGGAACGAGGAAAAGCATCGTACCTGTCGTGGCAGTGTAATTATGAAAAAGTCAGAGCCTGTACCGATGATACGATAACTACGCTTTTGCGCTCGTTAATCGTATCATGTAGGATTTACACATAGCGATGTCGAAAGTGACGCCGGATGTGCGTCACTTTCGATTTGACCCCACTGACATCGCACGTGCGATGTTGCAACGTGCAAAGCCGCCCTTAGGCTATGTAGCCACCTTGCAGATTTTTTTCTGCACATAAAAGTGTATCTCATGGCACGAAAAATGCTGTGACAAAACACATGTTTTGCTTAATTTTTTCATCCGTTTTTTTATGCTTTTTTAATGCATTGACAGGGAAAACGTTGGGAAAAATGGTGAAACAATTGACGTGTCAATTGCTTGGTGCAGTCCTTTTCTGCACCAAAATCTGCAAGGAAAAAAATCTGCAACATGGGCACAGCATTTTAGGATTCTCATAGACTTTGCTGGGATGCGTTTTTCCTTGCAGTATTGATTAAAATCTGCAAGAAGAAGCGTTTTAAAAAAACTGCAGCATGGGCACAGAGCCAAAAAGCAGCAAAATATAAAGGAATACAAAAATGTGTAAATACTGTAGTCGTAATGACCCTAATAATGAAGTTGTCTTATTCATTTTACCACACAGTGAACGGTATAACAAAAAAAAAAACAATTCCAGAATTGCTGTTTTGAGTGCATTCTGCCACACAAAAGCCGGAATAGAAAGCAATCAAAACTTAATATATGCACTAAAATGGTACCAATAAAAATGTCAATTCACTAAGCAAAAATATCTCCTCACATGACTGTCAGAAGAAACAGAAAATAATTGTAGCTCTCAGAATAAGGCAATGCAAAAGTTTTTTTGTTTAAAAATAAATGTGTTTTTTAGTGTCTAATAGTAGCCAAACATAAAAATGATATAAATATGAAGTGGAGTCACAAGGGTCAGGGCGTGCTCTTGTCCACTGTCTTGCCTGTCTTTTGGTGCCTATTCTACTGTTCTGCTTCCCTGTGGGCAGAACACTACTCAGACAAAACGGAGATGAGGGCACCACAATCCAGTAAAAATTTCCTGAGTTATCAATAGGCAATAGCATAAGTACATTCCCAGTAAGGACACACGATGGTGCAAGTGACAGAGTGTAACACTTCTGCTGGCTCACCAGGGAATAAAATATCTTTGACTTCAGGGCATTAAGGGCCATAATCCTAGTCAC
The DNA here is from genome assembly GCF_048569485.1 of Anomaloglossus baeobatrachus. Taxonomy (NCBI): domain Eukaryota; kingdom Metazoa; phylum Chordata; class Amphibia; order Anura; family Aromobatidae; genus Anomaloglossus; species Anomaloglossus baeobatrachus. The sequence continues at coordinate 600,750,883 of NC_134354.1, forward strand.
TTTCACCAGGTACCCAATGAGAGGAGCTAGTGGAAGCTTAGGAAGCTGACTGAGCCCAGTGTGTTTCCCCAAAAAATAAGACCTACCCCAATAATAAGGCCTAGAATAATTTTACAGGATTTTTAGAATAGGCTTTAAATATAAGCCATTCCTCAAAAATAAGCCCTTGTTACAGTTGGAAATGGCGTTAGGTGCAATTTTAAACTGCAGAATTTTTCAGGGCCCCTCCCTCTTTTAGGGACCCCATCAAATTTGTTCCGAAGGTAAGATTGTTTAAGGACCTTTGATGACTTCACTGTCATGTGATATGATAATAATATATTCAAAGGTCTCTTAATTGCAGAAGTTTAAAAGAACTGAAAAGGCAACGGGCTGGTATGCAGAACTGAAATTAGGGAGAAGGGAGAAAAAACTGGGTTATTTATATCCTGATGATAACACTGCTTCAGGACCTTTGTGACACCACATCATGTGATTACATTGTCCCCAAAAGGTCTCTTGATTGCAGTAGTCTTAACCTGTAGAAGAGAAAGGCGTGTATGCAGGATGTGTTTGTAGATAGATGATAGATGTACACGTATTACACACAGGGTTTGGACAGTTTTGTGGATGTTCCAGATGCAACATGACTATATTTGAACAAATGTTGATTTTTTTGTTGTTCAAGAAAAAATGTTTATTGTTGTTCATTGAAAAAAATAAGAAATACTCTGGAATTAAGCCGTAGCTCATCTTTTGGAGAAAAAAAATAATAGAAGACCTTCTCCTTTTTTCAGGGAAACATGTTCTGTGACCAGATTGTTCCAACCTGGGTTCTTCACATTAATTTTGTTGGCTGTGTGTCTGGCAGTGGAGCATTTCAGTAGTTAACTAGCTTGAACTATGGTCCCTAGCCATAAGACCTGCAGAATCACACCAGTGACAGGAGCAGGTCCCTTTTTATATCCCTCAGCTCCCATTTCAGGGCATTGTGCCCCACAGGGTTGGGGAAAAGATAAATATGGCTATTACCTCAATATTTGCTATTTTAAAAAACTGCACACTTGTGGGGGGTCTTATACATTCTATAATGTGCAAGAACTCTACAAATTATCATGTAAAAATGGCTAATGGACAGTCTCACATGGAACAATGGCTTTTGTTCTTTGACTTATTAAACAAATGGATAGAATGGCATAATTAAGAATAGTTCTCCTCTGCACAACTTGCCACATTTCCCTTATTGACGCTGAGTCATCACATTTGGTATTACTGTAGTCACATCAACTCTAAAGGCCCGGTGACACACAACGACTTATCAGCGAACCCGAAAATGATGCGACCTGATACGGATCGCAGGTAAGTCGCTGGAAGGTCGCGGGTGAGATGTCACACAGTCAGATCTTACCAGCGATGCAAGAACAATACAGGTCGCAGTAGCGACCTGTATAACGATCTCAGCAGTCACTGTGACCCTGTCACACCGTGTCAAACACAGCGATGTGTCCTGCCCAGCAGGACATCACCTTTGAAGAAAATGGCCTCGACCATTCTGCAAAGACTAGAGATCTCACAGCAGGGGCCTGATCGCTGGTAGGTGTCACACATAACAAGATCGCTAACGGGATCGCTACTGCATCACGGAAACCATGACTCAGCTGCGATCTCGCTAGCGATCTCGTTATGTGTGACGGTATCTTTAGAATAAATCTGCCTGATGACTTGTTATGTACAGTGAATGGCATAATAAATAAACAAAAGCAATTCTTGACCTGATGTAAATTTATTCTTTCTTCTTCTCAAAGATTGCAGTAAGGCTCAGCTCATATTTATCCTGCACTCTACACTGAGCACTTACTTCAACTTTCTGTGTAAATCTCTGAAATATGTGATTCAGACGGAACCATTGATTTAAGATTTCCTCTAATGAGGTAGATGGAATCACTTTGGGCACCGTTTGACTTATGACCTATGGGGTCTATCTTTCAGTGTTTTGTAAAAATGCAGTCAACCAGTTTTGTGCGCTTCTAAAAAAGGACAATGCTGAACAAAACCAGAGATAGTCCAGAGTAACAATGTATTTAACAATGCAATGGCAGTATCCATTGCTGCTTGTATCTGGAAGTGATCATGGAGTTAAAATTATCACTACACCTGTAGATAAATTCCTAGAAGGTAGTAATTTCCAAAATGGGGTCACTTGAAGGGTATTCATCTCTTCTGGCACTTAGGGGCTTTCTAATTGGAGTATAGAAAGCCTTGTACCACAATTTGTACTTCATGAGTCAAATAGATTGCCTTCCCTTCTTACTATCACTGTGTGGCTAATCAGTATTGTACACCCACAAATTGTATATTTCTTTGTTCAGCAGAAATTTTTTGACAATTTGTTGTGCCATTTTTACCTTCACTGTGCTACAATTTAAAATATGGGGCAAAAACTAAACTCAACTCAAACATAACTCAATTTTATAAACAACATTTATGTTGTCAATATGATCACTACACCCCGATATAAAATCAATGAGAGGTGTAGTTTGTAAGACAGAGTCACTGATAAGGGAAGTTGTGCAGTTTGGTACATTAGGGACTTTGCCAATGTGATATGGCACCTTCAAACGATTCCAGCAAAATCTGAAGTTCAAAATGGCACTCATTTCTGAGCTTTGTACTGTGCTTCAAATATAGTTTTTGACAACATATGTAGCATTGGCGTATTCAGGAGAAATTGCACAACAAACTATCATTTGTTTTCGATTGACCTTTATGAAAATTTGAAACTTGATGTTAAAGCAACATTTTAGTAGGAAAAATAGTTATTTTCATTTACTCATCTCAATGTTATACAATTCTGTGAATTGCCTGAGAGTTAAATATGAACACTTATGCCATAGAATAATTCTTTCAGAGGGGTCCAGTTTAAAATAAAAGGTCACTTGTGGGAGTTTCTGCTGATTTGGCATGTCAGGGGCTCTTTAAATGGGATATGGCTCTCTTAATCTATTCTGGCCAAAATGGTGCTCCTTCCCTGAGCTGCTTGGTGCACCCAGCCATAGATTTTCCACCACATCTGGGATATTGGCCTACTCAAGAGAAATTGCACAACAGTTTGTGTGTTGTAATTTTTCCAGTTAGCCTTGTAAAAATATAAATTGTGGCTAAGTCAATATTTTTGTGGGAAAAATATGAATTTTTATTTTAATGGCTCAAAGTTATAAAATTCAGTGAAGCACTAACCACAAATCTACATATATTCCTTAACGGGTCTAACTTCCAAAATGGAGTCACTTGTGGGGTGTTTCCACTGTTTAGGCACATAAGGGGCTCTGCAAATTTGACAAAACCAATTTCAGCCGATTTAGTATTCCAAACGTCAAAAGGCACTCCTTTACTTCTGAGCCCTGCTGTGTGCCTTAACAGTTTTTTATCACATTTTGGGTGATGATATACGCCGAAAAAAATTGTTCAAAACATTTTATGGTGGAACATCTCCGTTACCCATTTGAAAATAAAAAGTTTGAGGTAAAGTAATGCTTTTGTGGGAAGAAGTAAAATTTTCATTTTTTCCTTCCACATTGCTTTAATTCCTGTAAAGCACCTAAAGATTTAATAACCTTCTTGAATGTGGTTTGTGACTCTTTGATGCATGTAATTTTTTACAATGGTTCAATTTTGGGGTATTTTCTATCACATAGCTCTCTCAAAGCCACTTCAAATGTAATGTGGTCCATAAAAAAAAATAGTTTTACAAATTTTGCTGGAAAATGAAAAATTGACTTTTGACCCTTCTAACGTACTAACAAAAAAATTATATTTAAAATGATGCTGTTGTAAAGTAGATATGTGTTAAGCGTTAATTATTAACTATTTTGTGGGACATAACTCTCTGGTTTAAGGTCATAAAGATTAAAAGTTTGAACATTGAAAAATTTTCAAAATTTTAGACAAACTTAAAATATTTTCACAATATTTCATTGAAAAACTTGGCTTTGTCGGAAAGATGAAATCAAGCTTTGGGGAAAAGGGGTTAAGATAGCACTAATTTTTTACATAAGAAATAAATGGTACGGGTGTCACTAATGTTTTTCATCCAATTTTCATGAATGATTGGTCAGTGTGTCTGAGTTTACCATTAGTGCTTCATCAATGATTTTCATGCATGAAAAATACATAAATAAATTGCAAAGCTTCTCGTGTCCATTACAATGTTAATCATGGAAATCACACATAGTGTACACTGATGCCATTCATATGCTGTCCATGATTTTGTGGGCTCAAACACTTATATGGGTTATATTCATCCATGACACTAATAAAAAACTCATGCATCCAGTTTTTTTTGAGGAGACATGTATGAATCAGGTTCTCAGTCTCTTCATTATGCTAGTATCAGATTTGATAGCAAAAACCTGGTGAAAGATTCCCTTTAAATTTTGCTTGTTTCATTGTTTTTTTGTAAAATTAAAGAGCTGGTCTATTTTGCTGATATTACATTTGTCAAATTATACTGATAAACGTTATTATTTTTTAATGAGGGTTGAATAATTTTAAATGCAACTTTAATTGTCATAATTAGTTTTAAATATGGAGTAAAAATTCAATCTAATTTACTCTGCCTATAAACAATGCTTACAATGTAAATTAGTAAAAAGAAACTCTTACCTTAAAAAGAACTTGTCATCATAATAATGCAGTCCAATCTGCAGGCACTATGTCTTAAATGAGTTGGAATAGAGTCTATTAATATATAATGTTTTGAGAAAAGAATCATTATAACTTGTGTTTTAGTCACTTAAACCTCTGATCATTCTTTGATTTTTGGGCTAGTGGGAGGTCCTATCAGTGATAGTCAGTTGTCAGATAGACAGACTCACCACACCAAAATCCCCAAAAGAGCTGAGGTTTAAATGACTAAAACACAAGTTATACTGAATCTTTTCTTCTAAAACTATATATCAGTATACTCAGTTCCTCTTGATCTACCTTCTCTATAGCATGGTGCCTGCAGATTGGATGGCATTTTCCTGGTTACATGTTTCCTTTCAAGAGGCCCTCCAATTAAGTTATTTTCATTAAATCTGTGTTCATTTGCATGGTATGTAGTCCAATTGTATTAATATACTCACCTACGGCAAATTTTCCCAGTAACCAGCACTGTTCTCAGGGATATCACAACTGTTCAAACTATCCAGCTCACTCTAAGCTCTGTGGGAGAGCCAAATGTCTCATTTACAGTGTAAGGCCCCCTTCACACGCACGTGTCTCCGGTACGTGCTAGGTCCGTGCCCACATGTACCGGAGACACTGGCACATGTAAACCCATTAAAATCTATGGGTTTATGTGCACGCACGTGTGCAGCCATTGGCCCGTGCCTCCGTGTGGAGCAGACGTGTGTCCGTATGCTCCACACAGATGCATGTCCGTTTTTCTCGAGCAGCACGGGTGTCACACAGCCCCCATCCATACCACACAGATGTAGTGTGGATGCGGTCCCGTGTGACACGCGCCGAAGAAACACACGTGTCAGAGAAAAAAATAAAAAATCTTTACTCACTTTCTCCTGCTCTCCTGTCTCCGCTGCTGCTGTCACTTGCTGCCGACCCCTGCTCATTATGCTCATTTAATATTCACTTCACTGTGGCCGGCAGCAGCGGGGAGTCTGCAAGACCGGAGACCGAAGATCAGCACCACAGACAGCGACGCCAGGGACAGGTTAGCAGCAACTTCCGTTCTCTGTGTGTTATCACGGATAACACACAGAGAACACACGTAGTGCCATAAACACGGCACATGGAGGGGAAAGCGCATCTTTGACACGTCCGTAAAACACGTGTGTGATTTTCACAAACGTGTGAAGGGGGCCTAAGCCTGTGGAACCTTATTGTGATGCTGCATAAACTTACATTGTAAAAGCCACTTCTGGATTACGCAGAATCAATTTGACCTGGAGAGTCTGAAAAGCCGAAAACAACACTCAGAAGAGAAGCGGAATGGCACTGGATCCCAGAGAAAGCAGCGATAGGTGAGTCTAATAAAGAAACACTGCGATTTTTATTTTGCACTGATGCATTTCTTCTATGATATTAGGACTTTGGCTAGAATAGTAGTCCTGTATGATAAGCAGAGGGGTGAGAGGTGTTTAATGTGGGGATTATTTACCAGTCTATGTGTGCGTGGCTGTTACACTGCATCCACGTCTGCTAATTACATCTCATACATATTCACTTGTTCCCTGCCCACCGTCTGTGACATCATCTGTGGCTGGCTGCACTCAGACTGCTGGCAGGCTGGCATCTTGGATTGGTTGCACTCACAGAGTCTGTCTGGGTCCCATAATGGAGTGTAAAATAATTAAATAAATTATAAAATGGCATAAGGTTCCCATATATTGATATCTAGTGCAGATAAAGCAGGTGGTTGTAGGCTCCAGCCATGCACAGTATGTTAGCTTTATATCAAGATAAGAGGGACCCTATTGTCACGGTCACCTCGGGGTGAAGTTAGTGACAGGCTCAGTGACGCTTATATGATGTAGGTCTTACACATTAAATGTATGTTTTTTTTTCCTTTTTTAGCATCGGGGTTAATGTCAGTTTTGCTTTGCCTGTTGCTAGCTCATTATGCTGACCCAGATAATGAAAAGGGTTGAAATGGACACAGCACCAGCAAGAAAAATAAAATAAAAAAAATATTTGGATACATTTAAAAATACAAAAAAGCAGATTAATATTGTATACATTTGGGCACCTTACGCATTTTGGACCACAAACAAAGTATTAAAAACAGTCCTTAGTCGTTGGTGAGTGTAGCCAGCATTTGGCTGAGAATATAAATGTTAGGAATGGAACAAGTACTTTGGTTGTCTGTTGCTGCTGTTTAGTGTGATTGTACCCTGCATAGTTCTTTTCTCCTTTACTTTGATTCCCCCTCCCTGTGCACCATTAGTAGTTCCCTTGTGTGGATCTCTGGCATGCATGTGTTTTTAAGCTGTCTTAGGGTTTGTCGAGTCCTGCATATGATCCGGGTAACTACTGGGGGCTGTTCACACAGTAGGTGAATTCTGATGTTGGGTTCAAATTTTTTGCTTTTTTTGTTGGTGTATGGTCTTGATTCCTGAGACATCTCAGTATGAGGGGGTACTGCTGTCATGGTCACCTCTGGGTGAGGTTAGTCATAGGCTCAGGGACTCTTGTATGATCTATGTCTTACTGTACATATTAAATGTATGCTTTTTTCCTTTTTTAGAGTCAGGGTTAATGTCAGTTTTGCTTTGCCTGCTGCTAGCTCATCACCCTGACCCCGGTGTTTGCTTTGATTTGCACTTCTGGCCTTGATAAATTCCCTATGCTTCCTGGAGGGGGTTGCTGGTTATTCAGTTCTCACTGGAGCTTGACATGGAAAGGAGTGATCGCTACTACTTTGTCTGTTGATGCTGTTTAGTGTGATAGTACCCAGTGTAGTTTCATTTCTCCTTTACTTTGTTTCCCCTCCATGTGCATCTTTAGAAGTTCCCTTGTGTGTATCCCTAGTGTGTATGCATTTATGTTTACACCACGTCTGTTGTTTTGTGTTCGTAGGGGGTTTGGGGATCTCTGTCCCGGTCTGTCCCCTGGGTGGTGGATGTGGTGGCGACATAGTCATCAGGGCAAGGAAAGGAGACAGAGAGAAGCTGGTGGCTCAGATGTTGCTACCATTAAGCATAATTCTGGGTAGAGGGAAAGTCTACGACACCCCATTAGCTTGAGGGTAAGCACATGGGCCTCCCGTCTTGTCATCTCTCCGTATACCATCACGTGCCGTGATACACATGTAACATTTTAAAATATTTAAATAAATAATTTTAAAAAAACAACATGCGGTCTCCTCTAATTTTGATTCTCAGCCAAGATAAAGCTGACATCTGGGGACTGGTATTCACAGGCTATGGAGTACCATGGTTATTTGGCCCCCAGACTAAAAATAGCAGCTCCCAGCTGCTCAGAATTGTCACATTCATTAAATGCAACAATACTGGCTCCTTACCCAGCTCATCCTTATTTCTGTGGTGTAGTGGCAATCAAGGTAACATAAGGAGTTAATGATAGCTGTGATTTCTCAACAAATGACCAATGCCATCAATACCTAGATTACTGATGAGGAGAGGTCTATTACTTACCCTGTTAGTAAAAAGAAATAAAACACAAACACCAAAAAGCGCCAGTATTGTCAAATCTAATGGATACAAAAATTCTTGGCTGCTGGAAGCTGGTGCTTTTAGGCTTGGGGGCCTAATAACTGTAGGTCTCCCTAGGCAAAGAATACCAGCCCCCAGCTGTCAGCTTTAGCATAGCTGGATACCAAAATTGAGAGGACAGGATGTAATTTTTTAAAATGATTTATTTAAATAATTTTAAAAAGCCCTCTTAATTTAATACACAGCCAAGATAAGCACACGGCTAGGGGCTGCAGCCTGTAGCAGTATGCTTTATTTGTGCTGGATCTCATAATATGGGGAGACCTTACGCCAATTTTTTTCATTGTTACACAACTATGATGATTAGATACAAAAAAAATCCTTTGGAAAGATTTAGTAAAATATCACCATTGGAAGGCTATCTAAACAATCCCAAGAAGGAGCAATTCCACTTAATGCAACAATTTTAAGAAAGGAGAAACAGTGGAAATTGAATGCAAAAAACTGTGAATGTTTTATTCTATGCCACAAAATATAAAACATTAATATTTCAAACAGTAAAAGATATACAGGATGAAACCATACAAAGCTGGACAATTACATAGCAAATGCCAGGTATGTCATTGAAGTCAACAACATGAGGTTATTATTATTAAAAGCAATAAAGACACTGTGGTCATAAGTAGAGTTGAGCGCGGTTCGTGGTTCGTGGTTCTCCAGTTCGCGGCTCGAGTGATTTTGGGGCATGTTCTAGATCGAACTAGAACTCGAGCTTTTTGCAAAAGCTCGATAGTTCTAGAAACGTTCGAGAACGGTTCTAGCAGCCAAAAAACAGCTAAATCCTAGCTTGGTTTCTGCTGTAATAGTGTAAGTCACTCTGTGAATCAAACTATTATCACATTTCAGTGTATAGTGTGCGTGAACAGCGCCTTCAGATCACTGCTGTTTCTATAATGGCGATCGCCATTTTTTTTTTTTTTTTTCTTGTCTTCCTTCCCTAAGCGCGCGCGTCTTGTGGGGCGGGCCAGCATGTCAGCCAATCACAGACACACACACACCTAAGTGGACTTTGAGCCAGAGAAGCAACGGCATGTGTGATAGGATCTGCATGTCACATGTCCCTGCATTATAAAACCGGACATTTTCTTCACGAACGCCATTATCTGCCTTCTGCGTCTTTGGTGTCAGACATCAGTGTCGCAGCTCCGTCCTCCTGAGTCCTATAGCCGATACAGCTGTATGCGCTGCATACACAGCGTTAGACAGCTTAGGGAGAGCACATTCTAGCAGTCCTTTTAAGGGCTCAAAGCGGCAGGGTCAGAGAGCCATAAGTGACAGGTCCTGCAAACAGCAACAGCGTCTGTGTAGCCCAGGTCAGGGATTTCCTCCCTGCATTTCACCATTAGGAGGGAATAGAAAGGCAGGCTTCCATTCCTCTACCCAGAGCACCACAATCCTGCCACTGTACCCTCTTGTCCTCTGCACACTCCAACTCATTCTAAGTAAGCCATTATACTAGCAAACATTCAGTGTACCTAGTGGCATCCTATACGTGGCTATTGGACTTTGCTATAGTCCCACTAGTGCAAAGACATTTGCAGAGCACGTCTGCCTGCATTGCACACTACAACTTTTTTAAACTAAGCAATTTTACTAGCAAACACTCAGTGTACCTAGTGGCATCCTATACGTGGCTATTGGACTTTGCTATAGTCCCACTAGTGCCAAGACATTTGCAGAGCGCATCTGCCTGCGTTGCACACTCCAACGAATTATAACTAAGCCATTATACTAGCACACACTCAGTGTACCTAGTGGCATCCTATACGTGGCTATTGGACTTTGCTATAGTCCCACTAGTGCAAAGACATTAGCAGAGCACATCTGCCTGCATTGCACACTCCAAGTTTTTTAAACTAAGCAATTTTACTAGCAAACACTCAGTGTACCTAGTGGCATCCTATACGTGGCTATTGGACTTTGCTATAGTCCCACTAGTGCAAAGACATTTGCAGAGCACGTCTGCCTGCATTGCACACTACAACTTTTTTAAACTAAGCAATTTTACTAGCAAACACTCAGTGTACCTAGTGGCATCCTATACGTGGCTATTGGACTTTGCTATAGTCCCACTAGTGCCAAGACATTTGCAGCACGTCTGCCTGCGTTGCACACTCCAACTAATTATAACTAAGCCATTATACTAGTACACACTCAGTGTACCTAGTGGCATCCTATACGTGGCTATTGGACTTTGCTATAGTCCCACTAGTGCCAAGACATTTGCAGCACGTCTGCCTGCGTTGCACACTCCAACTAATTATAACTAAGCCATTATACTAGCACACACTCAGTGTACCTAGTGGCATCCTATACGTGGCTATTGGACTTTGCTATAGTCCCACTAGTGCCAAGACATTTGCAGCACGTCTGCCTGCGTTGCACACTCCAACTAATTATAACTAAGCCATTATACTAGCACACACTCAGTGTACCTAGTGGCATCCTATACGTGGCTATTGGACTTTGCTATAGTCCCTCTAGTGTCAAGACATTTGCAGCACGTCTGCCTGCGTTGCACACTCCAACTAATTATAACTAAGCCATTATACTAGCACACACTCAGTGTACCTAGTGGCATCCTATACGTGGCTATTGGACTTTGCTATAGTCCCACTAGTGCCAAGACATTTGCAGCACGTCTGCCTGCGTTGCACACTCCAACTAATTATAACTAAGCCATTATACTAGCACACACTCAGTGTACCTAGTGGCATCCTATACGTGGCTATTGGACTTTGCTATAGTCCCACTAGTGCCAAGACATTTGCAGCACGTCTGCCTGCGTTGCACACTCCAACTAATTATAACTAAGCCATTATACTAGCACACACTCAGTGTACCTAGTGGCATCCTATACGTGGCTATTGGACTTTGCTATAGTCCCACTAGTGCCAAGACATTTGCAGCACGTCTGCCTGCGTTGCACACTCCAACTAATTATAACTAAGCCATTATACTAGCACACACTCAGTGTACCTAGTGGCATCCTATACGTGGCTATTGGACTTTGCTATAGTCCTACTAGTGCCAAGACATTTGCAGAGCGCATCTGCCTGCGTTGCACACTCCAACTAATTATAACTAAGCCATTATACTAGCACACACTCAGTGAATCTAGTGGCATCCTATACGTGGATATTGGACTTTGCTATAGTCCCACTAGTGCCAAGACATTTGCAGCACGTCTGCCTGCGTTGCACACTCCAACTAATTATAACTAAGCCATTATACTAGCACACACTCAGTGTACCTAGTGGCATCCTATACGTGGCTATTGGACTTTGCTATAGTTCCACTAGTGCCAAGACATTTGCAGCACGTCTGCCTGCGTTGCACACTCCAACTAATTATAACTAAGCCATTATACTAGCACACACTCAGTGTACCTAGTGGCATCCTATACGTGGCTATTGGACTTTGCTATAGTCCCACTAGTGCCAAGACATTTGCAGCACGTCTGCCTGCGTTGCACACTCCAACTAATTATAACTAAGCCATTATACTAGCACACACTCAGTGTACCTAGTGGCATCCTATACGTGGCTATTGGACTTTGCTATAGTCCTACTAGTGCCAAGACATTTGCAGAGCGCATCTGCCTGCGTTGCACACTCCAACTAATTATAACTAAGCCATTATACTAGCACACACTCAGTGTACCTAGTGGCATCCTATACGTGGCTATTGGACTTTGCTATAGTCCCACTAGTGCCAAGACATTTGCAGCACGTCTGCCTGCGTTGCACACTCCAACTAATTATAACTAAGCCATTATACTAGCACACACTCAGTGTACCTAGTGGCATCCTATACGTGGCTATTGGACTTTGCTATAGTCCTACTAGTGCCAAGACATTTGCAGAGCGCATCTGCCTGCGTTGCACACTCCAACTAATTATAACTAAGCCATTATACTAGCACACACTCAGTGAACCTAGTGGCATCCTATACGTGGATATTGGACTTTGCTATAGTCCCACTAGTGCCAAGACATTTGCAGCACGTCTGCCTGCGTTGCACACTCCAACTAATTATAACTAAGCCATTATACTAGCACACACTCAGTGTACCTAGTGGCATCCTATACGTGGCTATTGGACTTTGCTATAGTCCCACTAGTGCCAAGACATTTGCAGCACGTCTGCCTGCGTTGCACACTCCAACTAATTATAACTAAGCCATTATACTAGCACACACTCAGTGTACCTAGTGGCATCCTATACGTGGCTATTGGACTTTGCTATAGTCCCACTAGTGCCAAGACATTTGCAGCACGTCTGCCTGCGTTGCACACTCCAACGAATTATAACTAAGTTACATTGTCAGGGATATTTATTCTTTATTATTCTGCTGTTAATAAAGCTAGACCACCACTGCAATCTTCACCACCTCTCAATTTTTACTACCACATTTTCAGTCCACAATCTTGTCGCAATCAACATGAGTGGCAAAATGACAGATGCTGGTGGAAAGGGGAAGAGGCGTGGTGGAAAAGGCAAAAAAGGTTTTGTCAGTGGGGAAGGTGCCAAAGCTCCATTATCATCTGCTGAAGATAGACCATCTACTAGCAAAAGTAAGATGTCTACTACTTATTGTGGACAATCTGATGTGCTCCCTTTTTTACGGACACGAACAAGAGGAACAAAGGTAGATGATGGGCAAAAAAGGAAAATGCTTGAATGGATCTCAAGTGGTCCAACAAGTGCCCTCTCAGCCACTTCAAGTACCGCATCCAAAAAACACCATTCCTCTGAGTTGTCATCCCAATCACACTTGATTTCTCCCAGCTCTGAAGTCTCCATCAGCCCTGCACAGTATGGTGGAACTGAGATGGCTGAGTCTGCAGAGCTGTTCAGTCACACTATAGCCTGGGAATCAGAGGTCTGCTCCCAAGCTACAGTGAGTACAGAACAGGAAATGGTCTGCAGTGATGCCCAGAACCTTTGTGACTCAGATTCAGGCCGTGAGGACCAAGTTTCTGAGCATAATGTTGACCCTTTGTCACAAACTGTAACACCTGTGGTTATAGACAATGAGGAACATACTGATGAAGATGAGACGCAGATACCCGATTGGGATGACAACTTAAATATTCGGTCAGGGCAAGAAGAGGCTCGGTCTGAGGGGGAGGGGAGTGCGAACACAACAATTGATGATGACGTTCTAGATCCCACCTACTGTCAACCCCCAGTCAGGCACTCGAGGAGGTCAACAGAGGCGGTGGAGGAGGATGCAACCGACGACGAAGTTACCTTGCGCCTTCCTGGACAGAGTCGGAGCACTGGTAGCACGTCTACAACTGCATCCTCAGCCACCACTCTGCCTATGAGCATTATTCGGGGTGGATCAACAGGTCGCATGGCCTCTAAGCCTTGCCTAGCCTGGGCCTTTTTTCACATCGAAAAAGATCGCCCAACTCATGTGATATGTAACATTTGTCATGATTCTGTTAGTAGAGGTCAAAACCTCAGCAGTTTGACAACTTCTTCCATGAATCGTCACATGAATAAATATCATAAGTCCCGGTGGGAAGCTCACCGTGCTGCAATGCCGGCTAGCGGAGCGAACCATCCACCGCCCGCCCCTTCCAGTGCATCCGCGCGCTCTTCATCTTCTAGGACTGTGGGGACAGCTGTCACACCTGTTTTTCCACGCAAAACTTCCACCACTGTAACCGCAACAGGCAGTTTGCTTGTAAGGTCGTCAGTTGGTTTGGAAGGGGAAACAAGTGAGTGTGTACAGCTCTCTCAGACATCGATAGCACCAACGTTGGATGAAGGCAACATCATGTCTCCGCCTGCACTTTCCTCACAAACCTGCATTTTTCCAGGGACACCCTACTCAACACCGTCTACACACAGCAGCCAGATCTCTGTCCCTCAGATGTGGTCAAATAAAAGGCCACTTCCTCCGACCCATGACAAAGCTAAGAGGTTGACTCTATCCCTCTGTAAGCTGTTGGCTACCGAAATGCTGCCTTTCCGCCTAGTGGACACACAGGATTTTAGAGACCTTATGTCTGTCGCTGTGCCCCAGTACCAGATGCCTAGTCGCCACTACTTCTCTAAGAAAGGTGTGCCCGCGCTACACCAGCATGTCGCACACAACATCACCGCTTCCTTGAGAAACTCTGTGTGTGAACGGGTGCATTTCACCACCGATACTTGGACCAGTAAGCATGGACAGGGACGTTACATGTCGCTGACTGGGCACTGGGTAACTATGGTGATAGATGGTGAAGGGTCTGCTGCACAAGTCTTGCCGTCCCCACGACTTGTGTGTCAATCCTCTGTCTGTCCAAGTTCCGCCACAGCTTCTGCATCCTCCACCTCATCTGGGTCCTCCACCTCCGCCCCAAGCCTGCCTGGTCAGGCCACCAGCGTTCTCACTGCGCAGAAGGAATCACGCACGCCTCATTACTATGCTGGCAGCCGAGCGCAACGGCATCAGGCGGTCTTTAGCTTGACATGTCTTGGTAATAAGAGTCACACAGCTGAGGAGTTGTGGTCAGCTCTGCGGTCCGAGTTTAATAAATGGTTGTCTCCACTCAACCTGCAGCCTGGTAAGGCCGTGTGCGACAATGCTGCAAACCTGGGTGCGGCCCTTCGCCTGGGCAAGGTGACACACGTACCTTGTATGGCTCACGTGTTGAACCTTGTCGTGCAGCAATTTTTAACACACTATCCCGGCCTAGATGGCCTTCTGAACAGGGCACGAAAACTGTCTGCTCACTTCCGGCGTTCAAGCGCCGCAGCTGAGCGACTTGCATCGCTACAGAAGTCTTTCGGCCTGCCGGTTCATCGCCTGAAATGCGATGTGGCGACACGCTGGAATTCAACTCTCCACATGTTACAGCGACTGTGGCAGCACCGCAGAGCCCTGGTGCAATACGTCATGACGTATAGCCTGGGCCAACGAGATGCAGAGGTGGGGCAGATCACCCTGATGGAGTGGTCTCAGATCAAGGACCTATGCACCCTTCTGCACAGTTTCGACATGGCGACGAATATGTTTAGCTCTGACAATGCCATTATCAGCATGACGATTCCAGTCATTTACATGCTGGAGCACACGCTAAACACTATTCGGAGTCAGGGGGTGGGACAACATGAAGGGGAGGAACTACAGGAGGATTCATATGTGCAAGGGACAACAACATCACCAAGGTCCAGACGTTCATCATCACCAACGCAGCAGGCATGGGTCCATGGGGAACAGGGATCGACAAGGGCGCATAGTAGCAGGCGAAATGTTGAGCAAGGTGCAGGAGAACATGAAGAAATGGAGGACGAACTGTCCATGGACATGGAAGACTCAGCGGATGAGGGAGACCTTGGTCAAATTTCAGTTGAAAGAGGTTGGGGGGAGATGTCAGAGGAAGAAAGAACGGGTAGCACCTCTATGCCACAAACACAGCGTGGACTTGGTCCACATGGCTGCGCAAGACACATGAGTGCCTTTTTGTTGCACTACCTCCAACATGACAGTCGTATTGTCAAAATTAGAAGTGATGATGACTACTGGATTGCCACACTATTAGATCCCCGGTACAAGTCCAAATTTTGTGACATAATTCCAGCCATAGAAAGGGATGCACGTATGCAGGAGTATCAGCAGAAGCTGTTACTCGATCTTAGCTCGGCTTTTCCACCAAACAACCGTGCAGGTGCAGGGAGGGAATCTCCCAGTTGTAACTTGACAAACATGGGACGGTCTCGTCATCTTCACCAGTCTACCCGTACCAGTAGGACCGTATCTGGTGCCGGTAACAGCAATTTTATGGAATCTTTTCATAATTTTTTTAGACCCTCTTTTGCAAGGCCACCAGAGACAACAAGTCTGACACATACTCAAAGGCTGGAGAGGATGATACAGGAGTATCTCCAAATGAACATCGATGCCATGACTGTGCAACTGGAGCCTTGCTCCTTTTGGGCTTCAAACATAGAAAAATGGCCAGAGCTCTCCAGTTACGCCTTGGAGATTTTGTCGTGTCCAGCTGCCAGCGTTGTCTCTGAACGTGTCTTCAGTGCTGCTGGGTGTGTGCTGACAGATAAGCGCACGCGTCTGTCCAGTGACAATGTGGACAGACTGACGTTCATCAAAATGAACAAGTCATGGATCCAGAAGGAATTTACTACCCCTGTGTCATCCTGGGGAGAGTAAATGCTTGTGGATTTGGAATGTGCTTGATGCAAATCAAAACATCCTGTTTGCAACTAGGGCCCAAGTGCTGCCACTGATGGGGTGGGTGTCTGTGTGGCCCAATTTTTGGAAAAAAGGGAGACTCCGCTTGGAGTAACCCTTGCTTACATTGTTTTTAAAAGAAGCCAAGATGAACAAGTCATGGGTCAGCAAAGACTTTGCTACCTACCCCGGTGTCATCCTGGGGACGGTTAATTATGGGGTATTTTTGAATGTGATTGATGCAAATCAAAACATCCTGTTTGCAACTAGGGCCCAAGTGCTGCCACTGATGGGGTGGGTGTCTGTGTGGCCCAATTTTTGGAAAATAAGGGAGACTCCGCTTGGAGTAACCCTTGCTTGATGTGTTTTTAAAAGAAGCCAAGATGAACAGAGCTGGGATCAGGAAAGACTTTGCTACCTACCCCGGTGTCATCCTGGGGACGGATAAGAATGGCGTATTTTTGAATGTGCTTGATGCAAATCAAAACATCCTGTTTGCAACTAGGGCCCAAGTGCTGCCACTGATGGGGTGGGTGTCTGTGTGGCCCAATTTTTGGAAAAAAAGGGAGACTCCACTTGGAGTAACCCTTGCTTGATGTGTTTTTAAAAGAAGCCAAGATGAACAGAGCTGGGATCAGCAAAGACTTTGCTACCTACCCCGGTGTCATCCTGGGGACGGATAAGAATGGCGTATTTTTGAATGTGCTTGATGCAAATCAAAACATCCTGTT
Source organism: Anomaloglossus baeobatrachus (assembly GCF_048569485.1). Taxonomy (NCBI): domain Eukaryota; kingdom Metazoa; phylum Chordata; class Amphibia; order Anura; family Aromobatidae; genus Anomaloglossus; species Anomaloglossus baeobatrachus. Next base: position 600,768,017 of record NC_134354.1, read on the forward strand.
TGCAACTAGGGCCCAAGTGCTGCCACTGATGGGGTGGGTGTCTGTGTGGCCCAATTTTTGGAAAAAAAGGGAGACTCCGCTTGGAGTAACCCTTGCTTGATGTGTTTTTAAAAGAAGCCAAGATGAACAGAGCTGGGATCAGCAAAGACTTTGCTACCTACCCCGGTGTCATCCTGGGGACGGATAAGAATGGCGTATTTTTGAATGTGCTTGATGCAAATCAAAACATCCTTTTTGCAACTAGGGCCCAAGTGCTGCCACTGATGGGGTGGGTGTCTGTGTGGCCCAATTTTTGGAAAAAAAGGGAGACTCCGCTTGGAGTAACCCTTGCTTGATGTGTTTTTAAAAGAAGCCAAGATGAACAGAGCTGGGATCAGCAAAGACTTTGCTACCTACCCCGGTGTCATCCTGGGGACGGATAAGAATGGCGTATTTTTGAATGTGCTTGATGCAAATCAAAACATCCTGTTTGCAACTAGGGCCCAAGTGCTGCCACTGATGGGGTGGGTGTCTGTGTGGCCCAATTTTTGGAAAAAAAGGGAGACTCCGCTTGGAGTAACCCTTGCTTGATGTGTTTTTAAAAGAAGCCAAGATGAACAGAGCTGGGATCAGCAAAGACTTTGCTACCTACCCCGGTGTCGTCCTGGGGACGGATAAGAATGGCGTATTTTTGAATGTGCTTGATGCAAATCAAAACATCCTGTTTGCAACTAGGGCCCAAGTGCTGCCACTGATGGGGTAAGTGTCTGTGTGGCCCAATTTTTGGAAAAAAAGGGAGACTCCGCTTGGAGTAACCCTTGCTTGATGTGTTTTTAAAAGAAGCCAAGATGAACAGAGCTGGGATCAGCAAAGACTTTGCTACCTACCCCGGTGTCATCCTGGGGACGGATAAGAATGGCGTATTTTTGAATGTGCTTGATGCAAATCAAAACATCCTGTTTGCAACTAGGGCCCAAGTGCTGCCACTGATGGGGTGGGTGTCTGTGTGGCCCAATTTTTGGAAAAAAGGGAGACTCCGCTTGGAGTAACCCTTGCTTACATTGTTTTTAAAAGAAGCCAAGATGAACAAGTCATGGGTCAGCAAAGACTTTGCTACCTACCCCGGTGTCATCCTGGGGACGGTTAATTATGGGGTATTTTTGAATGTGATTGATGCAAATCAAAACATCCTGTTTGCAACTAGGGCCCAAGTGCTGCCACTGATGGGGTGGGTGTCTGTGTGGCCCAATTTTTGGAAAAAAAGGGAGACTCCGCTTGGAGTAACCCTTGCTTGATGTGTTTTTAAAAGAAGCCAAGATGAACAGAGCTGGGATCAGGAAAGACTTTGCTACCTACCCCGGTGTCATCCTGGGGACGGATAAGAATGGCGTATTTTTGAATGTGCTTGATGCAAATCAAAACATCCTGTTTGCAACTAGGGCCCAAGTGCTGCCACTGATGGGGTGGGTGTCTGTGTGGCCCAATTTTTGGAAAAAAAGGGAGACTCCGCTTGGAGTAACCCTTGCTTGATGTGTTTTTAAAAGAAGCCAAGATGAACAGAGCTGGGATCAGGAAAGACTTTGCTACCTACCCCGGTGTCATCCTGGGGACGGATAAGAATGGCGTATTTTTGAATGTGCTTGATGCAAATCAAAACATCCTGTTTGCAACTAGGGCCCAAGTGCTGCCACTGATGGGGTGGGTGTCTGTGTGGCCCAATTTTTGGAAAAAAAGGGAGACTCCGCTTGGAGTAACCCTTGCTTGATGTGTTTTTAAAAGAAGCCAAGATGAACAGAGCTGGGATCAGCAAAGACTTTGCTACCTACCCCGGTGTCATCCTGGGGACGGATAAGAATGGCGTATTTTTGAATGTGCTTGATGCAAATCAAAACATCCTGTTTGCAACTAGGGCCCAAGTGCTGCCACTGATGGGGTGGGTGTCTGTGTGGCCCAATTTTTGGAAAAAAAGGGAGACTCCGCTTGGAGTAACCCTTGCTTGATGTGTTTTTAAAAGAAGCCAAGATGAACAGAGCTGGGATCAGCAAAGACTTTGCTACCTACCCCGGTGTCATCCTGGGGACGGATAAGAATGGCGTATTTTTGAATGTGCTTGATGCAAATCAAAACATCCTGTTTGCAACTAGGGCCCAAGTGCTGCCACTGATGGGGTGGGTGTCTGTGTGGCCCAATTTTTGGAAAAAAAGGGAGACTCCGCTTGGAGTAACCCTTGCTTGATGTGTTTTTAAAAGAAGCCAAGATGAACAGAGCTGGGATCAGCAAAGACTTTGCTACCTACCCCGGTGTCATCCTGGGGACGGATAAGAATGGCGTATTTTTGAATGTGCTTGATGCAAATCAAAACATCCTGTTTGCAACTAGGGCCCAAGTGCTGCCACTGATGGGGTGGGTGTCTGTGTGGCCCAATTTTTGGAAAAAAAGGGAGACTCCGCTTGGAGTAACCCTTGCTTGATGTGTTTTTAAAAGAAGCCAAGATGAACAGAGCTGGGATCAGGAAAGACTTTGCTACCTACCCCGGTGTCATCCTGGGGACGGATAAGAATGGCGTATTTTTGAATGTGCTTGATGCAAATCAAAACATCCTGTTTGCAACTAGGGCCCAAGTGCTGCCACTGATGGGGTGGGTGTCTGTGTGGCCCAATTTTTGGAAAAAAAGGGAGACTCCGCTTGGAGTAACCCTTGCTTGATGTGTTTTTAAAAGAAGCCAAGATGAACAGAGCTGGGATCAGCAAAGACTTTGCTACCTACCCCGGTGTCATCCTGGGGACGGATAAGAATGGCGTATTTTTGAATGTGCTTGATGCAAATCAAAACATCCTGTTTGCAACTAGGGCCCAAGTGCTGCCACTGATGGGGTGGGTGTCTGTGTGGCCCAATTTTTGGAAAAAAAGGGAGACTCCGCTTGGAGTAACCCTTGCTTGATGTGTTTTTAAAAGAAGCCAAGATGAACAGAGCTGGGATCAGCAAAGACTTTGCTACCTACCCCGGTGTCATCCTGGGGACGGATAAGAATGGCGTATTTTTGAATGTGCTTGATGCAAATCAAAACATCCTGTTTGCAACTAGGGCCCAAGTGCTGCCACTGATGGGGTGGGTGTCTGTGTGGCCCAATTTTTGGAAAAAAAGGGAGACTCCGCTTGGAGTAACCCTTGCTTGATGTGTTTTTAAAAGAAGCCAAGATGAACAGAGCTGGGATCAGCAAAGACTTTGCTACCTACCCCGGTGTCATCCTGGGGACGGATAAGAATGGCGTATTTTTGAATGTGCTTGATGCAAATCAAAACATCCTGTTTGCAACTAGGGCCCAAGTGCTGCCACTGATGGGGTGGGTGTCTGTGTGGCCCAATTTTTGGAAAAAAGGGAGACTCCGCTTGGAGTAACCCTTGCTTACATTGTTTTTAAAAGAAGCCAAGATGAACAAGTCATGGGTCAGCAAAGACTTTGCTACCTACCCCGGTGTCATCCTGGTGACGGTTAATTATGGGGTATTTTTGAATGTGATTGATGCAAATCAAAACATCCTGTTTGCAACTAGGGCCCAAGTGCTGCCACTGATGGGGTGGGTGTCTGTGTGGCCCAATTTTTGGAAAAAAAGGGAGACTCCGCTTGGAGTAACCCTTGCTTGATGTGTTTTTAAAAGAAGCCAAGATGAACAGAGCTGGGATCAGGAAAAACTTTGCTACCTACCCCGGTGTCATCCTGGGGACGGATAAGAATGGCGTATTTTTGAATGTGCTTGATGCAAATCAAAACATCCTGTTTGCAACTAGGGCCCAAGTGCTGCCACTGATGGGGTGGGTGTCTGTGTGGCCCAATTTTTGGAAAAAAAGGGAGACTCCGCTTGGAGTAACCCTTGCTTGATGTGTTTTTAAAAGAAGCCAAGATGAACAGAGCTGGGATCAGGAAAGACTTTGCTACCTACCCCGGTGTCATCCTGGGGACGGATAAGAATGGCGTATTTTTGAATGTGCTTGATGCAAATCAAAACATCCTGTTTGCAACTAGGGCCCAAGTGCTGCCACTGATGGGGTGGGTGTCTGTGTGGCCCAATTTTTGGAAAAAAAGGGAGACTCCGCTTGGAGTAACCCTTGCTTGATGTGTTTTTAAAAGAAGCCAAGATGAACAGAGCTGGGATCAGCAAAGACTTTGCTACCTACCCCGGTGTCATCCTGGGGACGGATAAGAATGGCGTATTTTTGAATGTGCTTGATGCAAATCAAAACATCCTGTTTGCAACTAGGGCCCAAGTGCTGCCACTGATGGGGTGGGTGTCTGTGTGGCCCAATTTTTGGAAAAAAAGGGAGACTCCGCTTGGAGTAACCCTTGCTTGATGTGTTTTTAAAAGAAGCCAAGATGAACAGAGCTGGGATCAGCAAAGACTTTGCTACCTACCCCGGTGTCATCCTGGGGACGGATAAGAATGGCGTATTTTTGAATGTGCTTGATGCAAATCAAAACATCCTGTTTGCAACTAGGGCCCAAGTGCTGCCACTGATGGGGTGGGTGTCTGTGTGGCCCAATTTTTGGAAAAAAGGGAGACTCCGCTTGGAGTAACCCTTGCTTACATTGTTTTTAAAAGAAGCCAAGATGAACAAGTCATGGGTCAGCAAAGACTTTGCTACCTACCCCGGTGTCATCCTGGGGACGGTTAATTATGGGGTATTTTTGAATGTGATTGATGCAAATCAAAACATCCTCTTTGCAACTAGGGCCCAAGTGCTGCCACTGATGGGGTGGGTGTCTGTGTGGCCCAATTTTTGGAAAAAAAGGGAGACTCCGCTTGGAGTAACCCTTGCTTGATGTGTTTTTAAAAGAAGCCAAGATGAACAGAGCTGGGATCAGCAAAGACTTTGCTACCTACCCCGGTGTCATCCTGGGGACGGATAAGAATGGCGTATTTTTGAATGTGCTTGATGCAAATCAAAACATCCTGTTTGCAACTAGGGCCCAAGTGCTGCCACTGATGGGGTGGGTGTCTGTGTGGCCCAATTTTTGGAAAAAAGGGAGACTCCGCTTGGAGTAACCCTTGCTTACATTGTTTTTAAAAGAAGCCAAGATGAACAGAGCTGGGATCAGCAAAGACTTTGCTACCTACCCCGGTGTCATCCTGGGGACGGATAAGAATGGCGTATTTTTGAATGTGCTTGATGCAAATCAAAACATCCTGTTTGCAACTAGGGCCCAAGTGCTGCCACTGATGGGGTGGGTGTCTGTGTGGCCCAATTTTTGGAAAAAAAGGGAGACTCCGCTTGGAGTAACCCTTGCTTGATGTGTTTTTAAAAGAAGCCAAGATGAACAGAGCTGGGATCAGGAAAGACTTTGCTACCTACCCCGGTGTCATCCTGGGGACGGATAAGAATGGCGTATTTTTGAATGTGCTTGATGCAAATCAAAACATCCTGTTTGCAACTAGGGCCCAAGTGCTGCCACTGATGGGGTGGGTGTCTGTGTGGCCCAATTTTTGGAAAAAAAGGGAGACTCCGCTTGGAGTAACCCTTGCTTGATGTGTTTTTAAAAGAAGCCAAGATGAACAGAGCTGGGATCAGCAAAGACTTTGCTACCTACCCCGGTGTCATCCTGGGGACGGATAAGAATGGCGTATTTTTGAATGTGCTTGATGCAAATCAAAACATCCTGTTTGCAACTAGGGCCCAAGTGCTGCCACTGATGGGGTGGGTGTCTGTGTGGCCCAATTTTTGGAAAAAAAGGGAGACTCCGCTTGGAGTAACCCTTGCTTGATGTGTTTTTAAAAGAAGCCAAGATGAACAGAGCTGGGATCAGCAAAGACTTTGCTACCTACCCCGGTGTCATCCTGGGGACGGATAAGAATGGCGTATTTTTGAATGTGCTTGATGCAAATCAAAACATCCTGTTTGCAACTAGGGCCCAAGTGCTGCCACTGATGGGGTGGGTGTCTGTGTGGCCCAATTTTTGGAAAAAAAGGGAGACTCCGCTTGGAGTAACCCTTGCTTGATGTGTTTTTAAAAGAAGCCAAGATGAACAGAGCTGGGATCAGCAAAGACTTTGCTACCTACCCCGGTGTCATCCTGGGGACGGATAAGAATGGCGTATTTTTGAATGTGCTTGATGCAAATCAAAACATCCTGTTTGCAACTAGGGCCCAAGTGCTGCCACTGATGGGGTGGGTGTCTGTGTGGCCCAATTTTTGGAAAAAAGGGAGACTCCGCTTGGAGTAACCCTTGCTTACATTGTTTTTAAAAGAAGCCAAGATGAACAAGTCATGGGTCAGCAAAGACTTTGCTACCTACCCCGGTGTCATCCTGGGGACGGTTAATTATGGGGTATTTTTGAATGTGCTTGATGCAAATCAAAACATCCTGTTTGCAACTAGGGCCCAAGTGCTGCCACTGATGGGGTGGGTGTCTGTGTGGCCCAATTTTTGGAAAAAAGGGAGACTCCGCTTGGAGTAACCCTTGCTTACATTGTTTTTAAAAGAAGCCAAGATGAACAAGTCATGGGTCAGCAAAGACTTTGCTACCTACCCCGGTGTCATCCTGGGGACGGTTAATTATGGGGTATTTTTGAATGTGATTGATGCAAATCAAAACATCCTGTTTGCAACTAGGGCCCAAGTGCTGCCACTGATGGGGTGGGTGTCTGTGTGGCCCAATTTTTGGAAAATAAGGGAGACTCCGCTTGGAGTAACCCTTGCTTGATGTGTTTTTAAAAGAAGCCAAGATGAACAGAGCTGGGATCAGGAAAGACTTTGCTACCTACCCCGGTGTCATCCTGGGGACGGATAAGAATGGCGTATTTTTGAATGTGCTTGATGCAAATCAAAACATCCTGTTTGCAACTAGGGCCCAAGTGCTGCCACTGATGGGGTGGGTGTCTGTGTGGCCCAATTTTTGGAAAAAAAGGGAGACTCCGCTTGGAGTAACCCTTGCTTGATGTGTTTTTAAAAGAAGCCAAGATGAACAGAGCTGGGATCAGCAAAGACTTTGCTACCTACCCCGGTGTCATCCTGGGGACGGATAAGAATGGCGTATTTTTGAATGTGCTTGATGCAAATCAAAACATCCTGTTTGCAACTAGGGCCCAAGTGCTGCCACTGATGGGGTGGGTGTCTGTGTGGCCCAATTTTTGGAAAAAAAGGGAGACTCCGCTTGGAGTAACCCTTGCTTGATGTGTTTTTAAAAGAAGCCAAGATGAACAGAGCTGGGATCAGCAAAGACTTTGCTACCTACCCCGGTGTCATCCTGGGGACGGATAAGAATGGCGTATTTTTGAATGTGCTTGATGCAAATCAAAACATCCTGTTTGCAACTAGGGCCCAAGTGCTGCCACTGATGGGGTGGGTGTCTGTGTGGCCCAATTTTTGGAAAAAAAGGGAGACTCCGCTTGGAGTAACCCTTGCTTGATGTGTTTTTAAAAGAAGCCAAGATGAACAGAGCTGGGATCAGCAAAGACTTTGCTACCTACCCCGGTGTCATCCTGGGGACGGATAAGAATGGCGTATTTTTGAATGTGCTTGATGCAAATCAAAACATCCTGTTTGCAACTAGGGCCCAAGTGCTGCCACTGATGGGGTGGGTGTCTGTGTGGCCCAATTTTTGGAAAAAAAGGGAGACTCCGCTTGGAGTAACCCTTGCTTGATGTGTTTTTAAAAGAAGCCAAGATGAACAGAGCTGGGATCAGCAAAGACTTTGCTACCTACCCCGGTGTCATCCTGGGGACGGATAAGAATGGCGTATTTTTGAATGTGCTTGATGCAAATCAAAACATCCTGTTTGCAACTAGGGCCCAAGTGCTGCCACTGATGGGGTGGGTGTCTGTGTGGCCCAATTTTTGGAAAAAAGGGAGACTCCGCTTGGAGTAACCCTTGCTTACATTGTTTTTAAAAGAAGCCAAGATGAACAAGTCATGGGTCAGCAAAGACTTTGCTACCTACCCCGGTGTCATCCTGGGGACGGTTAATTATGGGGTATTTTTGAATGTGCTTGATGCAAATCAAAACATCCTGTTTGCAACTAGGGCCCAAGTGCTGCCACTGATGGGGTGGGTGTCTGTGTGGCCCAATTTTTGGAAAAAAGGGAGACTCCGCTTGGAGTAACCCTTGCTTACATTGTTTTTAAAAGAAGCCAAGATGAACAAGTCATGGGTCAGCAAAGACTTTGCTACCTACCCCGGTGTCATCCTGGGGACGGTTAATTATGGGGTATTTTTGAATGTGATTGATGCAAATCAAAACATCCTGTTTGCAACTAGGGCCCAAGTGCTGCCACTGATGGGGTGGGTGTCTGTGTGGCCCAATTTTTGGAAAATAAGGGAGACTCCGCTTGGAGTAACCCTTGCTTGATGTGTTTTTAAAAGAAGCCAAGATGAACAGAGCTGGGATCAGGAAAGACTTTGCTACCTACCCCGGTGTCATCCTGGGGACGGATAAGAATGGCGTATTTTTGAATGTGCTTGATGCAAATCAAAACATCCTGTTTGCAACTAGGGCCCAAGTGCTGCCACTGATGGGGTGGGTGTCTGTGTGGCCCAATTTTTGGAAAAAAAGGGAGACTCCGCTTGGAGTAACCCTTGCTTGATGTGTTTTTAAAAGAAGCCAAGATGAACAGAGCTGGGATCAGCAAAGACTTTGCTACCTACCCCGGTGTCATCCTGGGGACGGATAAGAATGGCGTATTTTTGAATGTGCTTGATGCAAATCAAAACATCCTGTTTGCAACTAGGGCCCAAGTGCTGCCACTGATGGGGTGGGTGTCTGTGTGGCCCAATTTTTGGAAAAAAAGGGAGACTCCGCTTGGAGTAACCCTTGCTTGATGTGTTTTTAAAAGAAGCCAAGATGAACAGAGCTGGGATCAGCAAAGACTTTGCTACCTACCCCGGTGTCATCCTGGGGACGGATAAGAATGGCGTATTTTTGAATGTGCTTGATGCAAATCAAAACATCCTGTTTGCAACTAGGGCCCAAGTGCTGCCACTGATGGGGTGGGTGTCTGTGTGGCCCAATTTTTGGAAAAAAAGGGAGACTCCGCTTGGAGTAACCCTTGCTTGATGTGTTTTTAAAAGAAGCCAAGATGAACAGAGCTGGGATCAGCAAAGACTTTGCTACCTACCCCGGTGTCATCCTGGGGACGGATAAGAATGGCGTATTTTTGAATGTGCTTGATGCAAATCAAAACATCCTGTTTGCAACTAGGGCCCAAGTGCTGCCACTGATGGGGTGGGTGTCTGTGTGGCCCAATTTTTGGAAAAAAAGGGAGACTCCGCTTGGAGTAACCCTTGCTTGATGTGTTTTTAAAAGAAGCCAAGATGAACAGAGCTGGGATCAGCAAAGACTTTGCTACCTTTCCCGGTGTCATCCTGGGGACGGATAAGAATGGCGTATTTTTGAATGTGCTTGATGCAAATCAAAACATCCTGTTTGCAACTAGGGCCCCAGTGCTGCCACTGATGGGGTGGGTGTCTGTGTGGCCCAATTTTTGGAAAAAAGGGAGACTCCGCTTGGAGTAACCCTTGCTTACATTGTTTTTAAAAGAAGCCAAGATGAACAAGTCATGGGTCAGCAAAGACTTTGCTACCTACCCCGGTGTCATCCTGGGGACGGTTAATTATGGGGTATTTTTGAATGTGATTGATGCAAATCAAAACATCCTGTTTGCAACTAGGGCCCAAGTGCTGCCACTGATGGGGTGGGTGTCTGTGTGGCCCAATTTTTGGAAAAAAAGGGAGACTCCGCTTGGAGTAACCCTTGCTTGATGTGTTTTTAAAAGAAGCCAAGATGAACAGAGCTGGGATCAGGAAAGACTTTGCTACCTACCCCGGTGTCATCCTGGGGACGGATAAGAATGGCGTATTTTTGAATGTGCTTGATGCAAATCAAAACATCCTGTTTGCAACTAGGGCCCAAGTGCTGCCACTGATGGGGTGGGTGTCTGTGTGGCCCAATTTTTGGAAAAAAAGGGAGACTCCGCTTGGAGTAACCCTTGCTTGATGTGTTTTTAAAAGAAGCCAAGATGAACAGAGCTGGGATCAGGAAAGACTTTGCTACCTACCCCGGTGTCATCCTGGGGACGGATAAGAATGGCGTATTTTTGAATGTGCTTGATGCAAATCAAAACATCCTGTTTGCAACTAGGGCCCAAGTGCTGCCACTGATGGGGTGGGTGTCTGTGTGGCCCAATTTTTGGAAAAAAAGGGAGACTCCGCTTGGAGTAACCCTTGCTTGATGTGTTTTTAAAAGAAGCCAAGATGAACAGAGCTGGGATCAGCAAAGACTTTGCTACCTACCCCGGTGTCATCCTGGGGACGGATAAGAATGGCGTATTTTTGAATGTGCTTGATGCAAATCAAAACATCCTGTTTGCAACTAGGGCCCAAGTGCTGCCACTGATGGGGTGGGTGTCTGTGTGGCCCAATTTTTGGAAAAAAAGGGAGACTCCGCTTGGAGTAACCCTTGCTTGATGTGTTTTTAAAAGAAGCCAAGATGAACAGAGCTGGGATCAGCAAAGACTTTGCTACCTACCCCGGTGTCATCCTGGGGACGGATAAGAATGGCGTATTTTTGAATGTGCTTGATGCAAATCAAAACATCCTGTTTGCAACTAGGGCCCAAGTGCTGCCACTGATGGGGTGGGTGTCTGTGTGGCCCAATTTTTGGAAAAAAGGGAGACTCCGCTTGGAGTAACCCTTGCTTACATTGTTTTTAAAAGAAGCCAAGATGAACAAGTCATGGGTCAGCAAAGACTTTGCTACCTACCCCGGTGTCATCCTGGGGACGGTTAATTATGGGGTATTTTTGAATGTGATTGATGCAAATCAAAACATCCTCTTTGCAACTAGGGCCCAAGTGCTGCCACTGATGGGGTGGGTGTCTGTGTGGCCCAATTTTTGGAAAAAAAGGGAGACTCCGCTTGGAGTAACCCTTGCTTGATGTGTTTTAAAAGAAGCCAAGATGAACAGAGCTGGGATCAGGAAAGACTTTGCTACCTACCCCGGTGTCATCCTGGGGACGGATAAGAATGGCGTATTTTTGAATGTGCTTGATGCAAATCAAAACATCCTGTTTGCAACTAGGGCCCAAGTGCTGCCACTGATGGGGTGGGTGTCTGTGTGGCCCAATTTTTGGAAAAAAGGGAGACTCCGCTTGGAGTAACCCTTGCTTACATTGTTTTTAAAAGAAGCCAAGATGAACAAGTCATGGGTCAGCAAAGACTTTGCTACCTACCCCGGTGTCATCCTGGGGATGGATAAGAATGGCGTATTTTTGAATGTGCTTGATGCAAATGTAGCTGTGAAGTGTACAACTGGGGCACAACTGCTGCCACTGAAGGGGTGGGTGTGTGTGTGGCCCAATTTTTGGAAAAAATGGAGACTCCGCTTGGAGTCACCTTGCGGTGTTTTACATGATTTTAGAAGGGCGTGCCATGCCTATATCTGTGTGTCCTCCTCTTTTTCTTTGTCCAGCTGTTTTGTTTTCGCATGAGTATATGTCCTTGTCACTTTCCAATGTGTTTGAGTTGTTTGTCACCTTTAGGACACCTTTGAGGGTGTTTTCTAGGTGTTTTTCTGTGTTTGTGATTGCCTGCCATTGTTTCCTATGCAGTTCGAGTTCGGTTCGTCGAACGTTCGACGAACCGAACTCGAACGGGAGGTCCGTTCGGCGAACCAACCTCGAGCCGAACCGCGACCGGTTCGCTCATCTCTAGTCATAAGGATTTGGCACACCGAACCGTTGTAAAGTGGCAGCATGCAAGTAAAGTGCCAGCAGTGCACAAACATAATCCATCAGGAATGATGGGCATTTTGCTTGTTAGAACATGAGTACGCTTCTTCAGACAGACAGGAAGTAATGTCACTTGACATCTGCAAGGACCTTAAATTACCTAAGCAACCAATCATGTGACTGGGACCCGAGCCAATGAGTTGACATCTCCTTGGCGCATGCACAAGCAGCGCGAGCGCTGAAAATACTGATGTGTTGGTGTCAGGCATCACTTGCATGTTGGGGAGAGGGGACATGACTCCATAGATACTGATTATGTGCATAATAGCATACATGACAGTGATGGCACTCATATTCACCTATGTATGCACCATCAATGGACAGCCCATGAAATAACATAGTAGTATATTCTATCTGGCTGTTAAACGCATGTAGCTTTCTTTGACTGGAAAGGAAAAATCAATGAATATATCCACAATACAGCTTCATAGCAGCTCTGTGATGCTTCCAAAGAATGATGGCAGACACTCCAGGATCATGGATTTAGGTGCTAAAAATAACAAAAAATACTGTTACAGATATTAACATTATATATTTTGTAGCATAGAATAAAACATTCACTATTTTTTGCATTCAATTTCAACTGTTTCTCCTTTCTTAGAAACCACTATAAGGATGCAGACAATCACAGATACTGTCACAGAGGGTCGGGCTGTGGTCTGACTGCAATCAATCATATATTATATATTTGTCTGCATGAAGATATATAGATACAAATTCTAACCATACAAGCAATTTCTTTATCTCTGAAATGATGTTTGTAAAAGAGAACTAATAAATAACAATGAAGGGCAGCCACAAAATTTAGATTATTTGTGTTTGATTATGTAAGTTAATTGGACTGAAGTAGAAAGAGAAAAAAAGACTCCATTCCATATAAGTTAGTTGCTATATAGAAACAGTTAAGAAGACTTCTCAAAAAGCTGTGTTGTGGTCATATCTGGCTTACATAGTACTTGAGAATGTGCCAAGCTTTGTGGGAGTCATTACTAGCACCTTGATAAATGGTGTGAGGTATGATATTGTGAATAGGTTACTGGGCATTAGGCTTAAAGCCTCTGTGTTAAGGCCCAGTCACAATAAACAACTTACCAGCGATCCCAACAATGATCCAACCTGATAGGGATCGCTGGTAAGTTGCTAGGAGGTTGCTGGTGAGATGTCACATTGCGACGTTCCAGCGATCCCACCAGCAACCTGACCTGGCAGGGATCGCTGGAGCGTGGCTACACGAGTTGCTGGTGAGCTCACCAGCAACCAGTGACCAGCCCCCAGCGCAGCGTAGAAGATGCTGCGCTTGGTAACTAAGGTAAATATCGGGTAACCAACCCGACATTTACCTTGGTTACCAGCGCACACCGCTTAGCGCTGGCTCCCTGCTCTCCTAGCTACAGTACACATGGGGTTAATTACCCAATGTGTACTGCAGCTACATGTGCAGAGAGCAGGGAGCCGCGCACACTGCTTAGCGCTGGCTCCTTGCTCTCCTAGCTACAGTACACATGGGGTTAATTACCCGATGTGTACTGCAGCTACATGTGCACAGAGCAGGAGCCAAAACTGACAGCTGAGAGCGGCGGAGGCTGGTAACGAAGATAAATATCGGGTAACCAAGGTAAGGGCTTCTTGGTTACCCGATGTTTACTGTGGTTACCAGCATCACAGAAGCCGGCTCCTGCTGCCTGCACATTCAGTTGTTGCTTTCTTGCTGTCACACACAGCGATGTGTGCTTCACAGCGTGAAAGCAATAACTAAAAAATGGCCCAGGACATTCAGCAACAACCAACAACCTCACAGCAGGGGCCAGGTTGTTGCTGGATGTCACACACAGCAACATCGCTAGCAACATCGCTGTTACATCACAAAAGTTGTTCCTTAGCAGCGATGTTGCTAGCGATGTTGCTAGCGATGTTGTTTAGTGTCACTGGGCCTTTAGTAAGGGTTGCTATATGTAATGTTTACTAGTATCTAGATTGCCAAGATTTTTTTTTTCCTGTTTGTGTGTGTGTAGAAGATAATGTAGTTTACAGTCAATATTGAACCTAATCCACAGTGTTGAATTGAATTTTTTTCTTGTGCCAACCATTTAACACAGAAGATAGTGATCTCAAGAGTAAATTAGTCCTTGAGTTGTCAAACTAAATTGTAGCTTGGCACTTTCTAAAAGTGTTTATTAAGACAACAAAAAAATTTGAAACACATTGTGGTTCCATCATTGTCTACTTACCAACCAAAATAAAAAGCATGAGCTGTAGAGTTTATACCTGATATATTAGAATGAAATAATCCTAGTATTTTGTCATATTTAACCAATAAAATCAATTCTAAATTAAAAATAATATATATAAACCAGTATGACATGACAAATTTATAGCATGACCTAATAGTGTTGCCTGGGGACCCGTGACCTGCCTCCTGGCACTAAGTTTAACTTCAACGTGGTGGCTCAGTAGTCTGAAACTTGCCGGGCCCTTCTCCCCACTGTGGCTAAGTTTGGGAGCTTGCTCTCAGGGCTCACGCTTGGGATTTTCTGGACCATTTTGGGTTTGAAAGTCCTATCCCTTTTGTTGCGCTAATGCCCCGATTCTGGAGAGTTTGGGAACAGACCATAAAGGCTCCGTTCTCCTCAGGTGAATTGTCGGGTTGCCTAAAGCTTCTCCCCGACCTAGGGTCAATGTACCCCACTGTGCCTTCGGTCTCGGACCGGTGATATTGCTAGGCTGTCGGCTGTCCTCCTCGACAGATCCAGGCACCTTGCCACAATCCCCTGCGACCGGGGTCCGACTCCACTAGGTCCAGACCACCGTCTGCAACCTAGACAGCTTCTCTTAGGAGCCACCGCTCCCGACCTCCTCTCACTCTCTCTGACTACTCACTGACTACACTCCTCACCTCCCTTCCCTGACCCCCCCCAGGTGGGCGACTCTATTCCACTTAAGCCATCCACTGGTGTGCTGCCTGGTGGGTGTGGTGAACGGTGTATCTAGGAATTGATTTTCTGTTGGATGCAACACTATTAAGATAGGGACCCAGAACCAAGAGGGAGGTGGAATACTGCACGGGAGGATAGATTGTGCAGTACTCTGTGATGACCTGATAGTCCAGGGGCGTAGCAGAAGGAAGATGACCATGGAACTTAGGGGTACTTTGCACACTACGACATCGCGAGCCGATGCTGCGATGCTGAGTGCGATAGTCCCCGCCCCTGTCGCAGCAGCGATATGTGGTGATAGCTGGCGTAGCGAAAATTATCGCTACGGCTGCTTCACATGCACTCACCTTGCCCTGCGATGTCACTCTGGCCGGCGATCCGCCTCCTTACTAAGGGGGCGGGCTATGCGGCATCACTGTGACGTCACACGGCAGGCAGCCAATAGGAGCGGAGGGGCATAGATGAGCGGGATGTAAACATCCCGCACACCTCCTTCTTTCCACATATCCAACGGGAGCCGCGGTGACGCTGGTAGGAGATGTTCCTCGCTCCTGCGACTTCACACACAGCGATGTGTGCTGCTGCAGGAGCAAGGAACAACATCGGACCGTCGCGTCGGCGTAATTATGAAATTCACAGACGCTACACCGATGATATGATCACGACACTTTTGCGCTCGTTAATCGTATCATCTAGGCTTTACACACTACGATGTTGAGAGCGACGCAGGAAGTGCGTCACTTTCGACATGACCCCACCAACATTGCACCTGCGATGTCGTAGTGTGCAAAGTACCCCTTAGGAGATGACTGAGCTTTCAAGTGTGGACTGGGTGGAAGACAATGCAAAGGAATGGGAGGCAGTAGTAGCCAAATAATCTTAAACGGCCTCAAAATCTTCTGTCCTCACCATTGGTGTGGTGGTATTTGGGCCTAAGAAATGATGAAGACCAGTCTGCGGTCTGAGTGCAGACGAGAAAAGTTCCAGTTTGGACCATAGCAGGTAAAGATCTACCATGCCCTCAACCTGAAGCAGCTACACCACCAGCATCATCGCTATGGCCATTGCCCCTATTACAAGTTCTCCTTATTGTTTGGAGCAAAAACTAGTTTTGATTAATACACAGCGTGTATGCAGAGAACGATTATAACAAAGTCTGAATGCAGCTGTTTTGCACTGCTATGCAAAGGTGAGAGATGTAATGCAGTATAAGGTTACAGCCCTTTTTCCACAGCAGGGCATGCTGTAAAATACTTTCTTTTTGCTAGATAGAGCTAATCGATTACACCGTCTGTATTCTGTTTCTTAAAATTACGCAACACTGCAGGATACAACGTAGCATAAGATTGCAGAGCTATTGTCACAGCAAGGCACGCTGTGAAAGTATGTTTTTGGCTAGATTGAGCTAATAGATTACACCACCTGTATGCTGTTTGGTAATACTACACAAAGCTGCTCTAAGGTTGCAGAGCTATTGCCACAACAAGGCATGCTGTTAAAAATTCTGTTCTTGGCTACATTAAGCTAATAGATTAAACTGCCTGCATGCTGCTTTGTAATGCGCTTGCTAACGCTACGCAAAACTGCGGGATGTAATGCAGAATAAGGTTGCAGAGCCATTGCCACAGCAATGCACGCATTGAAAAACTCTGTTTTTGGCTAAATTGAGATAAATTGCACCGCCTGAACGCTGTTTTGCAACGCTATGCAAAGCTGCCAGGTGCAATGCAGTCTAAGGTTGCAGAGGTAATGCCACAGCAAGGCACGTTTTGAAAAACTTTGTCTCTGGCTAGATTGAGCTAATAAATTACACCGCCTTTATGCTGTTTTGTACTGCTACGCCAAGCTGCAGGATGTAACTCAGTATAAGGTTCTAGATGCCAAAGCAAGGCACCCTGTGAAAAACTCTGTTTTTGGCTAGATTGAGATAATAGATTACACTACCTGTATGCTGTTTTGTACTGCTACACAAAGCTATGGGATGTAATGTAGGGAAGGTTGCAGAGGTATTGCCACAGCAAAAGCAGATCAGGAACAAAGTAGATGTGGAAACTGTTACTGCGCTGCTAAAGATATGACATAAATTCAGGAATACATAAAGGAAGGTGTTTTTTTTCAACGTGTTTCGAAGTGTCACCGAAATAACTTATCATGGATTTCCTGATGAAGAAGTGGGGTAACATCAAAACGTTGAAGAAAACCACCTTCATTCAATTTTCCTGAATTTATGTGGTATCTTCAGCAGCGCAGTAACAGTTCCACATTTACTTTTTGCCTGGTCTGCTCTGGCTTTTTCAACACGTGGACTCTGCAGCAGCTGGGTACATACTTTACTTCTGGCTGTGCGACACACAACTCCATAAGGCGAGTACATCCCCTTATTACTTTTATATGTTTGTTGGGTAAGACCCTATTGCGCTTTTTCCCTTCATCTTTATTACCCCAGCAGGGCACGCTGTGAAAAGCTTTGTTTTTGGCTTGATTGAGCTAATAGATTCCACCACCTGTACACTGCTCTTTTTGACCGCTACACAAAGCTGCGTCATGTAGCGCTGTATTTGATATACAATTAAATGCGCCTATCACTGTCCCTCACTCCAAAAGTGTACTGTCCCTATTATATTGAAGGAAGATTAGTGCTGTGGCCCATGATCCAGCTTTTATACAGGCCAAGTCATGGGGTGCACTGGCCAATCACAGCCGTGGCAATACTTGGCATGGCTACAATGGTTCCAGAAGTGCCCACAGCCTAAAAGCTTGCTGATTGACTGCTCTGCAACCTTTCAACAGGCTTTATTCTTGTGAGAAACCCGAACAGGAACCAGACATACTGCCAAAGATATGTGTTTGGTGTTCAGCGTGGACACAAGATGTTTGGTATGGACAATGAACTGTACAGTAAGAATTCGCTCATCCCTAGTTAGTCGCATCGGTCAGGAGACTGATAAAGAACATTATCACTTGTGGCCCCAAACAGGTGACTACTGGAGCAGACAGTACTGGAACAAAGAGGGTAAAAGTGGGTTTTCCTGTTTTTATATTTTATATTATTATATTCCTTCAGTGCAATTTGTATTAAGATCAAATAGTGGAAATAGTAAGAGTTAATTGTAATTTTAGCAACACTCTCCATTGTAATGTATCTATTCCCTAAAAGGCCCTCTTTTATACAGAAATAATTTGTAAGAAAATGCCATACAAATGTATTTTTTATTCTTTGCTCCTGGATCTTTGGAAAGATTTTATATGTAGACTGAAATGTTGACATTTCTCTTCACTTATAAGAATGAAAGCGCATTGATCTATATTAGATTCTAGCTTATGTTTGAGATCAATGAGAAACAAAGGTGGGAATCAATCAAATAATTGAGGGTGACATTAATCAGTTTTTAGATCAGTAAGCCAATAGTTTACTTGATTCATGCTCTTCATAAAATTATTTTTGGACCATATTGTTTTCATCAACATGCTTTATCATACTGTTCTGTACAATGGAATAATTGCACCCTCCTTAACATGCTGAACCTTTTATTCCTGCCTTTTCTTCTTGTATTACAAATGCAGATTAGAAAAAATAGTACAGAGAATGTGATTTTATTGAATGAAGAATAGGAATATATTCAAGCAATAAACTATCAATCTATACAGCTTCAGTATTAGATGTAGGCAGCAATTCTACATAACATCTTCAATGTGTCATTACAGTAGACAGTTTTTATATTAAGGTATGGAGAATTTGGTGTTAATTAGCACATTTAGGTAAGGCTGCCAGTTTACTTCAAAGCAAACCCCGCAAGTTGCATACAAACCATATTTCTGGTACAAGTCTATTTTCATCTTGTATGAGATATGTGAACTAAAAAATAAAGTATCATCTAGTCTTAATTCTTACAGAGAGGTTTGTGGGTTGATCTTGGAAGATTGAATATTACTATAACCTGATTGACAAGAATAGAGTATGAGTAGATTAGACAGGAATGGTCCAAATGGCCTGGACCTCAGAAGCAGTCAATGGCAGATTACGACACAAGTGGCAATGGTGGGTGCCAGGGTTGTAGTAGCACGCAGGCCCTTGATGCAACATGTGACCCAAAAGATCTCTTTGGCCCATATGAGTAAAATGGTTGTTAAATAACAGTGATAGTTAGGGACCCTGTTGAAAATGTTGCACTGGGGCTCACAAGCTTCAGGTTAAGCCACTCAATAAAGATAAAAGTCATTCCCAGGAGTAGAGGATGGGTGGGGGTACAATCCGTGGGTGGGGCAGAAGCAATATTGATGAGCAAGATTCAAGATCAGGGTCAGTGTCAATCAGAATAACAAATATCTGGAGAGAAAGCCAGAAATGGTAAAAAAATCTCAACAGCCTGGCCATTTAAGTGCAGTAACATGGCCTATGGGATAAATAAAAGCTATATTATCTATTTTTACATTCATTTTTTTCATATTTCATGTAAAACAATACTGTTTTCTACATTGTGTACAAGAAAAAAATAAAAATATACTTTTTTCTCATTTTAAAAAATACAAAGTCTACAGTGAGACTGTTACAATCGATATTCCTTAAAAAATATGAACCTCCAACATTTAGTATCAATAATAACATATTGTAAGCTTAAAATCATTACATTTTCTTTCTCTTATCTCTGCCATCCCATGACTAGACTGGCATCACTATCTAGTATAGGGCTTATCTAATGTCAGAGGCCAAATTATCTACTTTAACACATTTTATTCATTTAATACCTGTTTATTTTTACAGAGCCAACATATTCTGCTGTTCCGTACCACAAAGACCTGTTCTTTGGTTCTGTTTGCCACCTTAAGCTTATTGCCATGTATCTCTTGCCAACTGAATTAGTCATTTAGTAAACGTCTCTCGTCTTCAATTTTCTTTTTTATTACGATGGCTCTTACTACTACTAATAAGACTAATGATAACAGATGATGAACAATAAAACTCTTACTCTTCATGTAGATGTTTGGGATATTTCCTGAATGTAAAAACATGGACCATTATTTATTATTTTTTATCAAAATTTTGTCTTTGTGTCAATCTTTCCCGTCAGCTTTTCTTCACTGATTTTCACTGATGAAAAAATAAATGCACTACAAAGCTTCTGCTATTCATTATAATGTTAATCACAGACAGCACACGCTTCACATTGACGACATGCATGTGCTGTCCAAGATTTTCACAGACCCATAAACATGAATTTTCGATTTGTGATGAGGATCAGAAAAAGACACATCTCCGTGATTTTTCTGAGAACTTAAAATCCCAAAAAAGAAATAATATCTGTGAAAAACACAGAATACTTAAAGGGAAAACAGACGCTCATATGAGACCTTTCTATATATTATAGATATATTGCACAAGAAGCTGCGATTTTTAAAATTCTTAGGACAACTGCTGCAAAAAATCTCTCTGTAAGGAATTAGGAACTTTATTCCCATTATCAGCTTTGTCGTGATGAGGAAATCCATAGAAAATCACAAAGATGGTCACTAAATGCCTAAATCACAGCACCAACTATGAGCAATTCCGGGCATCCAATTGTGTAGAGCAAGACATCTAATGTGATTTATTGAGTGATGAATTATATTTTACTGTCAGACGGTCTATAGATGAGTTTGGCAGATAAGTGCAGAAGGCCACCGTATAAGTTGGTGATGGAGAGATAATGGTATGGGACTGTTTTCAGGGTTTGGGCTATCCTCTTATAATGACTTTGGTAATGATACAGCATTCATAGATATTTTAGAAAATTCTGGCTTTCAACTTGGGTGCAATAGTTTAAAGAAGAATTATTTCTTGTTTCAGCATGACTGTGCTCCTGCGAAAAAAGCAAGATTCAAAAACACTATTTGATGTGCTTATGGGGAAGTGACTCGACAGGCTCCTCGGAACTCTGACCTAAACGCTATCCTAAAATTCCCTTGGGATGAAATGGAATGCTTTTCCACAGCCAGACCTTTTTGTCTAACACAACTATCTCAAAAAATATTAGAAAGGCACAAATTTGTGCCAGCAAATTTCAAATCTTGTGGAAATCCCTCCCAAAAGAAAGGAAGCTGTTTTAACTACTAATAAGGGCCTACAGTTTTTGGCTGCCTTTATGTCTCTCTTTTGATCGCCTTTCTGTCTCGCAGTTTCTGTCGACCTTTATCATTGTAATCATTCTCATTTGCTAAAATTACAAATGTTATTGTGACCTAGGGTAAAGGAAAAATATTTTAAACTTTACATCTCTGGCTTTAGTTTTCTCTTAGGAACAGTAGTTTAAAATTCATGAAAAGGACGAATCTGTCACATGTCAAACAGGAACAGTGCCTGATGGACCCCTAACTAGCTAACTGGCTACTAAGGACCATAACAAAGGCACATATATCATTTTTGCAACGCATTCAGCTGCAAAGGGCCCAACGAGATAAGGGATACAAAACACAATTTGGCCAAGGGGAGCAACTAGGGGTACCCTAACTAAACATCAATAAAATGTAACTTTTATCATTACCTAAATTAAATAACCGAGTATAACCATGCAGGGTGAGAAATAAAGTCATCACTCACAAAGTGAAATAATCAGCCACGAACCAAAGATCACTAACAAATGGACAAATGCCCTATTAATTCATATGATTAAGTATATAAATGTCAAGTTCACCCTACACTGCCTACCTGAAAGCATTCAGCTAATAGCCTCCCCTATATGTTTCACCAAGACTGGCTTCATCATTGGGCTGTGACTATAATGATGAAGCCAGTCTTGGTGAAACATATTGGGGATGCTATTAGTTGAATGCTTGTATGTAGGCAGGGTAGGGTGAAATTGACATTTATACACCTAATCATATGAATTAATAGGGCATTTGTCAGTAATCTTTGGTCTGCGGACAATTGTTGCACTTTGTGCATGATGACGATTTCTCACCCTACATGCCAGTTTTTAATTGGTTATTTAATTTAGGTAATACTAAAAGTTATATTTTATTAATCTTTAGTTAGGGTATCTCTAGTTGCCCCCATGGGCAAAATTTGTTTTGTATGAACTAGCCCTATGCTGATCGGGATAATAGATTGAGGTGTTTGAGTGCAGAGAGATAAGGGGGAGGGGCATTTCCACATCTTAAATGGTCAGAATTATGAATTATGATGAGATAATAGGCTGTGAATGGTCAATATATTGCACAGGGACCTTTTTCTGTCTACGTCTGCCAGTGCCTCATAATACCCAACTCTTAATGAGAAACAATATGCACTATTTCTTTTTGTAGAAATGACAGTTTCTGCAGTGAAGACTTTTCATAGAGCATGTGACGCAGATGTGAGCAAAGCCTTATCTATTGAATATCATATCATAATAAAAGGATTAGAAAAGAAAATGATATCATTTTATAAAATAATACATGCTGGAAAAGATAATAATACAACATTTACCAACATCCATATACTTAGATGAGCAGCTACAATAGTCTAAAATGCTCATTGATTTTCCTTTTATCAGCACTTGAATATAAGATATTATTCATATCTTATCTTCGCTTGTATATGTGTAGGTTTAAACAACTAAAATAGGCAGATTCTAATTCTATTGTCACTGTTATTTTACAATATTTCTGCTCCTGTTCTGCTAGCATTTTTCTTTCTTAAAGTCTGATCTTTAGATGTAATTGATTGACATTTTAATGATGAAACGCTGCATTGGAAGTTGCCATGGCAATGTGATTTGCGGCTTTGAGAGCCTTTGCAGTGAATTAAATGCTCACAAACTGAATTGCTCGGGAAATTTGCAAGGATGTCATTTATTGTACTTAAATTCGTATCTCAGAAATATTATTTAAAAATTGCACAAAGGAGAGAAACATTCTGCAGAATATCAATGGGAACGCAATCACCTTGTATTTGGTGAAGATTTATTGCAGCTTTATTCTGCACTGAACAGACAATATCACATTTGCTTATTGTATATTTTGGAAATATAAATATATCCCCGAGACAGAACAAAATGGGCACATACAATTTCACGATGGTGAGAACAGGTTTTATCTTGATATCTTTACTGACCTTACGGAAGACAAATGAGACAAAAAAACCATATGTATTACAGAAAATGAGAAGCAAAATGACAAACTGTATGTGTCAGCATAGAATGAGAGTGTCAAACCAAAGCATTAAGTGCATAATGGATCCTATAATAGATTCCCTGGTGAGGAGCATTGTTAGTAGAGAACTTAAAGCCGGTCACTAAGATATTATAAGGATATATTAGAAAAAAATCTAAAATCTCAGATTATTTGTCAGGTCTATGACTCTCTCATATTAGGGACTACAAAGAAAATTCCTTGAGCATCTAGTGTTTACTAAAGGGCTTGTGCTCCCATATCCTAGTAGAGGAATTCATAAAGTACATAAGGGGCATTGCAGCTATAAGTCCCCTTACCTGGCAGCCAGACTGGCTTGCAAGGTCTCCTTAAGGAGAATAGTGTTCCCCCGTGGTCCCCACATAGCTTTCTCATGAGCCAGATCAGACACCCCCATACTTTGCACTGACGAGGGGCAAGCACCCCGAAACACCGTGTCTGCAAATTGGGATTCTGATCTGGCTTATATATCCTGAGTCATATTGCAAAGGATTGTCAAAAATCCACTTGTGACTTTTAGGATCGCTACTTCCAATAGGTGGCGCTGTGCTAGAGTTTGTCTCCTTTACTGGAGAGACAATTTGAATATTTCCCAGAGGGGCATTGCAGCTATAAGTCCCCTTACCTGGCAGCCAGACTGGCTTGCAAAGTCTCCTTAAGGAGAATAGTGTTCCCCCGTGGAATTTTAGGGGCATTGCAGCTATAAGTCCCCTTACCTGGCAGCCAGACTGGCTTGCAAGGTCTCCTTAAGGAGAATAGTGTTCCCCCGTGGTCCCCACATAGCTTTCTCATGAGCCAGATCAGACACCCCCATACTTTGCACTGACGAGGGGCAAGCACCCCGAAACACCGTGTCTGCAAATTGGGATTCTGATCTGGCTTATATATCCTGAGTCATATTGCAAAGGATTGTCAAAAATCCACTTGTGACTTTTAGGATCGCTACTTCCAATAGGTGGCGCTGTGCTAGAGTTTGTCTCCTTTACTGGAGAGACAATTTGAATATTTCCCAGAGGGGCATTGCAGCTATAAGTCCCCTTACCTGGCAGCCAGACTGGCTTGCAAAGTCTCCTTAAGGAGAATAGTGTTCCCCCGTGGAATTTTAGGGGCATTGCAGCTATAAGTCCCCTTACCTGGCAGCCAGACTGGCTTGCAAGGTCTCCTTAAGGAGAATAGTGTTCCCCCGTGGTCCCCACATAGCTTTCTCATGAGCCAGATCAGACACCCCCATACTTTGCACTGACGAGGGGCAAGCACCCCGAAACACCGTGTCTGCAAATTGGGATTCTGATCTGGCTTATATATCCTGAGTCATATTGCAAAGGATTGTCAAAAATCCACTTGTGACTTTTAGGATCGCTACTTCCAATAGGTGGCGCTGTGCTAGAGTTTGTCTCCTTTACTGGAGAGACAATTTGAATATTTCCCAGAGGGGCATTGCAGCTATAAGTCCCCTTACCTGGCAGCCAGACTGGCTTGCAAAGTCTCCTTAAGGAGAATAGTGTTCCCCCGTGGAATTTTAGGGGCATTGCAGCTATAAGTCCCCTTACCTGGCAGCCAGACTGGCTTGCAAGGTCTCCTTAAGGAGAATAGTGTTCCCCCGTGGTCCCCACATAGCTTTCTCATGAGCCAGATCAGACACCCCCATACTTTGCACTGACGAGGGGCAAGCACCCCGAAACACCGTGTCTGCAAATTGGGATTCTGATCTGGCTTATATATCCTGAGTCATATTGCAAAGGATTGTCAAAAATCCACTTGTGACTTTTAGGATCGCTACTTCCAATAGGTGGCGCTGTGCTAGAGTTTGTCTCCTTTACTGGAGAGACAATTTGAATATTTCCCAGAGGGGCATTGCAGCTATAAGTCCCCTTACCTGGCAGCCAGACTGGCTTGCAAAGTCTCCTTAAGGAGAATAGTGTTCCCCCGTGGAATTTTAGGGGCATTGCAGCTATAAGTCCCCTTACCTGGCAGCCAGACTGGCTTGCAAGGTCTCCTTAAGGAGAATAGTGTTCCCCCGTGGTCCCCACATAGCTTTCTCATGAGCCAGATCAGACACCCCCATACTTTGCACTGACGAGGGGCAAGCACCCCGAAACACCGTGTCTGCAAATTGGGATTCTGATCTGGCTTATATATCCTGAGTCATATTGCAAAGGATTGTCAAAAATCCACTTGTGACTTTTAGGATCGCTACTTCCAATAGGTGGCGCTGTGCTAGAGTTTGTCTCCTTTACTGGAGAGACAATTTGAATATTTCCCAGAGGGGCATTGCAGCTATAAGTCCCCTTACCTGGCAGCCAGACTGGCTTGCAAAGTCTCCTTAAGGAGAATAGTGTTCCCCCGTGGAATTTTAGGGGCATTGCAGCTATAAGTCCCCTTACCTGGCAGCCAGACTGGCTTGCAAGGTCTCCTTAAGGAGAATAGTGTTCCCCCGTGGTCCCCACATAGCTTTCTCATGAGCCAGATCAGACACCCCCATACTTTGCACTGACGAGGGGCAAGCACCCCGAAACACCGTGTCTGCAAATTGGGATTCTGATCTGGCTTATATATCCTGAGTCATATTGCAAAGGATTGTCAAAAATCCACTTGTGACTTTTAGGATCGCTACTTCCAATAGGTGGCGCTGTGCTAGAGTTTGTCTCCTTTACTGGAGAGACAATTTGAATATTTCCCAGAGGGGCATTGCAGCTATAAGTCCCCTTACCTGGCAGCCAGACTGGCTTGCAAAGTCTCCTTAAGGAGAATAGTGTTCCCCCGTGGAATTTTAGGGGCATTGCAGCTATAAGTCCCCTTACCTGGCAGCCAGACTGGCTTGCAAGGTCTCCTTAAGGAGAATAGTGTTCCCCCGTGGTCCCCACATAGCTTTCTCATGAGCCAGATCAGACACCCCCATACTTTGCACTGACGAGGGGCAAGCACCCCGAAACACCGTGTCTGCAAATTGGGATTCTGATCTGGCTTATATATCCTGAGTCATATTGCAAAGGATTGTCAAAAATCCACTTGTGACTTTTAGGATCGCTACTTCCAATAGGTGGCGCTGTGCTAGAGTTTGTCTCCTTTACTGGAGAGACAATTTAAAGTACATAATGCAGTCTCAGCATAATGACTATAAGCCGAAGGTATTAAGAACAGAATTTTATTGGTATTCTGTTGTGTTCCAGTATCAGTATCATTATAATAGTCTGCAATCAAATTGGTTATCAGATTGTTTTCATTGTTAATTATGAGACCTGTTCTCTGTTTATTAACTTTTAGAAGATGTAAACATAAGTTATATTCTTATTAAATCATGTATATGACTGTACATGCATTATACAGTTCCATTTTATGGCTTCTTACTGTACTTCAATATACCATTCAAATTCAGAGGCACAGTATAAGGAAGTTTTGAATTTTGCATGTTCTATCATATGCCATATTATACAAGTAATCTCAGTAAATACAGTGCCATATTGGCATGGCTGCTGTATCCAATAATTAGCTGCAGAAATCCCATGCTGTAAACTTGACATCACTGTAGCCATTGTAAGATGGCAACTGGCTACATTATAAATGGCCGATATGTATCCCAGAGGTGGTTTTCCTGGGATGTAAACCTGGAGTGTCTATGCTGCTACCTGTAGTCCCACAAGTTCTGTTAAGGCATTCATAGGACAAGGTTTACAGATAGCTGGAGAGAAGGGTGTGGCTATCTAGATACCCCAACCATGGATATATCTTTTGTTTTTGTAAAGAGGAGACTGTTTGTTTGGCACTTGTCAGTAAGTATGATAAAGCTTCTAGGTTTCCAGAAAGAAACCTCATGCAGAGTAGCATGGATGCTTACCAGGGTCAGTGTATGGAGGTGTTGTGATAACTCCAGGAATAAGCCTCTGAAAGAGTAGTTGGGTATAGGTATTGGGCAGAGGTAAGGAGGCCTCCTGTTCGAAGTTTCCATGCTGGAATTAACTGGACTGTTCCTGAAATCCCCCTGTTTGGGAATGTGAATGCTGTTTTCCCTGCATTGGAATGTCCTTTGTTTCCGGAATTGGTGTTATTCTTTATGAAGTGTAAATAAAGCAGTCTTGACATTTTATTCAAAGTTTCAACTGTGCCTACCTTAATGCTAAAAAAGAAGCAAACCAAATAAGTGAACTATCACAAAATGAAAATATTGGTTGGGAGAAGCTGAGAGTTGGCACCAGTGTGTTAGAAGAAAAGTGATTCAAATTTTGTTACTTTAACTAATGCTGAGCGTGCACCATCCTTACTCGGGTGGTCGTTACTCGTAACGAGAAGTTCAATGATTGGACGGGCTCAACTCATCTATCAAGTATAATGGAAGTCAAGGGGGAACGCAAGCTTTTTTCCCAAAGATCTTCCTGAAAAATGCGTTCCCCATTAACTTACATTATACTCGGTACTAATAGTAGTGCTCACTCATTACTAATTTTTACCTCTTCCAGTCATCTACCCTTCATGTACGGCACAGCAGGCAATGTGTTTCCATTGTATGTAGTGGTTGTTTCCTCAGTATTCTGTACTTACACTGCTTCCACCTTTCTCATGAAGGCCTGCTGACTACTGTACTGCATTCATAATTAATATTTTGACCTGGTATTGGTAAATAAGGTTGAGCTTTTTTCTTTGATGTAAAAAATTATCATGAAACCCCTAGCTGAAGTCTAGCAGGGTGTAGTTGTGAGAGTTTTCTGTTGTTCTGTCATTACCAGGTCTCTGAAAATTTGAAAAGGTGCTTTTAATCTATATTTTCAATCTTTGATCTCTAAAGTTAAGTTTCCATAAAGAATTTTTGGTGAATTTTTGATAATGTGTATTTTCACTGTGCCAATAACAGTCTCTTACAGTTTCAGGAGGGTGGTTGGGATTTATGGAAATCTTATGTCTGTTATACTTTGTAAACTGACCTGCTGTGTATGTTTCTAATCCGAAAAACATCAATTTCTCTTGTGTGTACGCTGAGTTTTATGTGCAGATTTTCCCTATAGAATGGCATTAGATGTGGAAATTCTAAGGAAAAACCTATTTGATTTTTAATTTGTTTCCTGTTGTGTCAAAGCCAAAAATCAGTAAGTATATAAAAAGAAGCAGCTGAGATAAAAGCATAACATACTAATGAAAAACACAAAAAATTCAGTATCAAAAATGAGATAAAAGTGCATGTAAAAAACACAATAAAAATGCAATAAAAAAAGTAAGCAACTTAATTTAACAAAGAGGTACAAAAAGGCTCCAGAAAATCTGCAACAGCAAAAACACAGCAAAAATATAATAAAATTTGTCTCTTTTTGGTATACTATTTTTTAAATAAGGCTCTGAGGTTTTGATGCTTCTTATTGACTTTGGCAAAACATTATTGATGCAGTCATTTGCGGATTAGATGCATTTTTAAACAATACTTTTTGCATTTGCGGATTAGATGCATTTTTAAACAATACTTTTTGTTTTTAGAGTAAAAAAAATATGTACGCACTAAAATCTAAAAAAAATACACATTTGGTATAATTGTAATAATAATAATTAGGGATAAACGAGTACCGTAATATTCATAATCGCTATACTTGTAACGAGTACTTTCTAATATTCGTGTACTCGCATTTCCCATTGACTTTCATTGTATAGCGAGTACAATGAAAGTCAATGGGAAATGCGAGTCATTTTCTGCTGGATCCAAAAAAGAGGACTGGGGGCCTAAAGAAAAGGCTGAAATGGATAGTAAAGTGATGAAACT
Organism: Anomaloglossus baeobatrachus; assembly: GCF_048569485.1. Lineage (NCBI taxonomy): Eukaryota > Metazoa > Chordata > Amphibia > Anura > Aromobatidae > Anomaloglossus > Anomaloglossus baeobatrachus. Next base: position 600,796,587 of record NC_134354.1, read on the forward strand.
GAATGGGGAGAGCCTGGAGAGGATGCCTGCATCCATTTTTTATTCAAATGTGGTTTCTGGAATCCCCTGAAGCCACATGGAAGAAATTCTTCAGTCTATCGGTGACTCTGCAGTGCATGTCGCACTGCTTTGGCCAGCCCCGCAGTGACTCACAAAGCAGTGTGCAAGCAGCTAAGGGATAATGAGCACCGACATCAGGAGGTTAGCTCAGATCATTACCGGCTGTGATGATCTCAGCTAAACTCGTGACATCAGCGTTCGTCATTTACTTCCATGACACCGCATTCTCACATCAAGTCTTGTGGACGGCCCGAGACTGTGACTAGCGGTGATGTCATGGGCTCACAGGACAGTTCTCATGAGAACGCAGCAGCCATGGAACTCAGTGACAAGTTCTGACCTCACAAGTTCATGACGTCGGCGCTCGTTAAGTCCTACAGTGACCTGGCCTGACCTAATGATGTTAGCTCAGGTCGCTGCACTGCTCTCCCAGCCAATGGGGAACATTCTGACTGGGACAGTGAGTATGATAAGGATCATCGTGGGACCCCCTTATTGGATTATGCCGGAACCAGATTTATTTTCTTTTAAAAAAAAATGGTGAAAGAGGGAATGTTTTGGTGAGTGTTTTATCAAATAAGGTTTTTTTGTCTTTTTTTTTATTACTGACTGGGTTAGAGATGTTGGGTATCTGATAGATGCCATGACATCACTAAGGCAAGAGTTTGATGCCAGGTGACATTGCACAGCTGGTATCAACCCCATATATTACCCTGTTTGCCACCGCACCAGGGCAACGGGATGAGCTGGGGAGAAGAGCCAGGGTTGGCGCATCTAATGGATGCGTCACTTCTGGGGCGGCTGCAGCCTGATATTTTAAGGCTGGGTAGGGTCCAATAACCATGGACCTCTCTAGTCTGAGAATACCAGGCCACAGCTGTCTGCTTTAGCTTGGCTGGTGATCCAATTTGGGGGACCCCACATTTTTTGTTTTAAATTATTTATTTACTTTACAATAACAGCGTGGGATGCCCTTTGTCTTGAATTATCAGCCAAGGTGAAACTGCAAGCTGTGGTCTGCAGGCTGCAGCCATCTGCTTTACCCGAGCTGGCTACAAAAAATAGGGGGACCCCACATCGTTTTTTTAAATTATTTATTTTTTGGCTAAATACAAGGCTAAGCACCCTATAGATAGTGCCACATGAAAGACACCAAAGGGTGCAAAATTACAAAATACTGGGGAGTGGGACATTAATCTATTCAGCTATCTATCCAGCTAGCTTTCTAGCTTTTGACTGTATGTAACCCTCCGGTTTTGTTTTTGGGTGGTCCGCTAAAAAAACAACGGAAGGTACACGGATGTAAAATGGACCGTATACAGAACGGAAAGGATGCGGTTGTCACACAGATGTGCACTGTTTAAAAAATTAGCCCTATGGCCTGAGTCATGGTTGATGCAGGGAGTCACCATCACAAGGGCCTCCAATGACAAATAGTAGTAACGCTGGAGTAGGAGTACTGTCCTGGTTTGTCTACTGTACAATGTGCATAGTGTTTACAAAAATTTGCCCTATAGCCTGAGTCATGGTTGACGCAGGAAAGAAATGGCTTTATATGGCAAAGGGTGGACGTTAACAGCAGTAGCCAAAATGAACAATTTGGAGGAAATTAGATTGGCTTGCTCTAATCTTGAGGGATTGAAAACTGTGGAGAAATCCAGTCCTTGTTGAATTTAATTATAGTAAGTCTATCTGAATTTTCTGTGGAGAGGTATGAGATCCTATCAGTGATGATTGCCCCTGCAGAACTGAAAACACGCTCTGACATCACACTAGCAGCTGGGCAGGCCAGCACCTCCAAGGCTTATAAGGAGAGGTCGGGACAAGTGTTTAGCTTGGACACCTAACAATTAAAAGGAACTGAAGCATCAGAAAGGACGCAGGTATGGTCACTTAAAGTACCCCTTGACCATGTTGTGCAACTTCTCCCTCCTTGGCATTGTTACAGGCATAGATAGCCCTTGCTGATGTCCTGGTTTATTGAAAACAGCCCAGTTTGTGCACATTTTCCCCCACCTCTCTTGTACCTGGCGTTGGTGTCTCTCCCTTGGTGTTGAAAAGAGTCGGTAACTCTGCCTCCAGCATTACTTGAAGGTGCTGTTTTCATCACGTGATCTACAATGACTGTCTTGAAAGATTCCATTGTGCAACCCTTTGGTTACTTCAAAAGGAGAGAAGGAAATTTCACCTTTTACCATGGGTCCAGAAAGGTGGCCAACCAGTAAAGATTGTTGGATAAAATGTGTATCATGCGAGGGTCTTGCCACAGACACTTACACATGAACTGTGTCATGTGAGCCAAGCTGCAAACAGGCAAAGGTTCTGTATCCCCACCAGGAGGATCAATACCCATTCTTGCCTCACGCTGCTTCACCTCCTCCTCCTCCACCTTCACCTCTCCAGCCCATCCATGCTGGACAGACATGAAGCTAGGGTTCAGAGTCCCCTGTGTAGCATTTCCAGTGCCTTGAGTAGCACCAAAAACTTATTTTCTTCCTCCTCATCCTCCCCATCTTCCTCATCATCATCGAATGTTGCCTCACAATATTGGCTGGACTGGGTATTATCACCCTTGGGGAAATCTGGCTCCATATCCACATATAGGGCACTCAAAGCTTCCTCTTGGAGATTATGCTGTGATTGTTTCAACAGACACAGTAGCGGGATGGTTAAGCTGACGATAGCTTGATCACCGCTCACGAGCTTGGTGCAGTACTCAAAGTTCTCAAGAACCTCCCAAATGTCAGCCATCCATACCCACTCAACAGTTATGTGTGGTGGCTGACTCTCAGTCTGACAGGCACGTTGGAGCTGGTATTCAGCTACTACCCTCTGCTGCTCAGTAATCCTCGACAACATATAAAATGTTGAGTTTCACCGCATGGGTAGGTCGCACATGAGTCGGTGACTTGGCAAATTTAATTGCTTTTGCAATGCTGTAAGACCAGCAAAAGTAGTAGAGGAATGGCGGAAATTGGCACTAATACGGTGCACTTTCTCAAGTAGGTATGGCAAGTCATGGTATGTTTTCATAAATTTATGAACAATTAGGTTCAGCACGTGAGCCATGCATGGCACGTGTACCAGCTTGCTAACCTTTAAAGCTGCCACCAGGTTACGCCCATTGTCACAAATAACAAGGTCAGGTTGTAGGTGCAGCGGGGAGAGACACTAATCGGTCTGCTCTTTTATACCTTGCCACAGCTCTGCTGCAGTGTGTGGTTTGTGACCTATACAGATCAGCTTCAGCAGAGGGTGTTGCCGCTTTGCCGATGTGCTGCTACACAGCTCCCAGCTTTACAGTGATGGGGAGGATAATTCAGCAGAGGATAAGGAGCAGGAGGAGGAGGGGAGACAGCAAGTGGCATTTGATGAGGTGGAAGCGCTGGTAGAAGTTGGGCCTGCTATTCTTGGTGTGGGTAGGATGTGTGATGTTACAGTTTGCGAGTTTGACCCAGCAGCCTCCACTAAGTTCACCTAGTATGCCATGACAGATATGTATTGTCCCTGTCCACAACAACTTGTCCACATGTCTCTTGTTAGGTGGACCTTCCCGGTTACGGCGTTAGTCAGAGTATGGTTGAGATTGTTTAACACGTGCTTTTGTAACCTGGGGACGACACAATGGGCAAAATAGTAGCAGCTGCGAACACTGTATTGTGGGGCAGCTGCAGGCAAGAGATCATGGAAACACTGTGTTCCCACACGACTTAACGGCAACATCTCCACGGCTAGGCCTTGCCTGCCATCCAAGACAGAATCTGCTCTTACTCTTCTAGCTTCCACACACGTTTACATTCCAGAACGGGAAATTTGGCAAGGAACATAGTGGATGCATCAAGCTTCTTCTGACCTGACACAGACTCAGTGCTTTGTCGCTCACCACTGACAACTCCATGCCCACGTCCCTTAAATACTGCCTTTTTTGTCATTTTGGGTTTTTCTGACATATTTGCAGATCTTGATAGCCCAACCCAAGATTGCTTTGACCCCAAAAATATTGTGTAGTGAAAGTGTAAGTGAGTACTTTGTACCAGGCATTACAAAATGGTGGAGTCCTGCTTTGTATTTGTAAAAGCCACTAGTAACGTATATGTGTGGCTGATGTGGACGGGCGGCACAAGTCAGGCTGTGAAACCCTGACTATTATGAAACAGGAATGGTGCTTTACTGTATCAGGCAGCACAAAATGGTGAAGTCCTGCTTTGTATTTGCAAAGGCTACTAGCAACATATGAATGTGACTGACGTGGACGAACGGCAAAAGTCAGGCTGTGAACCCCTGAATATTGTGGGAAGAGTTCCCGATTTCCTTTCTAATCCAGAATCTCTGCCTCCCTGATGTGACTGTTCAGTGCTAGCAGCTCTTAAAAGAGCTATTGTATTCTGGTTTCTGGACAGTACTATGCAGGTAGTGACACACTTTAAACACTTTACCTGCTCGTAAATCTTTCCCTCTGAACGCTACACTGATCTATGCTGCAGGCAGCCCTGAAAAGGGCTTTTTGTGTTAAGAGGCCTACACTCTCCCTAGCAGCTGCATGCTCTATCACTATACATGATACAGAGATTTGGCTCCAGATGTAGTTATGAGCAAAATGGCGCGGCATTACTGTCTTTTATAGACCCTATGATGCTGAGTGGCCAGCCAATCACAGTAATGCCACAACTAAGATGGCTGCGGCATTAATGTGATTGGTTAAGAAGCCCAGCATCTATATTGGCTGCAAATAAGGCTGGGCGGGACATCCAAATATAGCGAGGCAAATACATTATTACTCGCAGTATAACAAATAGCCTGAGTACCATACTATTCTGCGAATAGTAACGAATACACTCGCTCATCACTAATAATAACCTAAAAAGTATCATGTTTTTACAGCACAATCAATGTCATGAAAATGAAGCAAAAAAAAAAATATGATGGAATTGCATTTTTTTTACCCTTTCACTCTGTTTGGAAACCTTTTTCCATTATAATTACATTAATTGTAAAAACAAATTTCAAACTGCAATTATTTCCTCAAAAAACAAGCCATCAAATGCTTACATTGATGTAAAAACAAAATAGGTATGGCTCTTGGAAGAAAGGGAGGAAAAAGTGATAGAGCAAAAATAAAAATTGGAAAGGGATTAAAAATGTCCCATCTGAGTCAAGTATGGCATATCCTATGGGTGCTTTGTAATGCATCTATCTTAAGACTGAAGCCCCAGTGCCGTTATCTCTTTAAATGAGGGGCCCATATACTCATCCCTATACCATGAGCGCATCAGAGCTGTGAAGAGAAATACTAGTCACAGCATTGATACTTAGATTCATTCAATATGTATGGTAAAAATGTTCCAACAGAAAAACTGCTTTATTAGCGGTAATAATATTATGATTATCATCTTTACATTACTCTCCCAGAATAGATAACTGGAAAATATTAAAAAGAAATATGCATCAAAAAAGCTAAGAAAATTGTATTATTATAGCTAGGAAAATAGAAAACCATATTAAAAAAATATTAGAGCATAACCAAAAATAAAAAAGCATCCAAAGATTGACTCCTCATATGGCTCTGTTTTCACATGAACTGTATGTCTGTGCAAAACACATGGAAACTTGCCTGTTTTTTTCCAACAGCATGAATAAAAGGGCCATTAAAGGTCTGTGAGAAACACATACAGCACACAGATGGCATCAGTGTGCCATCCTTACACCATCCATGTGTTTCACGTGTTTAGCATTGAAAGTATAGGAGATTTCTAATATATTCTTTTTCAGCCATACTGGAAAAACTATGGCAAGATGGAATTGCAGCTGTATATTGCTCAGGCCAAAAGACTACTACTACTCCAGCAGGATACAGCTAAACCCCCACTAGGTGGAGGCAACACAGGTGCAGCCATTCACACTCACTTCCAAATATGGAGGAGGTGATGGCTGGATGGTAAAACTGCACACTGGTGGCTTGCATAGAGCACTGTTCACACTAGCAGACGCACAGTCACAAACCCGCAGCCTATTAGGTGACGCCCATACTATTAGATCAGGCGGGCTGCCAAGCCGTACCCCCACTGCGCGCTACGTAGGGACAGAAACTCTGATAGCAAGGCCTAACAAAAAGGGGCCTGGCTGTATCCTGTACAAAAAAAGTTTTTGAGGTTTTTTGTTAGCGTTATGGCCATAAGACGTAAGCCTACAACCCTCGTCACGGGAACCTCATGCTTGTAGGTCCCTACACTATATATAATATAAAAAATGCTTTTTTATATCATACTGGAAAAACACAGAAGGCACATGAAATACACACTAATAGAACACAGATGAAACACTGATGCATGTGACACACATGTTTTTTTTCTGACGTAATAAAGGTGTGTATGTCCCTCCATGTGCCGTGATTTTGGTACACATGTAATCTCTGTGTGCTATCCATGGTTATCAGCGGAGATCAGGCACTTATACTCATCTCATATAATCTTTAGGGGTTCTTTTTGGCGGGATTTTGGCCTGCAACTTTTACTCATCTGTCCACGCCGCTGCTGTCCGTGGGGCTGATGTCTCCCGCGATGCTGTGTCTGGCCGCCGCTGTCTCCCTTCTGCAGCTACTTCCAGGTCGGCTGTGCAGTGCATATGTATAAGCAAAATTAGGCAGACTGGAAGCAGAGACAGCAGCGTCTGAAGACAGCATCACTGGAGACAGGTGAGTTTAAAAAGCTTTTCATTTTAAATTTACGTGATTTTTCTGGTATGTGTTTAATGCACCACACCATCAAGTGGTCCATGTGACATCAGTGATTTCAGAGAAAAACGGACTTACCTCCATGCGGACCACACAGACACGCGTTTGCGCCATATGGAAACACAGTCAGTGAAAACCACTGATGAGTGTGCAGACCAATTCATTTTAATGGGTCTGCGAATGTCCGTGATTCTGGTACATATAAAAACTGAAGCATATGTACCAGCATCACTGATGTGTGAAGGGGGCCTTAGACTGCTTTTTTTGCAGAGTGCTATTTTGGTGACCTCTGACAAAAGCGTACATTCAAATTTTGCTTGCAGCTGTGTAAAAGGATTTAAATATCTTCTTTCTAATATAGATGCCTAAATTAGATTTTCCTAACTTTTATCCAATGTAGTCACAATAGCCATCATATATAACCAAATCTCTTTAAAAGTATATATTATGCTCACCAATAGGAATAAAAAAATAATAAGTCCTTCACTATCAATTAAATTCAGGGTCTTAAGGCCACGTCTCACTAAGCAACATCGCTAGCAACATCGCTGCAGAGGCACGACTTTTGTGAAGCAACAGTGATGTTGCTATACCAGGACATTCAGTTACAACCAGCAACAACCTGGCCCCTGCTGTGAGGTCGCTGGTTGTTGCTGAATGTCCTGGACTATTTTTTAGTTGTTGCTCTCCAGCTGTGAAGCACACATCGCTGACAGCGAGAGAGCAACAACTGAATGTGCAGTGAGCAGGGAGCCGGCTTCTGCAATCGCTGGTAACCAATGTAAATATTGGGTAACCAAGAAGCCCTTTCCTTGGTTACCCGATATTTACCTTTGTTACCAGCGTCCGCCGCTCTCACTCTGTCAGTGCCGGCTCCCTGCTCCCTGCACACATAGCCAGACTACACATCGGGTAAATAAGCAAAGGTTTGCTTATTAACCCGATGTGTACTCTGGCTAGGAGTGCAGGGAGCAAGCGCTAAGCGGTGTGCACTGGTAACCAAGGTAAATATTGGGTTGGTTACCCGATATTTACCTTCGTTACCAAGCGCAGCATCGCTTCCACGCGTAGATGCTGGCTGGGGGCTGGTCACTGGTTGCTGGTGAGATCTGCCTGTTTAACAGCTCACCAGCAACCTGTGTAGCAACGCTCCAGCGATCTCTGCCAGGTCAGGTTGCTGGTGGGATCGCTGGAGCGTTGCTTAGTGTGACGGTACCTTTAATCCCAAACTGAAAGATTTGTGGGCATACATACAGTATGTATGTGTAGGCATGCAAATATTTTCATGTAGCACAAATCTTCATTGCTGCAATGTCGTCACACAATCATATTTTTTCTCCGAGTGTTGTCCATGAAAACAATCGCAGCATGCACTAGCCTTCTCTGTTTTTCAGATGAGACTCATCTATTCAAGTCTAGGGGTGCGAATAAAGAATCATCCATATAGCATCTGATTTTAATGGATATATTGCAATTCTTTAAAGTAGGAAAGTTTATTTCATTCTGTAAATTTTAACTTGTGATGTATTCAAAATGAATGTCATACAGATGCCATACAAACTGCATATGGAAGGCAATATGGATAAAACAAATCATTTTTTTTCCTTGGATGAAAATTGCTTGAATTTTTAAATGCTAGTGTGAACTTAGCCTTACAGCAAATAAATTTTGGTTACCTGGCAGTTATTTCCAGGATTGGAATCTTACAATAAAGAGAATCAGATGTAGCTAATTATTATATTCCACAGAAATATTTAATATTGATGTCAGTCTGAAGCTTTGCTGTACTAGAAAGGCTGAAGTATTAATTATCTAGAATTTGTCATGTCATTTTAATGATGGGTTAAATAAAAACAAAGGTTTAAAAGCATAATATATGTTACATTTCTTGTATTGCAATAATTTCACAATTTATCTTGTTCGCAAGGATAAGATTATTTTTTTTTTAAAAATCTCCATAAAAATGAATGTAGAGAGATGTGCTTAATCTATGTCCTTTCTCCTGGCAGCAGACACTAGTCCAAGGATGTGGAATCACCTTGTGGAGGATAATATCCATAAGTGGGAGCTGCATCTATCAGACATTTATGGTATATTCTATCCACTGCCCTTTACTGATTGTGTTTAGAGATGAGCAATCCTGCCAAGGATCAGATCGGTTCAGGATTACCAATCTTGCCTTAGATCGCCGATCAGATCAGCGATCCTAGCTGATCCGATCGTCGATCCTAGCCAAACCCAATTAAATTTAATGGGAGGCAAAAGTGATGTGTTGTAAAACGGTGTAGGGGAACTCTAAAAAAAAGAAAATAAAAAAATGGTTAAAGCAATACATACTTACAGAGTCTCCCCGCTGCTGAAGCACTACTTTTCGGGCCGATAAGCATCCCTACTGCATAGTCACTGCTTTTCCTTTCCACTGGTGTCTCTGATTGGCTGCTGTTGGACCTTGCCCCTACCTGAGACAGTGTCTATGATTGGATCACAAACACTGTGTGTCCTTATACTGGTGATACATAAATAAATAAATAAATAAATAGATAAAAACTAAAAATGTCATAGGGTCCCCCTTTATTGATACAGCACAGATAAAGCCACAGCTACAGGCTGCAGCCCCGGCCATGCACCCATTGGGGCTGTGTATCAAAATAAAAGGAACCGCATGTGGCTTCTTTTTAAATTATTTAAATAAATCATTTTAAAAAACCTGCATACAGTTCCTCCCAATTTTGATAAAGCACGACAGCAGGGGACTGGTATTAATGATACGGTTTTAACAAAAATCTATTTTTTTATATTCTTGTAAGGCTGGATTTCTGTGTTTTAAATGAATTACAGTATGTAAAAGAACATGGACAATGGAATGCTAACATTATTTAAAAGGGCTTCCAAGGACAGGATTTGTGGAAACCACTCCACCTAGAAGGTCCCAGCTAAACTCATTTAATTTAACCTTTATGGGAATATGGACTTAAGGAGAGCTTCATGGGTTGCCTCTATGGTGTGGTTGCTGACTAGTGTAGGGAGCTGGCAGTGAATGGTTAGATTGCTGGGTCAATACAAAGTAATCAGGCTCAGAAACAAAATTATGAGGCAGTAGAGTAGTCTAAACACAACCCGAGGTCAAGGCCAGAACATATAGGCTATGCCTGAACAGTGTAACCTGGGCGATCCACAGCAATTATCACCTATAACTGGCAACTACACTAAAAAAATAAATGCCGAACTTTTGTTTTGAACTGAACTCAAAGATCTATGACTTTTTCAATGTAAAAGAAAGGACTTTTTCTCTCAAATATTCTTCATTAATTTTTCTAAATCTGTGTTAGTGAGCATTCTTCCTTTGCCAAGATAATCCATCCACATCACAGGTGTGGCATATCAAAATGCTGATTAGGCAGCATGATTATTGCACAGGTGTGCTTTAGGCTAGCCACAATAAAAAGGATACTAATATATGCAGTTTTATGGTATTGAGTGGGTTCAGGGGAGTCAGATAACCAGTCAGTATCTGGTTGTGACCAGTATTTACCTCACACAGTGCAACACATCTCCTTTGCAAAGAGTTTATATGGTTGTTGATTGTGCCCTGTGGTACATTGATCCACTCCTCTTCAATGGATAGGAGAATTTTCTAGGTATTGTCAGAAACACGACAATGCTTTCACATATGCCAATCCAGGGCATCCCAATCATGCTCAATGGGTGACATGTGTGGTGAGGCAAGTGCAAGAACTGGGATGTTTTCAGCTTCCAGGAATTGTGAACAGATCCTTGCACCATGGGGCCGTGCATTAGTAAGCTAAATTTAGTAAAACCTAGGCGCATCTTATGTTCCGGTGCATCTTATAGTCTGAAAAAAAAGGTCTACATAGTGCATAGACATAACAAAGACATGACTGAGAAGAATTGTACCATGTTGCCAATTTAATTAAAATTAATTGTGAAAATATTGTTATAAATAAAATAGAAACTGTTGTAATGAATGTATGTACAACGTCATTCAGCTGTTTCATAGATTATACCTAAATTTACAAAATAGTAATTTCATGCATCAATATATGAGAATACAAGAATAAAGTAACATATCAATTAATTACAAACACACAGCATGAAGTGATATATTAAATGTCTATATGTCCTGCTCTTCTACATCTAAGCAATGTACAACTGCAGAAACTAGTTACTTTAAAAAAAGACCCCTTATAACGCCAACACATTCCAGTTCTGGTTAAGACTTTTATGTCTATATTGCAAAGCTTGAGGAGAAAATGGATAATATCACAAAAAAAGAGAGCACAACAAATCTGAGAGTTGCCAACTCAGTCATTTTAACAGTGAGAACAAATAAGAGCAACTACCTGCTGCAAAATAGCAAATACATCTGAGTAAGCAGAACTGTCATTACCATTGAATGTCATGAAAAAGGCCAAAAAGAGCTCAAGAAACATCATAGGTAATGATAGATACTGGCCCCAAGTAGTTACACAGCAATTTGTATAGCATAAGACTTTGGAGTGAAACAGTTTCATTTCAGTGTAACAATGCTTATGTGATCCTTATACCCCTGTCTGGTACAGGAACATTTTCAGAAAACTAAAATTTGTAAGAAAAGCATAGAAGATATAAATATAATGCATATAATGTGCACACAACATTTTTTAGGTGAGCAAACTCGACGAGTTTTTTAAATAGGCAGATACTTCAGGAAAAAACTTTTTTGTTTTTTCTTTTTTATTGCATGGAAAAAAACTTGGATTTCAAGGTAACTCCCACTTACTAAAGCTTAAAAAAAATAATACAAATTAGCAATGTCACTTCTACAGTTGATTCGATAGTGGACAAAATGAGATCGACTATAAGATGGGTGGATTATGTTAAAATTATTTGAAAAAGATAAGTATGTAGCATATTGTACATTTATAATGCAGTTCATTATAAGTAAATATGTTAATTTCAAACATTTAGACCTTTTTGAGTGCAAGTATTGAGACATAGAGTCCAATAAGCCTCTGAAGCTAATAGTGACTTGACCAGTAATTGTAGAGCAGTTGACTATTACAATTACATAAAGAAGTAATTGCGAAGTATCTAAGTGTTCAAGAAAGTGGTGGGATTCACCAGAGACAGACAAGATAATGTATGAAGGGTGTTTTACTACTGTGACAGCGATATGTCTCAAAATTCAAATTGTCCCTCCAGTGAGGAAGGAAACAAACTCTAGCGCCACCTATTGGAAGTAGAAATCCTAAAAGTCAAATGTGGCTTTCTAAACAAGCCTTTTCATAAGACTTAAGATTTATTGCCAGATCAGAATGCCAAAGTTGGGATTCTGATCTGGCAATAAATCCTAAGGCGGGCTTTGCACACTACGACATCGCAGGTGCGATGTCGGTGGGGTCAAATTGAAAATGACGTACTTCCGGCATCGCATGCGACATCGTAGTGTGTAAAGGCTCGATGATACGATTAACGAGCGCAAAAGCGTCGTAATCGTATCATCGGTGCAGCGTCGGCGTAATCCATGATTATGCTGACGCGACGGTCCGATGTTGTTCCTCGTTCCTGCGGCAGCACACATCGCTGTGTGTGAAGCCGCAGGAGCGAGAAACATCTCCTACCGGCGTCACTGCGGCTTTCGTAGGATATGCGGAAGGAAGGAGGTGGGCGGGATGTTTACATCCCGCTCATCTCCGCCCCTCCGCTCCTATTGGCCGCCTGCCGTGTGACGTCACAGTGACGCCATACGACCCGCCCCCTTAATAAAGAGGCGGGTCGCTAGCCAGAGCGACGGTCGCAGGACAGGTGAGTCCATGTGAAGCTGCCGTAGCGATAATGTTCTCTACGGCAGTTATCACAAGGATATCGCAGCTGCGACGGGGCGGGGACTATCGCGCTCGGCATTGCAGCATCGGCCTGCGATGTCGCAGCGTGCAAAGTGCCCCTAAGTCTTATGAAAGGTTTTGCCCTTCAAAATAGGATCCATTTTTTTTTATGTTTGCACATAGTTTTGGAAGAAACTACATTGGAATGTTGTTCTAAACTGAGCTGCAACAAAATAATAATATTAATAATTATTTTTATAGCGTCAACATATCCCACAGCACTTTACAATTCAGAGGTTCATATACAGGCAAGTAACCGTTATAGAAGATAAAATAAATAGGGCAAAAATAACGGCAATGCTGCTCATAAGAGCTTAAAATCTACAATGAGGTGGGGGGACAAGGTACAGGTGCTTATTTACAATGACAATCCAGCCATGTTGAAGAAACTGGGGATAGATAAAGGCTGCATGGACCAGTCATCAGCCAATCTTTGTGATGCTTTTGTGTGCGGTGGAATTTGACGGAGATATCTTCAGAGTAGTGGAGGGACTATGTGAATTTATATCGATTAGGGAGTGTGATAGGCCACCCTAATAAGATGTGTTTTTAGAGAGCATCTGAAGCTGAGTAAGTTGTGGTGCAGCCTAGTTTCTTGGGGTAGAGCGTTCCAGAAGATTGGTACTGCTCGGGAGAAGTCTTGAAGCTGGGAGTAGGAGGTTTGGATTAGTGTGGATGTTAGTCGAAAGTCGTTTGCTGAGCGTAGAGAATGGGTAGGGTGATAGACAGACATGAGACTGGAGATGTAGGGGGGTTGTCGCACTGTGAAGAGCTTTCTGGGTGAGAACAAGCAATTTGAATCGGATCCTATGATATATGGGCAGCCATTGCAATGACTGTTCAAGTAACGAATAGCCAGATAGGTGACCCTGCTGTAGCATTAAGGATGGACAGTAGAGGAGAAAGTCTTGTTACGGGAAGACCAATTAATATATAATTGAAGTAGTCTAGCCAGGAGTGGGTCAGGGCCACAGTGATGCTTTTTGTGGTTTCCATGGTGAGAAAGCGGTAGATTCTAGAGATGTTCTTTAAGTGCAAGCGACAGGAGTGTGTAAGAGATTGTATATAGGAGGTGAAGGAAAGATCGATATAATGTATAACACCCAGACAGCGAGCCTGCAACCTGGGAGTTATTGTGGTGCCGCACACAGAAAGGGAGATGTCAGGTTTAGGAAGGTTAGAAGATAGAGGGAGTAGAAGAAGTTCAGTTTTGGAAAAGTTAATTTTCAGACAGAGAGCAGACATTATGTCTAAAACTGCAATCACTGGTGTTCAGTAGTACAGTAGAGGTCAGGTCAGGGGATGAGATGTATGGTTGTGTGTCATCAGCATTAAGATGGTACTGAAAGTTAAATTTGTTCACGGTCTGTCCAATTGGGGCAGTATATAGAGAGAAAAGGTCCTCCAAAAACTGAGTGCATGGGCACCTAGAAAAGATGATTCTTTAATTCTGTTTTAAAAGCAAAGAGTGATTATATCAATTATTGATTTTATTTAGAGTACTCTTCTTATTGTGGTATTGAATTATTGGGTCCCTGTCATAAAATGTGTACTTACACTTACTGCCTGTGTACCCAGTCTTGATTTTATTTAATATTGCTCTTTTTGGTATGTATCTTGGAAAGATGAGTTAACATAAGCATTGTGAAAAAGTTCAGGCAAATTCAGATTTTTGCTACCAGTGCGAAGCCTATGTATAGTCAGTTGAATCTAAAGTCTAGCAACGGAGACATAATAGATCCAGGAATACATTATTGCTAGTGAAAGGTGAACTTGCAGTTACCTGGATATCTGGCCAGTCACCGATTCTCATATAAGTCTATCAGAATCTGGAGCTTAAAAATAGTAGTAGAAGGGATAGGGGGATTAAAGCCAGCGCGCTATACTTACCAAGTCTCCAGCACTGCTATAACTGCTTTCGGGAAGCTTGCTCTTCTTCCAGGGCCGCAAATTTACCTTCATGCATATTCACTGCTTCTCTCATCCACCGACAGTCCTGGCGTCTGTGATTGGTTGCAGTCAGATGCGCCCCAAGTCTGTCTGACAACATATTGTCTGCATGTGACTATTGTTGAAATAAAAAAAAATAAATAGATTTGCATAGGGTCTCCCAGTATTATGATACCCACCATAGAGAGAGCATACAACTACAGGCTGCAGCCCCCAGCTGTGCGCTTATTTTGGCTGTGTGTTAAAATAAGAGGAACTGCATGTGGCTTTCTTTATTGTTATTTAAATAAATGATTTAAAAAAACATTTTGTGGACCACCCAATTTTGATACACATTCATGATAAAGCCCGACAGCTGAAGGCTGGTATTCACAGGCTTGGAAAATGCATGCTTATTGGGCTTTCCAGCCTAAAAATAGGAGCCTGAAGCCACCCAGGGTTGCTGCATCTATTAGATGTAACAATCCAGGAACTTTACCGGACTATTCCCGATTGCCTTGGTGCAGTGGCAATTGGGGTAATAAGGGGTAAATGACAGCTCACAGCTGCCACTAATAAAGAATTTTTTCGATGTTTGTGTTTATTTCTTTTCACTTATAGATTAATAAAGGGGATTTTTATAAACCCTCGCTATTACTTAAATTAGGGAGGGTTTATGAGAATCCCCTTTACTAATCTGTAAGTGAAAAGAAATAAATACCAACTCCAAAAACATTCTTTATTTGAAATAAAATACAAAAAAACCCCTCTTTCACCATTTTATTAACCGGAAAAATACCCAAGTCTGACTTACACAAGGTCCCAAAACGTTTACAGCTTTGCTATATCTGAAGTGACAGTGCATGACCATAGAACATTGACCACCTGCAGTGAGCTTTAGGCCCCCTTCACACGTCCGTGAAAATCCAGCACGTGTTTCACGGACGTGTTAAAGGTGCGTTTTCCCCTCCGTGTGCCGTGTTTATGGCACTACATGTGTTCTCCGTGAGTTATCCATGATAACACACGAAGAACGGGAACTTTCAACTCACCTGTCCCTGGCGTCGCTGTCCGTGGTGCTGATTTTTGGTCTCCAGCCCTGCCGACTCCCCGCTGCTGCCGTTTCCGCCGCAGTGAAGTGAATATTAAATGAGCATAATGCGCGGGGCCGGCAGCAAGTGTCAGCAACTCCAGGGCTAGAGAAGGTGAGTAAGGGTTTGTTATTTTTTTCTATGACACGTGAGTTTTCTCCGGCGCGTGTCACATGGGACCACATGCACACTACATATGTGTGGTACGTGTGCGGGCCGTGTGACATCTGTGCTGCCGGAGAAAAATGGACATGCATCCGTGTGAAGCACACAGACACACGTATGCTCCACACGGAGGCACGGGCCAATGGCTGCATACATGCGTGCACATAAACCCATTGATTTTAATGGGTTTACGTGTGCCCGTGTCTCCGATACATGCGGGCATGAAACTAGCACGTACCGGAGACACCTGCATGTGAAGGGGGCCTTAAGCAAAGACTGAGCCACAGTGATTAGCATTGTTGTAATTCAGGTTATTTGCAATCCCAGTTGGAATTTCCCAAGTTCCTCCACCTGTGATCACAGGTAACCTGAGTTCAGGTGATCTCATAAAACTCAGACCTGCATATCCTGGCAGAAAACTGCTGTTTTTTTTTTGCCAAGAGATACAGATTTGGTGATGAAATCTTTACAGCATATTCCTGCACCCAGTCTATACCTCCTGGTAAAAAAATAGCATCAAAATCACATAATTCCGCATGCAGTTTTGATGCAATTTTTTGCCAGGAGGTGTAGATTGGGTGCATGAATATGGTGTAAAAATTTAATCACCAACCATTGGCCTAAAAATGAAAAAAAAAATGATTTTGATCCCAATTCAGTGTGGTTTTCTGCCAGGAGGGGCAAATTCGGTGCTGAAATGCCTGCACAAGATTTCAGCAAAAAGTTTGCACTTCCTGGCAGAAAACTGCACCAAAATTGCTTGAAAACCATTTTTTTGCATTTTGGAAAAAGAGATGCAAATTTGCTGATGAAATTTTTATACGATATTCATGCACCCAATCTACAACTCCTGGCAAAGACCGCATCACTACCGCATTATACCGCATTTTTTTGTCAGTATTGTAGATTGGGTGCAAGAATAGGCTGTTGAAATTTCAGCACTAAATCTGCATTTCTTGGCAAAAAACCCTCTTGATTTTCTGCCAGGAGATGCAGGTCTGTGAACACTGACCTTACTTGGGGTGAGATCACCTGAGGTCATGTTACCTGCGATCAAAGGTGGAGAACCATGGGAACCTCCAGCTGTGACTGGAAATAACCTGAGTGATGTCACCGCTTATCATTTGGCTTAGGGTGGTGTCACACAGCGACGACGACAACGACATCGCTGCTATATCACCATTTTCTATGATGCTGCAGCAATGTCCCGTCGCTGTCGCTGTGTGTGACATCCAGCAGCGACCTGGCCCCTGCTGTGAGGTCGCGGGTCATTGCTGAATGTCCAGCTTCATTTTTTGGTCGTCGCTCTCCCGCTGTGACGCACACATCGCTGTGTGTGACAGCGAGAGAGCGACGAAATGAAGCAAGCAGGAGCCGGCGTCTGGCAGCTGCGATAAGCTGTAACCAGGGTAAACATCGGGTAACCAAGGGAAGACCTTTCCCTGGTTACCCAATATTTACCTTCGTTACCAGCATCCGCCGCTCTTGCTGCCAGTGCCGGCTCCCCGCTCTCTGCACATGTAGCTGCAGTACACTTCGAGTAATTAACCCGATGTGTACTGTAGCTAGGAGTGCAGGGAGCCAGCGCTAAGCAGTGTGCGCGGCTCCGTGCTCTCTGCACATGAAGCTGCAGTACACATCGGGTAATTAACCCGATGTGTACTGTAGCTAGGAGTGCAGGGAGCCAGCGCTAAGCAGTGTGCGCGGCTCCCTGCTCTCTGCACATGTAGCACAGCGACGCATGTCGTTATGATCGCTGCTGCTTCTGCTGTGTTTGACAGCTAAGCAACGATCATAACAGCAACTTACAAGGTCGCTGTTGCGTCAGATAAAATGGTGACTTAACAGCGATGTCGTTGTCACTGTCGCTATGTGTGAACCCAGCTTTGGTCTCTGCCTGAAGCTCACAGCAGGTGGTCACATTCTATGGCTGATTGCTGTGACTCAGATGTAGCAGAGCTGGAATCATCGTGCAACCTCATTTAGACTACTTTGGTGTTTTGGGGGTTAAGAAATTGGTTAAAGAGGGTGTTTTTTGTATTTTATTTCAAAAGTCTTTTTGGGTGTTTGTGTTTATTTCTTTTCACTTACAAATTAGTAATCATGGGGTCTCATAGACACCTCCTATTAGTAATCTAGGGCTTAGGGGCAGCTGTCAGCTGCCATTAACCCCTTATTACCCTGTTTGAGATAAAAAAACCCCTTACTAAATACTAAAAAAGTGAGCGTGGCCTAACAGACACCTTATAGATGTACCAAAATTAGCCATTGTAAACAAAAAGAAAAAGAAGTATGCAAGTGTGAAAGAAATTTCATAATTTTAATAAACCAATGTACAAAAAGAACAAAGAATAAAAACACCTAATAATGCAATAGGCAACATTTTTTTAAAGTGTTTTTATCTTTGTCTTTTTTGCACACTTGTATAATAAAATTATTTGTACTTATGAAGTTATAAAAGGTTAATCACTAAGCATGCGTTAGGTTCAACTCTATGGTAAGTTTGCCATCACATTTTTCTCTACAAATTAGGCATTGTAAATCATGAGAAAATTACAGTGTCAGTATTTTGTAATGCAAAATTTTAGCTTCAGTGGATTGTACTCCTAAGCAACCACTTTTTATTTATTTTTTTTCAATTCATCATACCCATCCATACAGATAGAAATATCTTTCAATGTTATGAAGATAAAGTTATTGACTTTCATATTTAATTAGTGCCACCTTTCTCATACTTGATATTGAAATAATAGACCAAATTAAATTGTCCTTCACCATTGCATCAAATGTATAACGTGTAGCTTGTAATTAGCAATTATGCAAGCTGTTTATAGATATACATTGCAAATGACCAATTTTATTTCTTCAATGTTTGTTATGCTATATTGTGCTTCGTGCTAATCATGTTGTGAAAAAATACTTGTACTTGATTCAGCTACAAAAAATGTAACCAATGTAGCTATAATTATTGGTATAACACACACTGTATGTATATAGTTATATTATATACAATTTTGGACGTTAGGCAATCACAAAATCAATAAACATATTAATTTTATGTAAATCATAAAGAAATATAAACAAATAATTCAAAACAACTCCATTTATTTTCTTCAGAAATTCACAACTTACATGTCTGATTATGCAATCACTGAGCTTATTTATGGTTGGTTGTCTGAGGAATGTTCTGCAATCCTGAGTGCAATTGGGCGCAAAAATCATCAAAATTTGCTGCTGGCAGTTCAGTTTGCTATTGTCAACCAATAACGTCTTAGATCTGCTGGATGGGAAAAATGTCTGGAGATTCTTAAGATCATGGCAGCATGATTAGGTCATGCAGACTGCTCAAACAGCCACGAGTAATGAGGCTTATCTTAGTAAAAATGCTCCTGGGACACTTTGTAATCTTAGTTGTCAGTTTACCTGCAATAAAGATTAAAGGGGCCTGACTATCGTACGTTATGCCACCCACAACATATTCCCCAGAGTAGGACCAGTGTGACATTCAATATTGAAGGTGTTCAATGTAACTCACTCCTTTGCTGTCATGGCTATCAAGGTACAGATGAAAACATCACAGAAAAAGAATCAGTCAATACTAACACAAGACCAGACTACCAATTCACTAGCAGGGTGCAGCAGACCCCCATGATAAAGGTGGGGGAAGCACAAATTTATTAATGGAGTAGGTGTGCTAGTTTTAGACATGCACACAGATTGGGCTTCCATAGGATGCTATTCACATAGGTACGTGTGATGATCAGTATATGGCCTATGGTTGTTGCCCATACTATCAGATCAGGTGATTTGCCCAGTCTACGTAAGACCACCCCATAGGACAGACACCCCAGTTTTCCTAAACAAAACTAAAGAGTGTGGCTGTATCTTGCACAAAGATGGGTAAAAAACATTTTGCCAGAAAAATATTTTTTTTTTGCAAGAAAAACATGAAATATTATAAAAAATATGAGGTACGGGTTCATATTTTGGCCAAAATACGCACGCTTTCATTCCAAGGGTCTCCATACTTGCGATTCTCTAAATTTAATTGAATAAAAAAAACATTTCAAATAGAACACAAACTATAAAACATTGAACTCACTACATTGCGCACAAACGTTATCAAGGAACAGAAGAAGTGGGCATCGGAGGCTGGAATGAAAGCGTTTTCTTTTTAGTGATAAGTCCTGATTACGTATAAAGTGCACCTTTAGGCCCCTTTCACACGACGGTGATTCCAATATGCATGATGTCCATTTTCATATGTACCAAGAAAACGGAAATAGGAAAACCAATTAAAATAAGAGGTTTACACACATCCGTGTTTTTTCATGGACATGTGTCCATGTGGCGCACACGTGTGCTCGTGTGTTCCACATGGAGTCATATGCAACTGGGTAAGGAATTGGCTAAAAGATAGGAAACAAAGAGTAGTCATAAATGGTACATTCTCTAAATGGCCTATAGTCAGCAGTGGGGTGCCACAGGGATCTGTGCTAGGACAGATTCTTTTTAATCTCTTAATTAATGACCTTGTGAATGGGATTGATAGTATAGTGTCAGTCTTTGCTGATGACACCAAACTATGTAGGATATTAAAAACTAATCTTGATAGTACAATATTACAAAAAGATCTGGATAAGATGTCAGAATGGGCAGGTACTTGGTAAATGAGATTTAATGTTGATAAATGTAAAGTAATGCACCTAGGATGGAGTAATCCTATAGCTGCGTATACATTAAATGGAAGTAAACTCAGGACTACAGAACAGGAGAAGGACTTGGGTATTCTCATTACAAATAAGCTGAGCAGCAGCACTCAATGTCAAGCAGCAGCTGCTAAAGCAAACAAGATTTTAGGATGCTTAAAAAGAGAGATTAGATCCCGTGAGCCCAACATATTGTTACCCCTCTATAAATCACTTGTAAGGCCACATCTGGAATATGGGATCCAGTTTTGGGCTCCACATTTTAAAAAGGACATTCAGAAGTTAGAGTCAGTTCAAAGGCAGGCAACTAGACTACTACAAGGAATGGAAGGCCTCCCATATGATGACAGGTTGAAAAAGTTAGATATGTTTAGCTTAGAAAAAAGACATCTCAGAGATCATCTCATTTATATGTATAAATACATGCGTGGTCAATATAAAGGACTGTCACATGACTTGTTCCTTCCAAAGACAATACTAAGGACCAGGGGGCATAAACTGCGAGTGGAAGAAAAGCGATTCCGGCAGCTAAATAGGAAAGGGTTCTTTACAGTTAGAGCAGTCAGACTGTGGAATGCCCTACCACAAGAGGTAGTAATGGCAGATACTATAACAGCTTTTAAAGAAGGTCTGGATGATTTCCTCAGTACACACAACATTGTTGGTTATAAATGACTTATTGACCAAATGTAGAAATGGTGGAGGAAGGTTGAACTAGATGGACCTAGGTCTTTTTTCAACGTAAGTAACTATGTAACTATGTAACTATGTAAGTCCGTTTTTTTCTGGCAGCACTGATGTCACATGGACCACACACTGATATGATCCGTGTGACATCAGTGTGACATGGATGGGCGAAAACACGTGTCTTTGAGATAAAATGATTTTCTATACTCCCCTGTCTCCAGAGCAGCTGTGTTCGGTGCTGCTGTCTCCTGCTTCCAGGCTCACTCATTATGCTCAAGAATATTCACTGCACCGGGGACCCAGAAACAGCAGCACAGGAGATAGCAGGTGAGTAAAAAGTTCCTGATCTCAATGTGCTATCATGGATAGCACATAGAGAACACAGGTGTGCCAAAATCATGGCACACAGAAGGTGATACCCACCTTCAACACGGAACATGAAAAACATGCGTTTTTATCATGAACGTGTGAAAGGGGTCTTAGCTGGAGATTGATCTGCAGACCTCATGGCCAATGCAATGAAGATGACTTCATAAGGGAAAATCACACTGTTTGAAACTGATTCTACTTATTGTGCAGTGTGGCAAAATGTACGGTAGCCGAAAACCTCTAATCTTCATTTAAAGTGCAGCTGGGTATAACATTGATTTGATTTCCATTCATTTTGTTTCTTTTTTCATATTATTTGCATATCAGTAACATGTCTATTGATCCTATGATTTTCATAATATCACATTTATGTATTGTGAAAAGAGCATATTTATTTTGTATTTCAGTTTACTTTATAGAGTCATCATTGTTCACATGTAAAAATCTGCAAATACTGTACACTTATTATTATATTGGTACTAAATTATAGTCTGTATTACAGTATAGGGCTGCATTCATAATTCTGCATACTGTAGAGCTGAATTCTGAAAAAAATTTCAACAATGTCTTCATAGAAATTGCTCTAGAGATTTGCATTCTAGGAAGTATGTAACAATTTTATACAATAAAATAGTCAATTTGTCCACTGCTTTAACCCCTTCACCCTCCGGCAATTTTTTTGTTTTTCATATTTGTTTTTTCCTCCCCTTCTTCCAAGACCCATAACTTTTATTCAGTTAATATTGTCATGTAAGGGCTTATTTTTTTCTGGGACAAGATGTACTTTTGAATCACACCATTTAATTTACCATATAGCATACTGGAAAACAGGAAAAAAAATCTAAATGTAGCTAAATAGTGAAAAAAGTGAAATTTCGCAATGGTTTTTGTTTATATTATTCACCATGTTAACTACCGTATTTTTCAGACTATAAGACGCACCGGACCATAAGACGCACCCTGGTTTTAGAGGAGGAAAATAGGAAAAAAAATTTTAAGCAAAAAATGTGGTCATGACACACTGCTATGGGGCGAGGATCTGCTGCTGACACTATTATGGGGGTAATGTCCCCAAATTCTCTGCTAAGGTACCCCATCCTAGTATATGCCCTCATCCTGCTATATACCCCCATCCTGCTATATACTGCCATCCTGGTATATACCCCCATCCTGCTATATACCCTCATCCTGGAATATACCCCCATCCTGCTATATACTGCCATCCTGCTATATGGCCCCATGCTGCAATATACCCTCATCCTGCTATATTACCCCATGCTCCTATATTACCCCATGCTCCTATATGGCCCCGTGCTGCTATATTACCCCATGCTCCTATATGGCCCCATGCTCCTATATGCCCCCATGCTCCTATATGGCCCCGTGCTCCTATATGGCCCCGTGCTCTTATGTGGCCCCGTGCTCCTATATGGCCCCGTGCTCCTATATGGCCCCGTGCTCCTATATTACCCCATGCTCCTATATGGCATGTATCCTGTATCACACAAAAAACAAACGTTTATACTCACCTTTCCTCGCTCCATGCCGCATCGCTCCTCCCCCTGTCTGTGGCGGCAGCAGCACCGCTTACCTGTGTGGAGCCATCACCGGTCACTTCCGTGCAGCATCACTCGTCCTCCAGTCTGTGGCGGCAGCAGCACTGCTTAGGCTAGTTTCACATTTGCGTTGAACAGTATCCGTTGCATTGCGTTGTGTGACGGATACAACGGATGTGTTGCATATAGTGGCACAACGGATGCAACGGATGCTGCAAAACAACGGAATCCGTTTTGATTTTTTTTTTTTTACAGTTTACCGGTGGCAGACTATTGTGAACAATCAGCTGATCGCTCACAGCAGCCGGTCGCCGGGTGAACAGGTGATCGTTCCCCGTAGCTGGTCGCCGGGTGATCAGCTGATCGCTCCCCGTAGCCGGCCACCGGGTGATCAGCTGATCGCTCCCAGTGGCCAGCCGCCGGGTGATCAGCTGATCGCTCACAGCAGCCGGTCGCCGGGTGATCAGCTGATCGCTCCCCGTACCCGGCCGCCGGGTGATCAGCTGATCGCTCCCAGTAGCCGGCTGCCGGGTGATCAGCTGATCGCTCCCAGTAGCCGGCCACCGGGTGATCAGCTGATCGCTCCCCGTAGCCGGCCGCCGGGTGATCAGCTGATCGCTCACAGCAGCCGGTCGCCGGGTGATCAGCTGATCGCTCCCTGTAGCCGGCCGCCGGGTGATCAGCTGATTGCTTGGCCGCCGAGAATGTGTGCGGGGGCGGAGTGAGGAGTGGGTGGAGCCAAGCGGGGCCATGGCGCTGAAGACAGGTGAGTGTGCATGTGTGTATGTATATGTATGTGTGTATGTGTGTGTGTGTGTATGTACATACATGCAGAGTGGAGTGTGGAGGGGGCGGAGCCAGGCAGGGAAGTGGACATGTAGCGAGGATAAATATCGGCAAAGCACTTTCCTTGGTTACACGATATTTACCTTGGTTATGGGTGCAGGGAGCCAGAGAGGGCATGCGCAGTGAAATCCAACGGATTGCGCTGCTCAAAAAAACAGTACATGCTGCGTTCCTCCCACCCGGCGCAGCATCAAAAAAACAACGCTGCGTCGTCCAGCGGATGCAACGCTGACACTTGTGTTGCAGTGCGTCGTCCATACAAGTCTATGGAGAATAGTGCAGTGCGTTAACGGACTGCGCTATTCTCCATAGTGACGGACTCCGCTGAACGCAAGTGTGAAAGTACCCCTACCAGCATGGAGCCATCACCGGTCACTTCTGTGCAGCATGCGATCTCCAGTCTGCCGGTCAGCTGACCTGCGTGACTTGCGGCGCACAGCGATGACGTCATCACTGTGCTCACTGCTTTCTACACAGATAAACTGACCGGTAGACTGGAGGAGATCGCGGTGCTGCACGGACGTTTCTGGTGAGTATACTTATTCACTGCACCCCGCGCTGATGATGATGCGTGGGGGGCAGTGAATACAGCCACACATGATCACTCCAGGCTGTAGTTGCCAGGGGTGATCACGGCCGGCTGTTAATTATGCGCGCACCCCCCGCCACATGTATACTTTTACTTTTATCCAAATTGTGAAAAAAAATTCTGAATATTGTCCAAAAAAAGAATAGCGCTTTTGTTGCCATTTTTTGAGACCCATAGAGTTTTCATTGTTTGAACTGTAGCTCAGTAATGGCTTATTTTTTGCATCTTGAGCTAGCATTTTTACCTATACCATTATTTTGTAGATGCGCTGTTTGTTTTGATCACCTGGTATTGCATTTTAAAGCAATATTGCAGCGACCAAAAAACATAATTTTGTCATTTGGAATTTTTTTCTCGCTATGCCATGTGAAAAACAGATAAATTGATTCTATATTTTGATAGATCGGGCATTTCTGAATGCGGAAATATCAAAAATGTTTTTTTTAATGTTTTCTTTTCAATGGGGCAACGACTGGGGGATACGACTAAGGACATACCTGTAATGTCTTTGGACATAAAGGGGTTAAAAAGCTTAGGTATATTGTTATGCAAAATGTTTATTTAGTAAGCCCATTGATTACATAGGAGTGTCGTGGCTGGGTTCACACATAGCGACAGCGACAACGACGTCGCTGTTATGTCACCATTTTCTGTGACATAACAGCGACCTTGTAAGTCGCAGTTATGATCGCTGCTTAGCTGTCAAACACAGCAGAAGCAGCAGCGATCATAATGACGCTGTGCTACATGTGCAGAGAGCAGGGAGCCGCGCTTAGCGCTGGCTCCCTGCTCTCCTTGCTACAGTATACATCGGGTTAATTACCCGATGTGTACTGCAGCTACATGTGCAGAGAGCAGGGAGCCGTGCACACTGCTTAGCGCTGGCTCCCTGCTCTACTAGCTACAGTACACATCGGGTTAATTACCCGATGTATACTGCAGCTACATGTGCAGAGAGCAGGAGCCGGCACTGGCAGCGAGGGCGGATGCTGGTTACGAAGGTAAATATCGGGTAACCACCTTGGTTACCCGATGTTTACCTTAGTTACAGCTTACCGCAGGCTGTCAGAAGCCGGCTCCTGCTCCTTGCACATTCAGGATTGTTGCTCTCTCGCTGTCACACACAGCGATGTGTGCTTATCAGCGGGAGAGCAACAATAAAAAAATGAACCAGGGCTGTGTGTAACGAGCAGCGATCTCACAGCAGGGGCCAGATTGCTGCTCAGTGTCACACACAGCGAGATCGCTAATGAGGTCACTGCTGTGTCACCAAAACCGTGACTCAGTAGCGATCTCAGTAGCGATATCGCTGTGTGTGAAGCACCCCTAATACTGAATATAATGGCCCTAACAAAATAAATTTCACCTTCGTTTTCTTTGAAAAGTCGCAATTTTTGTGCAACTCCAAATTGTGCAAAAATGTTGCTACTTTTATCATTTTCATCGCAGTTTCCCTCAGTTCTGCCAAAATGGGGAGAGATGTGGGCATTCTACCATAGCTCATGTATATCATGTTGGGAGCGTGCCACTAATGCTCCTCTAAATATAGGCCCAAATTCATCACACTGGGGATTTCATGATTATCTTCACGAGGGACCATTTGGCATCAATCAGACTCTCATGAGTTATTAAGCATTGCACGCCTTTAATGAAAAATTAGCATGGGACAACTGAAATGAGTTTCTTTGAGCCTGGCCTCAAATATTTCTCTAGTAAGGGAATGGAGTGAGATTTCTGGCATATAGAGCATCATAACCCACAATGAATTAAATTAAATGGGGTGTCATGCCCCCTCTGTACTTGGGTACCTCCCTAGCTCCACCAAGTTTGGCTCAACTGAAAAAATCTGTTATGAAAAAGGCATAAAATGTTTAAACCGTATTAAGGCAATTTACTCCCCATTTCTGACACAATTGCTTGCATGAATCGGGGGAATAGTGTTCAAAGGTTGGCATATCCTTTAAGCTTGCTATCATCTTGTGTTCTTTCTTTTAATAACTGTATAGTACTTATTCCTGTATTATGTCAACTATATAGCCAGCACCTTTTTTCTTTTATGGACACAGGATGTGGTGTTTTTTTTAGTATATGTGATACATACAGTATGTGGCTGTCTTATATATGTTGTAAAACGAACATAGATTTATTACATTCATAAGGTTGACTAATCTTGGCTTCCCAAATATTTCTAAATTGTGTTTATTTTTCATATATTTTTATTTCATAATATACATGACTTACAATTATTTTACACATAGTCTGCTCATGTGGTCAAAAAATTAAATAACATTCACTAATCGCCTGCTGATCCTCTATTGTACTTGTCGTTTTTCTTGCTTGTCTCGTCTACTCTTCCTGCACATTCAACCTATTTTTAATACAAAAAGAAATGTCCAGAGTCAAGATATTAATGTCAGATCGGTGAACGTTTAACATCAAACAACCGCACCAATTTGTTGCTATGAACTGAAGTGGCTGATGGTTGTAAAAACACTAAATGGAGCTAAAATGCACAGTTCTATTCAATGTGTAGAGATTAGGAGCTGCCCAGGTGAGAGTTCGACACTCCACATCTTGACCGAACAGTTGCTAAAGTGCGGTGTGTAAGGGAATACTTAGCAGCAGTTGCCATACTTCTTTATATCTTCTTCATTTTGTCAGACTTTTAGCCCATATCCAGTTACATGCGGAAATGCTTCATTTTTTCACTGAAAAAAACACTGCCAGTGTTTGCCTCTAAATACACAATAGCATTATGCACTGATTATTTTGATTTTACTTCAAGCTTTCCTACAGTTTTGGTGTAGATTAGATGCAGCTTTTTTGCCATTTTTTTAGTGCAGAAATTATTGAATTTTAATGATGATTAGAGATGAGCGAACCTTTCAAAGTTTGGTTCGCCGAGCCAAATCCTACAAACACTATGATCACTGAACCATTAGGTAAACCGAACTCCAAACCTTTTCAAACCCCATTGGAATCAATGGTAGGCCAAACGTAAAGCAGACAAAACACATTTAGGGGAAAAGCTTCCAAAACTGCAAAAATATGTTTTACAGTGCAGCACCACTGTTTTGGCATAGCCATTATCTTTCTTGACTATTGCCATAAGAAATATAGGGGTGAATGAGAGATAGTTGTAGGGCTGGTGCTCCCATACTCCTGCCAGTACAAACAAGACACAACTTGAAGACCCATATTAGAGTGTTGACATTTAAAAACCATGCAGGCAGACAGGAGGAGAGTGGCGTCAATTCATCCTCATTTGTTTGCACAGCAGTGAATTATGGTCCATGCAACACAATGATGTGGACTGGCATTTTAATTTTAAAAAGTGAGCAAACAGCAACAGTGCCTTCTGCAGCAGCGCATCCACTGCTCTAGAAATTCCTGTACAACCAGGTTAATCCATCCAATGCACATGGGATGTCACACAGGCGTAGTTCTGCCAGGATGCTTGCGCCCTTATCTCACATGCCCTTCCATGGCTCCAGGTATGTGTTGGAACATACAAGTACATCCCATATGCAGCTTCTGGGCTGATGAGTGCAAATTTGCCTTCAGTATTTGCTGATAACTTGCTGCTTTCATCTTTCCTTTAACTTTGACCAAGTTTCCTGTACCTCTGTAGCTCACACATCCCCACATCATCAGCGATCCACATCCATGCTTTATAATGGGAATTGTGTTCCTTTCATCATTGGCCTTGTTGACACCTCTCCAAATGTAACATTTATGGTTGTGGCCAAAAAGTTCGATTTTGGTCTCATCGCTCCAAAATAACTTGTTCCTGAAGCTTGGAGGCTTGCCTCTGTGCTGTTTGGTGTATTGCAGGTGAGATATTTTGTGGCATTTGTGCAGTAATGGCTTTCTTCTGGCGACTTGACCATGCTGCACATTTTTATTCAAGTGCCTCCTTATTGTGCATCTTGAAACTGTCACACTGCTAGTTTTCAGTGAGTCCTGTATTTCAGCTGATGTTATTGTGGGTTTTTCTTTACATTCCGAACAATTTTCCTGGCAGTTATTGCCAAAATTTTTGTTGGTCTACCTGATTATGGTTTGGTTTTCATAGAGTCCCTGATTTTCCATTTGTTAATCTCAGTTTGAACACTGATTACTGGTGTTATCAATTCCTTGGATATCTTTTTTTATCCCTTTCCTATTTTTTATACAGTTCAACTATTTTTTCCTATAGACCTGTAACAATTATTTTGCTTTCCCCATGACTCACAATCCAGAAATGTTAGTGGCTGGATGAAAGAGTCTGTCTGGATCCTAGAAACTCACTCAGATTTTATGCACAAACTTTTTACAAGCAAACAGGTCCCAGGTGAGGATGTTACCTTTATTATCCATTCAAACCAATTTGTGTCAACTTCTGTGCATGTTATCAGGCCAAAATCACCAGGGTATGTGAACTTTTGATCAGGGTTATTTTGATGTTTTGGGCTGTCATAATGATTTAAAAAGAGAATCACAGTAATTTGACAATAAATGGCTTCACCCAACCACTAATCATGAGTGGAAAAAAAGTTTTTTTGTGTTATTCATATTCTCTGAAATAAGGCCAAGAAAGCAAAAAATCTGCTGGGGTATGTAAACTTTTGAGCACAACTGTATTTGAGCTGTGTGGATTTTGGTATTTATTGAATTTGATGCACTCTGTATATTTGCGCGTTTATACTGCAGTTATATTTTTCTGTGTGTGTTTATTATTGTTATGGATATATAATGCGGACATATTTTGTGCACATACACAGATAAATGCATTCATGTCTACATATACTTTTTTGAAAGAGGTTTTGTTTTATACACAATTTTTTTTTTCTATTAGGCAATAAATGCAACTAATGTTTGTTCATGTCAACTATGTTCCCTGGTGATGTCATGGTTAATGTTGGTTGGGAGAGTTATCTCACCTTTTGTATATTTGTCTAATTAAGCATTTAACATTTAATGCCTTCTATCATGTAGAGATATGTCAGGATTAAGACTGGTTTTCCGCTCAAAAAGCATAGACCTTTGTCTACACTACTGTTTTAACGTTTTGTTTTCTTTATGGATTTAGAATAAAGTTTTGCTTTTCAATATACTCTTTATGTGGATGCTGGTAAGACAATCTTCTTTTTATCACTATCTAACAATACATAAAAATGTGGTTGACTGCGTAATTTTGAGCAGGTTATGAAAACTGACAAGACCTTTTTACCTAGTTCACTACCAAATTGACACCAGGCAGTACTAACAATACTTAGAAATGTTTTTGACTAGCTAATTAGGAGCAGGCTGTAATAAGTAGCAATAGCTATTTAGATTGTTCACTGGCAACTCTTTAGCAGGCACTGACAAGTACCTATCCCTATTTCTATCATTAAATGCCAATTTGTTGCACAAAGCTTTCCCTACACTGCACGTCCCTATTCTACACTATTGTTTTCCTATCTATCACAACTACCTATCATTAAACTCTTCGCTAAGCTAACTATCTGCCAGCAGCGGCACCAGCATCAGCACCTTCCCTGACGCTTAACATTCACGAAATGGCACCGACTCTGCACATTCGCATTTTATATGCAGACATGTGGCTTAGGCAGCCAATGACAAAACCAATGTGTCTGAACCTTGTGGATGTTTGCGGTATCATGATTGGCTGCAGGAAAATCAGTGAATAAACTTAAGAAGAAAAAAAATGACGCCATGCGTCTGGCTTCTCCCAAGTTCCCACCTCCTCCACCCATTAAACATATCCCCAATCATCATACAGTACCCCAGTCCTATACAAAAGCATAACATGTTATTAAAAAAAACATTTTTTCAAGACGCAATCAGTGAACAAAATTTAACATTATCGACTTTTGGGGAAAGTGCTTGAGGTTACCAAGCTAGAAGAAACAAGCTAAGGCTCGCATTGAATTTGAAATTAGCGAACTTTTATCGAACAGGCTCGCCTATCTCTAATGATCACTCAGTTGATCAGCATCTTTATAGGCAATCTGTCTGTAAGATGAACCCTTCTAAGCCATTTATATGAGCAGAAAGGTCATAGGACAATGAATAAAACAATACTTTTACATCTGCAATCCGATGTCTTAGTTCAGAGAAATTCATAGTTTTCTTATATGTAAATCAGCGGTTCCAGGTTATGGGCTGGAAACAGATCTCCCTTAGAATTTGCCTCCTGTTATTATCTTTTACACCGTGTGCAGAATTATTAGTCAAGTTGTATTTTAAAGGATTTTTTTTATTATTGATTAATATCTATGCTCTCAATCAACCCAAAAAACTCATAAATATCAAAGCTTAATATTTTTGGAAGTTAAAGTGGTTTTTTTTTTTAGATTTGACTATTTTAGGAGGATATTTGTTTGTGCAGGTAACTATTACTGTGTAGAATTATTAGACAACTTAATAAAAAACAAATATATTTCCATCTCACGTCTTTATTTTCACCAGGTAAACCAATATAACTGCACAAAATTTAAAAATAAACATTTCTGACATGCAAAACCAAAACCCCCAAAAATTAGTGACCAATATAGCCACCTTTTCTTTATGATGACACTTAACAGCCTACCATCCATAGATTCTGTCAGTTGCTTGATCTGTTTATGATCAACATTGCGTGTAGCAGCCACCACAGCCTCCCAGACACTGTTCCCAGAGGTGTACTGTTTTCCCTCCCTGTAGATCTTACATTTTATGACGAACCAGAGGTTCTCTATGGGGTTCAGATCAGGTGAACAAGGGGGCCATGTCATTATTTTTTCATCTTTTAGACCTTTACTGGCCAGCCACGCTGTGGAGTAGTTGGATGCATGTGATGGAGCATTGCCCTGCATGAAAATCATGTTTTTCTTGAACGATACCAACTTCTTCTTGTACCACTGCTTGAAGAAGTTGTCTTCAAGAAACTGGCAGTAGGTCTGGGTGTTGAGCTTCACTCAATCCTAAACCCAAAAAGGTCATAAGTTCATCTTTGATGATACCAGCCCATTCCAGTACCCCACCTCCACCTTGCTGGCGTCTGAGTAGGAGTGGAGCTCTCTGCCCTTTACTGATCCAGCCTCTGGCCCATCCATCTGGCCCATCAAGAGTCACTCTTATTTCATCAGTTCATAAAACTTTTGAAAAATCAGTCTTAATATATTTCTTGGCCCAGTCTTGACGTTTTATCTTATGTTTCTTGTTCAATGGTGGTCAGCCTTCCTTACCTTGGCCATGTCCCTGAGTATGGCACACCTTGTGCTTTTTGATACTCCAGTAATGTTGCAGCTCTGAAATATGTCCAAACTGATGGAAAATGGCATCTTGGCAGATTCTCACTTGATTTTTCTCAATTCATGGGCAGTTATTTTACGCATTTTTGCCCAACACGCTTCTTGCGACCCTGTTGGCTATTTGCCATGAAACGCTTGATTGTTCGGTGATCACGTTTCAAACGTTTGGCAATTTCAAGACTGCTGCATCCGACTGCAAGACTTAACTCATAAATTTGGACATTTCATAGCCCATCAAATCTCTCTTCTGACCCATGTTGCCAAAGGAAAGGAAGTTGACTAATAATTAAGCACACCTTTTATAGGGTGTTGATGTCATTACACCACACCCCTCCTCATTACAGAGATGCACATCCCATGATTTACTTAATTGGTAGTTGGCTCTCAAGCCAATAAAGCTCGGAGTAGGGCAACATGTATAAAAAGTATCATGTGATCAAAATACTAATTTGCCTAATAATTCTGCACACGGTGTATAGAAGGGAGCATTAGCAGTATAATGTGGTATGCATTCTCATTGCTCTAAAGAAAGAAAAGTCCGGAACTAAAACCACATTCAGTGCTCCTCATCCATTTTTAAGTAATGCAGTGCAACAAATAGGTCACGACAGAGACTGAAAAAAGCACCTGTGGTGCAACACTCTCCATTATAACACATATAAGAACTCTAGAATAGAATAAAAAGGAGGTGGCACTCACCAAGTGAAAATCTTTGTTTATTCTTTAAAAAATGGACATCAAAAAGCAGGGAGGGATGCGGGGGGCATCAGAGACGACAGCGGCCATTTCGCGCTCACGGCGCTTCGTCTCATTGCTCTCCTGATCTCTC
This sequence comes from Anomaloglossus baeobatrachus, assembly GCF_048569485.1. Lineage (NCBI taxonomy): Eukaryota > Metazoa > Chordata > Amphibia > Anura > Aromobatidae > Anomaloglossus > Anomaloglossus baeobatrachus. Next base: position 600,829,312 of record NC_134354.1, read on the forward strand.
TGCCGAGCTGTGTGTGATAATAACTGACACATCTGCAGATTCCTCTCAGCTTCAGCTTTGATCTCACAGGCAGCCAGTGTTGCAATATTGTTGCAATAGAGCAAAGCTGTAAGAGCTGCAGCAAATGTATTTGTAAGACGACAAAGTTCAGTTCTACTGTGCTGGGTTAGTTACATGCCTCTCACTGGCAATGCCCCATTTAATGTAAAATAATCTCTTGAGACAGATTTTCATGTAGAACACTGTCCTGCCCATAGACTGAATGGCTCATTTACATATAAAAAAAATATGGATTTCTCTGGAAAAATACATCGGATTGTAGATATCACAGTATCATTTTGTTCATGCTCCTATGCTCCATATTGCCATATACATGGATTAGGAGAATTGATCCTATGTACAGATTCCCTTTAAATGCACAGTGGGTATGCGTTTTCATGAAATTCCATCTACGTTTCCTTGCACTGATAAATAGTGCCTAAGATAAAAACAAATGAGTAAATACCCTGCAGTAAGTAAATAAATAAATATTATTAATACACATAAATAACATAGGGTACCTAATTGACACTCTTTGTTAAGAAAAAGACATAAAAGCCATCCCAATATGGCAAAGTATTCCCAATCTGGATGGGAACTATCTGTAGTATTTCATCCTGCTATGTGTCAGCAGACCTACAAATAGATGGTGGCAAAGCAGAATGCAGACTTAATCATTGAAACTCTTCTTGGAAAGCTATATAGACAATATGCACAGCAGAAAAAAGGGGAGCCTATGTGCAAAGTACAAGAAACAAAAGTAAAAAGAAAGAAATGCTGCGGCTCATTTTTTAAGTCTTGTACTGTTAAATGCAGTTCTTCTGTTACGTGGGAACATAGCATTGTAGTAGAAATTAACAGGTGACACATGTTTGATAGATTAGAGGAATGCAGACATTGTAGCATTGTATATATTGTGTAATGCAGGATAGGAATGCATTACTGTACTATTGTAGATGCTTCCTTCCCACCTGCAAACAACCCACTTTGCACTTTCCCCTTCATCCCACAGATTCCCCTCCAATAAACACAGGACACCTGCTTGGATAAATTGACCAAATCGGCCTTTATTACACAAATATTACAATAAATAAATCAAATACCTTTGTTTAAAGCAAGGAGAGTTTTTGGAGCTCAGAAATCTGGCGGACGTTCAGATAAAATTGATAAACCATCCGGTGTTGCCCCCAGCTGCGACCTCAAGCTCATGGACAACTATGACCGGAAAACCATTTCCCTAACACCGACTCCCAGAGGACCCCACCCCAGAAATCCCCAAAGTCCGCCAAGTAATTACTATTCCAAATAAAAGAAAAGGGGTTACCATCCACCTGGTGTACAACCCCCCACCACCATTTTACCACCAACTCCAATAATTCACCTCAGTACCGCTGGCCGAAATGACACCGACACATTATTAAAATATACAAAACAGTCTACTAATGAACCCACACCCCCAGCTCAGCACAGGGCAGGAGGGCGGGACCTTTTCTGCTGGCTTAACACGCTGTTCTGGTAGTGCCCACCCCCTCTACTGATCCTATATACCCGAATTTGACATCTCCCTAACAATTTTCCCAGTGCCTTAAACTTCTGACCCCCACAGCCTGCGCTTTCTTACCCTGCAACCATTGTTAACCCCTCGTTGCCATACAAAGTCAGACATGGGTCACTTTGCCCATGACTCCGCTGTGCACTCCGTTCAGCCTTTAATTAGTTATATGACATGTGATTAAACAAATTAACCACATTCATTCAGAATAATATAGTTTATGTTGCCCTAGAACACACCTCCGGCCACATGGACTCTCTATCAAGCTTGTTCTATCTCATTCGATATGTTAGAAAACGATACTGATGTTGTATGACAATCATAATGTTTCCACAGCAAATCTAAATAATATTGAATTGTCTCTCATCTGTTCTGAAAACTGAAGTCATATTTATTGAGAGGCAGCTCATGCAGAGCATGATCCAGGAACATGTAATGCTTGAAAAATTAGCTGCTACCATTCAGGGCTTATCATAAAGGCAAATTATGTGCACACAGCAGTTAGTTACAGCTATTAATAATATTGTGTGAATTATAAAAATCTCAAACCATATACCTAATCTGACAGTATAACAAAGCCACAGCACTAGATGTTCAGCAGAAAGCTTCAGTTTAAGTCCTCTCATGCGGAAACATTCATATTGATGGAGGAGTGCATTTAAGGTCTTTTATGAAAAACTAACAAACAAATTCAGCCTTTATTTGCTAGACTAATTATGTTTATGGTAGAATTTTGATAATTCCCTATTTGTAATAAGTGTTTATCATACTATTTTTGAAGCAATTATATTAATGTACATGAACCTACTAGAGATAAGCAATTTTTTGAGTGGATTTGAATTATACTTCAATGTACAAAAAAAAATTACATTTGTAAGAATACGGATGTTTATAAACTCACGCTGCACGGACTCAGCAAAATGTCCTCCAAAGGCTTTTTTATGTGGTAACGAAGAGGGAAGTGTCCCAATAATTATAATGCATACATACATACATACACTCCAGACCAAAAGATTGGACACACCTTCTCATTCAAAGAGTTTTCTTTATTTTCAGGACTCTGAAAACTGTAGATTCACATTGAAGGCATCAAAACTATGAATTAAAACATGTGGAATGAAATACTTCAAAAAGTGTGACACAACTGAAAAAATGTCTTATATTCTAGGTTCTTCAAAGAAGCCACCTTTTGCTTTCATTACTACTTTGCACACCTTTGGCATTCTCTTGATGAGCTTCAAGAGGTAGTCACCGGAAATGGTTTTCCAACAGTCTTGAAGGAGTTCCCAGAGATGTTTAGCACTTGTTGGCCCTTTTGCCGTCACTCTGCAGTCCAGCTCACCCCCAAACAATCTCGATTGGGTTCAGGTCTAGTGACTGTGGAGACCAGGTCATCTGATGTTGTGGTAGGCATGCTGGATTTGTATGCCTTCAATTTTGAATAAATCCCCAGCAGTGTCACCAGCAAAGCACCCCCACACCATCACACCTCCTCCTCCATGCTTCACGGTGGGAATCAGCCATGTAGAATCCATCCGTTCACCTTTTCTACAAAGACACGTTGGTTGCATCCAAAGAGCTAAAATTTGGACTCATCAGACCAAAGCACAGATTTCCACTGGTCTAATGTCCATTCCTTGTGTTCTTTATCCCAAACAAGTCTCTTCTGCTTGTTGCCTGTCCTTAGCAGTGGTTTCCTAGCAGCTATTTGACCATGAAGGCCTGCCGCATTAAGTGTCCTCTTAACAGTTGCTCTAGAGATGAGAAGTTGTGTCCAAACTTTTGGTCTGTACTGTATATATATTTCATATTTGCTTGCATGACCTTTTGCAAACATATATATATATATATATATATTGCTAAAAAAATAAGGGGAACACTAATATACTATTCTATATATATATACAGTTAGGTCCAGAAATATTTGGACACTGACACAATTTTCGCGAGTTGGGCTCTGCATGCCACCACATTGAATTTGAAATGAAACCTCTACAACAGAATTCAAGTGCAGATTGTAACGTTTAATTTGAAGGTTTGAACAAAAATATCTGATAGAAATTGTAGGAATTGTACACATTTCTTTACAAACACTCCACATTTTAGGAGGTCAAAAGTAATTGGACAAATAAACCAAACTCAAACAATTATTTTTAATTTCAATATTTTGTTGCGAATCCTTTGGAGGCAATCACTGCCTTAAGTCTGGAACCCATGGACATCACCAAACGCTGGGTTTCCTCCTTCTTAATGCTTTGCCAGGCCTTTACAGCCGCAGCCTTCAGGTCTTGCGTGTTTGTGGGTCTTTCCGTCTTAAGTCTGGATTTGAGCAAGTGAAATGCATGCTCAATTGGGTTAAGATCTGGTGATTGACTTGGCCATTGCAGAATGTTCCACTTTTTTGCACTCATGAACTCCTGGGTAGCTTTGGCTGTATGTTTGGGGTCATTGTTCATCTGTACTATGAAGCGCCGTCCGATCAACTTTGCGGCATTTGGCTGAATCTGGGCTGAAAGTATATCCCGGTACACTTCAGAATTCATCCGGCTACTCTTGTCTGCTGTTATGTCATCAATAAACACAAGTGACCCAGTGCCATTGAAAGCCATGCATGCCCATGCCATCACGTTGCCTCCACCATGTTTTACAGAGGATGTGGTGTGCCTTGGATCATGTGCCGTTCCCTTTCTTCTCCAAACTTTTTTCTTCCCATCATTCTGGTACAGGTTGATCTTTCTCATCTGTCCATAGAATACTTTTCCAGAACTGAGCTGGCTTCATGAGGTGTTTTTCAGCAAATTTAACTCTGGCCTGTCTATTTTTGGAATTGATGAATGGTTTGCATCTAGATGTGAACCCTTTGTATTTACTTTCATGGAGTCTTCTCTTTACTGTTGACTTAGAGACAGATACACCTACTTCACTGAGAGTGTTCTGGACTTCAGTTGATGTTGTGAACGGGTTCTTCTTCACCAAAGAAAGTATGCGGCGATCATCCACCACTGTTGTCATCCATGGACGCCCAGGCCTTTTTGAGTTCCCAAGCTCACCAGTCAATTCCTTTTTTCTCAGAATGTACCCGACTGTTGATTTTGCTACTCCAAGCATGTCTGCGATCTCTCTGATGGATTTTTTCTTTTTTTTCAGCCTCAGGATGTTCTGCTTCACCTCAATTGAGAGTTCCTTAGACCGCATGTTGTCTGGTCACAGCAACAGCTTCCAAATGCAAAACCACACACCTGTAATCAACCCCAGACCTTTTAACTACTTCATTGATTACAGGTTAACAAGGGAGACGCCTTCAGAGTTAATTGCAGCCCTTAGAGTCCCTTGTCCAATTACTTTTGGTCCCTTGAAAAAGAGGAGGCTATGCATTACAGAGCTATGATTCCTAAACCCTTTCTCTGATTTGGATGTGAAAACTCTCATATTGCAGCTGGGAGTGTGCACTTTCAGCCCATATTATATATATAATTGTATTTCTGAACATGTTTTTGTAAACAGCTAAAATAACAAAACTTGTGTCACTGTCCAAATATTTCTGGACCTAACTGTATATATATATATATATATATATATATATATATATATATATATATATATATATATGCAGTTATGCCTACACATCCCTTCTACCTCTATCATCCTGCTTTAAGGTAAAGTTAAATTTGTGGATCTGCAAAATTTGTCCTTATAATTGCACTCTGCACCTTTTTCAGCTACTTAGCACTTTAAAGGCACAAACTGGTATTGGTATGTCTTGATACGAGTTCAGATTATTCCCCTTTCCTCCTTAAAGATTTCAATTGATGTTCCCTATTTTAGTGTAGTTATAATAATAATTGCTAATTAGGGTAACTATATATGGACTTATTTATTTTACTGTCCATGTTCTTATATCAACTGTAATTTATTGAAGCACTTGCTGCATGCTATTTGCATGTGTACAAACTTTTTTAATATTTATTAATACATTTTTTTTAATATTTAATGATGTGGTCACTTCATAATCCTGAGCCTATATATTGGCCTATAAGTGTGATAATTAAGCACAGTTCTATGCGATAGAAAAAACTGTAGTATAAGTGATGTTAGGGTTTTGGGATTGGTCACCATAAGCAAGCAGGGAAGGTTCAGCACCCCAGCCAACTGCTTTTAAATGAGAGGTTTGTGTGTGTGTGTGTGTGTACGTGTGTGTGCGTGTGTGTGTGTGCGTGTGTGTGTGTGCGTGTGCTGTAGTTGTTTCTCTGGTTACCTCCAGGTCATTCCTTTTACACTCCTCATCTGGTCCATGGGAGCCATGGGTAAGGATGACAGACGCACTCTTAAAAACAAAATATCCTTTACTGGGCACAACACTTGTAAACAGGATGCAGCAGGAAGCACATTTAGTTTAAACTTCTGCATAGTACAGAGGCACAAACATGATGACAACTCATGAAGGCACTTTTTTTGTGAATGGTTTGCTGGTTTTCAAGTTAAGCTATTCCTCCTTCTTCCCAGGGCACCAGAACCCACAGGTCAATATGTTTTGTTTTAAAACTCAGTCCTAGAGCTGCTATCTCTTCACTGTAGTCTCAGCTGGGCAGCATAATCACTTCACCAGCTCTACCAAGCCTGAGCAACACTGGACTCCCTTGGTTCTGCATCTCTTTCTTCCTTTAGGTCTGCTCTAACCTGCCATCTCCGTGATCGCTATCGCCACAATTACTTGTACTTTCCTTTCTGCTGTGCATGGGAGCGGCTTTGATCCAGTTAGCATTGAGCTTCTAGACACTGGGTGTATGCACCCTGACTTCAAAGACACACACTGCCTATGATCGGAAGTCGTCTGCATTTCCGGTCATGTAAACTACTCTTCTCTTAAACTGGGACATATTCACCTAGTTTCTTCTGAGTAGTGCACATGATAGAAGTGCGGACATCTTTCGATCATGGGCAGTGAGCATCTTTGAAGCCACAGTGCATACACCTGGTGTCAAAGGAACTGAATGCTAAGGGGTCCAAAGACATGCAAATGTGCGGCTTTGTATGATGTTGCCATGATATAAGTGGTCATCTAGCCACAGAACTAATGGCCCTACGACTAGAGATGAGCAAACCTTTCAATGTTCTGTTCCACAATCTTTACCGAGTCTCTCTGTGTTTGCAGAACTGCTTGGTGAAAATTGGGGGGGTTACACACCATTTTTTAAATGTATTTATTTAAATAATTTTTAAAAAAGCCGCATGTGGTTACTCCTATTTTGATACATAACCAAGATAAGCGCATGGCTGGGGACTGCAGCCTGTAGCCATGGGCTTTATGATGGTATGAATAGATGGGAGGGATTTTACGCCATTTTATTTATTTATGTTGTACCACGATATAGATGCACAGACAGGGTCTGTGAGTTCAACCAATCACAGATGCCCTCTGGAGGTGGGGTCTGACTGCAGAAAATCAAAGACACCGGTGGGTGGGGAAATCAGTGACTATTGTTGAGGGAAAATCAGCGGCTCTGGACGTACAGCTGTGCAATTACAGCCGTTGGGAAACTAGACAAATATATCATGCTTTAACCCTTTTGCTTCCTTTTTTTAACCCTAGAACGCGCTAGCAATTCAATCTACCATAGAAAACAAATGACCTAGCAGGCCTGCGAGGCCCCAGGTATGCGTTCTAGGGTTAATAGTGATTTCCCTGGCCATTCACAGCCAACATAATGCTTAACATGGCTGTGATGGGGCCAGAAGTGGGTTTTCTGCAAACAAACACTTTAGAAACATTTGCAACTTTTGAACAAAGTGTTCAGTAAGCCGAGCCTGAACGAACTGGCCAAAGCTTGTACCAAATCTGAAATTGATGAACGCGAACTGAACAGGTTCGCTCCTCACTACCTGCGACTAGTTGCAGGCCTTATTAGCATCTCATAAACTACTTTTAAAAATACTTTTTCTAAAGATCTGTTTATGTATGCTAGTAAATGCTGGGACAGTTAGGTGGGGATTCTAGATATGCACCCAGAACTGTTCTTGGTTTTGGGTGCACTTGGGACCTGACAGGTTCCCTTTAAATTCAGAACTGGAAGTCATTAGACGTCATTATCAAACTTCAACTACTTTTTATTGTCTTGTTAATAAGTTTACAGTAACATGAAAATATTTAGTTTCAAAGTGAGTCAAATTTGAAAGTTTTAATGTGCTCAGCTAAAATAGTTATATATTTTAGAGACAGTTCAAGGATTTTTAATTAGTTTTAATTAGAAATTATATTTGATAATGAATTTTGTACCCCCTATCTTTCTTACATAATCTCATCAAAAGTTGATGCACACAAGTTTCAAGATATTTATATATTGCATATTTGTACCATTTTCAAGGAATGAAGCAGTGTGTGTGTTTTCTTAAATTTACCACCTCTAGACATATCCTATCTCTAGTGTTTAAGTCCATAAATTACACACATGTATATATATATATATATATATATATATATATATATATATATATATATATATATAATATATAAAGCTGAATGTGTATATGTATGTGTGCAGTGTGCATGTGTGTATGTCCGGGATTGGCATCCGCACCGTCGCAGCTACAGCCACAAAATTTTGCACACTCACACTTCTGGACCCCGAGAGTGTCATAGGCTATGTTTTGAGGGGAAATTTTAACCCCGCACTTTACAGATTTTCACCAAAAAACCTGCCTCCATTAAAGCGAATGGAGCTGGGAGCCACAGTGCAGCCAGAACTTCAAAAGAATGTGCAGCCACGCTCTTATATGGAATGTTGGTGTGTCACAATGCAGCCAGGTAAAGAGACAGACACAGACAGGGAAAGAGGCAGACACAAAGAGACAGACACAGACAAAGAGACAGACTGACAAAGAAAGACACAGATAGGGAAAGAGAGGGAAAGAGACAGACAGGGAAAGTGACAGAGATAGACAGACAAAGAAATAGAGAGAGAGAGACAGAGAGATATATACAGAGGGGGAGACAGACAAAGAATGGGAGATAAACAGAGAGACAGTTACTATCCCGGAGAGCGCCGGGTGCTATGTTGTGAGACGAAATTTTAACCCCTCGCGTTTCAATTTACCAATCAATTTTGCCCCTATCTACATAATGGGGAAAAAGTGAAACAAAAAGTGTTGGCGGCAAATTGACAGCTGCCAGATGTGAACAAGGAGGACTTAAAAAATGAGGCGATGGCACCAAGAGTATATACTGTACAGTTGCTAAGGTGGGGCCCCGACATAGGATACTCACCGGACTCGGGGATTTGAACACGCACACAAAATGCGCCACACACTAACACGTACTTTAACATATATACCACCCTCAGCACACATCTCACCACACATACACCAACCTCGCCACATAATCGCCCTAAAACACACACAAGTCTGGCATTATCCTTCAAAAATAAAAATCTGATTAATAAGCATCCAAACTACAAGAACAACAAATGTACCATATAGGAAATATGGCATCTATCAGTCACATGACCTGTCTATTATGTGTATGTGTGAGCTAATTTATACTGTCAGGGGGGAGGGCTTTCTGTTGCCTGGAGATTTTTCAGGCTGCCAATAGCAACCAATCACAGCTTAGCTTCGATTTTGCTACAGTTAATTAATCTGAGCTCATTGGTTAATATAAGCAACAATTTAATAATTACATTTCTATCTATCTATTTGCTTTGTGTTTTTTGTGTGCAGAATACATTTTTGGTAATACATTCTATTTTGTTAACAGCAGTTATTAACCTGAGCAAAGCCGGGTAGTACAGCTGCCGCCCCACCACCGTGCGGAGCTGCCGCCCCACCACCGTGCGGAGCTGCCGCCCCACCACCGTGCGGAGCTGCCGCCCCACCACCGTGCGGAGCTGCCGCCCCACCTACACCCCACCTACTGTCTCCTCCCCAAAATCCTTTAGGATGTAAGCCCGCAAGGGCAGGGCCCTCTTCCCTCTGTACCAGTCTGTCTATTGTAACTTGTATATGTATTCTGTATGTAACCCCCTCATGTACAGCACCATGGAATCAATGGTGCTCTATAAATAAACAATAATAATAAAATAATAATAATAATATATATATATATATATATATATATATATATATATACATGTATAATATATGAAGCTGAATGTGTGTATGTGTGTGTGTGTGTATGTATGTGTGTGAGTATGTCCGGGATTGGCATCTGTACCGTCGCAGCTACAGCCATAAAATTTTGCACACTCAAACTTCTGGACCCCGAGAACATCATAGGCTATGTTTTGAGGGGAAATTTTAACCCCGCACTTTACAGTTATTCACCAAAAAACCACCTGCCTCGATTAAAGCAAATTGAGCCACGCCCTTACATGGAATGTTGGCGTGTCACAATGCAGCCAGGGAAAGAGGCAGACACAGACAGAGTAAGAAACAGACATAGACAAGGTAAGAGACAGACACAAAGAGACAGACACAGATAAAGAGACAGACTGACAGGGAAAGAGACAGACAAGGAAAGAGAGGGAAAGAGAGAGACAGGATAAGAGACAGACACAGACAGGTAAAGAGACAGACACAGACAAAGAGACAGAGACAGACACAGGGAAAGAGACAGACAGGGAAAGAGAGGGAAAGAGACAGATAGGGTAAGAGACAGACAAAGACAGGCAAAGAAACAGACAAAGAGACAGACACAGGGAAATAAACAGATGTAAAGAGGGAAAGAGACAGACAGGGAAAGAGAGGGTAGCAGAGGGAAAGAGACAGACAGGGAAAGAGACAGACAGGGAAAGTGACAGAGATAGATAGACAGACAGGGAAAGAGATTGAGACAGACAGCGAAAGAGACAGAAACAGTCAGAGACAGACAGGGCCGTCTCCTTCCTCAGGAAAATAAATCATATATCTATATATATAGTATATGATTTATTTTCCTGAGGAAGGAGACGGAGATGTCTCTGAAACGCGTAGAATTATGAAATAAAGGAAATCTTTTTCATCTACAACATCAGTGGTTTTTAGCGCGGCATTTAAACCGGTTTTCTCTTTACCTGACCTATATTTTATATACTGCATTCCGGGGCCGCTGCTAAACCACAAAAAGGCACTCACATGCGATCATAAGGAGTTGTGACTTTCACAACCCTACCAGGTGAGTGTACCTCTTTCTGTCTCTCTACCCTCATACCGGGTAAGACCCTATTGCGCTTTTTCCCCCTACAGCTCTACAAGAGACAGACAGGGAAAGAGACAGACAGAGAGAGAGAGAAACAGAGAGATATATACAGAGGGGGAGACAGACAGAGAATGGGAGAGAAAGAGAGAGACAGTTACTATCCCGGGCAGCGGATATTGTATGCAGAATAAATTTTTGTTAATAAATTCTATTTTGTTAACAACAGTTATTAGGTACAGCTAGTACAGCTAGTATATATATATATATATATATATATATATATATATATATATATATATATATATATATATATATATATATATATATATAAAAGCTAGGGGTATTTGACTTTTGGGTGAAGTGTCAGGATAATCCTAAAGGGCCCCTCTAACCTTTTTAAGATACTCTTTTTTGATACTTTTGACATTAATGTCTGTGTTTACATATTTAGAGTACACACCAAATTAACAGTGATGTAGACTGTACACTCACTATTTTACATTGCATCAAGTGTTATATATTCAGTGTTGTCCCATGAAAGGATATAATACAATATTTTAAAAAATGTGAGGGTTGAATTCATTTTTGTGATATACTGTAAATCAAATTGCTTTTTGCCTTCATAATGACATCAAAATATCCATTCTAGATATATTTGTATATAGTTTATGATGGACCGCAGCAGTGAGGTTGTTCCAAACGCCTAGGAAAACTAAACAATTTTGTAGGCCTGTGTCGCGGGCGGAGGAGGGGACGCTGCGCTCTCCCACTGCTCGGGTCCGGCTACCGTGGCTGCTGCGGCCTGCTGCTGCTCGGTGGCTCGAGCGATGGGCCGGATCCCGGGGACTCGAGCGGCGCTCCTCGCCCAGGAGTGAAAGGGGTTTGGTTTTTGGGATAGTTTATTGTCCGTGACGCCACCCACGGTTGTGGTGATTGTATGGACACCACCGCTGCTCTGTATGGGGATCCCGGGAGCGGTGACAGGGAGCAGCAAAGTTGTTAGTTCTCCCCTCCGTGGGTAGGGGGTGGTTGTCCCGGGGCCCAGTGATGAGGTGGGGGATGCTGGATGGCAGGGTCGGTGCAGGGCTTGGTGGGGTGCAGGGACGAGGGGGGGGCAGCGCTGTGCCTTGCGTCACTGTGGTACTCACTCAGCCTGAGACGATGACACAGTTCTCGGTAAAACAAACGGCTGGAAAGACGGTTCCCATGGACGGCTGCACTTGCTTTTCCCCAGTAGTTGACGGTGACGGTCCCTTTTCCTGCACCTGAGATGATGATGGTAACGATGGGTTCCCACCGGTAACCCGCTCCCCGGCTTGGATATGGACCGGAGGAGCCCTACTTTGCCCGCAGGCGCTGGCCCTGAGAAACTGGTGCCCTGGCGGTGGCGGTGTCTCTCTCCAACGGTTGGACTGTTGCCTTCAATCGGGACTTGGTTGCTGGGAGACCCAGAGGTCCCCTTCACTAACGGATTTGGCAAATTCACGGCGACTCCTAGCCTTGCTGGGATCCGAAAGGCCCCTGCCAGTGGTGCTGACTGCTCTTTGTATACCGCTCTGGTACCGCCGGGCCACCACCCGTCCGCGGTCCTTTCGGCAACCTCCAAGCAGCCTCTCCTGCAGACAGTCACCGCCGTCTGCTGACCTTGCTGTTCACAGTCCGGGGCACACACCCGGACCAACTTCAGACTTTCTCAACTGTCACTTTTACTGTCACTACTCTCACTTGCTCCTCTACAACTTCCTTCTCCTTCACTCCCCTAGCTGATCTGCCTGGTTTTCCCACCTCCAGGGCTGTGAACTCCTCGGTGGGCGGAGCCAACCACCTGGCCCACCCCCTCGTGTGGACATCAGCCCCTGGAGGAAGGCAACAAGGATTTTTGTGTAGCTTTGGTGTACCTATCTGGGGTGTAGGGTGTGGTGATGTCATAACCTGTGACCCCTGGCTTGCCCAGGGCGTCACATTCCCCCTTAGCAAAATGCAGACCGTCCGCGGGCTGCCCGTCGAACACCGGTTTTATTTTCTGAAAAGATTTAAAAGGTAAACATACACATAGAATAACTTCATCCCACATCGGGAGGTTCATTTCTTAAACGTTACGCAACATTTTAAACGGTTGCGGCTGCCGCTCTGTCCCACCCAAGTAACCTGGCCCTGATGCTGCCCCTAAAACCCAAGCAGCACCCCTTGACCCCAGTCCTGAACCAGTTACCCGAGCGGGATCTGTCCTTCCCCTCCAGAGGGTAGCCACCGGTTCCTGTGGTGGCTGGGCCCCAGCCTGCTCCACTGCGGGCCCTCCCTCCAACCTGCCTCTCCGGAGGCGGTAACGGTTAGCTGCAACAACAGATTTTATTTACAAGCCACTAATGTTTGTGGTTGCCCTGCAAGTTCACGGGCTTGTCCATAGAAGTTTCTATGCAGCTAGATGGTCCCCACGGGGACAACAATGCCGGCAACGGCCGGTTCCAAATCACGGTTAATCAGGTCAATCTTCGGTTATTATTCTCATTTTCACAACTTTTCAAACTTTTAAAACACACATACTGGTGGTCCCAATGGGGCCTTTTGCGGCTCAACAGTCCATTCTCACTCGTGGGGCTCTAGTGCCACCTTCACATGGTGCACCGCTCTGGACCCCAGTGGTAGCTCGCTGCAGGCGATCTTCTTCCATATACATGCGGGCATGCACATCCGCTCTACACCCCTCTTGGGCATCGATCTCCCTGCGCAGCTGCTGTTGCCGCCGCTCCCAGCCGGGAGCACTTTCTGTTTGCTCAGGTTCAGCGTGTGTGGGGGACGGACCCAGCCAGAGTCCCTCCGTGTCGGCTACGACTGGCACCTTCAGTAATGAGGGACCCCGCTTTGACATGGCCTGCTCTGCCTCCTGGCAGCTGCATCCCCGCCGTGCCTCCGGTGCATCTTTGCTGATGGCCTCAGCCTTCGGCTTCTTCCATGGAAGCGGTTCAGGGCAGTCAAGAGCTTCTGCTGCAGGTCGGTCCGCCGGGGCGGATTGGCAGGGTACCGCTACCGATGGTGGTGGTAGCGGGCCTAGTGGCGGGGCAGCAGCAGCCAACACAGGTAGCGGGGGAGGTAGCAGGGTGAGCGGGTATGGACCGGGTCCCTCAGCGGCGATGACCGACCCACTAGGGGTACAGGGGCGTGGGTCACTTACCCTCCCAAGACTCCCTCCACCTCGCGTCTCCGTATGGCCGCCACCACTTCCGCCATGTTGGCCTCCCACTCCTCCAGGAAAGGCTGCATGCGGACCTGCAGACGGCTGCTTAGCTGGACGGTCCGGACTTCCACCCGTGCTGCAGTGCCAGGCGAGGGGACCACGGTGTTGCTGGTCGAACTCAGCATCTTTAGCAGCGGCCTCTTCCAGGAACCAGTAAATGGCCGCAGGGTCCTGGCGTCCCTGCTTCCATAGCCGGGCTCACATGCGGCCAGCCGCCATTTCGTCCCCCCTAGCCTCTTTCCGGCCCCTCCTCTATCGGGGTGGGGTTTTGGCCTTCACGCCTCCGCTATTCGAGAAGACGCTCGAGTGGGAACTCTTCGCGCCAAAGATGGCGACTTCTGAAATTTTCCAGCCGGACACCTCCGGCGGTCACAAGGAGCACCTCTACCCAACGGCAGAGCGGTAAGATCCTGTTCGTGACGCCAAGTTGTCGCGGGCGGAGGAGGGGACGCTGCACTCTCCCACTGCTCGGGTCCGGCTGCCGCGGCTGCTGCGGCCTGCTGCTGCTCGGTGGCTCGAGCGATGGGCCGGATCCCGGGGACTCGAGCGGCGCTCTTCGCCCGTGAGTGAAAGGGGTTTGGTTTTTGGGATAGTTTATTGTCCATGACGCCACCCACGGTTATGGTGATTGTATGAACACCACCGCTGCTCTGTATGGGGATCCTGGGAGCGGTGACAGGGAGCAGCAAAGTTGTTAGTTCTCCCCTCCGTGGGTAGGGGGTGGTTGTCCCGAGGCCCAGTGATGAGGTGGGGGATGCTGGATGGCAGGGCCGGTGCAGGGCTTGGTGGGGTGCAGGTACGCGGGGGGGGCAGCGCTGTGCCTTGCGGCACTGTGGTACTCACTCAGCCTGAGACGATGACACAGTTCTCGGTAAAACAAACGGCTGGAAAGACGGTTCCCACAGACGGCTGCACTTGCTTTTCCCCAGTAGTTGACGGTGACGGTCCCTTTTCCTGCACCTGAGATGATGATGGTAACGATGGGTTCCCACCGGTAACCCGCTCCCCGGCTTGGATATGGGCCGGAGGAGCCCTACTTTGCCCGCAGGCACTGGCCCTGAGAAACTGGTGCCCTGGCGGTGGCGGTGTCTCTCTCCAATGGTTGGACTGTTGCCTTCACCCGGGACTTGGTTGCTGGGAGACCCAGAGGTCCCCTTGACTAACGGATTTGGCAAATTCACGGCGACTCCTAGCCTTGCTGGGATCTGAAAGGCCCCTGCCAGTGGTGCTGACTGCTCTTCGTATACCGCTCCGGTACCGCCGGGCCACCACCCGTCCGCGGTCCTTTCGGCAACCTCCAAGCAGCCTCTCCTGCAGACAGTCACCGCTGTCTGCTGACCTTGCTGTTCACAGTCCGGGGCACACACCCGGACCAACTTCAGACTTTCTCAACTGTCACTTTTACTGTCACTACTCTCACTTGCTCCTCTACCACTTTCTTCTCCTTTACTCCCCTAGCTGATCTGCCTGGTTTTCCCGCCTCCAGGGCTGTGAACTCCTCGGTGGGCGGAGCCAACCACCTGGCCCACCCCCTGGTGTGGACATCAGCCCCTGGAGGAAGGCAACAAGGATTTTTGTGTAGCTTTGGTGTACCTATCTGGGGTGTAGGGTGTGGTGATGTCATGACCTGTGACCCCTGGCTTGCCCAGGGCATCACACCTGTATGCATCCTTCCATATTTTTATGTCATTTCAGTCAGACTTAATTATTATAAATGAGTGAATAAATTCAAGTGAAATTGAATTCTACTTGAATCTCAGCAAAATCTGCATTTGCTAATATGCATACTGCTTTGTAAATCTCTTCCATGCAGCTGCAGTATTTTGAACCATACAAGAAAAACAATAAAAACCTCCACTACTCACCACCAACTCTCTGGCCGCCGTCATATTTTCTGATTGGCCTAGGGATCAAAGACCTGAAAATGTCAGCGCTGCTGACGCTGATCTGAAAATGCAACAATAATTGGACAGGTGATATTTTTAAGCAAAGAGGCCAGAGAGGTGAGTGGTGAGGTGAGTGTAAAGATTGTTATTAATGTTTACGCACTATAATTATTATTTTCTGCACCCAAAAGCATCATAAGGGACATTAAATTGTGGAAAATAACCACTCTGTTAATTGAATTTCTCTGGGAAAATCTCATTAATGAATTACATTTTTGTGCCAATTTTGCCTCATCTGCTCATCTCTATCAATGATGTTGCAAACACTGCTCTGTTTGGACCATACCATCACTTTCAGGGCTCTTTGATTATTTTTACATTGAAAATATTTCTAAATTACTTTGCTTTTATGTTTGGGATGGATGCCCTGCTGCAGAATAAATCTGTTGCCAATTTAATGCCTTCCTGATGATATGGCATGATAAATGTGAACCTACCTCTTATTTTCAGCTTTTAAGACACCAAGAAATGGCTAATATTGGGGTTTGAAGGAACAGTGGATAGCAAAGAAACCATAGTTCAATTGATGATCGATAGTAGTGTATTCAGTTCACAACTTACAGCAACCAGTGGGGAAAAACTACACCCCTCTACTATTTGGAAAAAGTCTGTAAGGAATTGGTCTGCATGAAAGGAGCAGTGATAGAAGCAATATAAGTGATGCCACAGCATAATGACGATTTGTTTCAGGGTGGTGATAGAAGCAATGCATTGGCACTGGTATCACTCACATTGCTTTTATTATGATGAAGTATTTGGCTAAGTTCACACAATGCATCTTTTGCTGCATTTCTGGTGCGTTTTTGAGGTCACAAAGATGCACCAAAATGCATGCATTTACTTCTCCCAGCAAAGTCTATGAGATTTTGATTTTGCTGTCACACTGGACATCTTTTGTTGCCTGCATCTTGGCTGTGTTTTTGAAGATGCACCCAAGAGGCAGCACGTCAATTCTTTTTTCGTTTTTACAGCAGTTTTGAGCCCTTCCAGTGAATAGATTTGACTCAAAAAACACATTGGGCAAAACGCAGTAAAAACACGTTTAAAAACACATTGCATTGTTTGATGCATTTTGTCATGGTGCATTTTGGTGCATTTTTTTGGACAAAAACGCTGCATCTTTGTGGCAAAGAAAAGATGGCGCATGTAAACATACTCTTTCAGATAAATAATCTGCGAGTTGGTAGTGACTGTAGTGTGATGGCATTGTGATCTCCTTTCCAAGAGTTTTTAATAGTGCTATCCATACCAAATGTCATCAGAAGGTGGCGATGAAAGAATCCATGGTAGGTCACCACAGCACCACCCATGGATGATGTCCTGTTCCATACGGGGTGATAATAGGGAAATGTGACTGCAGGGCAATTCTCCTCATGACAACTCCCTTCAAACAAAAAGTTACAATATCTAATGAAAAAAAGCAAATATAGGGTATATCTGTATAGTAGGTGACTTCATGTTTGGCATAATTTGTACCAAAATCATTGGTGCAGAGTTACTATACAGAAAAAAGACTTTAAGTGGCAGAAGAAAATGAAGAAGTCATACACAACATGTGATCCAATAGTGAGCCGCAGCTGAACAGGTTGAGTTTTAATATGAGTATTATTTTTATGTTTTTTTTTAGGCCTTTATTATAATTTAAGGTCTTTTAAATATCCCTCAAGTTTAATAAGGAAGATTCAATTTAAATTTTATACCTGAGATGGGAATCTTTTTTTTTGCCAAATTTGAATTACCAGCCAAATTTGATATTACGCAGCTTGACTTATCACTAGTGACATGTGTCTAGTAGTGAAGGTAGGAGAGAATGTTATTGACATTTTTCTACCTGTTAAACCATAAGCCAAGCAAAAATAATACAATATTCCATGTTACACTATAGAATAAGCACATAAAGTACAAGTTTATTTTATAGATATCAATCAGACTGATTGATGTTCATCAGAGTTAGCAGAAAGCTATTATCAAGAACAGGAAACACCTGATGTTCAAGGAGCTTAGAAACTGAGGAAGGGATTGAGGCTTGAAGTATACAAGGGATCAACTTAGGGTTTCTAGAGGATTGGAACAATCAATGCATACTTTGAAGAGGATGGAGAAATTACAGACAAAACGAGATGTTAAATGGTTCAGTTAAATGAGGAATTAGAGAGGGGCTGAACAAGATTATATAGTATAGAATCAAAGAATCAGAGTAGAGAGACTTCATTCTCAGTCTCATCATTAAAATGGAGAGTCGGTTATTGTGGTTGAAAATAAGTGTGCTTGGAGAATATATAGTAATCTTGTAATGCATGGTATGCTTTGTCATTTAGAAACAAGCAAGACTTTTGTCCTGATGATAAATGGAGGTTAGCTGTAAAGGGGAGATAACAGTAAAATACTAATGGGGCATATAATCAGTTTTAAAGATGACTTTTGCTTTGGTATTATTGTCTACTCCAAATTATAGGATTATTTATTTGAGTTGAGCTAAGCTGCAAAACCTGTATTAGCCTGTGGAGTTTCCTTTTATTTTTTCTCCAAACCCATTACAAAAGGCAAAAGTAAAAAAAATGTCAGGTGTAAAATTCTGAAAGTCAAGTAGAATTGTTAGTATTTTTCAAAACACAAGACAATTATGCAGGCATCACATGGGACGATCTATCGTGCGATCGCACCCGGCCCCGTCGTTTGTGCGTCACGGGCAATTAGTTGCCCGTGGCGCACAAAGTTGGTAACCCCCATCACAAGTACTTACCTCCCGGACGACCTCGCTGTGGGCAGCGAACATCCACTTCCTGAAGGGGGAGGGACGTTTGGCGTCACAGTGACGTCACACAGTGGCCGGCCAATAGCATAGGAGGGGCGGAGATAAGCGGAACGTAAACATCCGGCCCACCTTCTTCCTTCCACATTGCCGGCGGGACGCAGGTAAGCTGTGTCCGTCATTCCCGGGGTGGCACATGTGTGCTGCCACAGGAATGATGAACAACCGGCGCGCAGAAGAAGAAACGACTTTTTAAAAATGAGCGACGTGTCAACGAGCAACGATAAGGTGAGTATTTTTGCTTGTTCACAGTCGCTCGTAGCTGTCACACGCTACGATATATCAAACGATGCCGAATGTGCGTCACTTACGACTAGAGATGAGCAAACCGGTCGCGATTCGGCTCGAGTTCGGTTCGCCGAACGGAGGTCTCGTTCGGTTCGGCGAACGTTCGCCGAACCACTCGAACCGCATAGGAAACAATAGCAGGCAATCAAAAACACATAAAAACGCCTAGAAAACACCCTCAAAGGTGTCCAAAAGGTGACAAACAACTCACAACACAACAGAAACATATGGGAAAGTGACAAGGACATATACTCATGCGAAAACAAAAGAGCAGGACAAGAAAAAAGAGAAGGAGACACAGATATAGGCATGGCACGCCCTTCTAAAATCATGTAAAACACCGCAAGGTGACTCCAAGCAGAGTCTCCCTTTTTTCCAAAAATTGGGCCACACACACACCCACCCCTTCAGTGGCAGCACTTGTGCCAAAGTTGTACACTTCACAGGTAGATTTGCATCAAGCACATTCAAAAATACGCCATACTTAACCGTCCCCAGGATGACACCGGGGTAGGTAGCAAAGTCTTTCCTGATCCCAGCTCTGTGCATCTTGGATCATTTTTAAAAACAATGTAAGCAAGGGTTACTCCAAGCGGAGTCTCCCTTTTTTCCAAAAATTGGGCCATACACACACCCACCCCTTCAGTGGCAGCACTTGTGCCCCAGTTGTACACTTCACAGCTAGATTTGCATCAAGCCCATTCAAAAATACACCATACTTAATCGTCCCCAGGATGACACCGGGGTAAGTAGCAAAGTCTTTCCTGATCCCAGCGCTGTGCATCTTGGATCATTTTTAAAAACACAGCAAGGGTTACTCCAAGAAGAGTCTCCCTTTTTTCCAAAAATTGGGCCACACAGACACCCCATCAGTGGCAGCACTTGTGCCCTAGTTGTACACTTCACAGCTAGATTTGCATCAAGCTCATTCAAAATACACAAGCATTTACTCTCCCCAGGATGACACAGGGGTAGTAAATTCCTTGTGGATCCATGACTTGTTCATTTTGATGAACGTTAGTCTGTCCACATTGTCACTGGACAGACGCATGCGCTTATCTGTTAGCACACACCCAGCAGCACTGAAGACACGTTCAGAGACAACGCTGGCAGCTGGACACGACAAAATCTCCAAGGCGTACGTGGAGAGCTCTGGCCATTTTTCAAGATTTGAAGCCCAAAATGAGCAAGGCTCCATTTGCAAAGTAATGGCATCGATGTTCATTTGGAGATACTCCTGTATCATCCTCTCCAGCCGTTGACTATGTGTCAGACTTGTTGTTTCTGGTGGCCTTGCAAAGGAGGGTCTAAAAAAATTATGAAAAGATTCAATAAAATTGCTGTTACCAGCAACAGATATGGTGCTACTGGTATGGGAAGACTGTTGAAGATGACGAGTACGTCCCATGTTTGTCAAGTTACAACTGGGAGATTCACTCCCTGCCCCTGCATGGTTGTTTGGTGGAAAAGCCAAGCTAAGATCGAGTAACAGCTTCTGCTGATACTCCTGCATACGTGCGTCCCTTTCTATGGCTGGAATTATGTCACAAAATTTGGACTTGTACCGGGGATCTAATAGTGTGGCAAGCCAGTTGTCATCATCACTTCTAATTTTGACAATTCGAGGGTCATGTTGGAGATAGTGCAGCAAGAAGGCACTCATGTGTCTTGCGCAGCCATGCGGACCAAGTCCACGCTGTGTTTGTGGCATAGAGGTGCTAACCGTTCTTTCTTCCTCTGACATCTCCCCCCAACCTCTTTCAACTGAAATTTCACCAAGGTCTCCCTCATCCGCTGAGTCTTCCATGTCCATGGACAGTTCGTCCTCCATTTCTTCATGTTCTCTTGCACCTTCCTCAACATTTCACCTGCTACCATGCGCCCTTGTTGATCCCTGTCCCCCATGGTCCCATGCTTGCCGCGTTGGTGATGATGAACGTCTGGACCTTGGTGATGTTGTTGTGTCTTGCGCATATGAATCCTCCTGTAGTTCCTCCCCTTCCTGTTGTCCAACCCCCTGACTCCGAATAGTGTTTAGCGTGTGTTCCAGCATGTAAATGACTGGAATTGTCATGCTGATAATGGCATTGTCAGCGCTAAACATATTTGTCGCCATGTCGAAACTGTGCAGAAGAGTGCATAGGTTTCTTGATCTGAAACCACTCCATCAGGGTGATCTTCCCCATCTCTGCATCTCGTTTGCCCAGGCTATACGTCATGCCGTATTGCACCAGGGCTCGGCGGTGCTGCAACAGTCGCTGTAACATGTGGAGAGTCGAAATCCAGCGTGTCACCACATCGCATTTCAGGCGATGAACTGGCAGGCCGAAAGACTTCTGGAGCGATGCAAGT
The DNA here is from genome assembly GCF_048569485.1 of Anomaloglossus baeobatrachus. Taxonomy (NCBI): domain Eukaryota; kingdom Metazoa; phylum Chordata; class Amphibia; order Anura; family Aromobatidae; genus Anomaloglossus; species Anomaloglossus baeobatrachus. The sequence goes on from NC_134354.1 coordinate 600,850,705, forward strand.
CGCTCAGCAGCGGTGGTTGAACGGCGGAAGTGAGCAGACAGTTTTCGTGCCCTGTTCAGAAGGCCATCTAGGCCGGGATAGTGTGTTAAAAATTGCTGGACAACAAGGTTCAACAAGTGAGCCATACAAGGCACGTGTGTCACCTTGCCCAGGCGAATTGCCACACCCAGGTTTGCAGCATTGTCGCACACTGCCTTACCAGGCTGCAGGTTGAGTGGAGACAACCATTTATTAAACTCAGTCTCCAGAGCTGCCCACAACTCATCCGCTGTGTGACTCCTATTTCCAAGACATGTCAAGCTAAAGACAGCCTGATGCCGTTGCACTCTGCTGCCAGCATAGTAATGAGGGGTGCGTGATTCCTTCTGCGCAGTGAGAACGCTGGTGGCCTGACCAGGCAGGCTTGGGGCGGAGGTGGAGGACCCAGATGAGGTGGAGGAGGCAGAAGCAGTGGCGGAACTTGGACATGCTACTACACATGCTGGTGTAGCGCGGGCACACCTTTCTTAGAGAAGAAGTGGCAACTGGGCATCTGGTACTGGTCGCACAGCGACAGACATAAGGTCTCTAAAATCCTGTGTGTCCACCAGGAGGAAAGGCAGCATTTCGGTAGCCAAGAGCTTACAGAGGGATAAAGTCAACCTCTTAGCTTCGTCATTGGTCGCAGGAAATGGCCTTTTATTTGTCCACATCTGAGGGACAGAGATCTGGCTGCTGTGTGTAGATGGTGTTGGGTATGTTGTCCCTGGAAAAATGCAGGTTTGTGAGGAAAGTGCAGGCGTAGACATGATGTTGCCTTCATCCAACGTTGCTGCTATTGATGTCTGAGAGAGCTGTACACACGCACTTGTTTCCCCTTCCAAACCAACTGACGACCTACCAAGCAAACTGCCTGTTGCGGTTACAGTGGTGGAAGCTGTGCGTGGAAAACCAGGTTTGACAGCTGTCCCCACAGTCCTAGAAGATGAAGAGCGCGCGGATGCACTGGAAGGGGCAGGTGGTGGATGGTTCGCTCCGCTAGGCCGCATTGCAGCATGGTGAGCTTCCCACTGGGACATATGATATTTATTCATGTGACGATTCATGGAAGAAGTTGTAAAACTGCTGAGGTTTTGCCCTCTACTAACAGAATCACGACAAATTTTACAGATCACATAATTTGGGCGATCTTTTGCTATGTCAAAAAAGGACCAGGGTAGGCAAGGCTTAGAGGGCATGCGACCTGCTGATCACCCCGACTAGTGCTCAGAGGCACAGTGGTGGCTGAGGATGCAGTTGTAGACGTGCTACCAGTACTCCGACTCTGTCCAGGAAGGCACAAGGTAACTTCATCGTCAGTTGCATCCTCCTCCACCGTCTCTGTTCACCTCCTCGAGGGCCTGACTGTGGGTTGACAGTAGGTGGGATCTAGAACTTCCTCATCAATTGTTGTGTTTGCTCTCCCCTCACCCTCAGACCGAGCCTCTTTTTGCCCTGACCGAATATTTAAGTTGTCATTGTGGAGACACGGGGCTCAGTGGGTGCTCTCGTCCACTAAAACCCGCCGCCTTTAGAAAGACAGCGTAGCTCAGGGCTCATCCCAACTGAACGCCGGCCTCCTTAACCATGGGCGTAACACTACTCAGACAACACAGGGTTAGGGAACCACAGTAATTAGACTTTATTGGATCCCCAAACAATTAACGGCACATAACGCATAACCTCCCCCAAGTTGAGCAGCCATATTGTGGGCAAGCACTAAGGTTGGGTCCATGAGTTGGGCCTGCACAAATCTCCCACTATCAATCCTCCCCCAGTCAATAGCCACAGTGTGGTTAGGCTTACTCACGGTTCTTGGCTCAGAAGTCGATGATGGAGACCGGGAATGCAAACCATCCCTGGAAAAGATGTTAGAAAGATCCACATCAGGGTCCTGCTTGGCTTGGAGGTGGGTGATGGCTTCTTCAAACTGACTGGCAAGTCCTTGTCCTAGGTCATTCTCCAAAATGACTGGTGTGAGCAGGTAATTCACAAGCCCCACTTTCACTTCCCTTTGAGTGGTTTCCGAAATAACAGGCTTGGTGGGGCCATCTATGAATCCCACTTCAACTTCCTCCTGGCTTGTCCCTGAAACAACAGGTGTGGGGACGGTGTCCATAAGCTCCACATCAGCCTTGCTCTGGTCAGTCTCCACAATGTCAGGAATGGGGAGGCTGTTCACAATCCCCACATCGATCACTTCCTGGTTTGTCCCCAAAATACCAGGTGTGGGGAGGCTATCCACAAGCTCCACCTCAACCTCTCCCTGGTCGGTTTTTAGGTCCAACTGCACACATGCCAGAGGGACGTCTGAGCGTTGGCCCTCAGCCAGGGAGATGAATAATTGGGAATCTGGTACAGGGTCTTCTGGAGAAACAATAACTGGGCTTACCAGAGTGATGGAAGATCCAATGTCTCGAAGTCCCTGAGCCTGTATATCACCGACCTTGACCGTCTGGATGTGGGGATGGAGGTTGGCTGGTGTACGGTGTCCGGCCTGCCGTAGGGTGTGGACTGGATAAATCACTTCCTTAACTATTGGTGTTTCTTGGGAGTAGCATTCCTCAGGTCTCGTTGATTCATCTCGGCATATGTTGACTGGTTGGAGTGGCAGACAGGCTCCAAGCATGCGGCCTCGGTTTTGGAGACAATCCTTATCTATATGTCCATTGCGCCCACATGTATAACAGCGCCATAGATTGGGAGAGTCACAGGCCCTGTCTGTAGTCCTTTGTTTTGGCGCAGCTTCTGCTGGGTAGCGGGGCCATCCTTCTCGACCGGCTGGTGTTAGCAGTACTGCAGCTGGAATCCCATAAACATATTCCAGAACATAAGCCCTCTCTTCTCTTGAGGATCTAGGCCCCAATGCATCCAACAACGCTGTGGCTTGGGCCATCTTGGACAAAGTTGATTCCCGATTGTCACTAGATCCATGATGTGGCACATAGTCTAAATCCTCTGGGTCAATATCGGCGGGATCCTCATCATCCTCTGCATCATTCTGGGCATCCCAACGGACTAATTTCCGGATCAAGTCCAACCGAGTCTCAGCACTCCAGCAGACAATCTCTCGCCTCCGGCACAGATCCTGCAGCATCCATTTACTGCAGCGGTCGTAACTCCTCTCTTGTCCTTGTCCCATGGCTGAGCTGGTGGGGTTGGACATGGCTTCGTCCGAAACCTGAATGCCTCCCCTATGGCCTGCTGGGTATGCTTATGTGCCTCCCTGGTTGTTGAGCCCTGGACGGTGTCCGAAAACACCAGTCCACTGCAGCTCCCCTTGGTAAACCAGGCTGAGTAGTATCCCACCGCTGCCACCAATTGTGGAGACACGGGGCTCAGTGGGCGCTCTCGTCCACTAAAACCCGCCGCCTTTAGAAAGACAGTGTGGCTCAGGGCTCATCCCAACTGAACGCCGGCCTCCTTAACCGTGGGCGTAACACTGCTCAGACAACACAGGGTGAGGGAACCACAATAATTAGACTTTATTGGATCCCCAAACAATTAACGGCACATAACGCATAACCAGCAAAACACACAAATGTAACAGGCAACAGAGTCTCACCCTTCCGCTGGCTCACCAGGGATTAGAATGTCCATGCCTCACAGGTTCCAAGCTGTCTGAGGTCTGCAAAGTCTGTAACAGGTGACTGAACTGTCCCAACCTGCGTGTCCTCCTTAGGTAGTCCTGTTTTGATGTTAAAATCCTGGCAGCCGGAGTCGAAATCCCTAGGCTGTGGATATGATCTCCAACCGGGTCCGGAGTCCCTAGATGGAAGCCATAAGATATCCTGATCCTCTAGTTAGCTCCAAAGAGCTTAGACTGGATCCATCAGCATCTATCAACAACCCCTGGTGGCTTAAAGAAGTCCTTTTTATAGCCACAACCTTCCACTTGGATACACTGCGTCCTCATCGATTGGTTGGACAAGATTGCTTCTCCCATTGGAGGAATTTCAAGCTGCATGGATAATGTTCATTTAAATGATGTGCATAGAAAGACTGAGGGTGTACATGTAAACTGGGAGTCACCGACTAGACAATGGCTACTAAGGTAATTACATTATCAATACACAACTACAATACAATGGTTACTGGAAAAGTCTGGAGAACAATACCTCTGGCTTTCAATGGCCAACACAATTACATTGAGTCAACAAGAGTCTTGTAAAAACAATGAGGGACTTCTCCCCCGTCTATAGACAATATATCATGCTGTCTGGCTGGATTTTAAGAAACTTTAACTCATGAGAGTCCATGTCGTCACATTCCTCCCCCTTCTTAATATTAGCCAGACATGATAGGCTTCCGATCATCCTTCTCCTCTTGACGGCATTGTCCTTTTTAATGGTGAGGTCAGCAACAGAGGCTTGCATCTATACACCTCCCCCTGATTACCTCCCCCAAGTTGAGCAGCCATATTGTGGGCAAGCACTAAGGTGGGGTCCATGAGTTGGGCCTGCACAAATCTCCCACTATCAATCCTCCCCCAGTCAATAGCCACAGTGTGGTTAGGCTTACTCACGGTTCTTGGCTCAGAAGTCGATGATGGAGACCGGGAATGCAAACCATCCCTGGAAAAGATGTTAGAAAGATCCACATCAGGGTCCTGCTTGGCTTGGAGGTGGGTGATGGCTTCTTCAAATTGACTGGCTAGTCCTTGTCCTAGGTCATTCTCCAAAATGACTGGTGTGAGCAGGTAATTCACAAGCCCCACTTTCACTTCCCTTTGAGTGGTTTCCGAAACAACAGGCTTGGTGGGGCCATCTATGAACCCAACTTCAACTTCCTCCTGGCTAGTCCCTGAAACAACAGGTGTGGGGACGGTGTCCATAAGCTCCACATCAGCCTTGCTCTGGTCAGTCTCCACAATGTCAGGAATGGGGAGGCTGTTCACAATCCCCACATCGATCACTTCCTGGTTGGTCCCCAAAATACCAGGTGTGGGGAGGCTATCCACAAGCTCCACCTCAACCTCTCCCTGGTCGGTTTTTAGGTCCAACTGCACACATGCCAGAGGGACGTCTGAGCGTTGGCCCTCAGCCAGGGAGATGAATAATTGGGAATCTGGTACAGGGTCTTCTGGAGAAACAATAACTGGGCTTACCAGAGTGATGGAAGATCCAATGTCTCGAAGTCCCTGAGCCTGTATATCACCGACCTTGACCGTCTGGATGTGGGGATGGAGGTTGGCTGGTGTACGGTGTCCGGCCTGCCGTAGGGTGTGGACTGGATAAATCACTTCCTCAACTATGGGTGTTTCTTGGGAGTAGCATTCCTCAGGTCTCATTGGTTCATCTCGGCATATGTTGACTGGTTGGAGTGGCAGACAGGCTCCAAGCATGCGGCCTCGGTTTTGGAGACAATCCTTATCTATATGTCCATTGCGCCCACATGTATAACAGCGCCATAGATTGGGAGAGTCACAGGCCCTGTCTGTAGTCCTTTGTTTTGGCGCAGCTTCTGCTGGGTAGTGGGACCATCCTTCTCGACCGGCTGGTGTTAGCAGTACTGCAGCTGGAATCCCATAAACATATTCCAGAACATAAGCCCTCTCTTCTCTTGAGGATCTAGGCCCCAATGCATCCAACAACGCTGTGGCTTGGGCCATCTTGGACAAAGTTGATTCCCGATTGTCACTAGATCCATGATGTGGCACATAGTCTAAATCCTCTGGGTCAATATCGGCGGGATCCTCATCATCCTCTGCATCATTCTGGGCATCCCAACGGACTAATTTCCGGATCAAGTCCGACCGAGTCTCAGCACTCCAGCAGACAATCTCTCGCCTCCGGCACAGATCCTGCAGCATCCATTTACTGCAGCGGTCGTAACTCCTCTCTTGTCCTTGTCCCATGGCTGAGCTGGTGGGGTTGGACATGGCAGCGTCCGAAACCTGAATGCCTCCTCTATGGCCTGCTGGGTATGCTTATGTGCCTCCCTGGTTGTTGAGCCCTGGACGGTGTCCGAAAACACCAGTCCACTGCAGCTCCCCTGGGTAAACCAGGCTGAGTAGTATCCCCCCGCTGCCACCAATTGTGGAGACACGGGGCTCAGTGGGCGCTCTCTTCCACTAAAACCCGCCGCCTTTAGAAAGACAGCGTGGCTCAGGGCTCATCCCAACTGAACGCCGGCCTCCTTAATCGTGGGCGTAACACTACTCAGACAACACAGGGTGAGGAAACCACAATAATTAGACTTTATTGGATCCCCAAACAATTAACGGCACATAACGCATAACCAGCAAAACACACAAATGTAACAGGCAACAGAGTCTCACCCTTCCGCTGGCTCACCAGGGATTAGAATGTCCATGCCTCTAAGGTTCCAAGCTGTCTGAGGTCTGCAAAGTCTGTAACAGGTGACTGAACTGTCCCAACCTGCGTGTCCTCCTTAGGTAGTCCTGGTTTGATGTTAAAATCCTGGCAGCCGGAGTTGAAATCCCTAGGCTGTGGATATGATCTCCAACCGGGTCCGGAGTCCCTAGATTGAAGCCATAAGATATCCTGATCCTCTAGTTAGCTCCAAAGAGCTTAGACTGGATCCATCAGCATCCATCAACAACCCCTGGTGGCTTAAAGAAGTCCTTTTTATAGCCACAACCTTCCACTTGGATACACTGCGTCCTCATCGATTGGTTGGACAAGATTGCTTCTCCCATTGGAGGAATGTCAAGCTGCATGGATAATGTTCATTTAAATGATGTGCATATAAAGACTGAGGGTGTACATGTAAACTGGGAGTCACCGACTAGACAATGGCTACTAAGGTAATTACATTATCAATACACAACTACAATACAATGGTTACTGGAAAAGTCTGGAGAACAATACCTCTGGCTTTCAATGGCCAACACAATTACATTGAGTCAACAAGAGTCTTGTAAAAACAATGAGGGACTTCTCCCCCGTCTATAGACAATATATCATGCTGTCTGGCTGGATTTTAAGAAACTTTAACCCATGAGAGTCCATGTCGTCACATTCCTCCCCCTTCTTAATATTAGCCAGACATGATAGGCTTCCGATCATCCTTCTCCTCTTGATGGCATTGTCCTTTTTAATGGTGAGGTCAGCAACAGAGGCTTGCATCTATACACCTCCCCCTGATTACCTCCCCCAAGTTGAGCAGCCATATTGTGGGCAAGCACTAAGGTGGGGTCCATGAGTTGGGCCTGCACAAATCTCCCACTATCAATCCTCCCCCAGTCAATAGCCACAGTGTGGTTAGGCTTACTCACGGTTCTTGGCTCAGAAGTCGATGATGGAGACCGGGAATGCAAACCATCCCTGGAAAAGATGTTAGAAAGATCCACATCAGGGTCCTGCTTGGCTTGGAGGTGGGTGATCGCTTCTTCAAACTGACTGGCTAGTCCTTGTCCTAGGTCATTCTCCAAAATGACTGGTGTGAGCAGGTAATTCACAAGCCCCACTTTCACTTCCCTTTGAGTGGTTTCCGAAACAACAGGCTTGGTGGGGCCATCTATGAACCCAACTTCAACTTCCTCCTGGCTAGTCCCTAAAACAACAGGTGTGGGGACGGTGTCCATAAGCTCCACATCAGCCTTGCTCTGGTCAGTCTCCACAATGTCAGGAATGGGGAGGCTGTTCACAATCCCCACATCGATCACTTCCTGGTTGGTCCCCAAAATACCAGGTGTGGGGAGGCTATCCACAAGCTCCACCTCAACCTCTCCCTGGTCGGTTTTTAGGTCCAACTGCACACATGCCAGAGGGACGTCTGAGCGTTGGCCCTCAGCCAGGGAGATGAATAATTGGGAATCTGGTACAGGGTCTTCTGGAGAAACAATAACTGGGCTTACCAGAGTGATGGAAGATCCAATGTCTCGAAGTCCTTGAGCCTGTATATCACCGACCTTGACCGTCTGGATGTGGGGATGGAGGTTGGCTGGTGTACGGTGTCCGGCCTGCCGTAGGGTGTGGACTGGATAAATCACTTCCTCAACTATGGGTGTTTCTTGGGAGTAGCATTCCTCAGGTCTCATTGGTTCATCTCGGCATATGTTGACTGGTTGGAGTGGCAGACAGGCTCCAAGCATGCGGCCTCGGTTTTGGAGACAATCCTTATCTATATGTCCATTGCGCCCACATGTATAACAGCGCCATAGATTGGGAGAGTCACAGGCCCTGTCTGTAGTCCTTTGTTTTGGCGCAGCTTCTGCTGGGTAGTGGGACCATCCTTCTCGACCGGCTGGTGTTAGCAGTACTGCAGCTGGAATCCCATAAACATATTCCAGAACATAAGCCCTCTCTTCTCTTGAGGATCTAGGCCCCAATGCATCCAACAACGCTGTGGCTTGGGCCATCTTGGACAAAGTTGATTCCCGATTGTCACTAGATCCATGATGTGGCACATAGTCTAAATCCTCTGGGTCAATATCGGCGGGATCCTCATCATCCTCTGCATCATTCTGGGCATCCCAACGGACTAATTTCCGGATCAAGTCCGACCGAGTCTCAGCACTCCAGCAGACAATCTCTCGCCTCCGGCACAGATCCTGCAGCATCCATTTACTGCCTCGGTCGTAACTCCTCTCTTGTCCTTGTCCCATGGCTGAGCTGGTGGGGTTGGACATGGCAGCGTCCGAAACCTGAATGCCTCCCCTATGGCCTGCTGGGTATGCTTATGTGCCTCCCTGGTTGTTGAGCCCTGGACGGTGTCCGAGAACACCAGTCCACTGCAGCTCCCCTGGGTAAACCAGGCTGAGTAGTATCCCACCGCTGCCACCAATTGTGGAGACACGGGGCTCAGTGGGCGCTCTCGTCCACTAAAACCCACCGCCTTTAGAAAGACAGCGTGGCTCAGGGCTCATCCCAACTGAACGCCGGCCTCCTTAACCATGGGCGTAACACTACTCAGACAACACAGGGTGAGGAAACCACAATAATTAGACTTTATTGGATCCCCAAACAATTAACGGCACATAACGCATAACCAGCAAAACACACAAATGTAACAGGCAACAGAGTCTCACCCTTCCGCTGGCTCACCAAGGATTAGAATGTCCATGCCTCACAGGTTCCAAGCTGTCTGAGGTCTGCAAAGTCTGTAACAGGTGATTGAACTGTCCCAACCTGCGTGTCCTCCTTAGGTAGTCCTGGTTTGATGTTAAAATCCTGGCAGCCGGAGTCGAAATCCCTAGGCTGTGGATATGATCTCCAACCGGGTCCGGAGTCTCTAGATTGAAGCCATAAGATATTCTGATCCTCTAGTTAGCTCCAAAGAGCTTAGACTGGATCCATCAGCATCCATCAACAACCCCTGGTGGCTTAAAGAAGTCCTTTTTATAGCCACAACCTTCCACTTGGATACACTGTGTCCTCATCGATTGGTTGGACAAGATTGCTTCTCCCATTGGAGGAATTTCAAGCTGCATGGATAATGTTCATTTAAATGATGTGCATAGAAAGACTGAGGGTGTACATGTAAACTGGGAGTCACCGACTAGACAATGGCTACTAAGGTAATTACATTATCAATACACAACTACAATACAATGGTTACTGGAAAAGTCTGGAGAACAATACCTCTGGCTTTCAATGGCCAACACAATTACATTGAGTCAACAAGAGTCTTGTAAAAATAATGAGGGACTTCTCCCCCGTCTATAGACAATCTATCATGCTGTCTGGCTGGATTTTAAGAAACTTTAACCCATGAGAGTCCATGTCGTCACAGTCATCCCAATCTGGTATCTGCATCTCATCATCATCAGTATGTTCCTCATTGTCTATTACAACAGGTGTTTCAGTTTGTGAATAAGGGTCAACATTATGCTCAGAAACTTGGTCATCACGACCTGAATCTGAGTCACAAAGGTTCTGGGCATCACTGCAGACCATTTCCTGGTCTGTACTCACTGTAGCTTGGGAGCAGACCTCTGATTCCCAGGCTACAGTGTGACTGAACAGCTCTGCAGATTCAGCCATCTCAGTTCCACCATACTGTGCAGGGCAGATGGAGACTTCAGAGCTGGGAGAAAGCAAGTGTGATTGGGATGACAACTCAGAGGACTGGTGTTTTTTGGATGCGGTAGTTGAGGTGGAGGAGAAGGCACCTGTTGGACCACTTGAGATCCATTCAAGCATTTTCTTTTTTCTACCTTTGTTCCAGTTGTTCATGTCCGTAAAAAAGGGAGCACATCGGATTGTCCATGGTAAGTAGTAGACATCTTACTTTTGCTGGAAGATGGTCTATCTTCAGCAGATGTTAATGGAGCTTTGCCACCTTCCCCACGGACAAACCCTTTTTTTCCTTTTCCAACACACCTCTTCCCCTTTCCACCAGCTTCTGTCATTTTGCTACTCATTTTGATTCCAACAAGATTGTGCACTTAAAATGTGGTAGTAAAAACTGAGAGGTGGTGTAGATTGCAGCGGTGGTCTATCTTTCTTAACAGCAGAATAAACAACAATAACTATCCCTGCCATTGCAACTACGGCCCTTAAACTGGCAGCATAGTTTGCTAGTATAATGGCTTAGTAACAATGACTTTGAGTGTGCAATGCAGAGGTGCTGCAGATAGATTTGCACTAGTGGGACACTAATGGAAGTCCAACAGCCACTTTTAGGATTCCACTAAGTTTACTCAGTGTTTGCTAGTATAATGGCTTAGTAACAATGAGTTTAAGTGTGCAATGCAGAGGTGCTGCAAATAGCTTTGCACCAGTGGGACACTAATGGAAGTCCAACAGCCACTTTTAGGATGCCACTAAGTTTACTCAGTGTTTGCTAGTATAATGGTTTAGTAACAATGAGTTTGAGTGTGCAATGCAGAGGTGCTGCACATAGGTTTGCACCAGTGGGACACTACTGGAAGTCCAACAGCCACTTTTAGGATGCCACTAAGTTTACTCAGTGTTTGCTAGTATAATGGCTTAGTAACAATGAGTTTGAGTGTGGAAAGGGCAGGAGGGTACAGTGGCAAAGTTGTGGGTCTGGGTAGAGGAAAGGAAGCCTCCCTTTCTATCAATCCTAATGGGGAAATGCAGCGAGGAAATCCCTGACCTTAGCTACACAGACGCTGTCTTCTTGTGTAGCTGTTAAAATCTGTTTTCACGGACCTGACTGTAACCTATGGCTCTGACCCTGCCGGTATTAGCCCTTACAAGGACTAATAGAAATTTCTATCCCTATTCTGTATAGCGCTGTTTATAGAGCGTACACAGCAGTATCGGAGACAGGAGCTACGCCAGCGGTGACTGACACCAAGACGCAGAAGGCAGATAATGGCGTGCTGGAGGAAACTGTCCATTTTTATAATGCATGGACATGTGACATGGACATCCTATCACACATGCCATTGCTTCTCTGGCTAAAAGTCCACTTAGCTGTGTGTGTGTCTGGGATTGGCTGACATGCTGGCCCGCCCCGCTATACGCGCGCGCTTAGGGAAGGAGCCAAGGAAAAAAAACAATGGCGATCGCCATTATCCAAACAGCAGTGATCTGAATGCGCTGTTCCCGCACACTATACACTATTACAGCGGAAAGCCAGCTAGTAATTAGCTTGTCTTTTTGCTGCTAGAACCGTTCTCGAATGTATCTAGAACTATCGAGCTTTAGCAAAAAGCTCGAGTTCTAGTTCGATCTAGAACAGCCCCCAAAATCACTTGAGCCGCGAACTGGAGAACCTCGAACCACGAACCGCGCTCAACTCTACTTACGACGTGACCCCACCGACATATCGCCCAATATTTCGTACCGTGTGACGGCCGCATTATAGTGCTCTATGCAGTTTGTCATAGTAGTCAAATGAACAGAGACTTGAAACTTTTAATTGTTATAACTTTTTTAATCAACTAGATAACAATTTGAAGGCATTTTTGCATTTGTAAACCTATGTGAATATAGAGAACTCGCATACCTTTCTTTTTAATAATAATTTATAAATGAATAATTGGTATGTAGCTGAACATCATTTTGCAGTTTATTATTCTTTCATCTGCTAGTCTCTAATGATTATGTATACAATTATTACCTACACAAAAATTAACAGCAGATGTTTAATTAACTCTGCTGAAGCAAATAAAGCCTTCAGGAGTTTGCAATCCTGTTATATAAGAGTTATTGCTCGAAAAACCTTCAATGACTTTGTAATACAATTATGATCCAGCAATTGTGTCCTAAGGTTAGTTTGAAGAAAGAAAAAAAAGGGATGAGCCATAATCTAACTATTTGTATTATTTGATAAGAAAAACTATTACATTGAGAAAAGTGGTGACTCTATAGACAACATAGCACTTAGTTCATACAAAGGTGAAGCAATTAATTTACTCTTTCTTGCATGTGATGCTCTGGTTTGTTTTAGTTTAGTATAATGCTAGTCACAGGCTTACCACATTGCCAATATCTCAATGATTATGTGTAAAAAGCATAATTAATTCTGTCATCAGTAGAGATGAGTGGATCGATCTGCAGAGAATCAAATGAGTATGAGTTTCTTGAAAATCGCCATTTCATGTCAATTTGAACACTTTGAAGTTCAATTCATGGTTCACAAAAAAATAAAAATAAACTTGTTCAGCACTATTTCCTAAACTGCTGGTACAGGTAAAATATATCTCTCTACCGTGTTAGCCAGTAGAGATAAAGAAAATGTTTAAAAGAACTGAAGTCCTCAGTGGTTTATACCTTTTAATGGCTAACTGAAAAGTTGGTAATACTAGCAAGCTTTCGAGACTTCTCAGGTCTCTTCTTCAGGCTCAACTGCTGGTGCATTCTAATGACTTTTGCTTGGCTGTGGCTTGCTCATAATGCCCTCAGCTTTGACTTTTAGCAGCTTGTCGTACATTGAACAGTGTTGGTTACAGATGAGTGGTTTTCACTTGACCACAGTTGTTTCTATCTCCAGGGTCACTTGGTAAGTTTCTCTCTTCTGTAGAGTGTAACAGGGGGGTTTATCTCTATCTCTCTCCCATAAAGAGTAAACTCTTGTGATAAGAGACATTCTTTCTTTTTTTTCCCCTTTCCTCCACATGTATTTACCAATTACAAGCTTTCCAGTATTGAGATTTGCACAAATATCTTATTTGCAAACTTTATTTTAGGGGAAATTTAAGCAAAGACAGTAAATCCAAGTGATGCGACTAATATTCAAACCCCATGTCTTTAAGTGAACTTTAAACACACATCTCTTTAGTAGAGTTGCGCGTATTGCTAATAATCCGGGTCCGGCGGATAAGTCACGGGTTGCCCCAGAATTCTGGATCCGATCCGGAATACATCCCAATGTAAGTCAATGGGGGAGCGGATCCGGGGGGGAGAGAGAGAGAGAAAAAAAAACCCAAAAACCGAACCCGGATCGTGCAGCCGGATTCCCGGATCCAGGTCGGACCTGGATCGGACGCTGAAACCGCGCGCATCCGGATTTTTACAGTTCGGATCCGCTCAATACTACTCTTTAGACAAGCTTATCTCAATTCACTAAACTAACCCTGCCCTGTTCCTGCCTTCTAAATGTCCATAAGCTTCTCTCTCCTATTTCTGATCTCACGTCCTCCATACAACCAATAGCACATAAGTGCATTTAAACAGTTACTGTCTGATGACCGGGTTCTGCAACTTATCATAATGATGGTTGGACCAGATACTACAAGCATGTTCTACCTACTGTGTTCACCTATTTTCCTATGTTATTCACTGCTCCTCTTACTGATGAAGTATATGGTTCTTTGTTTTGTTTTTATTGTCTGTACATACCCCCGACATAATAGTAAAGTGCCATATAAATAAAATGTATTATTAGTATTATTGTAATTAATTTGAATTTTAAAAGATCTGCTAATATCTAATCATTAGGTATCTTTTTATTGTATGGACAGGAGTAGTTCAAACATGTCTGTTTTCAATGGAAAAATTGAATAGTTACTTCCTGGACCTGAATTTTTTTCCTGTATTTCTGTGACAGAATATGTTGTAAATTTCTTCAGGTGGTTAATAAATTTATTTCTGCCAGGTTATTTAATTATATATAATGCATTTCTTGTCCCAAGAAGAAAAGATTTACCTCCATGCATAAAAGGCATCAACAGATTCTTAAAGTGACCCTCTGGTGTATTGAATGCCATCATCCACTCATTTCCTTGTTAGACCCAAATCAGATTAGAGGCCCCCTCCAGATCGATTTTGGAGAACAATTTGGCACTGGTTAAATAGGTCCGGAATGAGTATAATTGGATATGGATTGCGAACAATATTCTGGTTATGCTTGCAGAATTGCAGACATAGACACAGTCCACCATCCTTATTTTTGACAAAGAGAAAATCCACAGCCACAGCTCAGGAAGACAGTCTAATGTGACCATTGGCCAAACTTGCTGTTTTATAGTCCTTGAGAGCTTGTCTCTCAGGACCTGACAAATTATGCAATCTGCACTTTGCACATTATGCATATAAATAAACATAGGGTACTTAGTAAACACTGTTTGTAATCAAAAAAGCTAAAAAGCTGCATGTACACCAACTCATACTCTGGCTTATTTTTTTGTTTTTTGTACTCTCTTGAATTTAGTATTGAGAGGTCAGTACACATGGTGAGGTTTTAATATTAGAGAGTGTAGTTACATTCCCAATTGGGTACACCTTGTCGCAATGGGATGGCTTTATGATTTTTTTTATCAAAAACAGTGTTTACTAAGTACCCTATGTTTATTTATATGCATTATGCTTTTGTTTTAGTTACAGCAGAATATATGTTCATATTATTTTCTTCTTTGTTTTTTTATGTCTTATGGCCAGTGTGAACATGAGCTTACAAGTTACATGTACACCAGCTCATACTCCAGCTAACTTTTTTGTTTTGTTTTTTTAACATGTGACTTAAGCAGTAAGCCACAGGCTGGCAGAAATCAACTCCTGCAAGCCCAATTACTAACAAAAGTACAGCTAGTCGACGCTCAAGCCTGTCTGTGCAACTCAAAAGCAGCATTGTGTCGAGTGTCTGACTCTGCTCTGTGAACAGCGTCAGAAGTAGTCCTGACTCTCAGCAAGGTCTGAGCCAGACACCATGTGAAATTATCTTGAAACTTTAATATATAAATAACATATATATATATATATATTTTTTCTTATGAGCTAACTGCTTACTGTCATGTCTAGCATTCAAGTTATTAGTTTAGTGGCCTATTGACTCTAGGATGTTGGAAAAGGATTTATGAATTTTCCTCATATCTTAAAGTGTCTTATTTATAATAATTTGTCTCTGGGAACTCAAGCTCATGTACTTTTATTTGCCCTCTACATTTCTTTACTGCAGTCTCTACATCTCCTGAATGTACATGACACAGCCTGGGGCCTTTCAATGTCACAAATCCCCATTATGATCTTTATTTGAGAAGGATTCTGTAACTTCAACATGACGGCTTAGCAGCATACTTAGGTTTCTACACCATAAGTTGCTTTTTCATTTTTAAGTTCAAGTTAACTCTTGAATAGACTATACAAACTGAGATGCTTATTATTGCTAATATTGTTGTTGCTATTATTATTATTATTATTATGCTCTTGATTTATATATATATATTATATTACTAATAACAAAATTGTCAGAAAATGATTTAAACATTTAAAAATACCGCAAAACAGATAGGAAAGAAACCAGTCATATGTGCAACAGAGTAAAGCCAGCACCATTTAAAAATTGATAAATGCCATCTGTTGTTGGTCTTGTTTTGGAAAACGTATTTCTTTTAATTGTAATCTTAGCATATCACAGTGTTAACTGTATAGCAACTTTATTTCCCAGTATTTTTAAAGCTTTTCAAGTTCTATAGTATTATTTGTTCTACATTCAATCATTTATAAATTATCTTCTTCTCTGTCTAAACAGATACACACATACACATACAGACATACAGATGGCACACAGCCATGAACTCAAACTACGAGTTTCCAGCTCGGTTGTTGACGAATGATTGTTCACTTTTTATCCTTCTTTATACTACAATAATTCAAGATTAAAAATATATGTTTAACCAGAAACTTCAGTGTTTGACTCATGTAAGTGATACAGACATCACAATAGCATTCTCAAAATATCCAACCTTTGGTATTATAGAATTTAATCAGGATCATTGTCTATAATTTTTCCATACAACTCCAAAGGTATCACAAGCAAGTAACTTTCCAGACAGAATGACCTTCATATATAAAGTGAAAACTTGTTTTCATTCTGTCATTGCATGCAAATCCCCTTGTTAATATTCTCTGGAGTTCTGGTGCTATCATTTCTCTTCTTTTTTCTCATTATCTCCAGCACTTTGTCCTATACTAAGAAGAAATTAGCTTCTAATGAGTTTTGTCCTACTTTTGTGTTACTTGTTGTTTGAACAATCTGCTTAAAGAGAGCAGGTAAAAACCCATGACAAGTTAGGTTCTTACAATGACAGTATGAAAATGTACAAATTGATGTCATTGTCTCACTAATAAAGAACAACTTTAACTATTCAAAACTAATTGTGCAAAGAATTGAAGTAAAGAAATAACATTTTTAAATCTATCTAACTGTATATCCATTTTTTATCTGAGAATACAATATTCAGATTATAAGTTGGTTCAGAGACAATGCACTACAGAATCTTAACCTTGGTTACCTACTTTAATCAAAACTACCTTTTAGGCTATGTGCGCACGTTGCGTAAATTCATGCAGTTACGCTGCGCTTTGCAGCGCAGCGTAACTGCATGCGTCCTGCGTCCCCTGCACAGTCTATGGAGATTGTGCAGGGGCCGTGCGCACGTGGCATCTCAGAGCGCAGCGCTTCGGCTACTGCCGAAGCGCTGCGCAAAAAGAAGTGACATGTCACTTCTTTCCTGCGCTTTGCCGGCAGCTCCTGCTCTGTCTATGGCAGGAGCTGCAGGCAGAGCGCATGGAATCGGCGCTCACTACGGACATTTCTGCAGCGATCTAAAGCGCACATGTGCTCTTCAGATCGCTGCAGAAATTTCTGCAGGGCTAGTACGCAACGTGCGCACATAGCCTTAAGCTTTAGCCAATTCTACACCTGTTTATCTTGATTTTCCAATATTTATCAATAATATGATATCTAACTCTTTTATTTGTATGCAAATGTCAAAGTCAATTCAAAAACTATGTACTGCTCCGTTGTGGTGACGTTCCTATGGAAATTCGCAAACGCAAAGAAGTGATGTTAAATATTATAATTTCAACCAATTAACGACGTCCGCTGTATGTGTATGGCACCACTGGAGGTACATACCGGAAAGGCATCGTACATTTATGGCAGTACAATTGCGATGGCTCACATGTGGCATTGGCAAGATCATCAGCAGCAGGTGACAGCTACAGTTGAAACCAGAAGTTTACATACATTATCTAAATACACTCATATGCATGTTTTTCTCACGATTTGACATAAAATCAGAATAAACCTTTCCCGTTTTAGGTGAATTAGGATAACTAAAATTATGTATATTTGCCAAATGCCAGAATAATGAGAAAGAGAATATTTTAAGGCATTTGTATTACTTTCTGCAAAGTCAAAACTTTATATACACTAAGAGTATTATTCCTTTAAACAATATGGGAAAGCCCATATGATGATGTTGTGGTGCCCCTGAAGCTCTGGTCGCCACAGGGTACTGCACCTCAATTAAGGTGTGGTATCTCTCTCAGGTAAGGAGGGGGTTAATCACCGGTGTACCAAATACACACTACATACAGCTTAGGAGCTCTCACATAGGATGGTTTGGCTCAGGGTAGGCAGAGGGGTGATCATAACAATCATGGGATTTCCCGGTCTCTGAAGCAAGTGACCTGGGGGGCAGGTTCCACCTGGGGTAGAAATAAGCGTAACACACGCACATCAAAAAACAGACCCATCAGGACAATAGTTCTGGCAAGACATCTCTGGAAAACTTGGACTTTACTGGGCCCAGGGTCTTGGAGTGGAAGCTTAGCCAGTGTACCTAACTGCGGAGGGAAACACCCTAGAAATAGAACTCTCACACCTTCTCTCTCAAAACACCGGTGGTGACCCCTTACTGGATCTGGGATTGACCTGAGCCCATCATGGCAGTTACCAGTGTGACCGGGCTGGCAGCTGAAGTTATGAGTAAACTATACTCTGAACCTGCAGAAACTGTGTTTGCACGTCCTTACCGGTGCTGCCGCCCAGCGCTTAAGTGCCGATGGCCACTACAACCCTCTTTATCCACCCGGGGCCCACTCCACCTGTGGGGAGCAATACCATCCCAGCTGCCTTAACACCTGCCCTGGAGAGGAACCCGGTAGCAGCGGCTATTCCTTGGCTGCATACCACAGGTGGCATCATGACAATCTTTTCCAAATACCACGCTTTCCCCACCATTGCCTGTACACCTGCAAAGGAACTGGGCAAGGCCACCTCTTTACAACGCCTGACCAGACACAAAACGGCCCAGCAACGAGTAGGTTAACCACCTGCACCATGGGACGCTACAATGTTATGTTTTACAAAGCTTCTGACAGGTTTATTGGCAATATTTGAGTTAATTAGAGACACACCTGTGGATGTATTTTAATGCACACCCGAAACACACTGCTTCTTTATGTAGCAGGATGGGAAAGACAAAAGAAATCAGTCAAGATCTCAGGTAAAGAATTGTGCATTTGCACAAGTCTGGTTCATCCTTGGGTGCAATTTCCAGATACCTGAAGATGCCTCGTTCATCTGTACAAACAATTATGCAAAAGTACAAACAAGAAGGGAATGTCCAGCCATCATACCACTCAGAAAGAAGAGACTTCTGTGTACCATAGATTAACATGTTTTGGTCTGACATGTGCATATCAACTCAAGAACATTGTGAAAATACTGACAGAGACTGGTAAGAGTGTATCATTATTAGAGTCGAGCGAACCGGTCGCGGTTCGGCTCAAGCATGGTTCGCTGAACGGAGGTCGCGTTCGAGTTCGGTTTGTCGAACCACTCAAACCCCATAGGAAACAATGGGAGGCAAACACAAACATATAAAAACACCTAGAAAACACCCTCAGAGGTGTCCAAAAGGTGACTAACAGCTCACAACACAACACAAACACATGGGAAAGTGACAAGAACAAATTCTCATGCGAAAACAAAACAGCGTTACGAGAAAAAAGAGGACGAGACACAGATATAGGCATGGCATGCCCTTCTAAAATCATGTAAAACACCCAAGGTGACTCCAAGTGGAGTCTCCCTTTTTTCCAAAAATTGGGCCACACAGACACCCCTTCAGTGGCAGCACTTGTGCCCCATTTGTACACTTCACAGGTAGATTTGCATCAAGCACATTCAAAAATACGTCATCCTTAACTGTCCCTGGGATGACACCGGGGTAGGTAGCAAAGTCTTTGCTGATCTCAGATCTGTTCATCTTGGATCATTTTTAGAAACACTGCAAGCAAGGGTTACTCCAAGCGGAATCTCCCTTTTTTCCAAAAATTGGGCCACACAGACATCCCTTCAGTGGCAGCACTTGTGCCCCAGTTGTACACTTTACAGGTAGATTTGCATCAATCACATTCAAAATCCGCCATCCTTAACTGTCCACAGGATACCACTGGGGTAGGTAGCAAAATCTTTGCTAAACCATGACTTGTTCATCTTGGCTCCTTTTCAAAAACACAGCAAGGGTTACTCCATGCAGAGTCTCCCTTTTTTCCCAAAATTGGGCCACACAGACACCCCGTCAGTGGCAGCACTTGTGCTCCAGTTGTACACTTCACAGGTAGATTTGCATCAAGCACATTCAAAAATCCACAAGCATTTACTCTCCCCAGGATGACACAGGGGTAGTAAATTCCTTGCGGATCCATGACTTGTTCATTTTGATGAACGTTAGTCTGTCCACATTGTCACTGGACAGACGCGTGCGCTTATCTGTCAGCACACACCCAGCAGCACTGAAAACACGTTCAGAGACAACGCTGGCAGCTGGACACGACAAGATCTTCAAGGCGTAAGTGGAGAGCTCTGGCCATTTTTCAAGATTTGAAGCCCAAAATGAGCAAGGCTCCATTTGCAAAGTCATGGCATCGATGTTCATTTGGAGATATTCCTGTATCATCCTCTCCAGCCGTTGACTATGTGTCAGACTTCTTGTCTCTGCTGGCCTTGCAAAGGATGGTCTAAAAAAATTATGAAAAGATTCAATAAAATTGCTGTTACCAGCACCAGATACGGTGCTGCTGGTACGTTTAGACTGTTGATAACGAGACCGTCCCATGTTTGTCAAGTTACAACTGGGAGATTCACTCCGTGCACCACGGATGTTTGGTGGAAAAGCCGAGCTAAGATCGAGTAACAGCTTCTGCTGATACTCCTGCATACGTGCGTCCCTTTCTATGGCTGGAATTATGTCACAAAATTTGGACTTGTACCGGGGATCTAATAGTGTGGCAAGCCAGTAGTCATCATCACTTCTAATTTTGACAATTCCAGGGTCATGTTGGAGGTAGTGCAGCAAGAAGGCGCTCATGTGTCTTGCGCAGCCATGCAGACCAAGTCCACGCTGTGTTTGTGGCATAGAGGTGCTAACCGTTCTTTTTCCTCTGACATCTCCCCCCAACCTCTTTTAACTGAAATTTGACCAAGGTCTCCCTCATCCACTGAATCTTTCATGTCCATGGACAGTTCTTCCTCCATTTCTTCATGTTCTCCTGCACCTTCCTCAACATTTTGCCTGCTACCATGCGCCCTTGTTGATCCCTGTCCCCCATAGTCCCATGCCTGCCGCCTTGGTGATGATGAACGTCTGGACCTTGGTGATGTTGTTGTCCCTTGCGCATATGAATCCTCCTGTAGTTCCTCCCCTTCCTGTTGTCCCACCCCCTGACTCCGAATAGTGTTTAGTGTGTGTTCCAGCATGTAAATGACTGGAATTGTCATGCAGATAATGGCATTGTCAGCGCTAAACATATTCGTTGCCATGTCGAAACTGTGCAGAAGGGTGCATAGGTCCTTGATCTGAGACCACTCCATGAGGGTGATCTGCCCCACCTCTGTATCTCGTTGGCCCAGGCTATACATCATGACGTATTGCACCAGTACTCGGCGGTGCTGCCACAGTCGCTGTAACATGTGGAGAGTCGAATTCCAGCATGTCGGCACATCGCATTTCAGGCCATGATCTGGCAGGCCGAAAGATTTCTGGAGCGATGCAAGTCGCTCATCTGCGGTGGTTGAACGGCGGAATTGAGCAGACAGTTTTCGTGCCCTGTTCAGAAGGCCATCTAGGCCGGGATAGTGTGTTAAAAATTGCTGGACAATAAAGTTCAACACGTGAGCCATACAAGGCACATGTGTCACCTTGCCCAGGTGAAGAGCCGCACCCTTCTGGAGCAATGCAAGTCACTCATCTGCGGCGTTTGAACGGCGGAAGTGAGCAGACCGTTTTCGTGCCCTGTTCAGAAGGCCATCTAGGCGGGGATAGTGTGTTAAAAATTGCTGGACAACAAGGTTCAACACGTGAGCCATACAAGGCATGTGTGTCACCTTGCCCAGGCGAAGGGCCGCACCCAGGTTTGCAGCATTGTCGCACACGGCCTTACCAGGCTGCAGGTTGAGTGGAGACAACCATTTACCAAACTCAGTCTCCAGAGCGGCCCACAACTCAGCCACTGTGTGACTCTTATTTCCAAGACATTTCAAGATAAAGACCGCCTGATGCCGTTGCGCTCTGCTGCCAGCATAGTAAGGATGGGTGCGTGATTCCTTCTGTGCAGTTACAATGCTGGTGGCCTTACCAGGCAGGCTTGGGGCGAAGGTGGAGGACCCAGATGAGGTTGAGGAGGCAGAAGCAGTGGAGCAACTTGGACAGACAGGGGATTGACACACAAGTCGTGGGGATGGCAAGACTTGTGCAGCAGACCCTTCACCATCTATCACCATAGTTACCCAGTGCCCAGTCAGCGACATGTAATATCCCTGTCCTTGCTTACTGGTCCAAGTATCGGTGGTGAAATACACCCGTTCACACACAGAGTTTCTCAAGGAAGCGGTAATGTTGTGTGCGACATGCTGGTGTAGCGCAGGCACACCTTTCTTAGAGAAGTAGTGGCGACTGGGAATCTGGTACTGGGACACAGCGACAGACATAAGGTCTAGAAAATCCTTTGTGTCCATCAGGCGGAAAGGCAGCATTTTGATAGCCAAGAGCTTACAGAGGGATAAAGTCAACTTCTTAGCTTTGTCATGGGTCGCAGGAAATGGCCTTTTATTTGTCCACATCTGAGGGTCAGAGATCTGGCTGCTGTGTGTAGACGGTGGTAAGTAGGGTGTCCCTGGAAAAATGCAGGTTTGTGAGGAAAGTGCAGGCGTAGACATGATGTTGCCTTCATCCAACGTTGGTGCTATCGATGTCTGAGAGAGCTGTACACTCGCACTTGTTTCCCCTTCCAAACCAACTGACGACCGACCAAATAAACTGCCTGTTGCGGTTACAGTGGTGAAAGGTGTGTGTGGAAAATCATGTGTGACAGCTGTCCCCACAGTCCTAGAAGATGAAGAGCGCGCAGATGCACTGGAAGGGGAAGGCGGTGGATGGTCCGCTCCGCTAAGCCGCATTGCAGCACAGTTAGCTCCCCACTGGGACATATGATATTTATTCATGTGACGATTTATGGAAGAAGTTGTCAAACTGCTGAGGTTTTTGCCTCTGCTAACAGATTCCCGAAAAATTTTACACATCACATGATTTGGGCGATCCTTTGCAAGGTCAAAAAAGGACCAGGCTAGGCAAGGCTTAGAGGAAATGCGACCTGCTGAGCCACCCCGACTAGTGCTCAGAGGCAGAGTGGTAGCTGAGGATGCAAATGTAGACGTGCTACCAGTACTCCTCCTCTGTCCAGGAAGGCGCAAGGTAACTTCGTCGTCAGTTGCATCCTCTTCCACCGCCTCTGTTGACCTCCTCGAGTGCCTGACTGTGGGTTGACAGTAGGTGGGATCTGGAACTTCCTCATCAAGCGTTGTGTTTGCACTCCCCTCACTCTCAGACCTTGCCTCTTCCTGCCCTGACCGAATATTTAAGTTGTCATCCCAATCTGGTATCTGCATCTCATCGTCATCAGTATGTTCCTCATTGTCTCTACCAACAGGTGTCACAGTTTGTGAATAAGGGTCAACATTATGCTCAGAAACTTGGTCATCACGGCCTGAATCTGAGTCACAAAGGTTCTGGGCATCACTGCAGACCATTTCCTGGTCTGTACTCACTGTAGCTTGGGAGCAGACCTCTGATTCCAAGGCTATAGTGTGACTGAACAGCTCTGCAGACTCAGCCATCTCTGTTCCACCATACTGTGCAGGGCGGATGGAGACTTGAGCGCTGGGAGAAAGCAAGTGTGATTGGGATGACAACTCAGAGGACTGTTTTTTTTTGGATGCGGTAGTTGAGGTGGAGGAGAGGGCACTTGTTGGAGCACTTGAGATCCATTCAAGCATGTGCTTTTTTTGTGCATCATCTACATTTGTTACAGTTGTTCGGGCCGTAATAACGGGAGCACATCAGATTGTCCACAGAAAGTAGTAGACATCTTACTTTTGCTGGAAGATGGCCTATCTTCAGCAGATGTTAATGTAGCTTTGGCACCTTCCCCACGGACACAAACTTTTTTCCTTTTTCAACACGCCTGTTCCCCTTTCCTTGGCACCAGTGGGACACTAATAGAGTCCAACAGCCACTTTTTGGATGCCCCTAAGTTTCAGCAGTGTTTGCTCTTATAATAGCTTAGTAAAAATGAGCAGGAGGGTGGAATGCAGAGGTGCTGGAAATTGCTTGGCACCAGTGGGACACCAATGGAGTCCAACAGCCACTTTCTGTATGCCACTAACTGGCAGCACTCTTTTCAATTAAAATGGCTTTGCAACAATGTGCGGTAGGGGAGAATGCAGAGGTGGTGGGACTTGCTTGGCACAAGTGGCACAATAATGTAGTACTACATTATGTAAATTGGAGGATTGGGCTGAGAAGTGTCAATTGAAGTTTAATGTAGATAAATGTAAGGTCATGCACTTGGGTAGAGGAAATAACATTTATGATTATGTACTTAAATGTAGAACACTGGGTAAAACAGACACAGAAAAAGACTTGGGTGTATGGGTGGATGGTAAACTTCACTTTAGTGGACAGTGTCAGGCAGCTGCTGCCAGGGCTAATAAAATAATGGGATGTATTAAAAGAGGTATAAGTGTTCATGAAAAAAATATAGTTCTACCTCTGTACAAGTCACTAGTGCGACCGCACTTAGAATACTGTGTACAATTCTGGTCACCGATATATAAGAAGGACATAGCTGAACTGGAGAGGGTGCAGAGAAGAGCCACCAAGATTATTAGAGGAATGGGTGGGCTGCAATACCAAGACAGGTTATTAAACTTGGGGTTATTTAGTTTGGAAAAACGAAGGCTTAGGGAGGATCTAATCACAATGTATAAATATATGAGGGGACAGTACAGAGACCTTTCCAAAGATCTTTTTACACCTAGGCCTGCGACTGGAACACGGGGGCATCCGCTACGTCTTGAGGAAAGAAGGTTTAATCATAATCACAGACGAGGATTCTTTACTGTATGAGCAGTGAGACTATGGAACTCTCTGCCGCATGATGTTGTAATGAGTGATTCACTACTAACATTTAAGCAGAGCCTGGATGCCTTTCTTGAAAAATTTAATATTACCAGTTATGTATATTAGATTTTATGACAGGGTATTGATCCAGGGAACTAGTCTGATTGCCGGATGTGGAGTCAGGAAGGAAATTTTTTCCCCATTGGAACTTGTTTGCCACATTGGGTTTTTTTTTGCCTTCCTCTGGATCAACATGTTAGGCTATGGGTTGAACTAGATGGACTTAGAGTCTCCCTTCAACCTTAAAAACTATGATACTATGATACTATGATACAGACACTTATTGGATGCCACTAACTGGCAGCACTCTTTTAAATTAAAATGGCTTTGCAATAATGTGCAGGAGGGGAGAATTCAGAGGTAGTGGGACTTGCTTGGCACAAGTGGCACAATAGTGTAGTACAACAGCCACTTTTTGGATGCCACTAACTGGCAGCACTCTTTTAAATTAAAATGGCTTTGAAAAAATGTGAAGGAGGGGAAAATGCAGAGGTGGTGGGACTTGCTTGGCACAAGTGGCACAATAATATAGTACAACAGCCTATGACACATACCCTTGCTTGTCTGGCAAAAAGACCACTTAGCCATGTGTGTGTCTGGGATTGGCTGACATGCTGGCCCGCTCCACTACACGCGCGCTTAGGGAAAAAAAAATGTCGATCGGCATTTTCTCAGCAACACAGATCTAAAACCCATCCCCTTCACACACTATACGCTGAAATTTGATAATTGTGTGAATCACAGAGTGACTTACACTATTACCATGAAAAGCCAGCTAGTAATTAGCTAGGCTGTTTGCTGATAGAAACGTTCTCGAACGTAACTCGAGCTGCCAAACTTTTAGCAAAAAGCTCGAGTTCTAGTTCTATCTAGAACACCCCCCAAAATCACTCGAACCGCGAACTGGCGAACCGCGAACCACGAACCACGCTCAACTCTAGTCATTATCCCCAGTGAAACAAGTCACTAAGTTTGTGCTTTGATCCAGCAGTTTTTATCTATTTAGTGGAAAAAGAAAGAGCGATCATTGATTTGGGCTTCTCTGAAGATGACATTGCTGTACAGAGGCCAGAAGAAGTCCAGAGTAACTCTGCTGCCTCATTAAAGTGAATGGATCCCTCAGAGGTGTCATCTCAATGCCATCATTCAGAGATTTAGATGGAACCCTTGATGTAAAGGCCCTGTCACACACAGAGATAAATCTGCGAAAGATCTGTGGTTGCAGTGAAATTGTGGTCAATCAGTGCCATGTTTGTGGCTGTGTACAAATGGAACAATATGTCCATGATTTCACTGCAACCACAGATCTACCAAAGATGTATCTCTGTGTGTGACAGGGCCTTAAGTGTTCAGCATAGAGCATGGGTTTAATGTGATGCAAAATGTTATGTAAAATGTGTCCAAAAAAGGATAAAACACAATTCACATAAAAAAATTAAATTTCCACTCAGATCCTTCATTTGTAAATGGAAATATAGTACATTTTCACATTACTGTTAGTAGAAAGCTTCTGGAAAAGTACTATGATTCCCGTCAAAAAATGAAATCAAGCAAAATCTGTGCTCCCAAATAGACATGAGTGAACGTGTTTGAAAAAGTTTCACAAGTTTCAAATTTGACTTGAGCCTTGGTATGTTCAGTTCAGGATTGGATTCACAGACACTTTTCTCAAAAATCAGCAAAGTTTGGCTTTGTCCAGTAACTGTTCATGTTTTCAGTATTGCAGAAACCATTTACTTACGGCCCTATCACAGCCATATCAAGTATTGTTATGACTTTGAATGGCCAGGGATATCACTTTAAAAAGGGAAGGAAAATGGTTAAAGCAGGACATACTTACCAATCTCTACATGGTTGTAACACTACTTCCAGGTCCACCCATCATCTTTATCAGAGTCTGCGATTGGTGGCAGTCAAACTGCCAGCGTGCTAGTGTCTCTAATTGGTTACCCTCACAGTAGCTGTCTGTTTGCCCTAGTGAAGTATAAAAATAAATAAATGTAAAAAATGTTGCGTGGCCCCCCCGCATAGATTCCCAATTCAGATAAAGCATACAGCTACAGGCGGAAGCCCTCAGTTGTGCACAATATCTTGGCAAGTGTATGAAAATACAAGGGACCCCATGTGGCTTTTTTAAATTATTTAAATAAATACATTTTAAAAAGTGGTGCACGGTTCTCCCCAATTTTGGTACCCTGCCATGATAAAGACGACAGCTGGGGGCTGGTATTCTCAGGCTTGGGAGGTCCATGGTTATTTTGCCCCACTGCTTAAAAATAGCAGCTTGCAGCCACCCAGAATTATTATCCATTATTTTTGACAATTCCAGCACTTTACTCAGCTCATTTCAATTACCGTGGTTCAGTGGCAACCAGGGTAATATAAGGGGTTAATATAGGGGTCTATGAGACCCCCCATTACTAATCCTGCAAGTGAAAATAATTAAACACAAACAGCAAAAAAATATACTGATACTGATAAGTTCAAACAAGTGCCATTACTACAGGTAATGAGTGGAGGACAGAGGAGCCTCTTAAAGAAGAAGTTACAGGTCTGTGAGAGCCAGAAATCTTGCATGTTTTTAGATGACTTAATACTTATTTTACACCATAATTTGCAAAAACAAATCTTGCCAAATCAGACAAGGTGATTTTCTGGATTTGTTTCCTCATTTTGTCTCTCATAGTTGTGGTATATCTATGATGTCAATTACAGGCCTCACTCATTTTTTTTTTAAGTGGCAGAACTTGCACAATTGGTGGCTGACTAAATCCTTTTTTTCTATACTGTAAGTAATTTAATTAAGCTGCATAGGGTCCATCTTATTTTGTTACACAGCCAAGATAAGTACACGGCTGGGGGCTGCAGCCTGTAGCCGTCTGCTTTATATTCGCTGGGTATCAGTATACCAGGGACCCTACACCAATCTTTTTAGATATTTATTTATTTTTACACTCTATTAAAGTACCCAGTCAGCATGTGTTATTCCAACTATTCACTGACGCTGTCATACATTGTGGAGGTGCAGTCTGACCGCCACTAGAGAGGACGGGATTGCCGGTGGGTGGGGGAAGCAGTGACTATGTATGAGGTTTAATGAGCAGACCTGAAATCTGTGACAGCTGCATAGGAGACTCAGTAAGTATAATTGTCCTGATTTATTCCTTATTTTCTTTCTTTTGCTGACCCTTAGTACTTACTAACACATATATGTTTTGCCTCCCTTTGAATTCAATGGTTTTTGAATATATTGGGTGAACACCAAGAAAATCAGCATACCCAAATCATCCAAACCTTAACAGGTTTGCTCATGTCTACTTTCAAATCCAAAATTCCCCTCCGTCTGAGTCCCAAAGTGCACATATAGCATCCATATTTTTGGCATTTCATTAATGAGGGACTCTGCCAAATATTCTGGGTGTGTGTCTCCAGTAGCACAAGCTGGGCAGAATGTACTGGACACTACAATGTACTGGGCATAACATTGTACTGGGCACTACAATGTACTGAGCAGAGCACTACAATGGCAGATATGCAATTTTCACTCAGCAACATGCATTGCACCTTGTTTCTTGAAACACCAATGGAGTCAAAATCATTGCTGTACCTGTATATACATTTCTTGAAGGTTATTATTTCCAAAATAGGATCAATTAAGGCTGGGATTCTTTTCTTCTGGCACCTATGGGAACGATATATGGCATCAGAAAACTATTGTATTAAAATTTGTACTCCAAAAGACAAATAGCACTCCTTCCCTTCTGAATCTCGCCGTGTAGCTAAGTCACCTATGGAGTAAAATTATTTTTTCTTCACTGCCCGAAGGTATAAAATTCTGTGACACATCTGTTGTGTCAATATACTCCCTGTGTTCTAGATGAATTCACTGATGGGGGGGTTATTTGTAAGATGCAACATAGCTGTAAAGAAAGACATGGACCACACATCCAAAAATTAAAAGATGATCTAATGCCACTAGCAGAACAATTATACAGCTGAACATGATGTTCTTGGTTTAAGATTCAGATCAGACTGTATGAAGTCCACTGCTATGTCACAGCAAACCTAAATTTTTGAAGCCTTAAAGGTGCAGTATAGTACAGGGCCGGTGGCCTGCAGCTTCACAACACCACCCCACAGAAAGAAAACCATGGCCGCCACACAGCACAAACACCATTCCTTAAAGGTTAAATAATAGAGGGACCCGCTGAGAGGCTTGCTGGGACGTGGCTGGGGGCTTCATACAGTCTGATATTAAGAACCTCATGCTCAGTTGTATAATTTTTGCCTAGTGACGTTAGATCACCTTATGATTTTTGGATGTGCGTATCATATCTTTTTTTACAGCTATGGTTGTTTCTAAGATTACATCAATTATGATAGGGTTCAGTTTTTATGGTACCACATGTACTCTGCTAATTTGACGTCGCACCCTCAAACCATTCTAACAAAATCTGAAGTACAATATAGTGCTGTCACACTAGGTATGGGGAAATATCAAGCGAGTTGCGAAAGGTAGGGGAAGGGGACCTCTGCTTATAGGTAAGGGGGAGATAAAGGGAGATAGTAAAACCTACAGTTGATCCCTGCGGTCCATCCTCACCCTAGATACTTTCCACACATATGCGCTGAGCTGGACACCTGACTCTAGGTATGCCTAGTGCTGGACCCTAATTGGGGAACGGGTGGGATGAGCTCTTTGTAAACTTCACTAAATGCTAAAGGAAGACACAAGGGGGACACACAGGGGAAAAAGCATGAACTACTTATCCCAAATGACTCAGGTAGCAGTTCAGCAAGATTAACGCTGTGACTTTCTATAGCCAGAAACCATATGACTGTCACCTGTGACACACCCGTGATAGGTTCTCCTTCCTTTCTAAGCTTTGTACTGTGCCCAAGAAGTTATTTTTAATTACATATGGGGTACGTGAGTACTCAGGAGAAATTGCACAACAAATTGTATATTTTATTTCCTCCCACTACCCCGTTTGAAAATTTGAAACTTGGGGCCAATGCAAAATGGTAGTGGAAAAAATAGTCATGTTCATTTATTCAGCAAAATTTTGTTCAATTCTGTGAATAGCCAGAGGGTTAAATGCTCACTAATTTTCTAGATAAATTCCTTAAGAAGAGATCTGTATTTTCGAAAATGGGGTTTCTTACAGCTTTGGTATGTTAGGAGCTCTTAAAATGTATCTATTCCATCTAAAATTGTATTCTTTCCCTTCTGAGCCCTGTCGTACATGCAAAAATTAGTTTTCCACCATATATGGAGTTTTGGCATACTCAGGAAAGATTGCACAACAAACGTAAGGTTGCACTTTTACCTTTTACCCTTGTGAAATTAAAAAAAATGGAGCTAAAGTGACCTTTTTTGTGGAAAACATTAGATTTTTTATTTTCCTGGCTTCACATTATAAAATTCTGTGAAGCACCTGGTGGTTCAACATGATCAACAGACATCTAGATAAATTCTTTTAGCGGTCTATTTTCCAAAATCGGGTCACTTGTGGGAGGTTTCCACTGTTTAGGCACATAAGGGGCTCTGCAAACAAAGCATGATGTTTGCTACTGATTGCAGCTAATCTTCCATTTTAAAAGCCAAATAATTAATATGTATGGTTTGGTGTATATATATATATATAATATATATATATATATATATATATATATATATATATATATATATACACCAAACCATACATATTAATTATTTGGCTTTTAAAATGCATATATATATATATATATATAAATAGTTTATAAGTAATTTAATCTGGGAGAATATATTCATGGAATTTTTACCCATACCCATACAAGACACTAAATCGGGAAGTATGCGTTGTCAAACACCATACTTGAGTTTTTTTGGATATAAGTCCAGAAGCATGCATGGATTTCTGATGCAGAAGAGTTGAGTCCAAGAACATATGCGATTGCACACTTGATTGTAACATTAACTAAGACCACTAACTTTCGATAACTAAAACTAAATATGGTTATCAAATTTTGTGAAGTACCTGTGGGTTCAAAATGCTCACTCTACCCCTGAATGAATACTTGAGGGGTCTAGTTTCCAAAATGGGGCCACATGTGGAGGAGCACCACTGTTTAGGCACAACAGGAGCTCTCCAAACATGACATGGCGTCCACTAATGATGACATCCAATTTTGCAGTCCTTCCCTTTCGAGCTCTGCCATGCGCTCAAACAGTTGATTTTCACCACATATGATGTATCGTCGTACTCCGAAGAAACAGCACAATAAATTTTATAGTGCAGTTCCTCTTTTTACCTTTGTGAAAAATGCTAACTGGTTGAATTAACAATTTTGTGGGAAAAATTTGTTTTTTTTTTTATTTTCACTGCTCAATGTTATATAATTATAACATTCTGTGAACCACCTCTAGGTAAATTCCTCGAAGGGTCTAGTTTACAAAATGGGGTTAATTGTGTTTTTCTTTTGCTGCTAAGGTACCTTAGGGGCCCTGCAAATGCAACATGGTGCCCGCAATCTATTTAAGCCAAATTTGTGTTCCAAAATTAAAATATTGCTCCTTCTAATTTGAGCATTCCCATTTGTACAGAGGTTTCTAACCACATGTGGGGTATCAGCATACTCAGAAGAAATTGTGTAACAAATTTTAGGGTCCATTTTGTTGTGTTATTTCTTCTAAAAATTAATAAATCTGGACTAGAGAAACATTTTTAAGTACCTTTTTTTTTTCATTCCACATCGATTTAGTTCCTGTGAAGCACCTGAAGGGTTAATAATTGTCTTGGGTGTGATTTTGAGTACGAGCAGTGCAGTTTTAATAAATGTGTCACTTTTGGGTATTTTATGATACCTAGGCCTCTAAAAGTCACTTCAAATATGATGTGGTCCTGAAAAAATGGTTTTGTAAATTTTGTTGAAAAAATGAGAAATTGCCAATGAACTTTGAACCCTTCTAACTTTCTAACCCCAAAAAAGTTTGTTCAAAAATTGCACTGATGCAAAGTATACATGTGAGGAAGTTTTTATTAACTATTTCATGTGACATAACTCTCTTTTTTAAGAGCATAAAAAAATTCAAACTGTGAAAATTTCAAAATTATCATTTTTTTTTATAAAATTTCTGATTTGTTTACAAATAACATAACAAAATATTG
Source organism: Anomaloglossus baeobatrachus (assembly GCF_048569485.1). NCBI lineage: Eukaryota > Metazoa > Chordata > Amphibia > Anura > Aromobatidae > Anomaloglossus > Anomaloglossus baeobatrachus. The sequence goes on from NC_134354.1 coordinate 600,882,505, forward strand.
TCCTAAATTTATTTCTACCATAAAAAAAAATTCTCATAATCACTGGGATCTGCTGAAGTGCTCATAAAGTGAAAGCGGTCAGATTTCTAAAATTTGGTCTGGTGGTAAAGGTCAAAATTGGGTTAATCCTTATTATTGCTTGTACTATTACTTGAACTATTACTGCTAGTATTACTACTAACACCACTAACAATATTATTATTATTATAACTATTTTTTTCCTAATCTATCTTAATTTTCCTTCTAGGGCCAGGATTTACCATTGCATGAAATTCTGAATGCCACTTGTGACAACAGTGGTATGCAGGTATGTCATTTTTTCGAAAATTAATTTTCCAATGTCAAGAAAAGACTCCTTTGGTCTATGAAATTATTCTCATTGCTTACTCTACATGTACTGAACATATGCATTTCCATTTTAGTTCTACCTTGAATCTTAATTATTTACACAAAACATATCATCAAGAAAGTCAATATGTCATGTGTAAAACAACAGACATTAGTAGCATGTGACCACAAAATTAAATTCAGAGAACAGTTCTATGTTGGAATTTGTAGGCCTTTTATTTTGTAAGTTCTAGAGCCCAGCTGTTTACCCTCTAATAATCCGACAGGTGCAGTTATGTGCATTATAGTATATTCAGTAATATTAGTACTGAGTATGTGACCAATTTTCTAAGTAAATATATTTCTAAAGGTAATATTGAAATTAATTTCAGACAAAAGTCAGTAAGATCCCATCCAATTCACAAAGACAAAGAAATCAGACCATAAATGTCCATAAGTGATGTTTAATAATGAGAAATGACACAGAGAAAAAGTATTGAACAGAAAAGAGCGGCGCAAAAAGCAAAGATTAATCAAAGATAAGTCATGACACCAGGTAGATACATCAGTAATTAGAAAGCAATATTGTCACGTACTGAAAAAATAACATCAGCTGGTTCAACTTTTTTACCTATTTTGTGTATTTGGGCTCTACTTGCCACAATTTCTTTTAAAAATGAAATAACAGATGCAAATGAAGTGTAAACTTTCAGGTTTAAATTACGGGGTTGAACAAAAATATCCTGTGAAACATTTAGGGGCTCAAAAAATAATTGAACAAAATAACTTTACCATAAACTAAACATTAATTTTTAATACTGTGTAGAGAATCCTTTTCAGGCAATGACTGCCTGAAGTTTGAAAGCCATGCACGTCATCAAATGCTGGGATTCCTTATTTGTGATGTTTTGCTTGGCCTTTACTGCAGCTTACTTCAGTTATTTCTTTTTTGTTCATCTTTGTGCCTTACATTTTGATGTAAGCATGTCAAATGTATGTTTGATGATTTGAGATCTTTGATTGACTTAGCCATTGTAGAACATTCCTTCTTTATTTTAGAAAAACCTCCTGGGTTACTTTTGCAGTATATTTTGGGTCATTGTCCATCTGTACTATGCAGTGCCATCTAATTCACCTGCTACATTTGGTTGAACAGAAAGTATATCTCCGTACGATTCAGACTTTATCCAGCTGCTTCAGTCCTCAATCACAACATCAATAAACACTAATGACTCAGTGCCATTGTAAGCCATGCATGCCCATGCCATCTCACTGCATTGACTGTGTTTTACAAAGGATGGGGTGTTCTTTGCATCATGAATCATTCCAAGCCTTCTCCATACTTTGTTCTTTTTAACATTCTGGTTCAGATCATCTTAGTTTCTTCTGCCTAAAGAATACTATTTCAGTACTGGGCTGGTTTCTTATTTTATTCAAAGCCTAATCAAGGCTTTTTGTTTTTAATTCTGACCAAAATTTGTACCTGGTGGTGTATTTGCTTAAATAAAGTCTTCTTATTATGGTAGACATACAGTAGATAATAAAATACCTACTTCACTTGAGTGGATGATGTAAAAGGATTTTTCTTTATCTTGGAAAGGATTCAGTGATCATCCTTTACTGTTGACTTCCATGGACCTCCAGGCCTTTTGCAATTTCCAAGCTCAACAGTGTGTTTTTTTAACATAGTGTACCAAACTGTTGATTTGATGTTTCTTTTTTTTTCAGCCTAATGATGGTCTGGTTCTTTTATATTTAGAGCTCCTTTGACCATATGTTTTAGGTTCACAGCATAGAATCAGCTCCAGTCCTTTTAACTGCTAAATTGTTTATGGATTATTGAGGGAAAAGCTAATGTAGCGCATTCAGGAGTTTAGAGATAATTGTCTAATTACTTTTTGTCTCTTGAAAAAAGTCAGCTACATACTAAAAAGCTGTAATTACTAAACTTTTTCTCCAATTAGGATGTGAATACCCTAAAATTTAAGCTAAAAGTTTAATTCAAGCCAATATTATTTTTTTCACTTTATTTTGAATATAATTTGGCAAACTGTCCAAAGGTAGAAGAGAGAAAAAGAGGATTTACCATCTTGGACCTAATTCTTATCAAAAGGGAGGAACTGGTTGAAGAAGTAAGAGTCACATTAGTCGAAGTAGGAATTTAAGAGGCAGCTATCAGGCAGCCATCATGATATCCTCAAATTTTGGTTCACAAGATGTAGAAGATCTGTGAGGACTCAGGCTTTAAGATTGGTTTTCAGAAAGGCAGATTTTAATGGACTCAGAAAAAGAGTAGGAAAGGTCCAATGGCTAGACAGAAATGTCCAAGAAGAATGGGAGATATTGCTAAATTAAATTCTCAATGCACAACAAGTAACAATCCTTTGAAGAGGGAAGAATTACAGGCATTTAAAGATGCTAGGATGGGTTAAAACATAACCTAAACACTTGCTAAAGTGCAAAATAATGGGAAAAAAAAGAAATGTACAGTATATCAAATGAAAAGAGGGGGGCATATCTAAAGAAGAATACAATGCTGTCTCCAGAGACTGTTTTAAGGCATTTTTATTATTTTCTGCAAAATCAAAAGTTTACATACATTTCATTAGTATTTGTTACCATTTCCCTTAAACTCTGTGACTTGGGTAAAACATTTTGGATATCCTTCCACAAGCTTTTCACAATAGTTGGTCGGAATTTGGGCCCATTCCGCCTGGCTTACAGTAACTGGTGTAATTGAGCCATGTTTCCAGGTCACCTTGCTTACACCTGCCTTTTCAGCGTTGCTTATAAAATTGCAATAGGATTGAGATCAGGGTTTTCTGATAAACACTCCAAAACATTGACTTTGTTATCCTTAATCTACTTTATAACCTGTTTTACAGTAATCTTTGTGTCATTGTCCATTTGGAAGACCCATTTCCACCCAAGCTTTGAGTTCCTGGCTGATGTCTTGAAAGCATTTCCAAACAGGAACAGTCTGGGGGTTTTATGTTTCTTTTGGAGTAATGGCTTCTTCCTGGCAGAGTGGCCTTTCAGCCCATGTTGATACAGTACTCGTTTCACTGTTGATAATGACGCAATCTAACCAGCTTCTGCCAGCATCTTAACAAGGTTTTTTGCTTTTGTTCTTGGGTTGATATGTACATATCTGACCAAAGCACGTTCATCTCTGGTACACAGATGCCTCTGTTTCCTGAGCGCTTTGATGGCTGGACATTTTCATTTTATTTGTATTTGCATATAATTCTTTGTACAAATGAACAAGGCACCTTCAGGTATCTGAAAATGCACCCAAGAATTAACCAGACTTATGCAGGTCCTAAATTCTCTTCCTGAGATCTTGGCTGATCTCTTTTGACTTTCTCATGATGCTACACAAAGAACAGTGTGTTTCAGGTTTGCATTAAAATGAATCCACATGTGTGTCACTAATTAACTCAGATGTTGCCAGTAAACCAATCAGAAGCTTCCAAAGACAGGACATCATCTTTTGGGCTGTCCCGTATTGTTGAAAGGCATAGTACTCTTAGTGTATGTAAATGTCACGGTTGACACTACATGTGCTATGATTAGTGACAGACTCAGGGCTAGTTTTCTTTTCCATCCAAGACCATATACTTTAAACATTCTTTTTTCCTTTGGCAGTGTCAGGGTTAATGTCAGTTTTGCTTTGCCTGCTGCTAGCTCTTTACCCTGACCCAGGTGTTTGCTCTGATCTCCACTTCCAGCCGTGATATATACCCTCTGCTTCCTGCAGGGGGTTGCTGGTTATTCAGTCCCCACAACATCATACCCTAGTCGGCACTCAGGGTAAAAAATGGAGGCTGTTCACATTATTGGTGAACGCCAATGGTTTTACCAGTTTTTTGGAGTTTTTTCTTGTTTGCTTTGGTGTATGGTCGTTAGGGTCCTGAGTCCTCTCGTTGCAGGGGAGGTACTGTCACAGTTGTCAAAACATGCCCTATGACTAGTGACAGACTCAGGGCTAGTTTTCTTTTCCATCCAAGACCATACACTTTAAACATGCTTTTTTCCTTTGGCAACGTCGGGGTTAATGTCAGTTTTGCTTTGCCTGCATCTAGCTCATTACCCCGAGCCAGATGTTTGCTCTGATTTCCAGTTCCGCCTGAGATGTATACCCTCTGCTTTTTGTGGGGGTTGCCGGTTATTCAGTTCTCACTGAAGCTTGGCCTGGAGAGGTGTGGAGGTGATCACTGCTACTTTGTTTGCCTGTTGCTGTTGTTTAGTGTGATAGTACTAATAGTGTATTTTATTTTCTTCTTTACTTTGTTTCCCCTGCTTGTGCATCTTTAGCAGTTCCCTTGTGTGGATCTCTGGTGTGCATGCATTTCTGTTTATCCCCCCTGTCTGTTGTTTTGTGTTGGTGGGGGTTTGGGGATCTCCATCCTGGTCTGTCCCCTGGGTGGTGGGATTTGTGCGGACATAGTCACCAGGGCCAGGACAGGAGAAATGGAAAGCCTGGGGTCTCAGACATTACTATCTTTAAGAACATTATGGGTAGAGGGAAAGTGTACGCCATAAGCTTAAGGGTAAGCACAGGGGGCCCCCACGTCTTACCATCTCTCCCTATACTGTCATGTTCCATGACAGTAAACGTTTGACTTTGCAGAAAGTTATAAAAATACCTTAAAAGATTCTTTCTCTCTCATTATTTTGGCATTTGGTAAATATAAATAATTTTAGTTCCTATTTGACCTAAAACAGGAAACTTTTATTTTGATTTCATGTTGGATAATGAGAAAAACATGCATACGTCTCTTTTTAGATAGTGTATGTATACTATTGGTTTCAACTGTATCTGGGATATACGTCACTCTGTACATATTTATAATATCCCGGATAGTATACCACCTCATATGCAAACAATGGAAAGACATCTGGTACTCTTGAAATTACAAGAAATATTGGTTTTAATTAGAAATCGCAATCCAGAAACAAAATAATTGTAACCTTTTGGTCCACAAGGCCTTTTCAGACTAAAGATAATCTAATGTACAAAAAATGGGAAAAAAGAAAACAACATTATTCCTTTACAGTACAAAAATTATAAGAAAATATACATTTAAATAGTAGCCAAACCAGAATATTCTGTACTTGATGATCGTTAAATTATATAGGGGAACAAAGGTCAGAGATATACACAGTATTGCAATAAGGATACATAATGGTTCCTTTGATTTAAAAATCTTTGGAAATACAAAATGACATCTAAGCCTACATTGCTCAGCATAAATGAGAACACCCTCTTTGAAAAGGAAGATTTTAATCAATATCTCACTGAATACAAGTACACTTTCCAAAACTTTGACAAGGCTTAGTTTCATTGAACATTTTTAAACACACATCATGAAAGTAAGGTTAGTAATATAAATTATTTTACAAAATCTCCAGATTTACTCAAGTTACAGTAGTTGATGAAAAAATGATTACACCCCTCACATCAAAAACGACAGCATATAGTATTGTGTATGACATCCATGATTTGTAAGGCCAGCACCAAGTCTTTGAAACATGGAATGAACAAGTTGGCGACATATTGCAAAAATGTATTTTGCATTCTTCAAAAACAACCTCTTTTGGAGCACTTGGCCACTAAATTACTTTCACCCTGTTCTTGTCATGCAGTTACATTATTTTAGTCCTTTAGTTAGATTTTTCAACCTTGAAAGCTGTTATATTTTCAAGTGAATTATACTGATTATGGGTGATATTAATGGTGTAAAAAGTTCTAAAATGATTCTTCTTGGTCTGATTCTTTTACATGTCAAAATGACAAAAGCATGGAATTTTAACAGGAGCGTGTAGAATTTCTACATCTGCTGTATAATGTAATATATATATATATATATATATATATATATATGTATATATAAATATATATATATATATACACATATATTCAGGATTAGGTAGGAGTGCAACACAAAAGATACCCACGCCTACATACCTTTGCATGCTATCAATTGCCAGCAAAGCACCGTAATTTTCAAAGATTAGTTATTCATTTTGTATTGCGAGTGAAAATAGTTCTTATATGCCAAGCCTAAGTCTTCAAACAGTTACTCCAAGAAATATCAGAAAGCATTTACACAACATTTACAGATGTCAAGATACAACCTGTAATCCAAGGCCTCAAAGGCTATCATGGTGTCGAGAAAAATGGCAGTAGAGGCTGGAATGGAGAGCTGCCCTCTTCAGCAAAGAGACCTGCTTTTAATTTTAATGTAATAATACCCAGAGATTGGACTAGAGGAGGCTTTCATGAGAAAATGTGAAATTATCTCAGGATCCGGTTTAAACATGACAATGCCAGTCTGCTTGTTGTTTGTGCTATTGTGAGCTGCCTGTTGGCCTAAACATTCTACCTTGGCTTCAGCGTTTTCAGACTTGTCTCTCATTGAGCTAATTTAGATTTCACTGCATAACAATTGCAAAAAGAGCTGCCATCAGCAGATCTTGATGATCTATGTGCCAAAGTAAAAATATTGTGGCAAAACAATTCTCAGACTATTATTAAGCTCATTGATATCATGCCCAAGCATATCATTTTGTGTATTTCTTCAAAATTTCCAAAACATTTCAATTTACTCAGTGCTAAGTGCTTGTAAATAAATATATATATTTATATATATATAATATATATATATATATATATATATATATATATATATATATATAAAATTCCCCATGAAGTATTTTGGCTTTTAATACCCCGATCATTTTTCATGCAGTGTTCTAGTACCAACCAGACATATACAGTAATATACAGTAGATGTCTAATATTTATCTATCTATCTATCTATCTATCTATCTGTCTATCTATATATATATATATATATATATATATATATATATATATATATATATATACATATATATACACTGTATATATAGATAGAGAGATAGATATATATTAGACATCCACTGTATATTACTGTATATGTAGACATATGTCTGGTTGGTACTAGAGCACTGCATGAAAAATGATCGGAGTATTAAGAGCCAAAATATTTCATGGGGAATTATTACTGTTCATACTGTAGAGCTACATGTTCTGGGGTCTAGGAATAGGTAGATAGATAGATAGATAGATAGATAAATAGATAGATAGATACCATAGATAGATGGAGAGATAAAAATAGAACGCCGTGCTCTAAAAGTAACAAAAGAGGTGTTTACTGTTTTAGCCCAGGTGGCAGTATTCCACTTGATAATGATTGAAAAAGGTTGGTTAACAACTGAAAAGTTGTCACATGGGCTAATACAGTCCACACTTTTTGTTGCTTTTGGAGTGCTGCCTTCTCTTTGTTATCAATTCATTTGTCTTACAACCCCTGTATTATCTTCGTTTTGTACTCTTCCAGTGTTTATACTTGATATGCAGATTGATATATAGATGGATAGATAGAGAGAAGATAGATAGACAGACAGATAGATAGATAGATTTAAATTTGAATGCTTTATCCAATGGACAAACTTTATTACCATCAATGTACCATAGTTAATTACAGCATTTCAAAACAGAGTACTTTAGGATTATCCTATACCTGAAGGCATAAAGCTGTAGCACTTTATGCTTCAAACAAGCAGTGTCGCTTGTACAAGGCATCACCATTTACTATTTTCCCTCTCACTTGTGATGAAATATTTGATTGCCCAATGTACAGTATGTGTTTTCAGTGATTATACATAATCCTCATCCTGCTGCAATGTGTATGTAAATAGCCAGTTACAGCCTTACCTATTCTCTTACAGAACTTGAGGCTTATACAATTTCATTTTTCGAGATAAAGCAGCAAGCTAAAGAAAATTGGTTTCCTGAAACCAGCAGTTTTTGATCTCCATCTTTAAATAATTGTTCACAATACTTGAGAATTTCATATAAACTGTTCTAATATTGTCTGGCCTCTGAAATATCTACCTATTTTAAAGCGAAAATCAGTGTTGACAGGTTTATTATAAAAGTTTAACAACTCGATCAGCAACCTCTCCTTTTTATGCTTAAATTGATATGGAAGTTGCCTGGTGAAAATAAGGAGGTTTAAGAAAACTAAGAATGGCCAGGAACAACAATGAAATGTGTTTGGCACTTTCAAATAGAGACGTTATTTGGAGATGTGCCGTGGAATAAGTTTATAGTTAAAGAACCTTGCTTTAGTATCTATCATTTATGTGATGCAAATATTAGAATTTTAGAATCCAGTTTGACCTTTAATATTTTATTTTACATCCTCAACCAGCTTTTGAAAAATAGATGTTGAATCTTGGCAGAATGAGTTTTTTGCTCACATTGCAGAGAATTACTCTGACGACTTCATAAAATTATAACGCCATTGAAACATCACTCTTAGCACTATCTAAAAGAACAATGTCATTGTGTAACTGCATGTGCTGTTACATCTTCCATACATGACAAACCAATGTCCAGATTGAGTAGGCATTATTAAAGTGTTTGTGCTAAAGTGAAAGGCTTGTAAAAAGCATTATAATATACAGCAATTTATTAATCCAAAAGCTACTTATTTATTCAAATAGAAAATATCAGTTACGAGGCTAAAACATAGCTTTTAATCTCAAAAAGTTCTAAAAACCTATATTCATAGTAAGGTAACCATAAGCATCTCCGGCTTCTAGAGAGGGATAATATAGTAAGTAAAACCCACCGCAGAATAGTATCAAGTCATAGATGCCATTGATATAACAAACAGAACAAAACAAACAAAACAGAAACAACAAAAACAAATATTGTGTTCCCAAGTGCTATAAGGACAGCAGTCCTATATCAATAAATAACCTAATAGAAATAGAAATAGAAAAACACAATCAACAAAACTCATACAGATTTTGACAGCGGTCAACAGTTCAAATGGGCCCAATCTTATAGTAGTACAATTGATGTATATAGAAAAAATGGAATAATCTCACCAAATGGGTAGTAAGGAGGGTGAATCAGTTTTTAACTCCTGTGAGTCTTAAAATTGCCATTGCGTCGTTGATGCTATTTCAGCTTGGAAATTGCCCTAGACTGTCACCACAACGTCCGCCTTCACAAAGGCAGACCACAGCTAGCTGGGTGGGGTGACAGTCTAGGGCAATCTTCTAGTTAAAATAAGGGTCAGCGACGCCATGGCCATGGCAATTTCAAGACCCACAGGCGTTAAAGACTGATTCACCCTACCTACTACCCATTTGGTGAGATTATTCAATTTTTTCTATATACATCAATTGTACTACCATAAGATTGGGCCCATTTGGACTGTTGACCGCTGTCAAAATCTGTATGAGTTAAGTATATTGTGTTTTTCTATTAGGTTATTTATTGCTATAGGACTGCTGTCCTTATAGCACTTGGAAACACAATATTTGTTTTTGTTGTTTCTATTATGTTCGTTTTGTACTGTTTGTTATATTAATGGCATCTCTGAGTTAATACTATTCTGTGGTGGGTTTTACTTACTATATTATCCCTCTCTAGAAGCCGGATATGCTTTTGGTTACCTTACCTATGAATATAGGTTTTTAGAACTTTTTGAGATTAACCCCTTCACGACAGGCTGATTTTTCGCTTTCCGTTTTTTTTCGCAATTCTTCCGAGACGTAACTTTTTTATTTTTCTGTCAATATGCTCATATGAGGGCTCATTTTTTGCAGAGCGAGCTGTACTTTTAAATAGAACCATAAGCTTTACCATATAGTGTACTGAAAAACGACAAAAAATTCCAAATGCGGAAAAAGTGCAAAAAAGTGTGATAGCACTATTGTTTTTGAGATATTTTATTCACTGTGTTCACTATATGGTAAAACTGATGTGTGCATGTGATGCCTGAAGTCAGTGCGAGTCTGTATACACCAAATATGTATAGGTTTACTTTTATTTAAGGGGTTAAAAAAATCAGAAGTTTGTCCAAAAAAAGTGGTGTATGTTTCACGCCATATTCCGTGACCTGTAGTGTTCTCATTTTTCGGGATCTATGGCTAAGTGTTAGCTTATTTTTTGCATCTCAAGCTGCCGTTTTTAACTGTACTATTTTTGTGCAGATGCTAATTATTGATCGCCTGTTATTGTATTTAGCACATAATTTGTAGCGACCAAAAAACAATTTTGGAGTTTGGATTTTTTTGCGGATTTGCCGTTTATCGATAAGATTAATTAATTTTATATTTTTATAGATCGGGCATTTCTGAACACAGTGATACCAAATATGTGTATATTTTTTATTTTTTTAACCCTTTAATTTTCAATGGGGTGAAAGGAGGGTGATATGAATTTTTAGGTTTTTTTATTTTTTTCGAATTTTTAAAACAAATTTTAACCTTTTTTTATTTTACTAGGTCCCCAACGGGACTATATGGATTAGCAATCTGATTGCTCTGCCATATCTGCTAATCACAGCTACACAGCTGTGAACAGCAGATATACTAATTTCCTATCCAGCTCTGGGCCGGGTGAAACTGAAAGTGAGTCATGTGAGATACAGGAGTCATCACATGACTCTGTGCTACCATGAAAACCACCGTAAGTCACGTGATCACGTGACGTGACTTCCAGTATCGACTGAGTAAATGTTTACCGCCGATGCCATTATAATGGCGTTGTCACATATTGACAGTGCTATTTAAGGGGTTAAACGGCACGGGCAGATAACGATTCTACTCATACCTAGCAGGCACACATCTCAGCTGTATAAATTTGCTGAGATGGGCACCGATTGCTGCAAGCTGCAGGAAGCAGACCGCGGGCAGCATCACTATGACCGCTAGGACATAAGATTACTGCCTGCGGTCATTAAGGGGTTTTAAAGGTTATGTTTTAGCCTCTTATCTGCTTTTTTTCTAAAAAGCATTATAGAAACAATTTCCACTGAGGAAGCACTGCTGCACAAAAAACATCCACAGTGATGGTCATGGCTTCTTCTCATTTTCATTTTTCCTTATAGAAGCGCACTACAGTATTTTTTGTCTGGAAAATAGCAGCCTAGTCACTCAATTACCATTAGCACACAGGCACTTTGTCTGGCTGTCTCTTATGTGGTAATTTTCTTAACTCTCAGACTTAAAGGGGTTGTTCACTACTTGGACAACCCTTTCTCAATCACTATGTTTTATGTTTGGCCTTATTAATAACAGTGCTTCTTCTCCCTTTTGTTGTCGGTGCCATTCTAGTGGTGTTGGCACTTTCTTTCACTTGGATCATCTGATGTTGTAACATTGCATAAGCCCTATCTGCTATTCCTTCACTATTCCCGCCTATAGGTGTATCAAACATCAAGAGAAAGTGAGCGACCAGCCTCAGATCTGACTTCCTCTTGATGTTTCATTTGTACAAAGGTGGGCAGAGGAAATCCAGCAGTAATTTGGGGTAGGGCTCAAGTGATGTAGCAAATCCATGTCAACTTTGGGAGAGCGATTGCTGACACTTCTGGAACTATGTCGGTACCAAAAGTGAATGTGTTGTAATTTTAACAGGTAAAAACATAGTGATTGAGATGAGGTTGTCAGAGTAGCGGACAACCCCCTTTAAGATATTTGTTGGGTAACTATACAATCAGGAATTAATCTTTATGCTACTAAATTACATGTTTGGCTGAGTACACCTTTCTCTCCAAGGAATGAGCTTCAACCTCTTCCTCTTTCTGTAATGGTGGCAATCTTATCTAGGAGGACTTGTCTCTTCCTCCTGGGCGAGACAAAGACCAATGCGATATGGAATATATTTTCTTACTTGCTCCTAAAAACTTCCCTGTTGTGGCCACCAAGTGAAAGTGTTTCCCACCCTTTTACTTCCTATGGTATACTAATATCTTGGCTTTTTGCATTTGACTGCTGCTTGTATTGAAAACTGTTGTGAGCGGCATACACTCAATGATGTCACTCAGGTTATTTGTGGTCACAACTGAAGGTTCCCTACAGTCCTCCACCTGTCATCACAGGATGAGGTTACCTGCGATCACAGGGAACCTCCAGCTGTCACCGCAAATAACCAGAGGGATGTCGCTGCTCATCACTGTGGGTCATTCTCTGCCTGAAGTTCACAGCGGGTGGTCATTTTCTACGGCCACATGCTGTCACTTCAGATGTAGCAGAGCTGGAATCGTTGTGGGACCTTGTGGGGGTTATAACTGACCTGGGTGTTTTGGGGTTAATAAAGGGGTTAAGGAGGGTGATTTTCTTTCTATATTATTTCATCTAAAGGAATTTTTTGGTGTTTGTGTTTATTTATTTTCACTTAAAAATTAGTAATATAAGGGGTTTCATAGACACCTACCAATACTAATCTAGGGTTTAGTAGCAGCTGTGAGATGTTATTAACCCCTTATTACCCTGATTGCCACTGTAACAGGGCAATCAGGATGAGTCAGGTAAAATTCTGGGATTGTCGCATCTAATGGATGCAACAATCCTGGGTCATTGCAGGCTGATATTTTTAGGAAGGCAGGGACCAATAAACATGGGCCTCCCGAGCCTGAGAATACCAGCTCCCAGCTTTTGGCTTTATAATGGCTGGTATCAAAATTGGGGGGAATCACACACAGTTTTTTTAAATTATTTCATTATATTGTTTTATGTGAAAAAGCCATATTCAATGCCTCTTATTTTGATACATAGCCAAGATAAGCACACAAATGGGGGCTGCAGCCTGTAGCCGTGTGCTTTATCTCTGCTGGGTATCATTGTATGGGAGGACCCTATGCCAATTGTATTTATTTATCTATTTTTACAGCAATAGAGATGCACACAGTGTCTTTGATTGGTTGCAGTCAGACAAGCTATCACACAGGGTTGGGGCGCATCTGATTGCAACCAATTAAAGATGCAGGGACTGCAGGTGGGTGAGGAAGCAGTGAATATGTATAAAAGATCATAAGCAGCCCCTAAAGTAGCATTAGAGCCACACGTAGACTCGGTGGGTATAATGCATCTACTTCAATACCCCTATCCTTTCTACCACCATTTTAAAGCACCAGAGTCTGTTACAAATAGACTTATATGGGGACCAGCATCTGGCCAGATATCAGGGATCAATTCCAGGCCTGAACTGGGTTTAATTTTTGACCCGGATGGACCTGCCGAACTCGGTTATCTGTGAGTTCGCCCATCCCTATTCATCATATTAGACATCACTAATGGTACTTAGATGCCCAATTGTATGAGCATTTTAGACTCATGCAACTCTCAGACAAAATGTATGAGTGCACATAGCACTATTATCTCCTAACTACATTGGCATTTTTCCACATCTCTCACGGGATACTGTACATAAAAAATTTGGTATAACACAAAACATTGCATTACATATTACAACATATAACATCAGCATAACAATAGGACAGTCCAGAACAGATCAATAGAAAGCAACAGGATATTAGCATGGCAACAGTCTGTGATATTTGTAGTAGGTAGACAGGACAATTTTCAATCTTTTTACATGCTATCATACAATGCTGTCTTAATAAGATGCTTTTCAGCTACCCAAATTACACAATTAATTTTTTTATTAAGGAAATATCAATGTACATTGCAATCAAAGTTATGAGTAGTCTCCTGCCCTGTCTCCAATGAATGGCTGAATGTACTGAATCTTCATATATACACATAGCCTTTCAATCACTGTTGACAATGGTGGGAATTGGTAAAAGCAATGCTCCTCTTATTTCATTCAGTTTTGGTAACATTTTAACTGAAAAAAACACAATTCTGAGTATGAGTCTTTACAATTTAACTGTTATATTAGGCCAGTAGTTCGGTATATATTATCCAGTAATCTGAGAAAAATGTTCCAGTGTGGATGTTCTTGAAAGACACAAAATATAATGATAATGTGATCCAATGATTTTCTGATTTATTATATTTTGAGAAAAATGAAAACATAGTTCTTTATATTCTTTCAATTTTTTAAACATAGCATAGTAGAAAAGTATGTATAGCATATTATCCACCATAAAACATTTTTTCTTCCACCAAATATACTATGCTAGGCAAGGTGACAGAGCATGTAGAGGATCAATAAAAGAAAATGTATTAAAGTCCCATCACAGGAGCATGCTGGGCCTTTAATACATTTTTCTTGTTTGCACCTGATAGTTTCACTGTGCTGTTATGGCTTATATTATTTATGTGTGTTCTGATGGAAAATATGTCTTTGGTTTTCTCTTACATTTTTAAGGCAATCCAAAGGAGAAAAAAACACCTCAGAATTGCAATTACACCTTTGCATGTCTTCCATTGCCACATGTCAGTCGATGATTAAATTACATAGCTGTCACTGAACAAGAGGTTCTCGGAGGTGACATGTATATGAGGACATTTCTGATTTGTTTTACTTTTGCTTTTCAGTCTGATATAATTTTAATATTCTGCTATACTACAGTGCCCATTTACAAAGTGCCAGTATCTCCTCTGTGTTGCCTGTGTAGCCATTATAGATACTGGTAGTATTTCATGACAAGTACAGCATTGCCTAAACATCAAATTTTACAGACATGAAAAGTTTCAGGTGGAGGAATGCGGAAATTGTAATTTGGGACTCTGTAATATGATGAAAACTAATGGTGATGTCAATGTGTGATACCAGTGACATTACAGTGAATTGTGGGTGTAATGGTATTTCCTTTAATACCTTAATGTGCAATGTTTCCACTATTCATAGAGGTAAAATATCCAGCTCACTCTGAGATCCGTCCACTCTCTCGGTGGTGTAGAGCAAGTGATCCCACTGCTGCCCAGCATTGAAGCACAGGAGAAGGAAGAATGATCCAGCTTCCACCTTACAATAAAATCCAGCTTTTAATAAAAAAATGTTAAAATGACAGTTCACATTATCTAAAACTTTTGTATAACATCACCAGTTCTAGTAAACCAGATGCGTTTCGAACACTTGGCTCTTAAACTTTGGTTTAAGAGAAAAGAGCTTGAAATGCGACGGGTGTGCGGTTTGACCATGAATATTTTTTATTTCTTTCTAGACCTGATGATGTCATACAAAAGTTTTGGATAATGTGATCTTTTATTTTAATATTTTTTTCATTAAAAGCCATATTTTATCGTAAGCTGGAAACTAAATTATTCTTCCTTTACCAATGTTTCCCCTATACATCAACAAATAAGAAGGTAGGATGCAAATATGTCTTAAAGGGAATCTGTTAGCAGAATCTTTTTCCCCAGACTATAAAGGCCGCTTTACATGCTGCGACATCGCTAGCCGATGCTAGCGATGGCAAGCGTGATAGCACCTGCCCCTATCGTACGGCTGATATGTGATGATCGCTGAAGTAGCGAACATTATCGCTACGGCAGCGTCACACGCACATACCTGCTCTGCGACGTTGCTGTGACCATCGAACCGCCTCCTTTCTAAGAGGGCGGTTCGTTCAGTGTCACAGCGACGTCACTAGGCAGCCGCCATATCAAAGCGGAGGGGCGGAGATGAGCGGGATGAACATCCCGCCCACCTCCTTCCTTCCTCATTGCTGCGGGATGCAGGTAAGGAGAGGTTCCTCGTTCCTGTGGTGTCACACATAGTGATGTGTGATGCTGCAGGAACGAGGAACAACATCATTACTGCAGCAGCAATGACATTTGGGAAGAGGGGGGCATGTCACCGATTAGCAATTTTGAACGTTTTTGCAACAATTCAAAATCGCTAATAGGTGTCACACGCAACGACATCGCTAAAGCGGCTGGATGTGCGTCACAAATTCTGTGACCCCAATGAGATCGCTTTAGCGATCTCGTAGCGTGTAAAGCCACCTTTACCTTTACATGTCCAATTTATTTTACTATTACTGAGAGATAATCATTTGACATGATATGCAAATGAGGTTGTAGATCAGAAGCCACTGTTACTCCAGCTCTGATCTCCACTAACCTCCTCCTCCTGCTTGACTGACAGCCTCTATGCTCAAATGTTTCTATGCTGTATGTTGTTAAGAATACGCAATATATTAATAGCACTATTCTCTAATACATGTTGCTTTAAATGTGAATCACTTAATGTATGCTGGTTTAATGGTTTTTTTTGCAATAAATGTGACCTTCTTTTTTTATCTTTGTAGCAGATTGAAATTGGAAATCGTGTTTTAGTAATTCAGAAATGACAACTTTCATTGTCTTTGGTGAACACATGGAACAGCTGTACTCAATACATAAGCAGTATCACAAAGATTCAAAGTACATCCATGTGGCTAATACTTTTATTGACATTTGAAACAATTTTCAATTATACAAAAATAATTACTCTTTATTCTATTCATAACCTTTTATACCATTAATTTTGCATACACTGTAAGGCCTCCTTCACACGTCCGTGTTTTTTTCACAGATGCCATACATGCCAATGTTATTCTATGGTCTAACTCGCACGTCCTTGTTTTCACACAAACCGTGTGGCCCGCACGGACACACAGAGACTTGTCTGTTTTTCTCCAGCATGCCGGCTCACACAGACCCATACAAGCATATGAGTGCCTGTAAAACACGAACCGCACACGGATGGCATTCATGTGTCTTCCATGTGATGTACAGGAGGAAAATGGATGTTTATTGAAGTAAATGGTTTATTAAGGGTAAAAGATGTATAAAGATAGAAAAATGATAGAAAGAAAGAATAGATAAATGCTAGATAGGTAGAATAGCTAGATAGCTAGATCAAGTAGAAGGAATAGATCTAACACATTGCTAGAATTGAGAGAAAGAAAGAAAGAAAGAAAGAGAAAGAAAGAAAGAAACAGAAAGAAAGAAAATAGATAAATGGAAATGTATAGAGAGCTAGCTTGGCCTGCTGTTTTGCTGAATTTTTAATTTCTATTTAAAAAAAAGATGTTGGGTTCCCCCAAATTTTCATATCCAGCACAGCAACAGCAGTCGCTGCAGGTTGCAACCCTCAGCTCTGTGCTGTACCTTAGCTGGTTATTAAAAATAAAAGGAATCCCCCACTTATTTTTTTAAATTATTTGATTTAAAAAAACAAAGTATGTGTGGTCCCCTACATTTTTCTAAAACTAGCCAAGGTACAGCAGACAACTGAGGTCTGATATTATTAAAGTGGGAAGGGCCATGGTTGTACCCATTCTTAATATGAACATTGGGGGGAACCCATGAAACATTTTTAAATTAAAAAATAAAAATGTGGCAAAACAGCTAGCCAAGGTAGCTATCTCTCAATCTATTGAGCTATTTAGTCTGTTCTATCTTTCTTACTTTCTTTCTTTCTGTTCTTTCTTATTTGCTTTCTTTATATCTCTCTATCTATTTTGTTCTATCTATCTATCATTTTTCTGTCTTTGCCCATATTTTACTAATTTAAAAAGCGTTTATTCCAGTATCATGCGCTTTTGTACCGGTACCAGTAACACGGATGTCACACATATGCAAACACAGATGTTACACGTATGACACATGGATGTCACATGAATGACCATACCAGTGCGTATGGTACATACGTGTTTAAACATGGAAGTATGAAGGAGACCTAAGGGTATCTTCTTATGTTATGTTTTTGCTGCCTTTTTTCTGCAGCGAAAACATGCCTTTTTGGCAGTAAAAAAGCTGCATCCAAAAAGCAAGTTTTACTGCATTTTTTGTTTCACTTTTTGGCTGAATTTTTGGTTTGCCCTTTGTCTACAGTGCATTCTTAATATAGTTAGTGTTATTCACCACAAAAGCAGCAAAACCGCAGTGGTTGCTTTTTTTCACTCTCATTTGTTTCGATGATTAAAAAATACTGCAAAAGATTTTGACAAGATTGACGCGATGCTTCTTTCAAAAACGCAGCAGTGTTCCATTTCAGTCAGGAAAAAAAAAGCAATCGTGCATGAGATTTCTGAAATCTCATATCTTTTGCTCGTACTGTAAAAAGCAGCTTATAATTTGCATAAAACTCATTAAAAACATTGCAAAAATGCAGCAAACATGCAACCTGTGAACATAGCCTAATACACTATTTACTTTCTATTTGACTGTGTATTTATCTTTTGTTTTGACTTTTTACTAAGAAGGCCACTATTAATAAAAATAAAATGAAGATAGTTGATAGATTTAAATGATATATAAACAATGTAGGACAGTGTTTTATAACACAACAAATCACAACTGCTAGTAGATATATTGAAGCTAACGAGCTACAGACTGGATGTTGCAATGTACTATAGGGTATATACCTTCGCATGCTAACTGTGGCTTGAGCTAGCAGATAACAAGTAAGAATGTTCTCTCGAGCCTGATTCTGCAAGTCTCTGCAGAGCTCAAATAAAATTTATCATCTAGTGATTGCCATTGAACAAGAGACTTCTCTCAGCTTTAGTTTTTCTGTTCGTTTTCTGCAGATGAGCACATGTAGTGTTGACAAAACAGCTAAAAGAATAATATAGAGGGAGACCGCTGGGGCAAACTACTGGAGAGCCATAACTACTGTTTTGATCAATAACAGAAGAATTTTATAGCCCAGGAGACCAAAAAATAAAAAATCAAAGACATCAAGCCCCCTGAGAACCTTTGGCCAGCTTTTTGTATGCTCTGGAACATATATTAATGAAACATGTATACATTCTATCTAGCTATAGACAGACAGACAGGTAGACAGACAAATAGGTAGTGCAAAAAATTTGAACAGGTTTGGAAAAAAATGCTGCAAAATAAGAATTCTTTAAAAAAAAGAGGACTGTTAATAGTTTATTTTTTATCAAAATGCGAAATGAATAAATAAAAGTGAAATATAAAGGGCGCTTTACAGGCAGTGACATCCCTAGCGATGTTGCTCGTGAAAGCACCCACCCCCGTCGTTTGTGCGTCACAGGTAAATCGCTGCCCATGGCGTACAAAATTGCTAGTATCCGTCACACATACTTACCTTCCTAGCAACATCGCTGTGGCCTGAGAACAGCCTCTCTTCTAAGGGGGTGGTTCATTCGGCATCACAGCGACGTCACACAGCAGGCGTCCAATAGAAGCGGAGAAGCGGAGAGCAGCTGCATGAAAGTCACGCCTACCTCGTTGTCGGAGGACACAGGTACGGTGTTGTTTGTCGTTCCTGGGGTGTCACACGTAGCGATGTGTGCTGTCTCAGGAACGATGAACAACCTGTGTCCTGCACGAGCAACAACATTTGGGAAATGGACGACGTGTCAACAATCAACGATTTGGTGAGTATTTTGCATGGTTAGCGGTCGCTCGTACATGTCACACTAAACGACGTCGCTAACGAGGTCGGATGTGCGTCACGAATTATGTGACTCCAACGACATCTCGTTAGCGATGTCGTTGCGTGTAACGGGGCCTTTAGTCAAATCAATATTTAGTGTGACCACCTCTTTGCCTTTAAAAGAGCATCAAAGTATAACATTTTCTAGATTATCAAAAGTCCTCAGCAGGGAGGTTTCTCTAATCATCTTGGAGAACTAACGATAGATATTCTGTGGAGGTAAGCATGCACAAATCCTTCTGTCTCTTCATATAGTCTCATACAGTATCGAAGCTGTTAAATCAGGTTTCTATGGGAGACACCCATATTATGAATTGTAGACCTTTTAATTCTTAAAATTCTTAATAACATTCACAGTATTTTAAGGGTGGTTGTAGTCAATTAGCTATTTTCCTTCTTTTACTGAATGATGGATAAATAGTATCTGTATTATTAATGGTGAGCTAGGCTTTCAATATAAATATTTTGAACTGCTTATGCCCTCGACCCTGACTAAAGTCTCAGTTCAACTTCTAAAAAACTGCCCCAAAGTCTAATGCTGCTTCCATCACTCTTCAATGAAGGTATAATGTTCTTTTTTCAATATCACGGTATTGATATTGTGAAAAATAACTTTTGGACTTATTCACAAACGTTAAATCTTGGTCTCATTGGCTTCTTGTTTTACCATCCTACTGCACAAGCCAGACATATTAAGAATAAGAGTGAAGAATACAGAAGAGTGTTGTCACATGTAGTACACAACTAATACCAAAATATCCTGCAGCTTTTTTAATGTTGCTATTAGAGATGAGTGAACCTTTCAAAGTTTTGTTCATCGAGCCTTACCAAACAAACCCTTTGTTCATCAAAATGTTCACCAAATTGAACACCAAACCTTTTCAAACCCCAATGGATTCAATGGTAGGACAAGCCTAAGGCAAAAATTTTCCAGTGCACCCGTTTTGGCAAAGCCATTTGGCAAGCCCAAACCCCCCCAAAAGTTGGTAATGTTCATTTTTGTTCGTTTTTAGCCTCCAAACGCTTACTGTGTTTCTAAAAATGTTTTTTTAATATCATTTTGAGCATTTGTATAGGATTGTGGTGCTGTTAAATGTGGGCATGTTTAAAATCAGTGGAGGAGGCAGGGACTCTGCATTTGGAGAATGCTTTTAGCGCGCTGCACCATATACTATTTTTTCTTAACTTTATTTGTGGATGTTGCTTCAGCCAATCACAGCACAGCAAACATCCATAAAGTTCAAACAGAAGGGTTTCTGTGATTGGCTGCCTAAGTCACATGTTCGTGTGCATATAAGGAGCGGACATGTTGACTCAGCGCCATTTTGTGAATGTGCAAGGATAGAGAAGGTGCTGCTGGTAGACAGTAAGATTCGGGATTTAATGCCAGGCAGTTTTGCTACATAGGTCAGCAACAGGTTTGAATAGGGACATGCACTGTAGGGAGAGGTGTTGTTGTTCCACAAATTGACACATTAAATAAAAAAAATAGGGATTGCATGTACTTGTAGTGCGTGTAAAACAGTTGAAAGTAAGGCCTCCAAATAGGTCTTGCTGCCTGCTCCAAATTAGACAGGCCAATAAATTATTAGGTATATTATTAGTGCCGTATCAACACTGCATGTTGGAAATTTTAATTGCCTTTAGAAAAATTTAAAAACACAGCTTTGGTTATTATAGGCACATATAATAAAACAATTGTTAGTACAGACTTGGCAATTTTCATTGCCTTTAGAAAATGTTAAAACCACCGCAGTAGGTATAGCCACTTACTCTTATTGGTCTTCAAAAAAATTTAGTGCAGTATTTACACACTAACTGCATCTTGGCAATTTTATTTGCCTTTAGAACATTTTAAAACCACTGCTAGGGGTATAGCCACATATTCATGTAGTTCTTAAATTTTTTTACTGCAATATTTATATACTGCATCTTGCCAATTTTCATTGCCTTTAGAAAATGTTAAAACCACCGTTGTGGGTATAGCCATGTATTCTTGTTTGTCAATCTTGTCTTGGTGGGGCATTTCACAATCTGACTACCCTAACTGTAAAGAACTCTTTCCTGTAAAGCTGCCAGAATTGCCTTTCTTCCACTCGCAGTGAGTGCCCCCGGTTGTTAGTATTGTCTTTGGAAGAAATAAGTCTTGTGCCAGTCATTTGTATTGACCACACATGTGTTTATACCGGTGAATGAGTTCTCTGAGATGTTTTCTTTCTAATCTAAACAAATCCAATTTTTTTAACCTCTCTTCATATGTGGGGAATAGCACCAGTGAGATAATATTAAAATTTAACCTTTATTTTATTCCTTAAAACACACAAAAAGCAATATTAAAAACCGAAGATTTGACCATGCAGGTCACAAATCACACACTGCCCAGAGCTGTATATAAAGCTCAAAAGGGCCACAAATACGTCCCTTAGGCAAGATAGACAATGGGACAACTAAATCATGTGTTGAGAGCTGGTTAATACTATCAGTGGATAGCACATAGTCATAACGACAATAGTTCCATTATGCTCAGGTCAGAGTCATAAAATAACACAGGCAAAAGGATATATATTTTTCCTTCACTGAAGGTACGAAAAATACATATAAACACCTATTGGCTGTAATCAACACACAAATTAGGCAAAAAAACAGGGAAGATCTCACCCATTCAGATGATCTTCTGTTGCTTATCACAGCATCTCTTGCTGACAGGGCCAAAATGGGGCTTGGATTCCAGGTTGATGTAACTCACCCTAAACCCCATTGACTCCCGTCCTAACAAGGACGGTCCACAACTGAACCTATTGTTGTCCTTGTTCAAAACAGCCCCACATGCCTCCCGACGCGTTTCGTCACGTTTTAGTGACTCCTCAGGGGACCAAACATGGGTTAAAAGTATCAGGGCCAGTGATGGTGTAATGCCTGCAAGGTCCACACACACCAAATGCTGCAAACCGTTTTGCAGCATTTGGTGTGTGTGGACCTTGCAGGCATTACACCATCACTGGCCCTGATACTTTTAACCCATGTTTGGTCCCCTGAGGAGTCACTAAAACGTGACGAAACGCGTCGGGAGGCATGTGGGGCTGTTTTGAACAAGGACAACAATAGGTTCAGTTGTGGACCGTCCTTGTTAGGACGGGAGTCAATGGGGTTTAGGGTGAGTTACATCAACCTGGAATCCAAGCCCCATTTTGGCCCTGTCAGCAAGAGATGCTGTGATAAGCAACAGAAGATCATCTGAATGGGTGAGATCTTCCCTGTTTTTTTGCCTAATTTGTGTGTTGATTACAGCCAATAGGTGTTTATATGTATTTTTCGTACCTTCAGTGAAGGAAAAAAATATATATCCTTTTGCCTGTGTTATTTTATGACTCTGACCTGAGCATAATGGAACTATTGTCGTTATGACTATGTGCTATCCACTGATAGTATTAACCAGCTCTCAACACATGATTTAGTTGTCCCATTGTCTATCTTGCCTAAGGGACGTATTTGTGGCCCTTTTGAGCTTTATATACAGCTCTGGGCAGTGTGTGATTTGTGACCTGCATGGTCAAATCTTCGGTTTTTAATATTGCTTTTTGTGTGTTTTAAGGAATAAAATAAAGGTTAAATTTTAATATTATCTCACTGGTGCTATTCCCTAACAAATTGTGAGCCCTTGTCCTGGAAGGAACACCAATCTTTGGTTCCTTTGCTTACTTGCTCTCTTCATATGTGAGGCCTTCCATTACTTGCAATAATCTAGTTTCCTACCTTTGCATTGACTTAAACTTTTTAAAATGTGGAGCCCAAAGCTGGATCCCATAATTCAGATGTGGCCTTACAAGTGATTTATAGAGGGGTAGCAATACGTTAGTAACACGGGAACTACTCTCTCTTTTTATATACCCTGAACTTTTGTTTGCTTTAGCAGCCGCTGCTTGACATTGAGTACTTGTACCCAGAATACCCAAGTCCTTCTCCTATTCTGTAGTCCAGAGTTTACTTCCATTTAATGTATATCCAGCTATAGGATTACTCTGAACTAGGTGCATTACTTTTCATTTATCAACATTAAATCTCATTTGCCAAGTATCTGCCTACTCCAACATCTTTTCCAGATTGTTTTGTAATATTGTATTATCAAGGTCAGTTTTTATTATCCCACCTAGTTTGGTGTCTTCAATAAAGACTGACACTTTACTCTCAATTCCCTCAACAAGATTATTAATAAAAAGATGTAAAAGACTCGGTCCTAGCACAGATCCCTGCAGTGACCCACTGCTGATTATAGCTTAATTAGAGAATGTCTCATTCATGACTACAGATGAGCGAACCTGTTGAATAAAGGTTCGATAATTTCAAATTTGGTACAAGCCTTAGCTTCTTTGATCGGGCTTGGGGTCCCCTCCCCAAAAGTTGGTAATGTTCATTTTTGTTTATTTTTTGCTCGTGAACGCTGGCCATGTTTACAAAAATGCTTTTCTGCTTTTGGATAAGATTGTGGTGCTGTTTGATGTGGGGATGTGTAAAATCAATTCAAGAGGCAGAGACTCTGGCCTGGAAGAAGCCAAACATGTTTTTTCTTAACTTTATTTGTGGATGTTACTGCAGCCAATCATGGCACAGCAAACATCCACAAGGTTCCTACAGAAGGGTTTTTGTCATTGGTTGCCGAAGTCACATGTCAGTGTGTATATAAATTGCAGACATGTTGCCTTGGCACCATTTTGTGGATATGAAACGTTAGGGAAGCTACTGTTGCCGGGGCTGTTAGACAGTGAGCTTAGTTAGTGGTTTAATGCTAGGTAGTTCAAATAGATAGGAGAGCAATAGTTTACAATAGGGAAGTGCAATATAGGTGAGGTTAGGTACGGGTTTAATGCTAGGTAGTTGAGCTAGATAAAAGAGCTATAGTTTGCAATAGGATCATATACTGTAGGGAAAGGTGTGTGCCAAAAATCAGCACATTTCATGATCGAAATAGGGATTTGTACTTGTAGTGCCTGCTAAAGAGATGCCAGTAAAGCATGTAAATATGTATTGCTACATATTAATGGCTGCTGAAAAATATACAAACTCAGTCATAGGCATTGTTACTTGTTAGTGCCTGACCTAAAAAATAGCAAGTGAAGTATCTAAAAAGTTTCTTGCCAATTTTAATTGCCTGGTCAGAAATATGCAAACAGTTATAGGTATTGTTACTTGTTAGTGCCTTGCCTAAAAAAATAGTATCTAAAAAGTGTTTATTGGCATTTTCAATAGCCTGGTCAAAAATATGCAAGCAAAGTTAGAGGACTTGTTAGTTCCTGGCCTAAAAAAAATGCTGGGAAGTATCTGAAAAGTGGTTCTGGGCAATTTTGCTTGCATGCTGAAAATTATGGAAACACATTTATAGGTATTGGAAGTTAGCTGTACGCGGCCAAAAAAAGATGCTAGTAAAGGATCTAAAAAAGGGTTCTTGTCAATTTTTATTGCCTGGTAAAAATTCTGCAAACACAGTTAAAGGTATTGTTGCTTGTTAGTGCCTGGCATAAAAAACTAAGGTAAAGCGGGCTTTACACACTACGATATATCTAACGAGATGTCGGCGGGGTAACGTTGTAAGCGACGCACATCCGGCATCGTTAGTGATATCATAGCGTGTGACAGCTATGAACGAGCAGAAATACTCACTTTCTCATTCATCACTGACACGTTGCTCATTTTCTAAAAATCGAGCATCCGGTTGTTCAATGTTACCGAGGCAGCACACATCGCTCCGTGTGACACCCCGGGAACGATGAACACAGCTTACCTGCGTCCCGCCGGCAATGCGGAAGGAAGGAGGTGGGCGGGATGTTTACGACCTGCTCATCTCCGCCCCTCCGCATCTATTGGCCATCTGCTGTGTGACGTTGCTGTGACACCGAATGTCCCTCCCCCTTCAGGAAGTGGATGTTCGCCACCCACAGCGAGGTCGTTTGGAAGGTAAGTACGTGTGATGGGGGGTTACAGGATTGTGCAACACGGGCAACAAATTGCCAGTGCCGCACAAATGATGGGGGCGGGTGCGATCGCACAATTAATTGTAACATGTAATGCAGGCTTTAGGATGTATCTTAAAAGTATTTCTTTGCAACTTAAATTGCCAGCTCACAATTATGCAGTGAAATACATATCTATGTATTGTTAGTGGTGACTGTGGGAAATTTGCTATCGAACAAGCTAAAAAGGTCTTCTTGGCACTTTATCGTGTTTGCTCCAAATTACGCAGTGAACTGCATTTGTAGGTAGAGGAAATTTTTAGTGCCTTCACAATATTGCCAACTCAGGCAGGAAACAATTTTATCTTTTGTGTCAGGTGTGGGCATAGGATTGTGAAACATCTGTTTCAAAAGGTAAGGGTACATTAACCATGAGTGCTAAATCATGATGAGGTTGTTGTGGAAAGCGGAATAGGTGGTGTTGGAGGTGTACAAGTGGGAAGTTCTGTTAGTTAAAGGTCTAGTGAGCAAATGCCAGCTCATCCTATCCTAAGAGAAATGAGAATAACTTTCATTACTGGACAGCCTACTCCACTAAATTTCTTTAGCAGCTGCACATCGCTTCAACTTTGAAATGAGGCTGAAAAACAGCAGGTGCTAGAGTGGATGGCCAGTGCTGCATCAAGTAGCCTCTCTTCCTCTTCTTCTACCTCAACGTCTCTGACTACACCTCCCTCCCAGTCCACTGCTTGGTCGTGTTCACCTTACTCCACCCTCTCTCAGCAAAGCAGCCAGCCCTCAGTTTCATAGCTTTGGTCACATAAAAGACCCCTTCATCCCACATATGGCAAAGGAAAGTGCTTGAACTTCACCATATCGAAACTGTTGGCCACGGAAATGCTGACTTTCCACCTGTTGGATACAGAGGGTTTCCAAAACTTTATGGGCATTGCAGTCCCCCAATACCAGTTATCCATTTGCCATTACTTCTCTAGTAAGACTGTGCCTGTGCTACTCTATCATGTTGCAGCCAAGGTTACCTTTTCCTTGAAAAACTCTGTGTCTTTCAGGGTGCATTTTACCACTGACACCTGGACAAGTAAGCATGGCCAGGAGTGTTAAATCTCGCTGACTGTGCACTGGGTTATTCTGAGGCAGGCGGGAAAGTGGCTGCTTCTCAAGTGTTGAAATCCCCAAGACATTTGGAAATAAAGAAGATATTGATCTCATGTCTTTTGTCCGTGGTTGGTGGGAGGGGATGGAGGAGGCAAAAGTGAGCGTTACCCCGCCTCCAACACAAAATTGACTTGGACCGCATGGAAGTGTCCAACGCATGAGCGTCTTCTTCAGCATTTTTTTTTGTAAAAAAATATTTGCCAGTACGCATCTCTGAGGCAAAGAGTGGGGGGGAATGATGTCAGGCGCCGGACTGCCGAGATTGAGGAGCGGGGGGATCTGTCAGCCGGCGTCCGAGATTGAGGAGCTGGGACTGGGTGCTGTCATGCTTTTGTGTGTCTGGGAGATCCTGTGCACGGTTTACCTGTTGAGGCACTGGGCAGCAGAAACCGGCAGTCCCCATACAGCTCAGCCCCCCGGCCGCATTGCCACCCCCCTGAATAGAGTGCCGCCTGAGCAAACTGCTCAACTTGTCCAATGGACAGTACGGCCCTGTTTCTCATTATTCAGTTTTGTAGCCTGTACGCTAATTTCAATCAAGATGAGGAGCTGCGGCTGATGGGAAGAGCGGTGGCAGATGGAGGGGGCAGCGGCTGATGGAAAGGGAGGCAGATGGAGGGAGCTGCAGCTGATGGGGAGAACGGTGGCAGATAGAGGGGGCAGCGGCTGATGGGGAGAGCGGTGGCAGATGGAGGGAGGAGGCAGATGGAGTGGGCAGCGGCTCATGGGGAGAGCAGCGGCAGATGGAGTAGGGACAGCAGATGGAGAGGGGAGCGGCGGCTATAACTTTCTGATGCGGCACTTGCAGGGATCGCTCTCCTCAGTTTCCACGGACGGAATGAAGCTGAGGGTAGCGGTCACCGACCCCAGATCCACAGTGATTGGAGAGATCGGTCACAAGGCCAGTCTCTCCAATCAGAGCTGGGGGCGGGTGAAGCAGAGGTCACCCAGCTCCAGCCAATAATCAGTGCTATAGCTGAACTGATCATGGCTGGATTTCAACGTTTTTCAATGTTTCAATTTTCAATAGCTGAAACATTACAGTGGCTGTGATTGGCTGAGCGGCATTCGTAAGCCAATCACAGCCTCCATAGGTCTGGGGAGACACCACCCTGCCTGAGGTCAGGCAGGTCCTGCAGCTCCAGTAGCTGCTCTGCTTGTGCCTCCACTCCACACATGGCTAATTTGCATAGTTTACAAATTAGCCATGTGGACAGAGTCAGAGGTGCTGGCCATCAGCGCTCTTCAGATTTTCCAGTACGCCGTACCAGCATGTACCGTCGCAAAAAAAGCACAGGTCTTCTTGCTTCACTACAGAATTTGCAACATATCTATGTCATTAGTATTAGAAATACTACTGATTTCTGGGTTGCCACTCTGATAGATCAATGGTACAAGAGTCAATTTAGCAAGATGCTTCCACCTTTGGAAATGGACACGCGGATGCTGGCATATCAAAACAAGCTTGTAGACCATCTTAACAGTACTTTTCCCAAATACAGTAGTGAGGCACACAGCGTGAATCGCAGTTCTATAATTTCAACCACGGGAACGTTGTGTTGTCATCGCTGAAGCATTAGCAGCAGCAGCAGTTCAAGTGCCAGAACCAATATCTGTGATTTGTGGCACACATTTTTAACATCATTGCATGCACCAGCAGAGCAGAGTAGAGGTTTGACACATAGTGAACAACTGGAGAGGATGGTGCAGGAGTATCTAGAGCTCAACATTAATGCCATAAGTGGGGATTGGACCCTTGTGCTTTGTGGTCTTCAAAAACGAAAGTTGTGTCTTGTCTGTACTGGCAAGGGTTTGGGACCACCATCCCTTCACCTATCTCTCATACATTACACCTCTATATTTCTTCTGTCAATAGCCTAGGGAGCTAATGGCTATACAATATAGTCTTGCTGCACTGTAAACCATATTTTTTGCTGTTTTGTAAGCTTTTAAACCCCCCTGAAGGTGTTTTCTGTGCCTTACATTTTGCTTCCCATTGAATCCAATGTGGTTCGAAAAGTTTTGATAAAGGTTGGAAGTTAAGTTTGATAAAGGTTCACAAACATACCCCTTGTTCAGTTTGGTGAACCAAACCACAGGAGGTTTGCTCATCTCTGTTTATGACTACTCTTTGTTTCCTATCTCTTAGCCAATTCTTTACCTATCTGCTTACAATTTTCCCTAGTCCTTGCTTGTGAAGCTTCATTGCAAGACTATTATATGTCACAGTATAAAATACATTTGCAAAGTCCAAATCACATCAGCTGCTTTAACAATATACAGATGTACACTTACCTCCTCATAGAAACCCAACATGTTGGTTAGACATGACTAATCTTTCATGAATCCATACTGGTTATCAGTTACTATTTTTTTCTCTCTAATACATAGTTATATGTTATTTCTTAAAATGCCCTCAAAAACCTTGCACACCAGTGATATCAGACCTATCGGATGATAGTTGCCTGAATTCACCCTCTTACCTTTCTTAAATATCAGTACCATGTAAGCCATTTTCTATTGCTGAGGTACCAACCCTATTGCAAGATAGTTTAAGAAGATTAGATACAGCTGTCCATCAATTACTGAGCCTAATTCCCTCAATATCTGTGGACGAATGCCATCTGGCCCAGGGCATTTGTCAAGGTTTAATTTACTAAGATGCAGGCGTACATCTTGTGTTAAATTAGTTATATTGGGGGCAATTTTGATTTTTGCCTTGTTGAATGATTCCTGCAACATTCAGTTCCTTTATGAACATGGATGAAAAGTGGCTGTTTAATATCTCAGCCTGTTCTTTGTCCTCTATAATTATCCTGCTATAATCTAATATGGGGCCAATACCATCCTTTTTTGGGGTGGCATTGAAGTATTTATAAAAATTTTAGGGTTTTATTTTATGTCTGTGGAGGTTTTTGTTTTAGTAGATAATTTTGCTAGCTTGATTTCTTTTTTTCATTTTCTTTTGAGAATTTTATACTCCTGAAATGCTATTTCTGTATTCTCAGCCTTCACAATTTTTAATGCCCTTTGTTTTTGTTTTATTATACTGTGCGTTTGTACTGTGTTATTTATCCATAGTGGTTTATTTTTATTGTTGGACATTGTATTACTAGAGTGTATACGTTTTTTACAGCACTCTAGTAGTATATCCATAAACTCGCCCCATTTATGCTTTGTATTACCAGGTCTCATGACATTGTCCCAAACTGCATGATTACGCTCTTCCCTTAGTTTATTGAAATCAGCTTTCCTAAAATTCTAGGTTTTATCATTTACCCTTTTCAAAAGTTCTATTGAATATTACATTGAAACTTACCATAGTATGGTCACTGCTACCCAAGTGCTCCTGGACCTGTATATCTGAAATTATATCTGGGCTATTTCACAGAACCAAATTCAGCAAATTATCTCCCCTGGTCATTTCATCTACCATCTAAGAGATGTAATTGTCTTGAACTGTAGATAAGAACTTGTAGCTTTTAGCACAACCTGAAGATTTTATGTCCCACTGACTGTCTGGATAATTGAAATCCTCCATAATAAGCACTCATTTATTATTATTATTGTTTGCTGCCTTTTCAGTTTGTTGCAGCATTTAATACTTTACCAGTACAGCTATGTTAAGAGGCTTATAGCCAACTCCTAGCAGCTTTCCATATTTGCCCTCACGTGTACATTTACCCATACTGACTATACATTGTTGCAGCTCCCCAATGTTCTTACTGAGCACAGGTCTTATGGTAGATTTAATAAATATCCACACTCCTTCACTTTTTTTGTCTGTCCTGTAATTCGTGAATGTGGTATAACCCTCTGCGTTTGTCATCCAGTTATGGCTCTCATCCAGCCAGATTTCCATAATGCCCATATTGTATTCTGTGCTTGACATAGGAGTCTATAACTTATTCATTTTGTTTACATTAACCAGCATACATTTAATACCATTAACACATTTCTTACTCCTCATCTCCCTACTTTCCTTGCATGTCCATGCCCCTTAAACCTGCCTTGACCCATACTGTCTCACTCTCTCTGTCTACTCTATTTATTCTCTTTTTTTGCCCAACTATCCTCCCTCCCCAGATCATAGTTTCAAAGCTCCTCCATCCATCTGACCATTTTTCCCCCAGCGCAGCTGCCCCCTCCCCATAGAGGTAGAGCCTGTCCCTACCTTAGAGCCTATGTTAGACAGAGAAGTCATCTCAGTTATCCATGAACCCAAACCCCTCCTTCCTGTACCAATTTCTAAGCTACCTATTTATCTCCCTAAGTTCTCGTTGTCTTTCTAGTGATGCTTGTGGCACCGGTAGTATTTCTGAAAGCACCACCTTGGAGGTCCTGGACATCAGCTTCTCTTCTAGTTCCCTGTAATCATTTTGAGGACCTGTTCTAACTCCCTCTATTTTTGTCATTAGTACCAGTGTGCACCATGTCAGCTGGGTTTTCTTCAGTTCCACCCAGCAATCTGTCTATCCGGTCCACAATATGCCAAAACCAAACAACCTGGAGACAACCCACTTTTTAGCATTAATGGTCTCGGCAACAAATGACCCTGTCTGCCTAATTATAGAGTCCCTACCACCAACATCTGTCTGGTCTTTCCTGCTCTCATATTTCCTATTTCCTACAGCAGTCATTATCCTGGTTGCTAGGAGCAATGTCCTGCTGTAGTGATCCTAGTCCTGGCCCTGCATCCCCAATATTAGCCAGACAGGCATATTTACTAGGTTGTGCTAAGTCCTGGGCACTTTTCCCTTTACCCCATCTTCTAACTGTTACCCAGCTATCTACTTCTGGGTGTTGAACTTCACCACTTCCACTCTTCTCCATATTACTGGTCTCAGCCAGAGCATGCTCATTGAGCTGTAAACACTGCTCCAGGTTTGAAATGCTCCTGAGTGTTGAAAGCTGCATATTTAGATCAATTACCTGGGATTACAAATATGTAACAAGCTGACATACAGCACATACATATTCACCATCAAATGGTTGTTCAAGGCATGAATACATCTCACAGAACGCACACTTGGTAGCATTATCCATAAAGCGCATACTAAATTTGAATAAACAAATAAATAAGAAACATGGAAAACTAGAAAAGTAACACCAAACTATGCTCTTGTGTCAAACTATGATATTGTGTTCAACTATGCTATGCACTTACTTTGCAGCCATCACTGACTGCTCTGCAACCCTTGCTTGGTGGGACTGAAATGTGTAGTTCTCTAACCAGTTAGCAAAGCAAACAATGAATCACCTGACACAAATATGCAAGACCTCTCTTTTTTTCCCAGTAACAGAGATAGCAAAGATAGATAATACCCAATCTAAACAGCTACACAGTTATCAAAGTTATCACAACTATGATATTGTGTTCAACTATGCTATACACTTAATTTGCAGCCATCACTTAAATTGCAGCCTCGCTGCCTCAGCAGCCATTGTTTGGTGTGACTGGAATTTATAGTTCTCTAACCATCTAGCAAAGCAAATAATGAATCACCTGACACAAGTCACAAAACCTCCCCTTTTTTCCCAGTAACAGAAATAGCACAGATAGATAATACCTCAAACAATCTAAAGAGCTACACAGTTATCACAGCTATGGTATTGTGTTCAACTATGCTATACACTTAATTTGCAGCCATCACTTAAATTGCAGCCTCGCTGCCTCAGCAGCCATTGTTTGGTGTGACTGGAATTTATAGTTCTCTAACCATCTAGCAAAGCAAATAATGAATCACCTGACACAAGTCACAAAACCTCCCCTTTTTTCCCAGTAACAGAAATAGCACAGATAGATAATACCTCAAACAATCTAAAGAGCTACAGAGTTATCACAGCTATGGTATTGTGTTCAACTATGCTATACACTTAATTTGCAGCCATCACTTAAATTGCAGCCTCGCCGACTCAGCAGCCCTTGCTTGGTATGACTGGAATTTATAGTTCTCTAACCAGCTAGCAAAGAAAACAATGAATCACCTGACACAAATCACAAGGCCTTCCTTTTTTCCCAGTAACAGAGATAACAAACACAGATAATACCCCAAACAATCTAAATAGCTACACAGTTATCAAAGTTATCACAACTATGATATTGTGTTCAAATATACACTTACTTTGCAGCCAGTACTTAAATTGCAGCCTCACCTGCTCAGCAGCCCTCCCTTGGTGTGACTTGAATTTATAGTTCTTTAACCAACTAGCAAAGCAAGCATTGAATTACCTGACACAAATTACAAAACCTCCCCCTTTTTTCCCAGTAACAGAGATAGCAGAGATAGGTAATACCTGAAACAATCTAAACAGCTACACAGTTATCACAAATATGATATCCTGTTTAACTATGCTATACACTTACTTTGCAGCCAGCACTTAAATTGCAGCCACGCCTGCTCAGCAACCCTCACTGCTTTTGATCTTGCAGAATGCAATGCAGAAACCACATTCATTCCTTGATTCAAACTGGCAAAAAAATCCTGCAACTTTTTCAGCCTGTGTCATGATAATAAATGCAAACACTTATCATTTATTTCAGTGGCATTTCTACAGTCCTGTGTTCTCCATCCATTTTACAATTCATTTTCAAAACAATTTTTAAAGCAACTGAAAAAATTAGTTTGCTTTTTTGCTCAGGGTTTTGCAACAACACACTGCCTTGGAAAAGGGCACTCAGCACATAAATATTTCTTGATTGCATCATATAGATCCTTTCTGTTACTGGTTAATATGCAGACAGCCATCTGTGTATTGAATTGAACCTTCTGATTCAAAACTTTTACATAGACATCTTTCTGGGATCAGCTTCTACAAAAACTGCCTTGCTTATTCTTATTCCCAGTTGTTGAGATACCTTAAAAAAAATTTGTGTAAGAGCATTAGACACTTTGGGGTACTGTGGGACAATTGATGCCACTGCCTTGCTGTCTGCCTCTAAATTTTGAAAATTTATAGACTCCAATATGGGTCTCCAAGTTGTATCTTGTCTGTAGTGGCAAAGGTCTCAATGTTATAGGCCTACTCCTTTCACGCATCTGCTTTTTAATTTGAAAGCTGTAAATGTTGGGCCCGAGCCAGTGTCGTGTATGGCCCATGCTTGAATGCAACGCTAAGACACTATTGGTACTGTGGGGCAGTTCATGTCACTGTCCTGCTGTCTGCTTCTAATTTTTGGAAATGTGGAGGCTCCAAATTGTATCCTGTTACTCATCCAATATTTCTTACTTTAATAATCTAGGAGGTTAATGGCTGTGCCACAGCAGTGTGGTTCCATTGTAGAACGGTTTAATCTTTTTTGGCAGCTTTTGGGCCTGCATAAAAGAGTTCAGATATGTTCATCGAACCATTTGTTGAATGATTCAGTGAACACAGGTGAAGTTGGCAAACACGAACCGAACTGACTCACAGGAGGTTTACTTATCTCTCCTGACCAGCATGATTCCCCAGGTCAGTTCGAGTTTGTAGATACCAAACATGTATAGTTTTTTTTAATTGTTGAAAAGAAATTCAGAAATTTGAAAAAAAAAAAATGGTGCTTTTGTTTCCATTTTCCAAAACTTGAAATGCTTACATTTTTCAGGATCTGTGACTGTGTTATGGTTGTTTTCCACTCCCTGAGCTGATGTTTTTATTGTTACCATTTTGGGGAAGATGTGATAGCATTGTATTGCAATGTTGTGGCAGCCAAAAAAATAGAATTCTGTCTATTTGAATTTATTTCATTATGCTGTTTACCAATCAGATTATTTTATTTACATTTTGAAAATATTTTTATTGTTTTTATTTTTATTTTTTTTCATTTTCTTTAAAAACATTTTAAACTTTTTATTGTTTTTACTAGTCCACCTAGGGTACTTGAAGCTTTTCTTTTCTGATCACTTATGCTGTGCAGGGCTCACAGTAAAGCGGGCTTTACATGCTGCGATATCGTTAATGATTTGTCGTCGGGTCAAGTCGTTAGTGACGCACGTCCGGCGTCATTAAAGATATCGCAGTGTGTGACACGTTCCAGCAATTTTAAACGACCTCAAAAGCGGGCAAAATCGTTTGCCGTGGAGAGGTCGTCCTGAAACAAAAAATCGTTTTCTGCATGTTAGCGATGTTGTTCGTCGTTCCTGCGGCAGCACACATCGCTGTGTGTGACACCGCAGGAGCGACGAACATCTCCTTACCTGCCTCAACCAACAATGCGGAAGGAAGGAGGTGGGCAGGATGTTTACGTCCCGCTCATCTCCGCCCCTTCGCTTCGATTGGTTGCCTGCTGTGTGACGTTGCTGTGATGCCGCACGAACCGCCCCCTTAGGGCGGATCACCGGCCAGAACGACGTCGCAGGGTAGGTAAGTACATGGGATGGGGACTAACGAGGTTGTGTGCAATGTGCAGTGATTTGCCCTTGTCGCACAACCGACGGGGGCAGGTATGATTGCTTGCGATCTCGCTAACGAGATTGCAGCGTGTAAAGCCCGCTTAAGATTGTTATGGCAGAGACAAGCGTCATCAGCTGAACCCTGGTTGTCATGACAACCCATCGGCATCCCTTGATTATGTCATGGGGCAGCCAGTGAGAGTTGCGAATGATGCACTTTCCACCGACGAGTGTTAAATCTCTGATCTGCCCACAGTTGTTAGAGGCACATATCAGCGGGTCAGATCAGCTGACAATTGCAAGGAAAAATGTTAGCTTGGTAGGTGAGAGACATGACCAAGTATGTCATAGGTCAAGAAGGGGTTAAGGACAGCACCAAGACTTCTAGGTATGGAATGAACAAGTTTGTGACATATTATAACATCCATATTTTTCCATTCTTCAAGAATGTCATCTTTTAGAGCCTGGATTCTGTATGGAGAGTGATGCTTCACTTGTCAATTTAGAGCTCACTATAGCTGTTTTGGTTCAGATCAGAAGACATAATTGACCATTGGATTTCTTTCACCCTTTTCTTCTTCAGAAATGCCACAGATGTGTTTTGAATAATTGTCATGTTGAAGAGTGCCCATCTGCCAAGGTCACAGAGTAATGGTAGCATATTTTCTTTTAATATAGAGCAGACCATCAGTGAATTCATAACATCAATGTAATTTTGCTCCCAGACACCAGCAGCACTCATGCAGCCCCATATAAGGACACTGCAAATAATGCAGGAAAATGCATGTTACCTACAGTGAATTATAGTGGAGGTTCATGAGTGCTGCTAGTGTCAAGGAGCTTCATTTCATTGATTGTATTATATCTATCTATGTATTGATCTATTGGCCTTTTGCATTTTTTTTATAAAGTAGATGTAACATAGCTGTGAGAATGAGTCCTCAAAATGCTGATAAATGTTGAATTGCTGTGTGTATGTGTGAAGGAAGGAATTAGAAAATAAATTGCATCATTTAGAGTGGAATTTGCGTGATTAAACATCATTCTAGCAATGCTATTTCATTCTCATTTTTTATCTTCCTTAGAATATATCATTTCAGCAAAAATTTGTTTGGCTATCTAGTTTTCATATCATGTTTATCCTTTTATGACAATAAATTTTACTTTAATTTAATATCTAAATATACCAGGACTTCCAACTAGTGACAGCCCTGCTGTCAGAACATATAATGTATTGCTTATTAAAGTAAACACTGACAAGATTTAATTTTTTTTATGTTCAGTTGTACAAACTATTCGGAGTATTTTATGGATTTTTGAAGACTTTGGATATTGAACGCTTTAGATTAATATTTTCCATTCCGACATGCTTTAGTGCTTTGTGCAACGTATGCTCTAACTTAAATTGATTAATGTCTATTTTCATTAAATATCCCAACTATGCTGGAGGATCTTGCTACAAAGACAACTGAAGACTTCATAAGTAAATTTCATTGTTTTCTGTGGGATAAATCCTCTAGGCTCCCATAGGAAGTCAGTATCCTAATTGTCAGCACTATAACTAGGTTGCTTTAGGGAATGAAGCTTCAGAGAAATGTCTTCCATATTGAAATATTAATATTGATTCCATTTTTATCAAGTTAGGTTTTGTACTGATATCTGTAAAAATACATTGTTAGAAATAGAATAGCAAGATACTGCTGATATTGCATTTTGGGTTCAACATTGAATCAGGTTTCACTGTTCAGACCATAGACAAAATTAGGACACAACATTGAGGATACATATTGATTTATTTTGCTTTGTCTTTTTATCAATACTTAGTTTTTTTTATCAAACATAAAAATTGGCTTGTGCATTGACTACGGATTTGTTCAATTCTATTTTTTAATTTATGTCAACTAGATTCAATTTTGAAAAAAAAAATAAAGAAATATAAGCACTACTAATTGAACTACTGACAGCCAGTATGTACATACCCTATCATATTCCTGTAAAGATACATTAGAAAGATAATTTTTTTAAACATCTTTTTACTCCAAAAACATCTATAAGGTTTATTCACACTTCATCGCATTGTTGCATTGTGGCACTCTGTGACCTACAATTTTTTGTGCCGAATGACTTACATGAAAATGCATACTATAAAACTGTAATTTTGGAGTTATCCTTTGAAGGTTTAGGTGAAATGAAAGGGCAAAATAAAATGGAATTAAGTATCTTGCCTGCAATGATTTTATAGACATATAATCTATTTTCTAAATCTGTGGATTCCTTTTGTATGCTTTTTTTACGCTGCATTTTTCAATCAATGCAAGGCTTTTCCAAAAGGGACATCAAACATATACTGTGTATTTAACAGATTCTATTATTTGGCATACATCACTTAAGGACATTCATGGCAATATATATATATATATATATATATATATATATATATATATATATATATACTGTATAATTTACCTAAATGTGTACATAAATTAAATTTTAATGAAAGTTTGCAACAGAAAAAGAGGAGAACTATCTGGTGACTTAAAACCAAAATAGTTGAAATGTATAAACAATCACAAGGTTAAATGTCCACTAAGATCTTGATGTTCCTTTGTCCATGGTGTGCAACATAATCAAGAGATTTACAACCCATGGCACTGTACCTAATCTCTCTAGATGTGAACAGCAGAGAAAAAATGATGAAAGGCTGCAACACAGAATACCCCTGATATTGGATAAGCAGCTCAATTCAAGTTCAAAAGACATTCAGGCTGTCCTACAGGCACAGAGTACATCATTGTTAGCGCAAACTATCAGTCAATATTTGAATTAAATAAAATGCTATGTCAGGAGACCCACAAGGATTGCACTGCTGACACAGAGATACAGAAAAGCTAGTCTTCTATTTGCCAAAATGTAATTGAGTAAGCCAAAATAATTTCGGGAAATCATCTTCTGGATAGATGAGACCAAGATAGAGCTTTTTTGTAAACCTGGAAGAGGCCCAAAAAGAAAAGAACACAGTACCTACAGTAAACTATGGTGGAGGTTCAACAATTTTATGGGTTTTTTTGCTGCCTCTGGCTCTGGATGCCTTGACTCAGTGCAAAGTATTATGAAATCTGTAGATTACCAAAGGATTATGTGTTGAAATGTAGTGCTCAGTATCAGAAAGCTGGGTTTGTGGTGCCTAGGTCATGGGTGTTCCAGTAGAACAATGACCTCAAACATACTTCAACAAGCACCCAGAAATGGATGAAAACAAAGTGCTGGAGAGTTTTCAAGTGGCCAATGAGTTCAGATTTAAATACCATTGAACACCTGAGGAGAGAACTTAAAATTACTGTTGGGAGAAGGTAACCTTCAAATATGAGAGACCAGGAGCAGTTGCAAAAGAAAAGTCGTCCAAAATTTCAGTTGAGATGTATGAGAAGCTTGTTGATTGTTATAGTAAGCAATTGCAATTATTTATTACAGAGTGTGTGTAACCAAATATTAGGTTTTACATCCCAACTATTTTGTCTAGACCATTTTTGGAATTTTGTTTGAAATTATTTCCAATTTCACTTTTTTTTCTCATTTTTTTGTATTGTTCCAATACCCACAAAGGAAATAAACATATGGATTATGCTAAATACATAACTGGGATAATTGGAAAAAATACTTAATTTCATGTAACAATTTAAGGGGAGCCAACACTTTCCACTGTGCCTGTATGTGTGATCCTAATAGTCTGCATCCCTATTCATTTCATAAAAAAAAATGACAAGTTCGATTGAGAACTATTTTACCACACTCATATAGTACACAGAGATATGTCAGTATCCTATATGTACCACAAAACTCTTATGTGAGCTGAATATGTTTGGAAAGTATTGATGAATCCAAGGCTAACATATTCATATGTGTATACCAAAAGAACATTGCATGTGCAACTATGATACAATATACAAAAATACTTGTTTTCAGTTTTATATGACTTGTTCAAAAAGCACAATTATTTATTGACTAGATGGTAAGCGTTCATATATGTTGTCATAAACCACAAAAAAATGAGGGACAGGAAATGTAAAAACAAATTGATTGCGTTACCAAATCATAGACAAGGGGAACTGTGCCCCATCTTTTATCTTATATTGGGCACATCTTTCTTCTTAAAATATAACCCAAGTGGTCTTTTTAATGGATTAATACCTATGTAAAACTGACATTCCTTGCTTTATTAAATGCTAGGCAGACAAATTGGTTTCTGTGACCTTATCACATAATAATGTGATTGTCCTATTATCCATTTTGTAAAGGCAATTTGCAAACCTTTATTGGCAAGCTGTTCAGCACGTCTGTTATTTCCTTTACCTACAGTGCACTATATTGTGTGCTGCTGCACTGCTGGGTTGCTCAGTTTTATTTCCTTCAAGACTCTTCATTTGCAGGAATATATACATTTATCTTTCTTTCAAGAGATCTACGATTATAATACTATGAATTATGTTTTACTAATAACATTGCAGAAAATAGAAATGTATTTGCTTTAAATTTTATTTGACAAGATACAGGTGAATATGAGATTAACAAATCATTTTCTCCACTGATTCCTCAAAATGCTAATCAGTCTGATTTGTGGTGAGTCTTTAGGCTTAAATTGATTTTATCATCGCTAGTGAACGCAATACTTAATATATTAAATGAAACGTATATATAGTTTAAGTGTAACCAGGTTTTCAAATGCATGAAGCCCAAACGTTAGTAGTCAGATTAATTGGTGTGCTATCATTGCGAATTATAGTTTTTAATAAATACATAAAAATTTGTAAGATATCTTATTAGGGGCTATGTGTTCTCCACACTTTTAGATGACACGTTGTCTCTTTTTCCCTAACTTTAAACTATATGTAAATATTCACCAACCTTCTTTGTCTAGAAATAATGCATCCAGCATAAAAGAGAAAATGGTAGATAGGTAGAGGAGAAGAAAATGCAATTGGTGTCTGTTTACATCAACGGAGTAGTGGCACTGAACGACCACTGATTAGTAAACTTTTATTTATAGTCAGTTATTTATTAAATTGTTTATGTAGAGTGTAGGGGGGCAGTAGTCGTGGGTGAGAGATTGACTTTAGCGCGCTACACATAATGACTGGTCCTGGTTGGGTGCGTGGTCTTGTGCTGCGTGGACTGGGAAACTATGATGTCCTCATACTGCTGCTGACATCACCTGGCAAGGACAGGATGACGACTCACAATAACCAAGATACCAACAGTCCTTTTTATAAATAACAGTTTACTGTACAGTTCATTCTCTGTTACAACTTCACGCTCCAAATAGTGGGCAAATATCTTCCAGCATGTTACAGTTATGCAAGACACATTCAGATTCTCCCCCATACTCTGGAATGCTCTGCCTCAACACATCAGACTCTCGCCTACCTTGACAAGCTTCAAAAGGAACCTGAAGACCCACCTCTTCCGACAAGCCTACAACCTGCCTTAACCCTCAGTCTGATACAGCGCCGCACAATCAGCTTTACCCTAACCTACTGTATCCTCATCTATCCCTTGTAGACTGTGAGCGCTCGCGGGCAGGGACCTCTCTCCTCCTGTACCTGTCTGTGTATTGTATTGTTTATGAATATTGTACTTGTCCCTATTATGTACACCCCTTTCACATGTAAAGCACCATGGAATTGATGGCGCTATAATAATAAATAATAACAATAATAATAAAATAATAATTCAGTTTAAGTTCACCCTGTGTTGCCTCAGATCTTTTTGTTCCTTTGAGTTTCAGCACAATCCAGCCTACCATTACAGTGTAGTTTGTGATGGTCACCATCCCTTACTGCAGTCCCATGTCTAGCCTCCTTAAGGGTTCTATCATGACCAGAGTAAAGCTTTGCACTTTTAGACACTTAGAGGGAACCCACTTGAGTAGTTGACTACATTCAGAAGCCAGTTAAAATTAACCTGTTACCTTAACGTTAATTCACTGGCTCCTATTGTCTGGGGCCACTATGTTCATGCATCAGTCTCTCATTTCAACACTGTTCAGACTCCATGTTTCTCGTAACATTCGAGGTTCTTGCTCTTTCACCTTTTATCTTCTCTCCATCTATTCTTGTTGCCACAAATCACCCACTCTATGCAACTTTCATGAACGACCAAATAAATGTATGTCACTCTCATTCACTAGACCTTTTCTGGTTCTTCCAGAATGAACCATCACTCTCCCTTTCATTTGACCCCTTCCACAATGGGCTAGTCCTAATGCTTAACTGTTACTGATCCTTCAGTCCAGCAACATCCTAAACAAGTGCTATGGCACACTACACATCACAGTTTACACATTACAATACATTACAACCCACATGGTGCAGTACTCACTTTACACTAAACAACAATACAATTATACGATTTGTATCTTCGGGGACAGAAACACTACAGTTATATATAGTCCATCACCCTTACAACTACACAGGCAAAATAAAGTAAATAATGTGCACTGAACGATCCATAATTCCTTTGTACATTATCTGTTGGTGTTCTTCTATTTACACAGGGCAATGCACTGGTAAAAGCAATGCTCTTTTGTGCTGCACACAATTTCATTTCACTCAATGAATGAGTATTTTGCTTGTTTGTTGGATGATCATCAGACTTTTTAC
Organism: Anomaloglossus baeobatrachus; assembly: GCF_048569485.1. Classification (NCBI taxonomy): domain Eukaryota; kingdom Metazoa; phylum Chordata; class Amphibia; order Anura; family Aromobatidae; genus Anomaloglossus; species Anomaloglossus baeobatrachus. The sequence goes on from NC_134354.1 coordinate 600,924,200, forward strand.
ATGGAAAGATTATTATGGAATGTGAGTTTTTAAAAATTAACAATCGCAATATTCTTTTAGTGTATATGCAGCCTTATAGAGCATTTAGTGAGAGAAGGGAAGCAGAAAAATGGAAAACCTGGTTCATTCATTGTGCAAATAGGGACAGATTTTGGTTAGCTTTTGCTGTGTATAACCACACTCTCACACCCTGCACAATCAATACAGAAGGAATTAAAGTTTTAAGTAAAGATGAGTGGATTGAATCACAGAGGATGAAGTTCGAGTCGAATTTCTTGAAATATGTGGTTTAACGCCAGTTCGAACATTCTTAGATTTGACCATTACCCGCACTGCTAAAGCATGAAAGAGCAGGTCAACATCACTTTGCAATGCAGCGGGGCTTTCTCATATTGCCCCACAGCTATGACATCTTATGGATTATCATGATTTGTACAGTAGTTGTCAATAACCAGGCCATCACAGATCATCAGTTGTCAGTGGAGCACAGTTTGTTTGTACAACAGAGTCCTTTTCCATCTCCAGAGTCATTTGGTAGGTCTCGCTACTCTGTAGAGTGTAAGCTTGTATAATCAGGTGAGGTCCTTTCTACCTTGTAGACTGTAAACTCTCTTCTCCACCCATGTATATTTCACAAGCAATTATGAGCTTTTCAGTATTGAAAGTTGTGCAAAAAATTTCAAAGCAAATCAAAATTTGTGGCAAAACTCAATTAAGTAAAGGAATTTGTATTTTAAATTATTTACTTATATCTAGTTTTAAGATTTACCCACATTTAAAATTGACTGTGTTTTTAAATTACAACATTAAGAAAGTTTGCAAAAGTTCTATTTTCTGTATTTTATTTTTTTTTGCAATGCATATCCATATCGATATGACTCCATGTTAAATGACTAAAAATAAATCCTATATAGTAAAATTCTGTAGTTATACTCATTTACCAGCTTTTCACTTTTTAACAGCTTGTGTAATGATGCAAATCTCTATCACTCAGGATGATTTAAGCATATTTCTAATCATAGTTTCTCCTCCAAAGAATCATCTAGTGATAGTTTTCACTCACCAAATTGTTCCTTTTTTTTCTCCTTACCAAAGATAATCACTTCATCTTCTTGAAGGTATTATCTCCAAACTAAAGGTACAATTTGAACCTCTTGGGTCCAGGTTCAATTTTCAAGATATCTTCTCAGCCCCAAATTGTCACGGGTATGACACAGTAAACCAGGGTAAGAGCACCTAGACTGGCCCTTAGACTAGAGGCCCTAAACTGTCCCTTATTCCAGAGGTAGGCTCAATGGTAATAAGGTTTGGACTGCCAGCATAGCCCTAACTGCTGAGCAGCCCTGGTCTAACACCCTCTCACTTCACACCCCATGGAGGACTGGGAAAGGAGTAAAGAATCCCACAAATACAAGTAGACAGGAGAAAACTAAGGCTCAAACTCACTGCAAGTGTACACACAGGAGAAAAGACAATATGTGCTCAGGGAGAAATAACGTACAAGGAGGAAATAAACATACAACAAGGATATTTCCACAGCTCACCAAATCGCATAAAACAATTCAATAAGAACTGGATCACCATGCACAAAGCCTGATTACAATGAACAAGGATCTTTGGCATGTAAGGCTAGGCTCCACCATTTTGTATAAGGCGGAGACTGCTGTGATAGGATGTCTGCAACTTGTCAACCTGTCCGCAACAAGCCACTCATGACTATGGCTGAGCGGATACAAACTCTACATTTCCAGATTCACACAGTTTCAAAGATTTCCAGGTGCCAGATCCGGATCCGGAATTCCTGGTGCACGATCCAGATCTGGCACTTGGGAAAATAATTGAAAAAAAAGAAAAACAGAAATAAAACAGCATTTCATACTTACTGAGACTCCGTGTCATGGCGGCACACTGCTTCCGGGTCGCGCATTCACTTCCTCTACTGTGCATTGTATACACACAGCTTTCTGTGTTTTCCCTGCCCACCGGCTGTCCTCTGTCTGTGATTGGTTGCAGGAGAACACGCCCTCAGTCTGTGACAGTATCTGCATGCCATGTAGTCATGGTGGCTGTCATTCTCTGCACAGCCAGCGGTCGTGCTCTATGGCTGCTGGCTATATAGCAGAATTGAAGCGGCGCTGGACCTCATGTGGATTATGCCGGATCTGCAGGGTGTTGGGGGTTAATAAAGAGGTGAAGGAGGGTTTGTGTTTTTGAATTTTTTTTCCAAATAAAGGATTTTTCTCTGTGTCTGTGTTTATTTACATTCACATATAGGTTAGTGTGATGCAGGTATCTCATAGATTCCTGTGCCATTAGTAACCTAGGGCTTAGTAGCAGCTGTGCGCTGCTATTAACCCCTTATTACCCCAATTGTCACAGCTCTAGCGCAATCAAGAAGAGACAGTATTGCACCAGGATTATCACATCTAATAGATGCGGCAATATCGGGAGACTGCGGGCTGGAATACCAGCCCCCAGCCGGCATTATTATGGCTGAAGATGAAATTAGGGAGAACCGCACGTCTGTTTTTTAAATTATTTATTTAAATAATAAAAAAAAAGCTGCATCACCGACTTAGCCGCACACTTCTGACAGGAGTATGCATGTGTCTCTGTGTACATGCACGCTCATGTACAGAGAGCGCAGGCTGTGCTGGCTGATGTGATGTCAGACTTGTACGAGTCTGACATCACATCACCGGCACAGCCGCACACTTCTGACAGGAACGTGCATCTGTTTATGAAAGACATGCACGTTCACCATACTGACCCGCAGAAACTTGCACTGCTTTCCCCGCACACCAGCCGTCCTGCCGCCTGTGATTGGTTAAAGTCAGCTGACATGCTGCCACTCAGGGTGGGGGTGTGTCTAGCTGCAACCAATTACACGTGACTGTGGGAGGGCGAAACAATGAATAATAAACTTTCGGCTCTGGAAGGGAAAAGCGTGACCCAGAAGGAGTGTGCCGCCATGACACAGCCTCGGGTGAGTATACCGCACTCCGCAATCATACCCAGGTTCCAACTGTATGCAGCCACTCACAGGCCCTGTCACTGATGTTGGGCAGGGAAGCAGTGAATATGTATGACATGTAATGAGTGGACCTGGAAGCAGTGTTACAGCTGCACCATAGAGACTGCTAAGTATGTCCTGCTTTTACCATGTTGCTTTCTTTTTTTTTAACTATGATTTCCCTGGCTAATGACAGTTATGCCAATACTTTGTATGGCTGTGATAACTCCGTAAGTGCCCACAGCCTCAAAGCTTTCTGATTCGCTACTTTGTAAGTGGACGTACAGTCAAAAATCTGTATTTGGAGTTCAGCATTGAATATGAGGTATTCAATAGGGACATCAAACTTAACAGTTCAGGTATGCTCATCCTACATATCTCTCGAAATCTTAAGGCCGCTTTACACGCAGCAACATCGTTAACAAGATATTGCTGGGGTCACGAAATTTGTGATGCACTTCTGGCCTCGTTAGCGATGTCGTTGCATGTGACACTTACCAGCGACGATCCAAAAGTGCCAAAAATTGTTGGTTGTTGACACGTTGTTCGTTTCCCAAAAATTGTTGCTCATTTGGTACGCAGGTTGTTTGTCGTTCAGCACACATCGCTATGTTGACACCCCAGGAACGACGAACAACAGCGTACCTGCATCCTCCGGCACTGCTGTGTGACGTTGCTGTCATGCCGAACGAATCGTCCCCTTAAAAAAGAGTTTGTTTGGCGGCCACAGCAATGTCGTTAGGAGGGTAAGTTGGTGTGATGCGTACCGGCGATATTGTTCGCCACGGACAGTGAATTGCCCGTGATGCACTAACAACGGGGGTGGGTGCTAATGCTAGCGACATCACTAGCGATTTCTCTACGTGTAAAGAGGCCTTTAGAATGTAAACCCAACACTTTGTTTTGCAGTTTTGTTCTAAGTTCAGGGACAAAAATCCTGTTAAGATTGTAAGTAAAGGGGTGGTAGTGGGTAGTCCTGTGACTGAACTCAGAAAGCACATTTAGGATGCTGAAGACAATGCGTCAGAGGGTTTGCCAGTAAACAAACTAAATGTTCCATTTTCTTTGTACACAGATCTTCTTGAGGAAGTGCATGATTCCATTTTGACTGGGAATCTGGGTTCTTCTGGAACTTAGAGATCTCTTTCTAGGTCCTTTTGGTGGCAGAGTGCTCATAAAGATGTTGATGAGTATGTTGGTAAATGCAGAGTCTCTGCCAAGGCTAAAGCTTCTTGTCAGGCCTTAAGCGGGTTATATCCTGCCTACAGAGATTTCATCACAGCCACTGTGTGGCTGTGTGGATTTCATCACAGCCACTCACTTGTCCATGGACTTTGTCACTGATTTACCTAATTATGGGGGTAATATTGTTGAGTGGGTGGTGAATAGAGATGAGCGAACCGGTCCCGGTTCGGCTCGAGGCGGTTCGCCGAACGGGGGGTCTGGCTCGAGTTCGGCTCGTCGAACGTTCGACGAACCGAACTCGAGCCCATAGGAAACAATGGCAGGCAATCACAAACACAGTAAAACACCTAGAAAACACCCTGAAAGGTGTCCAAAAGGTGACAAACAACTCACAACATAACACAAACACATGGGAAAGTGACAAGGACATATACTCATGTGAAAACAAAACAGCTGGACAAGGAAAAAGAGGGAGACACACAGATATATGAGTATATGCAAAGAAACATCGATTCCATTATTGTGCAACTTGAGCCCTGCTCATTTTAGGCTTCCAATCTGGATAAATTGCCTGAGCTCGCCACGTACGCCTTGAGGATCTTGTCGTGTCCTGCAGCCAGCGTTCTCTCGGAACCTGTCTTCAGTGCTGCTGGGGGTCTGCTGGCAGATAAGCACACGTGTCTGTCCACTGACAATGTGGACCTGGCTCTCAGAGGACTTTTCTTCCCCTGGGTCAGCCAGGGGAGGCGAAAGGCACGCGTATTTTTGAGAGTGCTTCATGCAAAGCATCTTTTTCTTTGTCAAAAGGGGGGCTCAACCGATGCCAGTCAAGTGGGGTGTGTGTGGCCCAGTTAGTGGCAACGAGGGAGACTGTGGTTGGAGTCCCCTCGCTGTGTCTCTAAAAGAACCAAGATGAACAAGTCATGGCTCTCAGAGGACTTTTCTTCCCCTGGGTCAGCCAGGGGACGGGAAAGGCACGCGTATTTTTGAGAGTGCTTCATGCAAAGCATCTTTTTCTTTTTCAAAAGGGGGCTCAACCGATGCCAGTCAAGTGGGGTGTGTGTGGCCCAGTTAGTGGCAACGAGGGAGACTGTGGTTGGAGTCCCCTCGCTGTGTCTCTAAAAGAACCAAGATGAACAAGTCATGGCTCTCAGAGGACTTTTCTTCCCCTGGGTCAGCCAGGGGACGGGAAAGGCACGCGTATTTTTGAGAGTGCTTCATGCAAAGCATCTTTTTCTTTTTCAAAAGGGGGCTCAACCGATGCCAGTCAAGTGGGGTGTGTGTGGCCCAGTTAGTGGCAACGAGGGAGACTGTGGTTGGAGTCCCCTCGCTGTGTCTCTAAAAGAACCAAGATGAACAAGTCATGGCTCTCAGAGGACTTTTCTTCCCCTGGGTCAGCCAGGGGACGGGAAAGGCACGCGTATTTTTGAGAGTGCTTCATGCAAAGCATCTTTTTCTTTTTCAAAAGGGGGCTCAACCGATGCCAGTCAAGTGGGGTGTGTGTGGCCCAGTTAGTGGCAACGAGGGAGACTGTGGTTGGAGTCCCCTCGCTGTGTCTCTAAAAGAACCAAGATGAACAAGTCATGGCTCTCAGAGGACTTTTCTTCCCCTGGGTCAGCCAGGGGACGGGAAAGGCACGCGTATTTTTGAGAGTGCTTCATGCAAAGCATCTTTTTCTTTTTCAAAAGGGGGCTCAACCGATGCCAGTCAAGTGGGGTGTGTGTGGCCCAGTTAGTGGCAACGAGGGAGACTGTGGTTGGAGTCCCCTCGCTGTGTCTCTAAAAGAACCAAGATGAACAAGTCATGGCTCTCAGAGGACTTTTCTTCCCCTGGGTCAGCCAGGGGACGGGAAAGGCACGCGTATTTTTGAGAGTGCTTCATGCAAAGCATCTTTTTCTTTGTCAAAAGGGGGGGTCAACCGATGCCAGTCAAGTGGGGTGTGTGTGGCCCAGTTAGTGGCAACGAGGGAGACTGTGGTTGGAGTCCCCTCGCTGTGTCTCTAAAAGAACCAAGATGAACAAGTCATGGCTCTCAGAGGACTTTTCTTCCCCTGGGTCAGCCAGGGGACGGGAAAGGCACGCGTATTTTTGAGAGTGCTTCATGCAAAGCATCTTTTTCTTTGTCAAAAGGGGGGGTCAACCGATGCCAGTCAAGTGGGGTGTGTGTGGCCCAGTTAGTGGCAACGAGGGAGACTGTGGTTGGAGTCCCCTCGCTGTGTCTCTAAAAGAACCAAGATGAACAAGTCATGGCTCTCAGAGGACTTTTCTTCCCCTGGGTCAGCCAGGGGACGGGAAAGGCACGCGTATTTTTGAGAGTGCTTCATGCAAAGCATCTTTTTCTTTTTCAAAAGGGGGCTCAACCGATGCCAGTCAAGTGGGGTGTGTGTGGCCCAGTTAGTGGCAACGAGGGAGACTGTGGTTGGAGTCCCCTCGCTGTGTCTCTAAAAGAACCAAGATGAACAAGTCATGGCTCTCAGAGGACTTTTCTTCCCCTGGGTCAGCCAGGGGACGGGAAAGGCACGCGTATTTTTGAGAGTGCTTCATGCAAAGCATCTTTTTCTTTTTCAAAAGGGGGCTCAACCGATGCCAGTCAAGTGGGGTGTGTGTGGCCCAGTTAGTGGCAACGAGGGAGACTGTGGTTGGAGTCCCCTCGCTGTGTCTCTAAAAGAACCAAGATGAACAAGTCATGGCTCTCAGAGGACTTTTCTTCCCCTGGGTCAGCCAGGGGACGGGAAAGGCACGCGTATTTTTGAGAGTGCTTCATGCAAAGCATCTTTTTCTTTTTCAAAAGGGGGCTCAACCGATGCCAGTCAAGTGGGGTGTGTGTGGCCCAGTTAGTGGCAACGAGGGAGACTGTGGTTGGAGTCCCCTCGCTGTGTTTTACATGCTTTTAGAAGGGCATGAAATGGCTTGGAGGTTGACTTTCATCATATGCAAACTGTTGGCTACCAAAATGCTGCCTTTCCAACAACTGTGGTTATAGGCAATGAGGAACATACTGATGAAGATGAGACGCAGATACCCGATTGGGATGACAACTTAAATATTCGGTCAGGGCAAGAAGAAACTCGGTCTGAGGGGTAGGGGAGTGCAAACACAACAATTGATGATTAAGTTCTAGATCACACCTACTGTCAACCCACAGTCAGACACTCGAGGAGGTCAACAGAGGCGGTGGAGGAGGATGCAACCGACGTCGAAGTAACCTGGCGCCTTCCTGGACACAGTCGGAGCACTGGTAGCACGTCTACAACTGCATCCTCAGCCACCACTCTGCCTCTGAGCATTATTCGGGGTGGATCAACAGGTCGCATGGCCTCTAAGCCTTGCCTAGCCAGGTCCTTTTTTGACATAGAAAAAGATCGCCCAAATTATGTGATCTGTAAAATTTGTCATGGTTCTCTTAGTAGAGGTCAAAACCTCAGCAGTTTGACAACTTCTTCCATGAATCGTCACATGAATAAATATCATATGGCCCGATGGGAAGCTCACCGTGCTGCAATGCGGCCTAGCGGAGCGAACCATCCACCGCCTGCCCCTTCCAGTGCATCCGCGCGCTCGTCATCTTCTAGGACTGTGGGGACAGCTGTCACACCTGTTTTTCCACCCACAACTTCCACCACTGTAACCGCAACAGGCAGTTTGCTTGGTAGGTCGTCAGTTGGTTTGGAAGGGGAAACAAGTGAGTGTGTACAGCTCTCTCAGACATCGATAGCACCAACTTTGGATGAAGGCAACATCATGTCTCCGCCTGCACTTTCCTCACAAAGCTGCATTTTTCCAGGGACACCCGACTCAACACCGTCTACACACAGCAGCCAGATCTCTGTCCCTCAGATGTGGTCAAATAAAAGGCCACTTCCTGCGACCCATGACAAAGCGAAGAGGTTGACTCTATCCCTCTGTAAGCTGTTGACTACAGAAATGCTGCCTTTCCGCCTAGTGGACACACAGGATTTTAGAGACCTTATGTCTGTCGCTGTGCCCCAGTACCAGATGCCTAGTCGCCACTACTTCTCTAAGAAAGGTGTGCCCGCGCTACACCAGCATGTCGCACACAACATCACCGCTTCCTTGAGAAACTCTGTGTGTGAACGGGTGCATTTCACCACCGATACTTGGACCAGTAAGCATGGACAGGGACGTTACATGTCGCTGACTGGCCACTGGGTAACTATGGTGATAGATGGTGAAGGGTCTGCTGCACAAGTCTTGCCGTCCCCACGACTTGTGTGTCAATCCTCTGTCTGTCCAAGTTCCGCCACTGCTTCTGCATCCTCCACCTCATCTGGGTCCTCCACCTCCGCCCCAAGCCTGCCTGGTCAGGCCACCAGCGTTCTCACTGCGCAGAAGGAATCACGCACCCCTCATTACTATGCTGGTAGCAGAGCGCAACGGCATCAGGCGGTCTTTAGCTTGACATGTCTTTGAAATAGGAGTCACACAGCGACTGAGTTGTGGGCAGCTCTGGAGACTGATTTTGATAAATGGTTGTCTCCACTCAACCTGCAGCCTGGTAAGGCCGTGTGCGACAATGCTGCAAACCTGGGTGCGGCCCTTCGCCTGGGCAAGGTGACACACGTGCCTTGTATGGCTCACGTGTTTAACCTTGTTGTCCAGCAATTTTTAACACACTATCCCGGCCTAGATGGCCTTCTGACCAGGGCACGGAAACTGTCTGCAGTGCTCACTTCCGCCGTTCAACCGCCGCACCTGAGCGACTTGCATCGCTCCAGAAGTCTTTCGGCCTGCCGGTTCATCGCCTGAAATGCGATGTGGCGACACGCTGGAATTCAACTCTCCACATGTTACAGCGACTGTGGCAGCACCGGCGAGCCCTGGTGCAATACGTCATGATGTATAGCCTGGGCCAACGAGATGCAGAAGTGGGGCAGATCACCCTGATGGAGTGATCTCAGATCAAGGACCTATGCACCCTTCTGCACAGTTTCGACATGGCGACGAATATGTTTAGCGCTGACAATGCCATTATCAGCATGACGATTACAGTCATTTACATGCTGGAGCACACGCTAAACACTATTCGTAGTCAGGGGGTGGGACAACAGGAAGGGGAGGAACTACAGGAGGATTCATATGCGCAAGACACAACAACATCACCAAGGTCCAGACGTTCATCATCACCAACGCGGCAGGCATGGGACCATGGGGGACAGGGATCAACAAGGGCGCATGGTAGCAGGTGAGATGTTGAGGAAGGTGCAGGAGGACATGAAGATATGGAGGACGAACTGTCCATGGACATGGAAGACTCAGCAGATGAGGGGGACCTTGGTCAAATTTCAGTTGAAAGAGGTTGGGGGGAGATGACAGAGGAAGAAAGAACGGTTAGCACCTCTATGCCACAAACACAGCGTGGACTTGGTGCGCATGGCTGCGCAAGACACATGAGTGCCTTCTTGTTGCACTACCTCCAACATGACCCTCGTATTGTCAAAATTAGAAGTGATGATGACTACTGGCTTGCCACACTATTAGATCCCCGGGACAAGTCCAAATTTTGTGACATAATTCCACCCATAGAAAGGGACGCACGTATGCAGGAGTATCAGCAGAAGCTGTTACTCGATCTTAGCTCGGCTTTTCCACCAAACAACCGTGCAGGTGAAGGGAGTGATTCTCCCAGTTGTAACTTGACAAACATGGGACGGCCTCGTCATCTTCAACAGTCTACCCGTACCAGTAGGACCGTATCTGGTGCTGGTAACAGCAATTTTATGGAATCTTTTCATAATTTTTTTAGACCCTCCTTTGCAAGGCCACCAGAGACAACAAGTCTGACACATAGTCAACGGATGGAGAGGATGATACAGGAGTATCTCCAAATGAACATCGATGCAATGACTTTGCAAATGGAGCCTTGCTCCTTTTGTGCTTCAAATCTAGAAAAATGTCAAGAGCTCTCCAGTTACGCCTCGAAGATTTTGTCGTGTCCAGCTGCCAGCGTTGTCTCTGAACGTGTCTTCAGTGCTGCTGGGTGTGTGCTGACAGATAAGCGCACGCGTCTGTCCAGTGACAATGTGGACAGACTGACGTTCATCAAAATGAACAAGTCATGGATCCAGAAGGAATTTACTACCCCTGTGTCATCCTGGGGAGAGTAAATGCTTGTGGATTTGGAATGTGCTTGATGCAAATCAAAACATCCTGTTTGCAACTAGGGCACAAGTGCTGCCACTGATAAGGTGTCTGTGTGGGGCCCAATTTTTGGAAAAAAAGGGAGACTCCGCTTGGAGTAACCCTTGCTTGCTGTGTTTTTTAAAAATGATACAAGATGAACAGATCTGAAGGCAAGATGAAGCCAACATCATGTCTCCGCCTGCACTTTTCTCACAAACCTGCATTTTTCCAGGGACACCCTACTCAACACCGTCTACAGACAGCAGCCAGATCTCTGTCCCTCAGATGTGGTCAAATAAAAGGCCACTTACTGCGACCCATGACAAAGCTAAGTGGTTGACTCTATCCCTCTGTAAGCTGTTGGCTACCGAAATGCTGCCTTTACGCGTAGTGGACACACAGGATTTTACAGACCTTATGTCTGTCGCTGTGCCCCAGTACCAGATGCCCAATCACCACTGCTTCTCCAAGAAAAGCATGCCCGCGCTACACCGGCATGTCGCACACAACATCACCACTTCCTTGAGAAAATCTGTGTGCGACAGGGTGCATTTCAACACAGATACTTGGACCAGTAAGCATAGACAGGGTCATTACATGTCACTGACTGGGCACTGGCAAACTATGGTGAGAGATGGAGAAGGGTCTGCTGTACAAGTCTTGCCGTCCCCACGAGTTGTTTCAATCCTTGTTCTGTATGTAGAAGTTAATACACTGCTTCTGCCTCTTCAACCTCGTGTGGGTCCTCTACCTTTGCGCAAACCCTGTGTGGTCAGGCCACCCTTCCTTGCAACTGCGCACAAGGACTACCACACACCTCCTTACTATGCTGGCAGCAGAGCTCAATGCCATCAGGCGGTCAAAGTTTTACTTTGAAATGTATGGGAAATGTGAGTCACACCGCTATTACAGAGAATAGTAGTCAGGCAGGGTCAAAACATTAATTGAGGAACAGGAACAGAATGGGACGGCCAGGACTTAATCAGAAAACAAGCAGAGGTGAAATGCGTATCGGCCAACAAGGTACATAAACAGCAAGCAGGAAAAGTAGTCAGGTAACAAGCACACAAAATCATAAAACTGAACTGGGGGTAAAATTAACCAGAGGTTCATAGCTATGTCTGGCAGTGGTCTGCAGACAGGATGGGCATAAAAAAGGGTGTGGTGTCTTCCCATTGGTTGTAGCTGAATGATGGTATTTCATCTGTGAGATACCCACCAGCTACATTCAGCCAGAGATTCTGCATCTGTCAAGGTAATGCAGCCCAGTGGGTGAGCATAACCTGCGTCCACCTGCGCCGCTGGCATCGACTACTCTCCCATCATCAGCACTATTCATGAAAGGAACACGTTGTCACCTGGCGACCGGAGTACAAATTGACGGAGCGGACTCCGTTGGTGACTTAACAGCCGTGTGCGGCAATGATGCAAACCTGGCTGCGGGCCATCCTCAGGGCAATGTGACACACGTGCCTTTTATGGCTCACGTGTTGATCCGAATTCTCCAGCAATTTTTAAAACACCATCACGGCCTACATGGCCTTGTGCAGCGGGCACGCTCGCTATGTGCTCACTTCCATCGTGCGCACACAGCAGCTCAACAACTTTCATCACTCCGGAAGTCTTAGGGTCTGGCAGTTAAACGCCGGAAATGCGATGTTCCGACACGCAGGAATTGGAATCTGCACATGTTGCAGCGTGTGTGGCAGCACCGCAGAGCCCTGCTGAAATACGGTAAGACATATAGCCTGGGATAAGTTGATCCAGAGGTGGTGCAGATCACGCTGCTGGAGTGGTGTCAGATCAAGGACCTATGCACCCTGCTACACAGTTTTGAAATGTCGACGAAGATGTTTAGCACTGGCAATGTCATTCTCAGCGTGACAATTCTGGTCATCTACATGATGGAGCACACTGTAATTATTATTCGGAGTCAGGTGTTGGGACAAGAGGAAGGGGAGGAAGTACAGGAGGAGTCATATGCGGAAGGGATAACAAGATCTACGAGGTCCAGATGGTCAGCGGCACCTATGCGGCAGTCATGGTGAGGGAGAGGGATTAACAAGGGCGCATAGTATCAGCAAAAAGTGTTGATGAAAGTGCAGGAGCCCATGAAGAAATGGAGGACGAACTGGCGATGGGCATGGAAGACTCAGCAGATGAGTGAGAGCTTGCTCACATTTCGGTTGTGCGAGGTTGTGGGTAGAGGGCAGAGGAAGGATGCACGATTCTCACCTCTCTGCCACCAACACACCAAGGACTTGGTCCTCCTGGATGCACAAGACACATGAGCGCCTTCTTGCTGCACTACCTACATGACCCTCGGATTGTATGAATTTGAAGTAATCCTGAATACTGGGTTGCCACACTGTTAGATCCCCGGTACAAGACAAAATTTGGCGAACTAATTCCTGCCATAGAAATAGACGCACGTATACAGGAGTATCTGCAGAATGTGGTACGCAATCTTAGATCTACTTTTCCACTAAACACCAGTGCTGCACAGAGTGAATCTCAACACTTTGTCATGGATAGGAGGAAATGGTCTTTTACTTGTCCACATCGGAGGGACCGAGGGATGGCTGCTGTGCTGAGATGGCGTTGAGTACGGTGTCCCTGCACAGTTGCACTTTTGGTCATATCCCAAAATGAGTTGAAAAAGGACAGATGCTGTTGGAAAGGGGAACAGGTGTGTTGGAAAGGGGAAAAAAATTTTGGTCCGTGGATTTGGTGGTTAAACAACTGTAACATTTGCTGAAGAAACAACATCTGTTACAGTGGGACTGGCAGATTTGGATAAAGTGGTATATAATCTGTGACCGCTATATAACAAAAATTAATAAGAAAAGAAAGAGAAAGGTATATATCACCTTCAGCAGTCAGTGTCCACCGTGCTCCCAGTTGGAAAAGGAGAGGTTGGCAACTTGAAGGTTTGGTGGAGGATACAGAGCTGTGTGGCTATGAAACTAATAGTAGCCTGAACCGAGTTAGACGCCATTCGGATCTGGAGACTGTGAGCCCTGTTAGCGTCACAGGGTCCACATGCCCACCCAGCCCAGGAACTCCCTGTTAACAACACAGGGGCCATTGAGTACGCTGACCGTGTGCGTAGGGGCCACACCTGTGGACAGCAGGCGCATCAGCAGCAGCAGGCCTGTTAATGCCACTGGGCTGCACAAGCAGGACTGTTAGGACAGGAGCTGGTCTTAACCGTTCTGCGTTACCAACTGTGGTGGTGGCCTGCATCCACCACCCTATCCCTGCCTACCTCTGGCCTAAAGCCGCAATGGGTTCAACACATGGAGGTGTGCTCTTTCGGAGCATAATAGAAGACTGCGCACCTCCTTGTTGGCTCCAGCCCCTTTTATAACCTGGGTCCGCCCCAAACCAGGGTGAACCACAATGCACCTCCTGGAGACAAAAGCAGAGTGACACGTCATGAGTGGCATAACTAGCGTCCTATTTGGAAACGCAACTTCAATGATGACCTCATGGCTGCCATGACCCAAACACCTCACCAGTCATCGTCTGACCATCAATAATGCGGTGACAAGTCATAGGTGTGGGCCTCTGCAAGCCATTTGGGAGGACACCTGATGCCCTGTGGTCTATATGGGACCCCCACATCAGGGCCAGGGCCAAAGAGTTCATTACCGGACCTAGTCTCTGATGCAGGAAGTGCCTGAGCATGCTCAGTAGCATGAAATACAGTCTCTGAAAAAAGACTATCAGCTTTAGCATGGTGTCTAGGCACAAAACAGGACTTAGACCCGGCACAGAATGCAAGCACCTGTGCAAAGAGGCTTTTCACACTTAGTGTGGGAGCATGCGCTGTATCCCGAAATGAAGACTTAGCGTCAGGAATGGCACAGTCAGGCTGAGCATACTCACTAGGCGAAACACTGTAATTATGCTGCAGCTGGGGTACATCGGCACACGCATGCGCACTAGCTGCCTCTCCACACTTAGACGTGGAGGGGAAATTTGTCTTGGAGATGCTGTCTATGAACAGAAGGAAAAGCTAAAGGAAGCCTGACTTTCTATCCCTCCGAATTATGAAATGCAGCAATGAATTCCATGAGTTTGCTATAACATTAGCGTAGCTAAATGTGCATGAGGGTGTGATGTAGAGGTGCTAGAAATAGCTTGTCACCAGTGGGGCACTAATGGAATACAACAGCCAGTTCTATGATGCCACAAAATGGCAGTATTTTGTGCTATCATTATAGCTTATTAAAAACAGAGCACGAGGTTGTCATGCAGAGGTGCTGCACATAGATTTGCAGTAGTGTGAATAGACAAAAGTACAATAGCCACGTTTAGGATACAACTAGGTACACTGAGTGTTTGCTACTATAAATGGCTGAGTTTAAAAAAGTTTGAGTGTGCAATGCAGGCAGACGTGCTGCAAATAACGTTCCAATACTGTGAATTGACAAAAGTACAATAGCCACGTTTAGGATACAACTAGGTACACTGAGTGTTTGCTACTATAAATGGCTGAGTTTAAAAAAGTTTGAGTGTGCAATGCAGGCAGACGTGCTGCAAATAACGTTCCAATACTGTGAATTGACAAAAGTACAATAGCCACGTTTAGGATACAACTAGGTACAGTGAGTGTTTGCTAGTATAATGGCTGAGTTTAAAAAAGTTAGAGTGTGCAATGCAGGCAGACGTGCTGCAAATATCGTTCCAATACTGTGAATAGACAAAAGTAAAATAGCCACGTTTAGGATACAACTAGGTACACTGAGTGTTTGCTAGTATAATGGCTGAGTTTAAAAAAGTTAGAGTGTGCAATGCAGGCAGACGTGCTGCAAATAACGTTCCAATACTGTGAATAGACAAAAGTACAATAGCCACGTTTAGGATACAACTAGGTACACTGAGTGTTTGCTACTATAAATGGCTGAGTTTAAAAAAGTTTGAGTGTGCAATGCAGGCAGACGTGCTGCAAATAACGTTCCAATACTGTGAATTGACAAAAGTACAATAGCCACGTTTAGGATACAACTAGGTACAGTGAGTGTTTGCTAGTATAATGGCTGAGTTTAAAAAAGTTTGAGTGTGCAATGCAGGCAGACGTGCTGCAAATAACGTTCCAATACTGTGAATTGACAAAAGTACAATAGCCACGTTTAGGATACAACTAGGTACAGTGAGTGTTTGCTAGTATAATGGCTGAGTTTAAAAAAGTTTGAGTGTGCAATGCAGGCAGACGTGCTGCAAATAACGTTCCAATACTGTGAATTGACAAAAGTACAATAGCCACGTTTAGGATACAACTAGGTACAGTGAGTGTTTGCTAGTATAATGGCTGAGTTTAAAAAAGTTAGAGTGTGCAATGCAGGCAGACGTGCTGCAAATATCGTTCCAATACTGTGAATAGACAAAAGTAAAATAGCCACGTTTAGGATACAACTAGGTACACTGAGTGTTTGCTAGTATAATGGCTGAGTTTAAAAAAGTTAGAGTGTGCAATGCAGGCAGACGTGCTGCAAATAACGTTCCAATACTGTGAATAGACAAAAGTACAATAGCCACGTTTAGGATACAACTAGGTACACTGAGTGTTTGCTACTATAAATGGCTGAGTTTAAAAAAGTTTGAGTGTGCAATGCAGGCAGACGTGCTGCAAATAACGTTCCAATACTGTGAATTGACAAAAGTACAATAGCCACGTTTAGGATACAACTAGGTACACTGAGTGTTTGCTACTATAAATGGCTGAGTTTAAAAAAGTTTGAGTGTGCAATGCAGGCAGACGTGCTGCAAATAACGTTCCAATACTGTGAATTGACAAAAGTACAATAGCCACGTTTAGGATACAACTAGGTACACTGAGTGTTTGCTAGTATAATGGCTGAGTTTAAAAAAGTTAGAGTGTGCAATGCAGGCAGACGTGCTGCAAATATCGTTCCAATACTGTGAATAGACAAAAGTACAATAGCCACGTTTAGGATACAACTAGGTACACTGAGTGTTTGCTACTATAAATGGCTGAGTTTAAAAAAGTTTGAGTGTGCAATGCAGGCAGACGTGCTGCAAATAACGTTCCAATACTGTGAATTGACAAAAGTACAATAGCCACGTTTAGGATACAACTAGGTACACTGAGTGTTTGCTACTATAAATGGCTGAGTTTAAAAAAGTTAGAGTGTGCAATGCAGGCAGACGTGCTGCAAATATCGTTCCAATACTGTGAATAGACAAAAGTACAATAGCCACGTTTAGGATACAACTAGGTACACTGAGTGTTTGCTAGTATAATGGCTTAGTAACAATGAGTTGTAGTGTGCAATGCAGGCAGACGTGCTCTGCAAATGTCTTTGCACTAGTGGGACTATAGCAAAGTCCAATAGCCACGTTTAGGATGCCACTAGGTACACTGAGTGTTTGCTAGTAAAATTGCTTAGTTTAAAAAAGTTGGAGTGTGCAATGCAGGCAGATGTGCTCTGCTAATATCTTTGCACTAGTGGGACTATAGCAAAGTCCAATAGCCACGTATAGGATGCCACTAGGTACACTGAGTGTTTGCTAGTATAATGGCTTAGTTAAAATGAGTTTGAGTGTGCAATGCAGGCAGACGCGCTATGCAAATGTCTTTGCACTAGTGGGACTATAGCAAAGTCCAATAGCCACGTATAGGATGCCACTAGGTACACTGAGTGTTTGCTAGTATAATGGCTTGGTTTTAATGAGTTGGAGTGTGCAATGCAGGCAGACGCGCTCTGCAAATGTCTTTGCACTAGTGGGACTATAGCAAAGTCCAATAGCCACGTATAGGATGCCACTAGGTACACTGAGTGTTTGCTAGTATAATGGCTTGGTTAGAATGAGTTGTAGTGTGCAATGCAGGCAGATGTGCTCTGCTAATGTCTTTGCACTAGTGGGACTATAGCAAAGTCCAATAGCCACGTATAGGATGCCACTAGGTACACTGAGTGTTTGCTAGTATAATGGCTTAGTTAAAATGAGTTTGAGTGTGCAATGCAGGCAGACGCGCTATGCAAATGTCTTTGCACTAGTGGGACTATAGCAAAGTCCAATAGCCACGTATAGGATGCCACTAGGTACACTGAGTGTTTGCTAGTATAATGGCTTGGTTAGAATGAGTTGTAGTGTGCAATGCAGGCAGATGTGCTCTGCTAATGTCTTTGCACTAGTGGGACTATAGCAAAGTCCAATAGCCACGTATAGGATGCCACTAGGTACACTGAGTGTTTGCTAGTATAATGGCTTAGTTAAAATGAGTTTGAGTGTGCAATGCCGGCAGACGCGCTATGCAAATGTCTTTGCACTAGTGGGACTATAGCAAAGTCCAATAGCCACGTATAGGATGCCACTAGGTACACTGAGTGTTTGCTAGTATAATGGCTTGGTTTTAATGAGTTGGAGTGTGCAATGCAGGCAGACGCGCTCTGCAAATGTCTTTGCACTAGTGGGACTATAGCAAAGTCCAATAGCCACGTATAGGATGCCACTAGGTACACTGAGTGTTTGCTAGTATAATGGCTTGGTTAGAATGAGTTGTAGTGTGCAATGCAGGCAGACGCGCTCTGCAAATGTCTTTGCACTAGTGGGACTATAGCAAAGTCCAATAGCCACGTATAGGATGCCACTAGGTACACTGAGTGTTTGCTAGTATAATGGCTTGGTTAGAATGAGTTGTAGTGTGCAATGCAGGCAGACGCGCTCTGCAAATGTATTTGCACTAGTGGGACTATAGCAAAGTCCAATAGCCACGTATAGGATGCCACTAGGTACACTGAGTGTTTGCTAGTATAATGGCTTAGTTATCAGTTGGAGTGTGCAGAGGACAAGAGGGTACAGTGGCAGGATTGTGGTGCTCTGGGTAGAGGAATGGAAGCCTGCCTTTCTATTCCCTCCTAATGGTGAAATGCAGGTAGGAAATCCCTGACCTGGGCTACACAGACGCTGTTGCTGTTTGCAGGACCTGTCACCTATGGCTCTCTGACCCTGCCGGTTGGAGCCCTTAAAAGGACTGCTATAAAGTGCTCTCCCTAAGCTGTCTAACGCTGTGTATGCAGCGCATACAGCTGTATCGGCTATAGGACTCAGGAAGACGGAGCTGCGAAAGTGATGTCTGACACCAAAGACGCAGAAGGCAGATAATGGCGTCCGTGAAGAAAATGTCCGGTTTTATAATGCAGGGACATGTGACATGCAGATCCTATCACACATGCCGTTGCTTCTCTGGCTCAAAGTCCACTTAGCTGTGTGTGTGTCTGGGATTGGCTGACATGCTGGCCCGCCCCACAAGACGCGCGCACTTAGGGAAGGAAGACAAGAAAAAAAAAAAAAAAAAATGGCGATCGCCATTATAGAAACAGCAGTGATCTGAAGGCGCTGTTCACGCACACTATACACTGAAATGTGATAATAGTTTGATTCACAGAGTGACTTACACTATTACAGCAGAAACCAAGCTATGATTTAGCTGTTTTTTGGCTGCTAGAACCGTTCTCGAACGTTTCTAGAACTACCGAGCTTTTGCAAAAAGCTCGAGTTCTAGTTCGATCTAGAACATGCCCCAAAATCACTCGAGCCGCGAACTGGAGAACCACGAACCACGAACCGCGCTCAACTCTAGTGGTGAACTGTTTCAACAAGATAACAAAGAGAGAAATCCAGCTCACCGATCAGCTGATTGCTGTTAGATATAAATGTCCTGCGCACGGAATGGTCTGGCCACCAAGTAGTAAATTAGAAAAAGAGATTTCCAGCGCTGTCCAGTAAAAAATAATCCACTTTAGTAGAAACTAGCTGTAGAACCCGGGCGTTGCCTGGGATACTAACCGTCTCTCTGTCTCTTTTCCAGTCTCTGTCTGTCTGTCTCTGTCAGTCTCTCTCCCAGTCTTTTACGGTTGCTGCGAGCACTGGAGACTATGTCCAGATTTCTTGCTACTGCACATGTGCGAGCGCTGGAGACTAAGTCCAGATTTCTTGCTACTGCACATGTGCGAGCGCTGGAGACTAAGTCCAGATTTCTTGCTATTGCACATGTGCGAGCGCCGGAGACTAAGTCCTATCTTGGAGCCATTGCACATGTGCGGGTGACATCATCGCTGACACGAGGTCACATGTCTCTGACACCTTCTATGCCGATTGGTCGCTGGTCATGTGCTTGTGACGCCTTGCTCGGTGATAGGCCAGCATGACGTCACTCCTGTCGTTCTGGCAGCGGATTGGTTCTGGTGTCCTCCATCTTGGATGAGGCACAGAGTCTATATAAGACCCTGACACACGCCGCATGGTGCTCAGTCCTCTTGGTTCATGCATAAGAGAAGACGCTCTGTGCGCGTTCCTCTAGGCATTCCTCTGTCTATGCTAGGTGAGCGCTACCGGCAAGGTAGCGTTCTTATACCTTACAGCTTCGGCTGCTGTCCGTATCCTTACCTCTTAGGGGAGCGGACATAGGCAGGTGCCTGAGGCACATGGTCTGGCTGGGCCTTGTGATTCGACTCGTAGGTGGACGTTGCCGCTAGGGTAACGTTCCTTATACTGCGTCTGGCAGTTGTTCGTATCCTCGCACACTAGGGGAGCGAACAGAGGTAGGAGCTTTGTGCGGCTTACGCTGCTGTTCGTCTCTTTTGCACCACTAGAAGAGCGGACCTAGGCAGGTGCCATATCTAGTGGTTCGTGTCCTCGCACACTAGTGGAGCGAACGCAGGTAGGAGCTTTTTGCGGCTTACGCTGCTGTTCGTCTCTTTTGCACCACTAGAAGAGCGGACCTAGGTAGGTGCCATTTCGCACACATTGCCTTTGTCTCTGTGATTATTAACAGAGATCATTCCACACACCCTCCAAGTAAGGGAGGAATTGCTTTACTTACTTATTATATCCTTCTGTGAGTTAACAGAGGTATTGCACTCTGCCATAGTCTGCAGCAAAGTCTTTGCACGGTGGACCCTGACTGTCTGATACTCCTTTAGGTTATTATCAGACAGCCCCCCGTAACATTAGGACTGAGCCAAGGGTCTGGCAGTTATGGCAGAATATCAGCAGTTACATCGTTACATACAAGTACTTGAGTCACGGCTCAAGAGTATAGAGGATAAACCTCAGACCATGGTGACAGCTGCACATGATCCTCGACTTGCTCTGCCAAACAGATATTCTGGCGATGCCAGATCATGTCATGGTTTCATTAGTCAGTGTCAGATACACCTAGAGGTCAACTCTTCTCGCTTCTCTACGGAGAGGTCCAGAGTAGGCTTTATCATCTCCTTACTTCAGGACAAAGCCTCTGAATGGGCGACTCCCCTATGGGAGCGCTCTGATGTGGTTACTCTGAGACATCAAGACTTTCTTGATGCTCTTAAGGCGGTATTCATGGGTCCGCAGGTTACCCATGATGCGGCCCTGAGACTGTTAGATCTATCTCAGGGTTCGTTATCCACTAGTTCTTATGCCATTGCTTTTAGAACTCTGGTGGCAGAACTCGATTGGCCAGAGAAGGTGTTGATTCCTATCTTCTGGAGAGGGTTGGCAGGCTATGTCAAGGATGCTCTTGCTACTCGTGAGGTCCCTGCTTCTCTGGAGGACTTGATCACAGTAGCAACGAGGATCGATGTACGCCATAAGGAACGTAGACTCGAGGTCTCTTCCTCACACCCTAAGCATCGGGCTATTCCAGTTGTTGAGGGTCCACTACTATCTTCTTCAGCATCTGAAACATCTCCCACTCCTATGGAGTTAGGTTATACGTTCTCCAGACTACGCAAGTCTGGTCCTCCTATATGTTACGTATGTCGTCAGGCTGGGCACTATGCCAACAAGTGTCCTAGTCGTCAGGGAAACTCCCTGGCCTAGTAACCATTAGAGGGGGGTTACTAGAGACGTCTTCTGCACCCTCTAAGTGTTGTATCCCAGGTCAGCTCTCGTTATCTGAGAATACATGGCCTATTATGGCTTTTGTGGATTCCGGAGCTGACGGGACTTTTGTGTCCTCAGGACTTGTAAAGGGACACAATATTCCCTCTATCATGTTAGAGGCGCCTATTCCTGTCCGTGTTGTTAATGGAACTATGTTGTCTGACTCCATTACATTGAGGACAGTTCCCTTGCGCCTTTCCCTGTCTCAGGGTCACATAGAGGAGATTTCTTTTCTTGTTTTGCCTGAGGGTATAGACGACGTCCTTCTGGGTCTTCCATGGCTTCGGACTCATGGTCCTCACATTGACTGGGAGTCTGACAGCATTATTAGTTGGGGTTCGAAATGTCAGTCCCGATGTCTTCCCTTACCACCTAAGGTTGTTGCGGTTGCATCAACTGATCTCTCTCCCATACCTACACCCTATTTGGATTTCGCTGACGTGTTCTCCAAACAGGGTGCTGAGGTTCTTCCACCCCATAGGCCGTATGACTGTGCCATGGACCTTATCCCAGGTTCGGTTCCACCTAAAGGCAGGGTTTACCCCCTGTCGATACCTGAGTCGGAGGCCATGTCGACCTATATAAGAGAGAGTTTAGAGAAGGGGTTCATTCGTAAGTCTGTCTCTCCCGCGGGAGCTGGGTTTTTCTTTGTTCGGAAGAAAGAGGGTGATTTGCGTCCCTGCATAGATTACAGGGGTCTCAACGCAATCACAATAAAGAACAAATACCCATTACCTTTAATTTCGGAGCTCTTTGACAGACTGAGAGGAGCTCAAGTTTTTACGAAGTTGGATCTGCGGGGTGCGTATAACTTGGTACAAATTCGAAAGTGATGATTTTCAGCAACTAGATTCACCATTGGTGATTCTACAAGGACAATTGCTCACAATTTATCAGTTGACAGCACCAGTGAGGAATAATTTCTAAAACGTAACTTTTAATCTTAGTTATTAAAATGAAAGAATATTAAAATGCATAAGGGTTTGGATCACCCTGTGGGTAGCCAAGGCCCGTATTTTTACATTAAATCGGGATACCATTGGACAGCTGCCATACAGGGACAAAAAGGTGTGTTAAGATAATAAGGCTTCGCACTGCACAGCAAAGAAGGGAAAAACGGACAGTGGTCCTACTATTACCGTGTATTATGTGTACATACAGTTTTAAATCCCCTAGTTACTGGCAACAACCACAGTAGCCCTATAACCTTATTCAGTGATTAAACACACAGATAAATAGGCAAACAATGGAAGGATCTCACCCATTTCGATGATCTTCCTAATTTTTGCACAGCATATTGATACTGGAGGGGTCACAGCGGGGCTTGAAGTCCGGGCTTGGTGTAACTTGCCCTATGCCCCCTTGACTCCCGTCCTTACAAGGACGGTCCACATCTGAACCTAAGTCCTTATGTACACCCGCCCCACATGCCTCCCGACGCGTTTCGTCACAAGATGGTGACTCCTCAGGGGACCAGGGCATGAAAGAGAAATATGGAGGGCCAAAAAGTAGTGTGGCACCTGCAAGGTCCATACACCAAATGCTGCAAACCGTATGCCCCATAGGCAATGACTTATAAACACATAGTTAGGTCCACATTGCCAATCCAAACGGCCTCCGGTCAGGTGCATTCAATAAACACAGATGGTCATATAATTAGAGAGACACTTACCACCCTTTTGTGGGGGTCCCACGTGTCTTAGCGTTCCTCCGTTATACATACTCCATACCTCCGGTGCGTGCATCGCACTTCCGGGTAGTATGTATGAAAGTGAGGCTTGTACCTCATCATGTGGTGCATCGAGGACCACGTGATCGGACGCGTAATCAACCGCGTCACCGCTGAATTCCAGGAAGCGATACAATGTAATGACATTATGCGAGACAGAGGCTTGGACCGCGTCACGTGATGCAGCCAGCACCACGTGATCGAACATGTGATCCGTCGCGTCATCGCTAAACACAGAATGCATTCTAAGTTAGAGATACGCCCCCAGGATATTCATATAGGTTGTAATGGAGGAATCGAAACGCCCATTTCGTGACCTAATCGGCCATGTACTCCAAAAGGGGCTCATATAGATATGTATAAACCACATTCATTTAACCCTCTAGATAACTTAAGGCACAATCAGGTCGCATCATATAACCGTAAACTGTGATGAGGCACAAGATGACACACATCACTCATTCTTTCCAAAGGAGATAGTACACCCCTCCATCCCAAATAGGAGCGATTATAGCTAACCTGACTGAATGTTATATTAGGGAAAGACATTTTTGATGAAAAATGCATGAGTAGATCCATACCTCCCGTTGGTATACAGGTGGATCGCGTTATACATACATCAAGTTACATCATCATTATGCCAATATGTGCAGGTTTTAGAAAAAAAGCGAGGGGAAATTAACCTGTGGAATATCATACATAATTTTAGTATTCTCCGTATTGCAATGTACTAGGAGAAAACCCATGTCATGGGGAGAAAGAAAATTATCTATTACAGCAGTCAGGTAATAGGTCATTGTTATGATACCCCACACTACGACCTCCCAGTGGGTGTGTCAGAGGTTGATGCATTTTCAATACACAATACACAAATGTGTATTGAAAATGCATCAACCTCTGACACACCCACTGGGAGGTCGTAGTGTGGGGTATCATAACAATGACCTATTACCTGACTGCTGTAATAGATAATTTTCTTTCTCCCCATGACATGGGTTTTCTCCTAGTACATTGCAATACGGAGAATACTAAAATTATGTATGATATTCCACAGGTTAATTTCCCCTCGCTTTTTTTCTAAAACCTGCACATATTGGCATAATGATGATGTAACTTGATGTATGTATAACGCGATCCACCTGTATACCAACGGGAGGTATGGATCTACTCATGCATTTTTCATCAAAAATGTCTTTCCCTAATATAACATTCAGTCAGGTTAGCTATAATCGCTCCTATTTGGGATGGAGGGGTGTACTATCTCCTTTGGAAAGAATGAGTGATGTGTGTCATCTTGTGCCTCATCACAGTTTACGGTTATATGATGCGACCTGATTGTGCCTTAAGTTATCTAGAGGGTTAAATGAATGTGGTTTATACATATCTATATGAGCCCCTTTTGGAGTACATGGCCGATTAGGTCACGAAATGGGCGTTTCGATTCCTCCATTACAACCTATATGAATATCCTGGGGGCGTATCTCTAACTTAGAATGCATTCTGTGTTTAGCGATGACGCGACGGATCACATGTTCGATCACGTGGTGCTGGCTGCATCACGTGACGCGGTCCAAGCCTCTGTCTCGCATAATGTCATTACATTGTATCGCTTCCTGGAATTCAGCGGTGACGCGGTTGATTACGCGTCCGATCACGTGGTCCTCGATGCACCACATGATGAGGTACAAGCCTCACTTTCATACATACTACCCGGAAGTGCGATGCACGCACCGGAGGTATGGAGTATGTATAACGGAGGAACGCTAAGACACGTGGGACCCCCACAAAAGGGTGGTAAGTGTCTCTCTAATTATATGACCATCTGTGTTTATTGAATGCACCTGACCGGAGGCCGTTTGGATTGGCAATGTGGACCTAACTATGTGTTTATAAGTCATTGCCTATGGGGCATACGGTTTGCAGCATTTGGTGTATGGACCTTGCAGGTGCCACACTACTTTTTGGCCCTCCATATTTCTCTTTCATGCCCTGGTCCCCTGAGGAGTCACCATCTTGTGACGAAACGCGTCGGGAGGCATGTGGGGCGGGTGTACATAAGGACTTAGGTTCAGATGTGGACCGTCCTTGTAAGGACGGGAGTCAAGGGGGCATAGGGCAAGTTACACCAAGCCCGGACTTCAAGCCCCGCTGTGACCCCTCCAGTATCAATATGCTGTGCAAAAATTAGGAAGATCATCGAAATGGGTGAGATCCTTCCATTGTTTGCCTATTTATCTGTGTGTTTAATCACTGAATAAGGTTATAGGGCTACTGTGGTTGTTGCCAGTAACTAGGGGATTTAAAACTGTATGTACACATAATACACGGTAATAGTAGGACCACTGTCCGTTTTTCCCTTCTTTGCTGTGCAGTGCGAAGCCTTATTATCTTAACACACCTTTTTGTCCCTGTATGGCAGTTGTCCAATGGTATCCCGATTTAATGTAAAAATACGGGCCTTGGCTACCCACAGGGTGATCCAAACCCTTATGCATTTTAATATTCTTTCATTTTAATAACTAAGATTAAAAGTTACGTTTTAGAAATTATTCCTCACTGGTGCTGTCAACTGATAAATTGTGAGCAATTGTCCTTGTAGAATCACCAATGGTGAATCTAGTTGCTGAAAATCATCTATTTTTGATATAATATGGCAGGCTTTTTGGCTGATGGCTTGAAAACTGATAGCTGGCTAGAGGAGGCAAGAGAGGTTTTCTCCGACCGGGTTACTATAACCAAAAAATACACCCCCACCTATGGTCTAATATTTAAAGATCTAACTAGACTATACAAAGATCAAGTCATCTCTTGGTGGGAGGTGCAAACTTTGGAAAATTATCTTAAAGAGAACATAGTACCAAGAGGTCTTAGAATTACCTTAAATCCTGGTAATAGGTCAAAAAGTCCAGAGTTTATAAAAAAGTGGGAAAGAGAAGCCACTGAGAGTGCACACAGGTTTATGAGACTCCTCCTAGAGGAGGAGAAGAACACTCTCTCACATCTTAACGAGAATCTGAGAGAATTGATAGATTCAGCTAAAAAGTTTTCTAGCGAGGCAGACTTTTCTAAAAAAGAATTGACACTACAAAATGATATAGAGAGATTCCAGCATAATGTAAAAGAAAGGAAACATAAACAGTTTGTTCGCGATCTACAGGATTTTAGAGAAAATAGAGCATATATTTTTCTAAACAATAAGACCTTACACACTGAAACTCCCATAGACCCCTCATCATCTGATACGGAGGCCTCTGAAAGTGAAACTAGGGGAGGTAGAGGGGGACAGGGACGAAAAGGAAAAGGCTCTTTCTCGAATAGAGGCAGAGGAAACCAATTTACACAAGGGCCTCATTTTTTAGATCGCGAATACTCACTGAGGAGCCGAACAGAGGGGAGGGGCCAGTTCCAGAAATAGGCATGCAGGTTCTTAACCTGTCTTCTCGACCTCTCAGTGAGTTGGAGCAATCTATTCTTGAGCGGGGTCTCTCATTTGTCCCGACTTCTGATTTTGATTTGTTTGAAAGTGTCAAAGATTTGAATCTGTTTGCGCGAAAACTGAAATGGAGAAAGCATTATTGCAGACAGGATGACAAAACCTGTGAGGACCTGGGTATTCCACCTGACATGTTACCTGATGTCAGGTTACTTGATTCATTGGCTACAGAGAATCCTAATCTGAGAGGTGAAGGCCCTTTTACTGGTCTCAAAAACAAGAGCACGAAGATGCCGCCTCCACAGGGTGATGTATCTGCTGTGGATGTTTTTGTTAATCTAGTAACTGAGGACCTTAGGGAATTGAAACATCAGAATCCCTTTGTATCCTTTAATTGTACCAAGGAGGAAGTTGGGGCTCTGCGAGGTTTGGAGCAGGACCGCCACATTGTCATTAAGCCCTCTGACAAGGGTGGCAATGTGGTGGTCCTGGACTCCGAAAGATACCGCAGAATGTGTTTGGATCTCCTGGAAGATAGAGAGGGATATGGTATCCTGAAGGAGAACCCAACAAGGACTTTTATGTCTGAAATGAAGGTCCTGTTGGATGAAGCACTGGCCTCCAAATCCATTAATAAGGAGGAATATGAATTCCTGCTACCACAGAATCCTGTGGTTGCTACCTTTTATGGATTACCGAAGGTGCATAAAGGGATAGATCCATTGAAGGGTAGACCAATAGTTTCAGGAATTAACAGTATATGCCAAAACTTAGGCCAATATTTGGATATCGTTCTGCGACCTTTTGTTACATCTCTGCAGTCGTATACCAGAGACTCCACCGATTTTCTGAGGAAGATCGAGGGGATAACTGTGGATGATGATTGTATACTGGCAAGCATTGATGTGGAGGCTCTGTACTCCTCCATTCCACACGACAAGGGTTTGCAGGCGGTAGAATATTTTCTTTCCACTAGGGGTTGTCAGTTCACTCAGCACAATGCCTTCATACTGAGAGCACTTAATTTCTGCCTAACCAGAAACTACTTCGTCTTCGATGGTAAGTTCTTCCACCAGCGCAGGGGCACCGCGATGGGGAGCCCTTGTGCCCCCTCGTATGCCAACTTGCTCCTGGGCTGGTGGGAGGAGACGATGGTCTTTGCCGGCGAGGACGAGATAGATGACATTCACAGGGTAGAACTCTGGGCACGTTATATTGATGACGTATTTATAATCTGGCGTGGCTCAGAGAGTGCTCTGAAGAGCTTTGTGAATGTTCTGAATGACAACCCCATTGGATTACATTTTACCTATGAGGCAAACCAGACTACTCTACCCTTCTTGGACATCCTGGTCACTAAAACGGAAGGAGGTGCCCTCAAAACGAGCACGTATAGAAAACCCACCTCCACCAATTCCATTCTGAGATGGGAAAGTAATCACCCTATTCCCCTAAAAAAAGGAATACCTAAGGGGCAATATCTTAGGATGCGCAGAAACTGCTCGGATGAGGGCTCTTTCAGGCACCAGGCTAATGATCTCAGAAAAAGGTTTCTAACAAGGGGCTATCCCGAAAGGGTGCTAAAAAAAGCCTTCAATGATACCAAAACAATGAACAGATCGGATCTTTTGATCCCGGCCTCTGAAAAGAGTGGTGACGATATAATCAGGTTCATCACAACTTTCTCCAATGGCTCAAACCAGGTCAGGAATATTCTGGAAAAACATTGGTCCATTTTACGAATGGACAAGGACCTTGAAGAGAAGGTCGGTGTATATCCACATGTCACTTACAAGAAAGGACGATCCCTACAGGATAGACTCGTCCACAGTCATTTCCAAGCACCTCAACAACAAACATGGCTGAAATCCAACATAAAAGGCTGCTACAGGTGCGGGAAATGTGTGGCGTGTCCATTCATAAAATCCTCAAAAAATTTCGAGTCCAATGTCACCCATGAACAATTCGAGATACGTCATTATATAAATTGCCGTTCCCGAGGAATCATCTACAAAGCTACCTGTGAGTGCGGGGTAGAATACGTCGGCAAAACCATCAGAGAATTTAGACGACGGGTTGGGGATCATCTGGGTGACATGGAGCATAAGAGGGAGACCCCCCTGGCCCGCCATGTTAACAACGTACATGGCGGAAAAAAGAATGTGATTTCATTCATTGGCATTGACAAGGTGGATCCACCTATTAGGGGGGGAAATTGGGATCGTCTAATCCTGCAACGTGAAGTCAGGTGGATATTTAAGCTTGACACTGTGACACCTAAGGGCCTGAACGAGCAGCTACAGTATGGCTGCTACATTTAATATAACCTGCGTGATAATATATGATCTTTGTCAACCACTCCTGAATTCTCAACCAGCATGTTTCTTCTATAGGATTTCGGCTTGTCGTAAATATTATTGATGGACAGTTTGGGTCATGAACTGGCCCCTGATACCATTACGGTAGAAAGGTTTTTCCGCCGTTTTTTAAACCTCAAATGTGTATTGAAAATGCATCAACCTCTGACACACCCACTGGGAGGTCGTAGTGTGGGGTATCATAACAATGACCTATTACCTGACTGCTGTAATAGATAATTTTCTTTCTCCCCATGACATGGGTTTTCTCCTAGTACATTGCAATACGGAGAATACTAAAATTATGTATGATATTCCACAGGTTAATTTCCCCTCGCTTTTTTTCTAAAACCTGCACATATTGGCATAATGATGATGTAACTTGATGTATGTATAACGCGATCCACCTGTATACCAACGGGAGGTATGGATCTACTCATGCATTTTTCATCAAAAATGTCTTTCCCTAATATAACATTCAGTCAGGTTAGCTATAATCGCTCCTATTTGGGATGGAGGGGTGTACTATCTCCTTTGGAAAGAATGAGTGATGTGTGTCATCTTGTGCCTCATCACAGTTTACGGTTATATGATGCGACCTGATTGTGCCTTAAGTTATCTAGAGGGTTAAATGAATGTGGTTTATACATATCTATATGAGCCCCTTTTGGAGTACATGGCCGATTAGGTCACGAAATGGGCGTTTCGATTCCTCCATTACAACCTATATGAATATCCTGGGGGCGTATCTCTAACTTAGAATGCATTCTGTGTTTAGCGATGACGCGACGGATCACATGTTCGATCACGTGGTGCTGGCTGCATCACGTGACGCGGTCCAAGCCTCTGTCTCGCATAATGTCATTACATTGTATCGCTTCCTGGAATTCAGCGGTGACGCGGTTGATTACGCGTCCGATCACGTGGTCCTCGATGCACCACATGATGAGGTACAAGCCTCACTTTCATACATACTACCCGGAAGTGCGATGCACGCACCGGAGGTATGGAGTATGTATAACGGAGGAACGCTAAGACACGTGGGACCCCCACAAAAGGGTGGTAAGTGTCTCTCTAATTATATGACCATCTGTGTTTATTGAATGCACCTGACCGGAGGCCGTTTGGATTGGCAATGTGGACCTAACTATGTGTTTATAAGTCATTGCCTATGGGGCATACGGTTTGCAGCATTTGGTGTATGGACCTTGCAGGTGCCACACTACTTTTTGGCCCTCCATATTTCTCTTTCATGCCCTGGTCCCCTGAGGAGTCACCATCTTGTGACGAAACGCGTCGGGAGGCATGTGGGGCGGGTGTACATAAGGACTTAGGTTCAGATGTGGACCGTCCTTGTAAGGACGGGAGTCAAGGGGGCATAGGGCAAGTTACACCAAGCCCGGACTTCAAGCCCCGCTGTGACCCCTCCAGTATCAATATGCTGTGCAAAAATTAGGAAGATCATCGAAATGGGTGAGATCCTTCCATTGTTTGCCTATTTATCTGTGTGTTTAATCACTGAATAAGGTTATAGGGCTACTGTGGTTGTTGCCAGTAACTAGGGGATTTAAAACTGTATGTACACATAATACACGGTAATAGTAGGACCACTGTCCGTTTTTCCCTTCTTTGCTGTGCAGTGCGAAGCCTTATTATCTTAACACACCTTTTTGTCCCTGTATGGCAGTTGTCCAATGGTATCCCGATTTAATGTAAAAATACGGGCCTTGGCTACCCACAGGGTGATCCAAACCCTTATGCATTTTAATATTCTTTCATTTTAATAACTAAGATTAAAAGTTACGTTTTAGAAATTATTCCTCACTGGTGCTGTCAACCTACAAATTCGAAAGGGTGACGAATGGAAGACCGCTTTTAACACCCGAGACGGTCACTATGAATACCTCCTCATGCCTTTTGGGTTATGTAATGCACCCGCAGTATTTCAGGACTTCGTAAACGATGTGTTCAGGGATTTACTGTTATCCTCAGTAGTGGTGTATCTGGACGACATCCTGATTTTTTCTCCTGATCTGGAGACTCATCGTCAGGATGTCGTTCGTGTCCTTTCCCGTTTAAGGGAGCACTCATTGTTTGCTAAACTCAAGAAACGTGTATTCGAGCAGTCCTCATTGCCTTTTTTGGGTTACATTATCTCACAAGAGGGCCTGGCTATGGATCCTGCGAAGCTCTCTGCTGTCCTGCAATGGTCCGAACCTCATTCCTTGAAGGCGGTGCAACGCTTCTTAGGATTCATAAATTATTACAGGCAGTTCATACCCCATTTTTCTACTTTGGTGGCCCCTTTGGTGGCCTTGACTAAGAAAGGTGCTAATCCCAAAGCCTGGTCTACTGAGACATCTCAGGCTTTTGAGGCAGTAAAAAGACACTTTTCAACTGCTCCCGTTCTTCAAAGACCCGATGAGAGTAAGCCCTTCCTCTTAGAGGTTGATGCCTCTTCAGTGGGTGCTGGTGCGGTCTTGTATCAAAAGAACGGTGCAGGTAGAAAAAGGCCGTGTTTCTTCTTTGCTAAAACCTTTTCACCAGCAGAGAGAAACTATACCATTGGGGATAGGGAACTGCTCGCCTTGAGATTAGCCTTGGAGGAGTGGCGTCACTTGCTGGAAGGAGCGAAACATCCTTTCCAGGTCTATACAGACCATAAAAATCTGACGTACTTACAAACCGCTCAGCGTCTGAATCCTCGCCAAGCCCGCTGGTCCTTGTTTTTCTCCCGCTTTCACTTCTCCATCAACTATCTGTCTGGGAGTAAGAATAACAAGGCAGACGCCCTGTCTCGCTCTATGCTTTCTACCCAGGAAGAGATTGACGAACCTCGTCTTATCCTTCCCTCCAGGGTTTTTCATACGCTCTCCCCTGTGACGTTAGACCAAATCCCACCGGGCAAGACCTTTGTTCTGCCTGATCAACAGAATGATATACTGTCATGGGCCCACACCTCAAAGGTGGGTGGGCATTTTGGTATTAGGCGGACACGAGAGTTACTGGAGAGGTGGTATTGGTGGCCACACTTAGCCAGCCACGTCAAGAGATATGTCGGTTCCTGCTAAATGTGTGCTCGCAACCGTCCATTAGGGCAGAGACCGGCTGGGCTCTTGCATCCTTTACCAGTGCCAGATAGACCATGGGAGGTGGTAGGCATGGACTTTGTGGGTGATCTTCCATGTTCACAGGGACATAGATTTGTGTGGGTCATTACGGACCATTTCTCCCGGATGGTTCATCTCGTACCGTTATCGAGAATCCCATCTTCCAGGGTACTAGCCAAACTATTCCTCAAGCATGTCTTTAGGCTTCACGGGATGCCAGATCGTATCATTTGTGATAGAGGCCCGCAATTTACTTCCCGTTTCTGGCGAGATCTTTGTAGCCTTCTGCAAATTGAGTTGAATCTCTCTTCGGCATACCATCCGGAGATCAATGGTTTGGTTGAACGTACCAATCAATCTATGATTATATACCTTCAACACTTTGTTGCTGAGAACCTCGATAACTGGTCCTCCCTCCTACCCTGGGCAGAATTTGCCCTTAACAATTCGCTGGCTGAGGCCACTGGGCAGACACCGTTCATACTCAATAATGGGCAACACCCTATGGTACCGGTACCGTTTCCCGCTGCTGCACCTCCTCCTCTTGTGGCCGACTGGGCAACTAATGCCAGAGAGGTTTGGGATCGGACTCAAGAGTCGATCCAAGCAGCTAAGGACCGTATGAAGACGGTGTCCGATCGGTTTCGTCGCCCGGCTCCTGTCTTTTCTCCAGGGGACTTTGTGTGGCTCTCTGCAAAACACGTGAGACTTAGCGTGAGCTCTGTCAAATTTCCTCCTCGCTTCCTGGGTCCTTATGAGGTTCTTCGACAGGTAAATCCTGTAGTCTACCAATTGAAGTTACCTGTCCATCTTAGGATTCATGACAAATTCCATGTCTCACTGCTAAAGCCGGCTATTTTACCTCACGCTCGTGAAGTGCACTCTCCTGCCTCTGATTCCTCTCGCTCTAGCTATGAGGTACGAGCCATAGTTGGTTCTAAGATGGTTAGAGGGCGCAGGTTCTTCTTGATAGATTGGGAGGGCTATGGCCCGGAACATCGCTCTTGGGAGCCTGAGGAGGCTGTCCATGCTCCCGACTTAGTTGCCGATTACCTGCGTTGCCGGGAGGGGGGCCCTTGAGGGGAAGGTACTGTTACGGTTGCTGCGAGCACTGGAGACTATGTCCAGATTTCTTGCTACTGCACATGTGCGAGCGCTGGAGACTAAGTCCAGATTTCTTGCTATTGCACATGTGCGAGCGCCGGAGACTAAGTCCTATCTTGGAGCCATTGCACATGTGCGGGTGACATCATCGCTGACACGAGGTCACATGTCTCTGACACCTTCTATGCCGATTGGTCGCTGGCCATGTGCTTGTGACGCCTTGCTCGGTGATAGGCCAGCATGACGTCACTCCTGTCGTTCTGGCAGCGGATTGGATCTGGTGTCCTCCATCTTGGATGAGGCACAGAGTCTATATAAGACCCTGACACACGCCGCATGGCGCTCAGTCCTCTTGGTTCATGCATAAGAGTAGACGCTCTGTGCGCGTTCCTCTAGGCATTCCCCTGTCTATGCTAGGTGAGCGCTACCGGCAGGGTAGCGTTCTTATACCTTACAGCTTCGGCTGCTGTCCGTATCCTTACCTCTTAGGGGAGCGGACATAGGCAGGTGCCTGAGGCACATGGTCTGGCTGGGCCTTGTGATTCGACTCGTAGGTGGACGTTGCCGCTAGGGTAACGTTCCTTATACTGCGTCTGGCAGTTGTTCGTATCCTCGCACACTAGGGGAGCGAACAGAGGTAGGAGCTTTGTGCGGCTTACGCTGCTGTTCGTCTCTTTTGCACCACTAGAAGAGCGGACCTAGGCAGGTGCCATATCTAGTGGTTCGTGTCCACGCACACTAGTGGAGCGAACGCAGGTAGGAGCTTTGTGCGGCTTACGCTGCTGTTCGTCTCTATTGCACCACTAGAAGAGCGGACCTAGGGAGGTGCCATTTCGCACACATTGCCTTTGTCTCTGTGATTATTAACAGAGATCATTCCACACACCCTCCAAGTAAGGGAGGAATTGCTTTACTTACTTATTATATCCTTCTGTGAGTTAACAGAGGTATTGCCCTCTGCCATAGTCTGCAGCAAAGTCTTTGCACGGTGGACCCTGACTGTCTGATACTCCTTTAGGTTATTATCAGACAGCCCCCCGTAACACAGTCTCTGTCTGTCTGTTTCTCCCTGTCTCTGTGTGTGTCTCTGTGTGTGTCTCTCTGTCTGTCTCTGTTTGCCTTTCTCTGTCTGTCTCGGTCTATCTCGGTCTGTCTGTCTCTGTCTGTCTCTGTTTATGTGTGTCTCTGTCTCTATCTGTGTATCTGTCGCTATCCATGTTTGTCTATCTGTGTCTATCTCTGTCTCTCTATCGCTCTGTCTCTTCCTGTCTCTCTCACTCTGTCTCTCTCTCTCCGTGTCTGTCTGTCTCTATCTCTGTGTCTGTCTGTCTCTCTCTATCTCTGTGTCTGTCTCTTCCCCGTCTGTCTCTGTATTTCTTTGTCTCTTTCTGTCTTTGTCTCTCTCTGTCTTTCTATGCCTGTCTGTTTTTGTCTCTCTTTCTGTCTCTCTCTCTGTCTGTCTGTCTCTGTCTCTTTCCCCGTGTTTCTTTCTGTCTGTCTTTCTCTTTGTCTGGCTTTTTTTTCCTATCTGTCTCTGTCTGTTTGTCTCTGTCTATTTCCCTGTCTGTCTGTGCCTGTCTGTCTGTCTCTCAGTCTGTGTCTGTCTATGTCTGTCTCTCCATTGACATCATATTACCTCACACATAAGCTTCTTATACTATGAATGTCCTTTGTTCCTATAGGAACCAACCACAGCTGCAATTAATAACCTACAATTACTTACTTAATGGAGATTTAGTTTAATGGCAGTTTTTTTTTGGAGAGTAAAGGCTACTTTACACACTGCGATATCGGTCCCGATATCGCTAGCGTGGGTACCCGCCCCCATCTGTTGCGCGACACGGGCATATCGCTGCCCGTGCCGTACAACATCGCCCAGAGCCGTCACACATACTTACCTGTCCGGCGACGTCGCTGTGACCGGCGAACCGCCTCCTTTCTAAGGGGGCGGTCCGTGCGGCGTCACAGCGACGTCACTGAAACGTCACTGAACCGCAGCCCAATAGCAGCGGAGGGGCGGAGATGAGCGGGACGTAACATCCCGCCCACCTCCTTCCTTCCGCATAGCAGACGGGAGGCAGGTAAGGGGAGCTTCCGCGTTCCTGCGGCGTCACACGCAGCGATGTGTGCTGCCGCAGGAACGAGGAACAACTTCGTTACTGCTGCAGTAACGATTTTTAAGAATGGACCCCCGTGTCGCCGATTAGCGATTTTGCACGTTTTTGCAACGATGCAAAATCGCTTATCGGTGTCACACGCAACGGCATCGCTAATGCGGCCGGATGTGCATCACAAATTCCGTGACCCCAACGACTCCGCATTAGCGATGTCGCAGCGTGTAAAGCCCGCTTAACTGTAAAGCATGGAGTTACATTTTCCTGTCAAAACATAGTCAATGACATTCCCTGAGTCACATGAGGCATCTGTCCAAAATTTTGTGATTGTAAATGTGACGGTGCAAATTCCTTAAGCAGACATAAACACACACATAAATACATACACTCAGCTTTATATATTAGATTCTTAAGATCTAGCAAAACAGCTTATGGTATAGAATTCAGTGAGAACTATGCGTTTCAACGCTAGACCTTAGTCATGTTCTGCAGATTTTAAGAATTTCTAATAAAGTGGTATATTTTTTTACTGGACAGCGCTGGAAATCTCTTTTTCTAGTTACAACAAGATGGTTCATTTGGCTCCACTTCTAAATTTGCCTACTGCTACAAGCTTAGCTACATGGTTTATTTCTCATATCAATAAATTAAATGGTGTTCACCAGAACATTATTTCAGATAGACAGGTCCAGTTTTTGGCTATTTTTTGGCATAGTTTTGGCCCCAGATTGATCATCAAGTTGTCATTTTTTCAGGTTACCACCCCAAGACTAAGATATCTCTCACATGATCGTATAAATCGTACAAGGACAATGCGAGAAAATATAGCATTGCACTTGGACCAAAGTTAGTCAATGAGGCAGAGCAAACCAGGAATTGTTTTTCTCATTCAGATTCGGGATGAGAAAAAGCTGCAGCTGCAAGTGGATGCATAAATTTCATGAGCCTCCTCAACACAAGTCAATAAGTACGAGAAAAAAACAGATGGCACAAGGACCATTTGTATGTCATCCATTTTTTACAGATACTCTACTATTGTCACGCTTTTACACGTGGCAGATGCATTCAGATCAATAGATGTCTGACACACAAAAGAAACACACCTTAACAACACCACAAACAAGGGGGAAAGAAGGAACAATGGTGGGACCTGGCGCTAGTGATATGGTAGATGGGATACCTCCTGCCTTTACCTGCCACTGTACCCTGCACTCCCAGCCAGACCCTATACAGGTTTCTCACCTATCGCCGTGCAGGAATGCCTGAAACCCTGGAAAATTCCTACTATAGTCCTGGTTAGTGAGTGGGAAGGTGCTGTAAACCTGAAGTGCTAGAAAGCTGCATGCAGCAAAACTGAAATTAACTGTTTCAGCACCAAGAGAAATGAAACAAAATTTAA
Source organism: Anomaloglossus baeobatrachus (assembly GCF_048569485.1). NCBI lineage: Eukaryota > Metazoa > Chordata > Amphibia > Anura > Aromobatidae > Anomaloglossus > Anomaloglossus baeobatrachus. The sequence goes on from NC_134354.1 coordinate 600,960,683, forward strand.
ATATATAGTCTCAGACGGAGATGAGAGGCTCCAGTCCTAAAGCTGTCACTAGTCTCTAAAAACAGAGATGACTGTGATAGTACCCCCCTTTAACGAGATGCCTCAGGACTCTCAAGACTAGTAATATCAGTCACCTCATATGTAAATAGACCCCTCCAGTTACCAGTAGGAGGCATCACACATTTCAGGAGTAAGGACCTGTGGACAACATCATGGGTGTTAAGTGCTTGGGGGTAGCTCCAGGCATATGGCCGGAAGGTTAAGAATGTCAGTAACTCTAAATTGATCAATAAACCTCGAGCCTAGATCCCCAAACGCACACTTCCACCTGGTGTTTGGACAAATGGGAGGGCTTATAACAGAAGGAGCACTGTGTGAATTTTGAAAAAGTTTAAATAAACTGCGGGCACCATGTCACATTTGCAGGGCCCATATGGTACCTATACAGCAGATAGCCCCCGCAAGTGACCCCATTTTGTAAACTAGACCCCTCAAAGATTTTATTAAGGGGTATAGTGAGCATTTTGAATCCACAGGTACTTCACAAAAATGTTTCTGTACTGACAAATTTCTCACTTTTAGGCTTTGTGCCCACGATCTGGCAACACTGCGTCTAGGATGCAGTGTCAGTGCTACTGCAGAAATGCGAGTGTTGTCCACAGGAGAACTTAGCTTACCATTCCCACGATCTGGGTTTGGGCCACTGTGGACTTTAGCTCTTTTCTTCCCACAGAGAACACTCTCGTCTCCACAGCATAAATTGACATGCTGCGGCTCAGGAAGCTATGCCACAGGTCATTTTATGCTGCGGAAAAACAAGCACAGTGGGCATGAGATTTCTAAAAATCCTTATACTGTGCTTGTACTGCACAATGCAGCATCGTTTTGGATGCAGCCAATACACTCTGCTTGCAAAATGCTGCAAACCCTGATCGTGCACAATCAGTCTAAAAAGCTAGGATGGAGGGATGGATAGATAGAGAGACAAAGGTAAAACACAAATGTAATGTCCCACACCCTACATATTCTAAGCTGGCACCCTTTAGTGTCTTTCATGTGTCAATAAAGGGTGGTTAACTTTTTATCTAGCCAAAAAATAAATAAATAATTAAAAAAAAGATGTGGGATCCCCTTCATTTTTAAAAGCCAGCTAGGGTTGAAGCTCCCAGCTTCACATTGGCTGATAATCCATAACAGAGGGCACCCCATGATGTTTTTTTAATTACTTGTAAATAAAAAATTTTAAAAAAATGTGGGGTCCCGCTAAATTGGATTACCAGTCATGGTGAAGCTGACAGCTGTGGTCTGGTATTCTCAGGGTGGGAAAGTCCATGGTTATTGGGCCTTCCCCAGCCTAAAAATAGTAGACCGCAGCCGCTCCAGAAGTGGCACATCCATTAGATGCACCAATCCTGTCAGCTGCATCAAGCACAGGGGGGCTGGTGATGTTGAGGCGTCTATCATATACCCGGGATTACTAACTCAGTGAGTAATAAAATAATAAAGACAACAAAAAAATTATTTTAAAAAATGCTCCCTAAAGCATTCTCTCTTTCACCAATTTATGGAAAAGAAAAAAAATTCGGTCAGCTGTAAATAATTTTAGAGGTCCCACAAAGACTCTGTGTTTCAGGATATGGGGGCACACTCAGAGAATGTATTTCTCATTTTCTGGAAGTGCAGGCACTCCATGTGAGGAGTGTGGGTACAGTGATCCCACTGAGAATACTGCAGCCACACTCCCTGGGTCCAACCTATATCATTGTGAACTGCAGTAACCTCACTGCTTGCTTCAAGCTATGAATTCACGTATTTCAGACATGCTAGGGAGTGATCTTTAACAATGACTGTACTATCAATTTACTCGGACATTAATTATTGTGTGTTATGAAAACCAATACCTGGTCACTGCAAAAAGTGCTTTTAATAATTTTCTTTCAACTTATCACTCAAACAGAAGAAGTAAAGGTACTATTTAAATGAGCCTTAAGTTCATGGGTCTATTTACCTTTGGCAATTTGTCCAAGAGACAAGAACCACCTGTGGAGAGGTACAGAAAGACATGGAATCAGCAGGTACAATTGTTTCAAAGAAAACAATAAAGAATGCATTCAACTCCAGAGCCTAAATGCATACTTACCACCAAAACTCTAATGCTAAACAAAGCCATGTTCAAGCATGTTTAAAGTTTGCACAACAATATTAAGACAAGCCTTGCCTTTGAAATACTGGGAGAATATTGTTGGCTCAGATGAGTCCAAAAGTGGACCATTTGGATGCCATAATAAACACCATGTTAGGAGGCCTTTAAAGCCATAACAACTCTGAAATTTGGAGGTGGGAATATCATGGTCTGGGGTGGTTTTTCAGCATTCAGTACTGGTAATCATTATTTGATTGAAAGATTGATGATTAGACAAATACTGAGACATTCTTGATAAAAATCTTCTGCCATCTACCAGGATGATGAAGATGAAATGAGGGTGGACATTTCATCAAGACAATGATCCCAAACATACTGCCAAGTAAACTTTCAATAGGTTTAAAAGAAAGAAAATAAAGCTGCTGGAATAGCCCAGTCAATCTCCTGACCCGAGTCCAATAGAACATTTATGGAAGGAACTATAGATCACAGTTCATAGAAGGAGCTCATAAAACCTTCAGGATTTGTTTGTGTGAAAGCATAGGCCAAAATCACACCTGAGCAATGTATGTAACTAGCTTCCCCATACAGGAGGCGTCTTAACGATGTCATCACCAACAAAGGCTTTTCTATGAAGCATTAAATAACATTTAGTAAGTATGTTCCATACTATTTCATTGTATCATTTCTCATTATATAACATAAGTTAATTTATGGAATTCAATGGTTTTATTTCTTTGCTTGTGTGGATTGGATGGTTTATTACCAAGATTGGGTGAAAAATAATGTTAATAGCTCCTTTACAAACATATTTACTTAGAAAATTGATGACATATTCAATACTTTTTTCACTTGCTCTCTTTATATATGTTCCACTGCCTTATGAAATTTGGAGATGCAGACAAAAATCTTTAGATGCAAACCAAGACTGCAGGGCATTATGGGAAAGCAAGCTCTGCCAACTGGGATTGCTGATCTCAGACTTACCACCAATGTACTAGGTATCATAATTCTATAGTAGTGACAACTTCAGGGCATTGTGAGGAAGGTAGTGTGGCCATGTAAAGAAACATTAGCCCTCTTAGCAATAGTGCTGGGAAGATTTTCCTTATTTCAGCGAACTGCAAATCGAATATCAAAAGTGTATGGAATTGTGTGAAAACACAAATGTCTAATTCAATCCTTCACTAATTGATTAGTTGATCTCTAACTGAAGTAGTGACTAAAAACATAATAATCAATTAATAATATTAGAAATTCTATATTTTTTCTTATTCTAGTTGATGCCAGAATTCTAGGTTTTAGTTGTATTTTTATATAAAAATAGTCAAAGTAAATTCTATTTTTGGGGAGTTTCTAGGAGGAAGAGAAGAAATTGCAAGGAATTTATTTTTGGCCTTTTTTGTTATTTGCCCTTATTTTTACAGATAATTGAAATCTTTTGGTTCTTTTTCAATAGATCTTTTTCTTCGAGTATGTTGGAACATGTTGTTGCAACTGTAGTATTGTAAAGTTTCTCTTGGGAGTGAGCCTTTCATTAATTCTCAAGGCTGTGCGAAAATAGTAGGTACACCCACATGTGCACGGTTAATATCACCTCTTTAAACTGAATATGTCTATTACAGAACTTTAAGCAGACAAAAATGTGTAGCTAAAAGTAAATATGGAAGACCTTCTACAAAAAAAAAATACTGTAAAGAATCTTATAAAATCATATATGATTTTTAAATAAATTAAAGGGGTAAGCCATACATTTCTAATGAGGAATACATCTGAATCTGGGGTATTCATGTATGGGAAGAAGAGTTTCCTTGACCTCACTATTACAGGATATGGTAAGATGGGTACCTGCAAAGCACATGAATGTTATTAAAGCTGTGTGAGTTCTGCTAACTACAGCAGATGCAGTTTTATTTCTTCACATTAAATCCATTAAGGGAAAAGCACAATAATACATTTTGATGTTGTGATTTTTATATAAGTACAAATGTATATATAAACACAACACCGGTTCTTTTTCCCCTTTTCATGAGCTTAATTCAAGGATCTAAGACTTTTTGTATGTACACAAAAGGCCTTTTTCTCTCAAATTAAGTTCACAAATATGTTTAAATCGCAACCACACCAACCCAGGACTTCTACATTCAGCATCTTTGCCTCCAATATCATCTGGGACCAGTCACCTGGACAGCTGCTGCAACAATTGTATTGTATTACCAACATATTTCTGCAGAAATGTTGATAGTGGGAAGCACAGAATATTAAACAGATAGAAAATATAGAATTTGGGTGCCAACAAGAAGGACTAAGCAATAAAATATGCGATGAGAGGAGAGTAAAGGTGCCTAGTCACAAAAAATTTCATACCTAAATCATAATATAACAATGTAGGAGCTGTACTATCGCACATATAACACTGACAAAAAAAACACACCTTTAAAAACAATTAAAAATGTGTTGAACAAGGAAGACAAGATGATAAAAATGAGGGGATGAATAGGTAATAATAAAAAACTAATCCCCGTTAAGCTATGATATACACAATGCATATGCTTATGCAAAAAACAGTGTCTGCCAAGCAAATATAGTATCAAAACTTGCAGGCACTCTTATATAGGATGGTACAAAAGATGATGTAACCATAAACTCAAAGTAAATATATTGAAACATGAAAACTAAAATATAATAAACATAATTAGTAATGGGTGAATCCTAACTACAGTATAAAGTTTGGGATTTGTTGTGGACACCTAGTATCCGAGCATGAACCCCGAACATGGACTTCTCAGGGAAGTCTGTGTTACTGATCGGGTTTAGCCACCCCAATAAAAAATAAAAAAGTTAAAAGAAAAAAAAAGATATTAAAGCAGGAAAAATATACTTACTGAGTATCCCACATGGCTGTCACACTACTTCCAGGTTGCTTATTTAATCTCATGCATATTCACTACTTCCCAGTTCACCATGTGTAAGAGTGTCTGTGATTGGCTGTAGTCAGACTGCCAGCATGCTGACATTTCTGATTTGTTGCCATCACAAAGGCTGTCTGGGCCCCCTAATGCAGTGTAAAAATAAATTAACTAAAAAAATGGCATATACTCCACCATATCTTGATACCCAGTGCAAATAAAGCAAACAGCTGTAGGTTGCAGCCCCAACTATGCGCATTTTTTTGGATGTGTATCAAAATAAGAGGGATGCCATGCAGCTTTTTAAAAATTATTTAAATAAATAACTTAAAAACAAAGCATGAGGTCCCCCCAATTATGATACTCAGTCAAGTTTAAGCCGACAGCTGTGGGCTCCCACCTGCCTAAAAATAGCAGCCCGTAGCCACTCAGAATTGTTGAATTCATTAGAATATATTGTAATATATTCTAATATAAATATATTGAGTTCAGAAGAACTGCATCTTCTGGCAGAAAACCACAGGGTTTTTTTCCCCGACATGCAGATTTGGTGCCAGAGTTTATACACCAAATTCCTGCACCAACACTGCAGCTCTTGGCAAAAAAATGCAAAAAATATAGTTTTGATGCAGTTTTGGTGTGGTTTTCTACACATTTGGTGCAGAAATCTGGTGCAGACATTTCAGCACCAGATTTACATCTCCTGGCAAAAAAAACACAGTTTAGGTTTTGTTTTCTGCCAGGAGATGCAGATATGTCTGCACAAAATTGCTGCACAAAATTTGCATTTCCTGGCAGAAAGCTGCATTTTTTTGTGCTGTTTTCTGCCAGAAGAGGCAGATTTAGTGCTGGAATTTATACACCAAATTCCTACACCAAATTTGCATCTACTGGCAAAGGTTTGATGCAGTTTTGGTCAGTAAATGCAGTATTGGTGCAGGAATCTGGTGTATAAATTCCAGCATCAAATCTGCATCTCTTGACAAAAAAAAATGTGGTTTTCTTCTAGGAGATGCAGGTCTCATTGAATGCAATAAGTTCACCTGAGATCAGTTTACCTGAGGTAACAGATGGGGTACCATGGAACTTATATTTTTGACCACAGGTAAACTAAATGCGAGTTAGTGTCTGCCTGAAGCTGCAGCTGGCAGTCATGTTATCTAATGTGCCCTTGCACTGTGACTTCAATAAGTAGCAGAGCCTAGATCATTGTGGGACATAGTGGTGTGGATTACATCAGACCTGAGTGTTTGGGAGACAATGAATTGGAGGAAGTGAGTGTTTTTTGTTTGTTTTTTGTTAAATATAGAATTTTCCTCTGTGTTTTGTGTTAAATTTCTTTTTACTTATAGGATTAGTAACGTGGGGGTCTCAGAGACACCTCTCGATTACTAGTCCAGTACTTAGTAGCAGCTTTGATTTTGACAAATCACAGCTGTCATTAACCCCTTATGTTACCCTGATTGTCATCATACCAGGGCCATTGGGGTGAGCCAGGTAAAGATCCAAAATTGTTGCATCTAAATGATGTGACAGTTCCACAGCAACTGCAGGATACTATTTTTAGGTTGGAGGGGCCCAATAACCATGAACTTCCCCAGCCTGAAAATACCAGCTCACAGCTGTTCGCATTATCTTGGTTTGGTATCAAAACTGGGGGAACCATACAGCATTTTTTAAAAAAAAAATATTTTTTAAATAATTTTTTAACAGCTTTACAGGGTCCCACGTATTTTGATACACAAACAAGATAACGCACACAGCTCGGGGTTGCGACAGTAGCCATCTGCTTTATCTGTGCTGGGAATCAATATATGGGGACCCTTCATTATGTTTTACAATAATTTATTTATTTTTACACTCCACAACCAATCACAGATGCCAGTACGCCAGATGTCTTACTACAACCAGTCACAGAAGCTGTCACAGTGGATGGGTGGGGAAGCAGTGAATATGCATGAAAGTTAATGAGCCGACCCAGAAGCAGTGTGACAGCTGTACAGGAGACTCGGTGAGTATAACTGTCCAGCTTTGCAGCCCTCTATCCCTTTCTACCACCATTTTACAGCACAATGTTTGAGTCCTGTTAGACTTATATGGAGTTCGGTGTCCCAAACCAGAAGTCCTGCCAGACCGCCAAACCCATATATTTAAACATGATACCATATATCAAAAATAATAAAAAATATTGAATGAATAAAAATGAAATAGATGGTTTTATAATAGCAGCCAAAACGAGATAATTGTGAGAGTTTCCTATAATAGCTGAGATAATATATACAATGCACACAATGCAATGGATAAGTGCAGCAAATTTGGAATCACGGCAGGATACATTCTAAATAAGTGCATAGTGTCCAAACATATCAAAACTAATACCCTACGCATGTTGCTACCTTAGTAGCTTCATCAGGGAAGTCTAGCCCGATATGGATATTATATCTATCCCCTCATTCTTATCATCTTGTCTCTCTTGTTCAACATGTTTTTAAATGTTTTTAAAGGTGTGTTGATTTTGTCAGTGTTATATAGGCAATAATAAAGATCATACTTTCTTATATTGCGAACTCAGTGTGCACATTTTGTTACTAGGCAGCTTTTTTTTCCTGTTATCACAATGAATTTCTGCAAAAACTGTTAGAAACCATCTTAGGGAAGCTCAGTGGCATGATCATCATTTTCATCAAGGTCTGCTCCTTACTGCATTTCATTGTCATAGCCCACTTGAGTGGGCAGATGCTCAAATTCGACAGTGTCTGGCACATTGGTGTGGTGTTCTATTCATGGATGAATCTCAGTTTTAAGTGTAACATGCAGATGGCAGACTGCCTGTATTTCATGATGTGGATGAGCGTGTTGCTGATGTCAACATTGTGTATCGAGTGATCCATAGTGGCAATGGTATGGGCAGGCATATGTTATGGACAATGATCATAGGTACATTTTATTGATGCTATTTTGAATCTACAGGGATACCATGATGTGATTCTGAGGCCCATTTTTGTGTCATTCATCCAAGATCACTACCTCACGTTTCAGCATAATAATGCATGGCTCTATATTGCAAGAACTTGTACACAATTCCCTGAATCTGAGACCACACAAGCTCTTGCAAAGCCAGTGTAATCATTGGATATGTCACCAATTGAGCATGTTTGGGATGCTCTGGATTGTCATATATGACTGCATTTTTAAGTTCCTACCAATATACAGCATCTTTGCACAGCCATTAAAGAGGCGTAGACCCGCATTCCCAGTCCACAATCAACAACCTGATCAACTCGATGCAGAGATGTGTTGCACTGCTTGAGGTAAATTTTGATGAGATACTGATTGTTTTTCTAATCCCCAATACTGTAAAACTGTACATTTTATAATGGCCTTTATTGTGCCCAGCCTAAGGCACACCTCTGCAATAATCATGCTGGGTAATTAGCATCTAAATATGCCCCACCTATAAGGTGGATAGATTATCTCAGCAAAGGAGAAGTGCCCACTAACACATATTTAGACAAGTTTGTGAACAATATTTGAGGAAAAAAAGGCCTTTTGTCTTAATAGAAAACATCTTAGATCTTTCTGCTCAGTTCAATATATATATATATATATATATATATATATATATGTGTATGTGTGTGTATATATATATATATATATATATATATATATATATATATATATATATACAGACCTAGCTGGATTAAAAAAATCCAGTTCCAGCCTGAATCGATATCTCGCTGAACGCCGGTCCGCGTATAAGTCTATGGGGACCAGATTCTAGTGCTTCAAAATGGTGGTAGAAGGGATAGGGGAATTGGAGCAAGCGCTTCATATTAGATTATTCTTCTTCAGTGCCTGCTCATTATTGCTCATCCTTATTTGCTGCTTCCCCCCACTGGCAGTCCTGACAATGTGTGACAGCATCTGACTGCAACTAATCACAGGGTCTGTCTTTGGGTCACTGTAGATTGGAGTAAAATAAATAAATTAAAAAATTGACATAAATTGCCCATGATATGATATGATATATGATTTTTGTCTCCCAGCTGGTGGGAGACAAAAGCAGTAAATATGGATGAGCAATAATGAGTGGCCCCAGAAGAATATTATGATACCCAGCACAGATAGAGCATACAGCTACAGGCTGCAGCCCATAGCAGTGTGCTTATCTTGGCTGCGATTCAAAATAAGAGTAACTGCATGCATTTGTTTGTTTTTTTAAATATGTAAATAAATAATTTAGAAAAACAGCAGTAGTACCCCCAATTTTGATACCCAGAAATAATAAAGCCAGAAAGCTGGGGGCTGGTATTCTCAGGCTGTGGAGACCCATGCTTACGGCACCCCACAGCCTAAATATAGCAGCCACCTGGAATTGCCGCATACATTAGATACCAGAATGCCGACACTTTACCCGCCTCTTCCCGATTGCACTGTTTTTTTTTATTATTTATTTAAATAATTTAAAATCCACATGTGGTTCCTCTTATTTTGATACACAGCCAAGATAACTGCACAGCTGGGGGCTGCAGCCTGTGGCTGTATGCTTTATCTGTGCTTGCTATCATAATATGGGGGGACAATATGCCAATGTATTTATTTATATTTATTCATTTTTACACTAATCTACAGTGACGCACAGACAGCGCCTGTGATTGGTTGCAGTCAGATGCTATCACACAGGCCGGAGGCGCGTCTGACTGCAACCAGTCACAGATGCCCGGACAGCTGGTGGGAGGCAAAAGCAGTAAATATGGATGAGAAATAATGAGTGGCTCCAGAAGAAGAGTGTTTGGTCTGGAAGCAGTTACAACCGCAGTAGAGACTCAGTAAGTATGAAGTGCTAGCTCCATTCTTATTTTCTTTTATTTTTCTTTATTTTTCTTACTTCCCGAGTTGTTGTACCCAGCTAATTAGCCTAGGTCTGGCACTTGGGTAATTGGAAACTGCTCAGATCTGTACTAAAGTTTGGGCCTACCCATCACTAGTGTGTATATATATATAAATATATATATATATATATATATATACTGTATATAGGTATATACAGTATATATATATATATATATATATATATATATATATATATATATATACTGTATATAGGTATATACATATTTATATATATAAGAAGTCAGAACAGCACCCCAATTACAGGTACTAGGTGCCAGGCCTTACCACCATCTTCTAAAAAGCTGCATAAGTATATCCAGAAAAAAAGCATAGGCAGCGGTTCTCAGAATGGTGCCACTTTTGGATATTATCTGTCAGCTAGGCCTCTAAAAGTCACTTGAAATGTGATGTGGTCTCTATTAAAAATGGTTTTGTAGATTTGTAAATTTTGCTGGAAAAATGAGAACTTTCTGATAAATTTTAAACCCTTCAAACTTTCCAACTCCTCAAAAAATTGTTTTTTAAAAAATTGCGCTCATGTAAAGTAGACATGTGAGAAATGCTATTTAGTAACTATTTTGTGTGACATAACTGGAATTTAAAATTCTAAGTTTAAAAATTGCTAATTTTTTTGCCAAATTTTACATTTTTTCTCAAATAAACACAATATATTGGCTTATATTTACAACTATTATGGAGTATAATATGGCATGAAAAAATAATCTCAGAATTACTGGGATTTGTTGAAGTGTTCCAGAGTTATAACCCGCCATAGTGACACTGGTCAGAATTGAAAAACATGGCCTGGTCATTACGGTGAAAGTGGGCTTTGGGTTTAACTGGTTAATAGATAAGGCTAATGGAATTATCTTTTGGTTAGATGCTGCTTCACCTGCAGTCATTTTATATCTAGCAAGAGAGGATTATGAGAGGAAGTTGTAAAAAGTAAAAACAACAAGAATATGCTAGGTAAGAGACTAAAGAGTCTAGCAAGCCTAGCAAGAGTTTTAAAGGGTAAAAGCAAAATTGTAATTAAGGATAGTGATGTAAAAAACTAGACAGTATACCAAGTACTAAGGCACTGTGCTATAAATAATAAAACAACATTCCTGTATATGTGTGAAGTGTCAGTGTGTTGCCAGATTTTTACATCAATGACTTTACCTTTGACGTCTCATCTGATTAGCTTTAAGTTGTTTCTTCTCCATCTGCTCAGACCTTCATGCCAACATCTTCTAGCCATGACTCGTCATTTCAGACTGATCACGGCAACCCTGAAAATAACAAGGTCACATATATAATATACTGTATATATACATTTGTCTTATAAATAAAAAATCTCCCAATACTGCTGCCCTGAATACAAACACGTAACACACCATTATTATACTTTTGGCCATGCGCCATTCAAATTATAAATTGGTAAGCCAGCACTGCGCCAACAATTAATTTCGGCCATCCTATAAATATTAAATAATCAGTCTGTGAGCTCCCGAATTTATCTGGAGACTATAAGCACATGATGCCTTTTTGTTGCATTTTTTAAATGGATTTCCTGTGAAGATATGAAGTTACACAGAACAAGCTATATGAAAGAGATTTCTGAAATCTCATGCCCATGTTGCATTAATTCTGTGTAAAAAAAATACATGAAAACATGTATTTCATGCAGTGCTTTCCCTGCCAACACATAAGAATTTGCTGTAGACGTTTCTGCTAATATTCCTTAATGTGAGCACATGGTCTTAGCTCATGCCCCACACACACATTCATTAAAAGTCCCTGATAGTGTCATTATCAATTAGAGAGTGGGAGAAGACATTATCAAGGTTCTATAATGAATTTGGGGGTGGGAGACAATGCTTTCAGTTACTTATCAAAATTTGGATTTGGTCCTCAGCTACATGTTAGTGTGTATAAGCTCTTGTAGCGTTCTTGATCCTATAAGCAAATAAAAAATGTCTGTAGAGCCCCTGTGTTACGGTTGCTGTGGCTCTGGAGACTATGTCCGGATTTCTTGCTACTGCACATGTGCAAGTGCTGGAGACTAAAGGCTACTTTACACGGTACGACCGATTGTGCGATTTCACAATCGATCGTACCCGCCCCCGTCCTTTTTGCGCCACGGGCAAATCGCTGCCCGTGTCGCACAAAGTTAGTAACCCCCGTCACACATACTTACCTCTCGTGCGACCACGCTGTGGGCGGCGAACGTCCACTTCCTGGAGTGGGAGGGACGTTCAGCGTCACAGCGACGTCACACGACCGCCGGCCAATAGAAGCAGAGGGGCGGAGATGAGCGGGACGTAAACATCCCGCCCACCTCCTTCCTTCCACATAGAGCCGGCGGCGGCCGCGGGAGGCAGGTGAGCTGCTCATCGTTCCCGTGGTGTCACACGGAGCGGCGTGTGCTACCACGGAAACGATGGTCAATTAAATTAAACGATATTATGGAACCTAGCGAGCAGTACCCGACTCACGATTTGTGAGCGATACTGCGTCGCTAGGAGGTGTCACACAGGCCGGCATCGCCAGCGATGCCGGATATGCGTCACAAAAACCGTGACCCCGACGATCTATCGCACGATAGATTGTCTGGTGTAAAGCAGCCTTAAGTCCTATCTTGGAGCCATTGCAAATGTGCGGGTGACATCATCGCTGACACGAGGTCACATGTCTCTGACACCTTCTAAGCTGATTGGCCACTGGTCATGTGCTTGTGACACGTGGTCACATGTCTCTGACACCTTCTATGCCGATTGGTTGCTGGTCATGTGCTTGTGACGCTTTGCTCGGTGATAGGCCAGCGTGACGTCATTGCTGTCATTCTGGCAGCGGATTGGCTCTGGTGTCCTCCATCTTGGATGAGGCACAGAGTCTATATAAGACCCTGACGCACGCTGCCTGGCGCTCAGTCCTCTTGGTTCATGCATGAGGGTAGACGCCCTGTGCACGTCCCTCTAGGCATCTCTCGGCCTATGTTAGGTGAGCGCTACCGGCAGGGTAGCGTTCTTATACCTTACAGCTTCGGCTGCAGTCCGTATCCTTACCTCTTAGTGGAGCGGACATAGGCAGGTGCCTGAGGCACATGGTCCGGCTGGGCCTTGTGATTCTACTCGTAGGTGGACGTTGCCGCTAGGGTAACGTTCCTTATACTGCGTCTGGCAGTTGTTCGTATCCTCGTACACTAGGGGAGCGAACAGAGGTAGGAGCTTTGTGCGGCTTATGCTGCTGTCCATCTCTTTTGCACCACTAGAAGAGTGGACCTAGGCAGGTGCCATATCTAGTGGTTCGTGTCCTCACACACTAGTGGAGCGAACGCAGGTAGGAGCTTTGTGCGGCTTATGCTGCTGTCCATCTCTTTTGCACCACTAGAAGAGCGGACCTAGGCAGGTGCCATATCTAGTGGTTCATGTCCTCGCACACTAGTGGAGCGAACGCAGGTAGGAGCTTTGTGCGGCTTACGCTGCTGTCCGTCTCCTGGCACCACTAGAGGAACGGACCTAGGTAGGTGCCATTTCCCACTCACTGCTTTTGTCTCTGTGATCTTTAACAGAGACCATTCCACAAACCCTCCAAGTAAGGGAGGAATTGCTTTATTTTCTAGTTATATTCCTCTGTGAGTTTAACAGAGGTATTGCACTCTGCACTTGTGCTATTATTTTTTACAGTGGCACACTTATATACCCCTTATCCTCTGCCATAGTCTGCAGCAGAGTCTTTGCACGGTGGACCCTGACTGTCTGACATTCCTTTAGGTTTTATTATCAGACAGCCCCCGTAACACCCTGTTAGGAGTCTAGGTCCTTCCCGGAGGGATATCTGGCTAGTTTCTGTGTCAAGACTCCTAAATGGGGCTCCACAGACATTTTTGATTTGCATATTTCCCAGGGGGCAATGCACCCAGGATTTCACTGTTTTGAGCGCCCTCATTGGCTGCCGGCGGTGTTTTCTCTGGCTGGTCTCCCCGAGACCAGTGATTGTTTTGTCTTGTTGGTCTACTAGACATTGCTCCCACCTGGCCAGAATTCTGCTCCACACTGATGAGGAGCAATACCTCAAAACAGCTGTCTGTGGATGGATACCTGGCCTTTGTCATATCTTTAAACTTGTCAAAAAGTTGGATATTGACTAAAAGGGCCACTTAATATGGTGGTTATGGTGGTCTCCTAAAAAGAGCCACTCCTTGGCTAGGTCCTTCCCAGAGGGAAATCTGGCTAGTTTCTATGTTGAGACTCCTAACAGGGGTTCCACAGAAATTTTTGATTTCCATATTTCCCAGGGGGCCATGCACCTAGGATTTCACTGTTTTGAGCGCCCTTGTTGGCTGCCAGCGATGTTTTCTCTAGCTGGTCTCCCCAAGATCAGTGATTGTTTTGTCTTGCAGATCCTATAAGGACTTGTGTTCATCCCTTAAATAGGGTTGTCCCCTTTGTGGTGCCTTTTTGGTATAATGCCACTTATCCCGAACCCCTTCTTGGTATAATATCCTCCATTGTGGGCCCTTTCCAGTAACAATGTGTCCCACACTGACCTCTTCCTGGCATAGTGTCTCACAATCTGGGCTCCTTCGTGGTATAAGGTGCCTTATTCTGTTCCCCTTTCTGGTATGATATGCCCCATCCTAGGGTTCCTTTCTTTGTATATTATGCAACATCCTGGTTCCCTTTTTGGTATAATGTGCACTATTCTGGTCACCTTCATGATATAATGTGCCCCATCCTGGATCATTTCCTGTATATTGTGTCACATCTCAGGCCTCTTACTGGTATACACTGACAAGCAAAAGGGTAACAATGTTTTGATCTTTTGACTGTCGGGTTCCATATCTTACCATCCACTACAGCTTTGAGCATGATACGACCTTCATTTTACTACAATCATCTTGGCTATCTCCTACATAAAGTTGAGTTCCAACTATTTTGCATATAATTAGTTATGTAGATTAATGGGATGTCACAGCTTTGTTACTGTTTGGCTTCTGCTGTTTGAACCTAATAGCTCAGTGTGTTATTAGGTTTATTCTCAAGTGAAAGGTCACTGCTTTTATTCAAGGAGCAGCCATTAAGATTTTCCAAGAAAAGAGAAACAGCATAATCTAAATTATCGATAGTGGTCTCTCAGCCAAGTAAATGGGAAACAGCATAATGTGAGTGTCATGACAGTTGAGAGAACAAAAAATTAAGTCCATCCTTTCAAAAGCCAAGAGGTGGACATCCAAGCAAAATATCAAGTTAACTCATTAAGAGGTTTATCAGTTCTGAAGCGACAAGTATGGCAGTAGAGGTGGCTTGTATGCTTTGTAATAGGGAGATCACAGATGTTAATGCAAGCACTGTGTGGCACATGTTAAAGAAGTATGGAATGGTGACATGCAAAAAGGTGAAGAAACTTCACTTCACTATTACTATAAAAAGCGCTGCTCGAGTTTTCAAAAAAGTATAAAGAGTTTACAGTAGAAGACTGCAACGTGTGATTTGGAGATGAAAGTCAATACACTAGGCTCTGATGGGCGCAAATAGGTCTGGAAACAGCAAAGGAAAAAGAGGCTAATGGATTGAGATATTGAGGATACTGTAAAGTTTGGTGGAGGAAGCCTGATGTTATGATAATGTGGGGTTGTTTCAGAGCCAAAGGCACTGAATTCGTTACCAGGATCAATGGTGATCTCAATGCTATATGCTAGTATCCTACAAGAAAAGTTACTTTGTACACTCAAGTACTATGGGAATGAAAAAAATGACATAGTGACCATGCAGAACAACGACCCTAGTATTTTTCAAGAATGGACACAAAATAGTTCAATAACAATGAAGTAGAGGTGCTGGATTGACACCCACAGTTCACAGACCTAAACCAATTGAACACTTGTAGGTAGAGTTCAGGAAAAAGCTATATACATACCCAAGTGTGTTACACAGTATGCACCAACATCAGGAACATCTAAAGGAGACCTGGAATCTATATTTTGGTTGAGACATTATCAAGAGTACACCCAGAAGGATTCAGACAGTGTTGAAAGCCAAGGGTTGACATACAAACTACTAACAGAATAATAAAAATAAAATTTAGATTTTTAGGAGCAAACCAGTAACAATGCAGTGACATGACAAGAATCTGCATATCTAATCATATGCTAAATAGTTACAAGTCAATTTATTGTCTATAAGAAAGGTAGTCACATTCTCAAAGCTGAAATGAATGGTAATATATGGAGCCTAAAAGACTAAAGTTCAAAACAATGTTACACTTTTGCTCATCAGTACATGAGTGTAATTTCCCCATCCTGGTACAAAGTGCGCCATCCTGGATCGACCAATGGTATAATGTGCCCCATCCTGGTTTATTCCTGGTATAATGTGCCCCATCCTGATATAAAGTGTCCGCTCCTAGGTCCAACCCTGTTATAATATTTCACATCATGGTAAAATGTGCCCTATCCTAGATCTATCCCTGGGATAATGTCACCCATAACAAAGAAGAAAAACCTGACTACCCATCTTTTTCTGAGCCCCCAACATGCAGCAGATTCTTCTACAGCTGGCATTGGAGCCGGCAGCTGATGTCATCTCATTGTGGATGTGCACCATAGTGAGGGGCACAACGACTTAAGCTGCCATCCTCTGACTGGTTGATGGTGTGTATTGCAGCACAGCTCACTGTGCAAAACTACAATACAGCTGAATGTGTGTTTGAAGACATACATCCATCTGAAATAGGTGCCGGTGTCAACGGGCCCCCTCCATCACTGGGCCCTGTTGCAGCTGCATCAGTGATATGTCTGCCCTTGTTTTCACATGACATTGTGTCATGAAATCATTAGTAGTAGAGACTGGCAAGGCACCATGAAGCATTGGGGGATTGATAAGTTGCATTATTCTAAAGGCTGATTTACATGCAACAACATCGCTAACGAGATATTGCTGGGGTCATGGAATTCGTGACGCACATCCGGCCTCGTTAGCGACATTGTTGCGTGTGACACTTACGAGCGACCACTAACGATCCGAAAAATGGCAAAAATTGTTGATTGTTGACACGTGGTTCCTTTCCCAAATATCGTTTGATCATTTTGGATGCAGGTTGTTCGTTGTTCCTGAGGCAGCACACATCGCTACGTGTGACACTCCAGGAACGACGAACAGCAGCGTTCCTGTGTCCTCCGGCAAAGAGGTTGGAGTGACGTTAATGCGGCTGCTATCTGCCCCTCCGCTTCTATCGGTGGCCCATTGTGTGACGTCGCTGTGACGCCGCATGAACCTCCCCCTTAAAAAAAGAGTTTGTTCTCTGACCACAGCAATGTCGTTAGGAAGGTATGTGCGTGTGACGGGTAATAGCGATAATGTTCGCCACGGTCAATGATTTGCCCATGACGCACGCACGACGGGGGCGGGTGTGATCGCTAGCGACATTGCTAGCGATGTCGCCACGTGTAAAGCGTCCTTAACTGATACTATGGAAGTTACATGTGAATTCTGCTAACCTCTAGGTTAGAGATTTATACAGCTCCCAATGGATTCTTGAGGGCTCTGTAAATCAGAAGGAATTTAGCTCCCCTTAAAATGGTTGGAGAAAAGTAGTACTCTATAATTGATTGAAAACCACTAATAGTAGATTAAGCAAATTTTAATACAGGCCAATAGAATTTGCATTGTTTGCAATTTTGGTAGGTACATAAAATTTAAAAATGTCCTATATTTTAAGATGTGGAACTTTGGAAACAAAATCTCAACCTGCCAATATATCTTATTATTTAGGTATATTATTTCCTCTACTTTTTTTTCTTTTAGCTATATTATTTTCTATTTCGGCAAACTCAATCCTACTTTATGAAATTAATAATAAATCTTAAAATTATTCTAACTTAATTCCCAAACCTAATTCTTTTGGACTGCTTATACTGATGTAAAAACAATATGTTTTTTTTACAGCAGACTGCTGAAATTTGTTGTTTGGTCAGGGAAAAATGGTAAGGAAACTAACAACCTTTGTTAAGCAAAGTATGAAGTAGTGTCAGCACAATAATTCCATTGTGAGATGTTAAAAAGAGAACACGTCTTGTGTGGTGGCTTTAGCAGACAATAAAAAGTGATAATGAAATGCAATGCCTCTTGATATTTTTTTCAGACTCTACAGAAGGTGCAGTTGTCTCCTGCTATTGAACATTGCTAGGAGACATTTCAAGCAAGCTGTCTGAAAGGATTAGTTATGAAGGATGAAAAATATACACGTGTCAACCCAATCTGCCATTGTAATAGGGAAACTACTTCCCAAAAGGTTTCAAATCTCAAAGACTGATAGCTAAATTCATAAAAAATAATTAAACATGTTTTATGATGAGGCAATAAAAAGTCATTTTAAGCATTTGCTTAAATTCCAGTACCTTATTCATTTGCCATATGTCTAAATCTGTAGCCAATTTGCGGCAAACATTTAAATAAATACTTAATTTTATTGCAAACTTATGTTTTGACAATAAACAGAAAACATGTCAGTTAAGGTCCTAGGAAGCCAATGTAGATTTTCGGCCAAGTTCACTTTTTCATGTTTATTTCTTTAATGAAGAATGTAATCTGCTAGAAAATCTGTTATTAAATATCTTCTCAAAATTGAAAAAACCTCAATTACTTTCCTGTTTGCTCTCTCTGAGAAAAAAATATGCTATCACAAATATTACCACCCTCTTAATATAGTTAGTACACATAAATGTCTGGTGGTGATATTATCTGGCTGTTTACTGTTTATAAGTGACCATTTTGTTTGAAGATAGCAATTTGACAAGCAGAACAGTAACAGTCTGCACTGCGAGGCATGTACTTTATTAGAAATTCCCTTTAATGCCTCTCTGTGCCTAACATTGCAATGGGGATTGATAAAAGTAAAACTTTTGCAAATTAAATTTTATCATTTACTCAAAAGCTATGTGAATTTTACAAAATTCTTCTAAATATTGTCCCAACCAAAATCAAGCAAGAATCTATTTCAATCGTTATGGTTGTCATAATAGGGCAACAACCCAATAATAGTTTTCTGTTAGTTTTGTTCACATGTCCAATCAGACAATCCATTTGTTGGTTCTATTTTACTAAAAGATATATATAAAAATTGTTCCTTTTCATCACTTCTGCAAAATGAAATAGAGGTGTTCTGTCCTCCCTGCATAAACCCTGGGGTGTATGCAGTTTGACAGGCAGCTAAACCCTTACCCATTTAATCCAATGAGGAGATTGTTGCTTGAAGGAAGTCTGTATTTATTGAATGTTAACCCCTTCACAAGCGGCCGATTTTTCACTTTCCGTTTTTTTCCGCCATTCTTCTTCCGAGACATAATTTTTTTATTTTTCAGTCAATATGGTCCTGTGAGGCCTAATTTTTTGCGCAATGAGCTTTATTTTTAAATGAAACCATACGCTTTACCATATAGTGTACTGGAAAACGGCAAAAAAATTCCAAATGCGGAAAAATTGCAAAAAAAGTCCAATAGCACTATTGTTTTTGAGATATTTTATTCACTGTGTTCACTATATGGTAAAACTGAGGGTGTGATGCCTCAGGTCAGTGCAAGTTCGTAGACACCAAACATGTATAGGTTTACTTTTATCTAAGGGGCTAAAAAAAAAAACGGAAGTTTGTCCGAAAAAAGTGGTGCACGTTTTACACCATATTCCGTGTCCCATAGCGGTTTCATTTTTCAGGATCAGGCTCAGTGATGGCTTATTTTTTGTGTTTAGAGCTGACGTTTTTAACAGTACAATTTTTGCGCAGATGATACGTTTTGATCGCCTATTATTGCATTTTGCGCAAAATTTGTGGCGACCAAAAAATTTAATTTTGGTGTTTGGAATTTTTTTGTCACTACGCCGTATACTGATCAGATTAATTGATTTCATATTGTGTTAGATCGGGTGTTTCTGAATGCGGCGATACCAAATATGTGTATATTTTTTTATTTTTTTTAACCCTTTAGTTTTCAATGGGGCAAAAGGGGGGTGATTTGAACTTTAAGGTTTTTTTTTTAATTTTTTAAAACTTTTTTCTTTTTTTTTTATTTTACAAGTCCCCCTAGGGGGCTGTATGGATCAACAATCCAATCGCTCTGCACTATCTGCTGATTACAGCTATACAGCTGTAAACAGCAGATACGCTCATTTTCTGCTTCACTCGGCTCCGGGCCGAGTGAAACTGAAAGTAGTTCATGTGCAGTACAGGAGTCATCACATCACCCTGTGCTACCATGACAACCACCGGAAGTCACATGATCACGTCATGTGACTTCCGGTATCGGGCGGTAAGTAAATGTTTACCGCAGATGCCGTTTTAATGGCGCTGTGAAAATCAGCTGAGATGTGCGCCAATCACTGCATGCTGCCAGCGGCAGACCGCGGGCAGTAATACCATGAACGCTAGGACGTAATATTACTGCCTGCGATCGTTAAGGGGTTAATAGATGTTGGAATTGGTGAAACTAGAAACAGTAAAGTATGTACAATCACTATGTGCATAATATAAGAGGGTACATTTATACAGAAATGTGAAAATATACATATAAATGTACAAACAGATTAATTCTAGCCTTGTAGATGCAGCTAACTAAATACAGTGAAAGTCCCGAGCTTCAGATGGCAGCAAACAGAGCTCCTTACCAGTGATGCTTTCACAAGAGGGATAAGATGGAGACTGCCTTAGCTTATGAGTCAGCAGGAAATGAGGCTTCTTTCCCAGAATGCACCGCAAGGAGAAGAAGAAAGGAATCATTAAATACAACGCTGGTGCTACTAAGGTTTGGTCACTAGTGAAAGCCAAAGTATAACCTAGTAAATAAACAAGAACAGCAAATGAAACTATACAAACACAGATGAATGCGGAAGTCAGAACAAGAGGGGTCCCATAGATTATTGTGGAGTCTGTTTTGTGATTGATTTTTTACACCTTATTTTTCTGTTCTTTAAACCAGAACTTGGTCGGACCCCATAATAATCAATTCGGCACTATTCATTACTTTCATGAATATTGAGGTATTAGGAATATTTGTTATTTGAGTACTTTGGTATTTAACTTTTGAGTTTCAAGTCCACTCCCCACATGCTTGATGTCTGATTTTCAGCCACTAAACATGCAGGGATTGCTTTCCAATCACTTTAATGCCGTAGCCATCTTTGCAACTGGCATTACTGTGATTGGCAGTCGCAGTGACAAAAAAAATTACTTGCGCTCCGCAGCTATTTGTAATAAGCAGCCCAGGTAAAAAAAAAAGACAACTGCGGTCTGTAGCCCCAGTTGTGTGCTTTATTTTGGCTGGTTATCAAAAATAGAGGCTCCTCCAAAATATTTTTTTTTAATTATCTAGATAAATAACATAAAAACTATGTGGGCTCCTGCCCATTTTCGATAACCAGTGCAGATAAAGCAGATATCTGTTTTGCTGTTTTTACATTATAACATTTATTTTTTTTTTTAGAAAAAAATGGGTTATGCATTGCTGTTTCTGGGAGAATAGCCTTTTTATGTTTTTGCTGACAGAGCTGCATGGTGATTTGGGTTTTGCAAGACAAGATGATGTTTTCAGTGGTACCATTTTTATTTACATGTGACTTTTTGAATGTGTTCTATTTCACATTTTTGTCAGCTATATGATGAAAATACATAGTTTGGGTTACTTTTTTATTTAGTTTTTTTTATGGTAATAGCTGAAGGGGTTATATAGTGTGAGACAGCAATAACAAATATGTGTACTTTTTTAACAAAATATACATATTGGTATAATTTTTTATCCTTTTTTTGTTCCTTATTTACAGAATTCTTTAAAAAACAAAATTACTGTTTATTTACCTTTTTTGTTCACTTTTTTTACGTAGACTCTGTATGGGACACTAACGGTTATTGTCCTGATTGTAAGTATAATGAATTGCAATGTACTTGTATTGCAATACGTTATAGCTGGCAGCGCAGCACTGACAAAAGCCTCTTTGATGATGCTCCTGGCAGGATTTCAGAGGCTTTCCATAGCTTGGTGACCTGAAGGTCATCATGCCAACCTCAGATCATCGAGGCAAGTCTCAGGCAATTGCAATGATGTTGCGGGAGCACCAAACAGACAAGAGAGGGAGCTCAATTACACTCCTAGCACCCTAAGTGCATCACTCAAAGCATTTAAGGGGTTAGCAATGAATGATGTGGGTATTGGCCTTGCCGGTAATCGCTGTGGTTTGGTTGTTTTTCAAGCTGAGTCCCCGGCGACAATTGCGTGGGCACAGTGTCTGTAACCCTGCATTCGGCATGACGTACCCAGTACCTCAAGGGTCAAGAAATCCTATCCAACTATGAGGTACTGGGTACATCATAGGTCATAAATGGGATAAAGAAGCTCTTCCGTGAAGTTTTTTGTACTAGATTTTTGTATATATGTATATAGCATAGTGTGATATAATATACACACCTACTGTAATCTCCTCTGGTTTTCTGAGCCATTCTGCTACTCCCCGCAGTGATGTGACTGTGATTCAGACTTTGCATCACGCTGTGCTCTGTAAGACCTGGAAGTGGAAGTATTCTAAAAGAGACTTACAGCCTTATGCACAGAACATATGGTGAACCGGATGGTCTGAACAGTGGAGTAAAATGACACTGGATACTCAAGGAGGTGGCTGTAGTTTAGCATGTGGACACACACACTACATTGCATACACATTTACAAAGATTTAGTAACAAAAAATAATTAATTGCAGTGCTTCTTTAATGAAAGCTTGATGGTTACATTTTTATTAAAAATGGTAAATAATAGAATTTTCTGAGATTAAAGCACTGTTTTAGAAGATTTATGCAGAGCATCTAGTATTTTCAATACTTGCTTACGCTGAAATACTGGCTTGTGTAACTGCAAGTTTAGACATCAGTGGCCATTTTCTGCAAATCATGCCTCTAACTTACCCTTCCTCTACTTTATTACTTCCACTGTTGCAGCTATTTAAGCTTTACCTTCTGTGAAAATACTTAAATTAAAAATGTTAGAAAGATATGAATGAATGCTTTATGTTATTAACATCAACTTACTCAAGCCAATTTACCTCTGCAGTCAAGAACTAATATAGCGGGATCATGGGAGTAAGGGTGGAATCAGTTTGTTTAACTGTAAAGGGTTGACAAAAAAATTACAGAAAAAAACAATATCTCATTGCTCATTTCTCCCAACACCCCCACAGCCTCTGGTGACAGCTCCAGTAATCAGAATTTCTTCCTTTAGAAGCCACACACAACTGCTTTCTCTCTAGAACATCTGTAATCAGGCTGTAGAGCTTCTAGAGTAAGGACACCATGATGTGAAAGGTGAAAAGAGAGGTCATGAGGACTATGAGGGTGAGTAGCAGGTAGCGCAGGCAGTTTTTGTGTCAGGACAATTGAGGGATTAGGTTTTTAATTTTTTTACATGTCACATTATTATTTAGGGTCTGTAGAGACCCCAGAATAAAATAGGGTACTTCATTCAAAGAGAATACCTTAACTGCAAATCTAAATTTTTGACAAAATGTGTGCAATTTGGGGAATTTGAGCCTTAGAAAATCCACTCATCTGTAGATAAAATTGTTTTTTGGTACCTTACTAATAACTTTCACCAAGCCAGCTCACGATGTAGACAAATGTGTGTTGGGAGAGAAATTAAGTTTTTAAATTCAGCTATGTATTGTTTAAAATATAGTGGCACTTAACGTTAAAGGAAGCTAATTAAGATGTTATCATGTTTATTTTAAAGTTTATTTCTCTCTAAGTGGCAAATTTCATTACTTTTTAGTATAAGTAAGCTAAAACTAGGGCTCCAATTTAACAACGCATTTAAGCTAAACATTGAAGTACAGGGGGTAAGAAAAGTATTCAGACCCCTTTAAATTTTTAACTCTTTGTTTCATTGCAGGAATTTGGTAAATTCAAAAAAAGTAATTTTTATTTCTCATTAATATACACTCTGCACACAGACTTGACAGAAAAATACCAGAAATGTTGAAATCTTTCCAAATTTTTAAATAAAAAAACCTGGAAATATCACATGGTAAGTATTCAGACCCTTTACTCAGTCACTCATATTTAAGTCACATGCTGTCCATTTCCTTGTAATCCTCCTTGAAGTGGTTCTACTCCTTCATTGGAGTCCAGATATGTTTAATTAAACTGATAGGACTTGATTTGGAAAGGCATACACCTGTCTATATAAGACTTTACAGCTCATAGTGCATGTCAGACCAAATCAAAATCATGAGGTCAAAGGAATTGCCCAAGGAGCTCAGAGAAAGAATTGTGGCAAGACACAGATCTGGCCATGGTTACAAAAGAATGTTTGCAATACTGTAGGTTTCTCAGAGCACATTAACCTCCATAATCCTTAAATGGAAGAAGTTTGGTTCACCAAAACTGTTCCTAGACATGGCCGTCCAGCCAACCTGAGCAATTATGGGGGAAGAGCCTTGATGAGAAAGGTAAAGAAGAACCCCAAGATCACTGTGGCTGAGATCCAGAGATACAGTAGGGAGATGGAAAAAAGTTCCACAAAGTCAACTATCACTGCAGCCCTCCACCAGTCGGGCTTTTATGACAGAGTGGCCTGACAGAAGCCTCACCTCAGTGCAAGACATTTGAAAGCTCGCAGAGGACTCCCATACTATGAGAAATAAGATTCTCTGGTCTGATGAGACAAAGATATAACTTTTTGGTGATAATTCTAAGCTGTATTTGTGGAGAAAACCAGGCACTACTCATCACCTGCCCAATACAATCCCAACAGTGAAACATGATGGTGGCAGCATCATGCTATAGGGGTATTTTTCAGCTGCAGGGGCAGGATTACTGGTTGCCTCATTGAAGGAAAGAAGAATGCGGCCAAGTACAGAGATATAATGGAAGAAAACCACTTCCAGAGTACTCTGGTCCTCAGACTTGGCCAAAGGGTCACCTTCCAACAAGACAATGACACTATCCACACAGCTAAAATAACAAAGAAGTGGCTTCAACTCTGTGACCATTTTTGACTGGCCTAGCCGGAGCCCTGGCCTAAACCCAATTAAGCATCTCTAGAGAGACCTGAAAATGACTGTCCACCAATGTTCACCCTCCAACCTGACAAAACTGGAGAGGATCTGCAAGGAAGAATGGCAGAGGATCTCCAAATCCAGGTGTGAAAAACTTGTTGCATTATTCCCAAGAAGATTCATGGCTGTAGACCTAGCAGATAAGGGTGCTTCTAATCAATACTGAGCAAAGGGTTTGAATACTTATGACCACGTGATATTTTAGTTTTTCTTGTTTAATAAATTTGCAAACATTTTTACATTTCTTTTTTTTGTCAAGATGCGGTGAAGAGTGTACATTAATGAGAAAAAAAGAACTTTTTTGAATTTACCAAATGGCTGCAATGAAATAAAAAGTGAAAAATTTAAAGGGGTCTGAATACTTTCTGTATACATTGTAGAACTCTTTGAAACAAGAAGTTTTGCAAACATTATGTGCCTTTTGTTATTCTCACACCATTTTAAGATATTTCCTCCAAGATGGCGCTGGGGAGAATTCCAGAGAAGACAGGTTAAATCTTTGGTGCATATTTTTCTTGCACTCCTCTCACTAAGACTGGCAGTCATGTGTTCTGACTTTTATTTTTTTTTTTTACTATGCAAAATTTCTCTTCTCTTGTGACCAACTTTTGGTAAAACTGTACCTTTTTATTATTTTTGAATGTGTTTGGCATAGTGTCAATAATTTCATACAAAAATAGTAATATAGGTGTACAAAGATATAAATAATTATTGTAATGTCACAACATTATGATAGACTGTATAGAATTTTACCAGAAAGTGTGATATTATTAAGCCTCATACTATCTGTACTTTTAAAACTAGGGCAAACTTAAACCATAATAAATTCACATATTTCACTTTTAGGTCCTCTAGTACCATGCTTCTCTGTGGAGATCTTTCATGGATAAATCTTTCTGTTAACACATTTTCTTTGAAGTCAAAAAGATCAATCAAATGGAATAGGATTTGATTAGATTTGAATTTGGCAAAGACCTTTCTGAAGTTATTAGCTCAATAACCTTTTGCTCTTTGATCCCACCACTTTTTTTGTATACATACAAAATGTATCTTTTATGTCTCATTTTTCTGTAGAAAAATATTTCTACAATTGAGCGGGAACCTTCATTAGTATTGTGTTTAATCCTTTGTAAAAATGTTCTTTTATATTTGGAGCGTTATTGTCCTTTTAGTCTGAATAAAAGGAAAAACATGATCATAAGCTGACTTGTGCTATTGTGCTAAGTAATACATATCCATAGAAAATAGATATAAAATAAATTTCAATTTTTATTAAACTCAGAAATATTGTTAATTTTAGTAGACTTTCAAAAATTTGTTAAAGACAACCTGTCACCAGTTGCATGCAATTAAATTGTCTAGTTTCTATCTTAAAATCCCATCATAAACATAGTTTTGTTAGTGTCTTGCATACTTTAGAAAAAATATTTTATATTTAAAAATAAAAAATATTAAAAATATTTTATCCAGGCTCTTATAAGGTATTCCATACATTTTTTCTTGATCCTAAATTTAATATCTCAATCTTTTATTATGATTTTAAAACTAATTATTAAATAATCTCTATAACGTCATTTGAATGACTAAGAGGAGGAAACTGTTGACATTAAAATCTTTAGGTGCATAAAGTTACATATTTGACTGTGCATACCTAGTCTATGCCCCCTTAGTAATTACAGTGCTCAGGATGTTTAACAAATATGTTGACAACTATATCAACAAATGAAATTGGTTATGCAAGTTATAAGTCTTTCCGTGGACGCATCAGACCAAACATTTCATATCTAGGTTCAAAGACTTGAAAATCAGTAATTATTCTAATGTGTATTAAATAACATGCCGTCTTATAATTTTATGATGTTACAGCTAATATGGTAGAAAATTGGCCTGATAAATATTGTTTTTTTGGTTAAATGATTAGAGGCAATATTTAATGCTTAGAACAATTTTTTTTTCTTTCCCTAATTACATAATACAGAATTTTGTAATAAAATTGTTGTCTTTACCTATCTACTTAGTGTATCTACCTATCTGTCTATCTATCTATCTATCAATCATGTATCTATCTAATTATGTACCTATCCATCTATCGATATAAAAATATGAAGAGGCAGCATTCCATAAATAGGTAAAAAACATGGACTTTATTAGCCCATGTGGCAATGATTTAGTCTTATCACAAAACCTTTCTCAAGCAATGAATACGTCCATCAACTGCATATAAATATAGTGACAAATTAATATATAATTTTCATTAAAGTTTCAAATCTCACAAACATTTCCATTGTAATACATTTAGTTTGTGAAAATCCATGTGATATATAACATTATAACAGTTCATAAGCTGCAGAGAACATGCTCCATAAATCTACATTGATTACCCTCCCACTGTATAAATACCAAGAGAATTTAATTTAATCGTATGAACGTATACCTTACCATCATATAAAAATAAACCCCAGACACTAGACAATGATTGAAAAATATCAGAAAGATAAAAATCAAAGTCGAATATCAAGATTTTTTATGTATGCAATAGCATTATCATTTACAGAACAGAAATCATTCTTGTTACCATGGTAGGATCTAAGGGGACGCTCCTCAACAATGTGCTGGATAGTTTGACGATCTGCTCCATAGTCACAGGTCGGAGAGTAAAATTTTCCCACCAAGAGAACACAGACATGTGTATTAACTAATCAAAAACTATGTTTGTGTCATTTACCTTTATTCTTTTGATTCTATTTATACCTTTGATGGATGAATCATTATTTTAATCAATTTAGCACTAGTAATGAGCAAGCACTACCATGCTCGGGTCCCCCATTGACTTCCATTATACTCGAGTACTTGAGTTACACCCGTCCGAGCATCCAACTGCTTGTTACGAGTACCGAGCACCGATCATGGTAATACTAGCTCATCTCTATGTAGCACATGTACTACTTAAACTGTTGATGTACAATTGAACTGAGTTATAAATGTATACAGCATGTAAAAAACAGATTTCAGGTGTAAATGTTATGTAATATGTTGCATGTGTTTACACAAACTAAATTTATTATAATGGAATTGTTTTTGATATTTTAAACTTTAACACAAATTATCTACTTATTGGTCACTAGTGATGAGTGAGCAAGTGAGTTCGCCTCTGCTCGTTACTCGATCAAGCATTGAGCAATGGAGTTTAAAAATGCTTGTGTTTCCCATTGACTTCCATTTGTTATTGAGTAATGATCAGTGGTGAGCATGCTCGCACATTACTTTGGTCACTATATTTAAATTCACTTGATGGTTGTATTCACTTGCTTCAGCAAGGTTCTGTGATAGAACCAAAACATCGCCACATGGTATAATAAAGTTCACACTTTTTACCTATTCATGGAGTGCTGCTTTTTCATATTTTTATGTCTGAAGGATTCTGTGGCTTTTAGTCCAGAAGGCTTGCACCATGAGGTTTTTATGCATTATTTTGTATTTTTTACTGCTTTATTCTTTATCTATCTATCTATCTATCTATCTATCTATCCATCTATCTGTCTATCATTGTATATATTTTCTTAGGGTGGTTTTTGTTAAATTAATGTATTTTTAAATCTGCAAAAAAATAAAAATCTAACACTGACATTCTTGACAGTTTTTTGTCTTATACTTTAATTAGCCTATGCTTGCATTACACATGAAATCATATAACGCAAGGACCATATGATATATCTTTCTTTTATCCTGTCACAGTGCCATTCTCATTTATTGTCCTCTTGGACTAACCTTCCAGTTTCTTGACAAGTCTGAATTTCCCACTTCCTCACATCTGACTCACCCTTTCTCATTCTTGAAATCTTCAGCAACTTGGTCGATAAAACTAATTTAGAGTTAATTTATTTTTCTAACTTCATAAGGACGTAAAAACAGAAAGTTTTTTCTTTTTGTCACTTTCTTTTATAGAAAAATAAAAGCAGGAACCTTACTAAATACATATTTATATATCCATTTTATTTATATATATATATATATATATATTATTTTTTTGTATATATATATATAGATAGATACAGTATATATATATATATATATATATATATATATATATATATATTTATAGATATGTATATATATCTATATATAAATATATATAGATATATATGTATATATTTATATATATTTTCTTTATGCACACTATAAATTTATATACAGTATATATGCATATGATGTTGCGATGGATCAAAATGTGTTACAATGTTATGTATCATTGGTACATGCGCGTCAATCCATGTTTTTGCTTACCTTTATATATCAACATTATAATTGTAACTTAGTCAATTGACTCAATGTACCTGATAATATTTTTACATTCTACATTGTCAGTTACTTATTTGGTGGCAATTCTGATATTTAACATTGTTTAGAGAAAATATTACAAGAAGCCTTATCATATTCCTTATAGGACTGTAAAGATGTAAGGACTTTAAAATTTGCAAAGAAAATGTTATGTTTGGTCACAATGGCATGAGCAAGGTGAGAGCTTGTCACAATTTTGTGCCTCTGAAGTTCCATAATATTTATTCATACACTTAGTAATAATGCTTTTGTGGGTGCAATTTTCTTTATCTCTTATTGTTTTTTTAATTAAGAGTGAAGAACGTCTGCACCACCTTGCGGTCAGTAAACAGTGTATACTTCAGTAGCCTGTAGACTAGGACTTCATAGACAACTACGGGTTTCATATTAATGCTATGTACAATTTTAATTTTGTACAGGAATTGTAATACAGCTAGGTACTTGGCGCAATAAAACCTTAAAAAGAGCAAACATAGTTTTATATAAATTTTGGTATTTTGAATACCCTGTTTGCCATCATTGATCTGTGCAGAGTCCAGATCCTGAGGGTCTGTATACAGTTCTATGCAAGTTCAAACACAGACTTGTATCTTCTGTTCCTTGTGTTAATTGGTCAGCTGTGGGAACTCAGGACCCAGACCCCACAAATCAGCAGTGCATGGGTATAGTTAGTACTGAACAGAAACTGTGACATATAAAATATTGTTTATTTAACCTAAAAAATATGTTTTCACATTTTAACCCCTTCAGCCCCCAGCCTATTTTGACCTTACTGACCTCGCCATTTTGCGCAATTCTGACCAGTGTCCCTTTATGAGGTTATAACTCTGGAACGCTTCAACGGATCCTGGCGATTCTGACAATGTTTTTTCGTGACATATTGTACTTCATGAAAGTGGTAAATTTAGGCCGATATTTTTTTGCGTTCATTTCTGAAAATTTCGGAAATTTGGCGAAAATTTTGAAAATTGCGCAATTTTCAAAATTTGAAATTTTATGCCCATAAATCTGAGAAATATGTCACATAAAATAGTTACTAAATAAAATTTCCCACATGTCTACTTTACACCAGCGCAATTTTGAAAACAATTTTTTTTTTGTTAGGCAGTTAGAAGGAGTCAAAGTTCATCAGTAATTTTTAATTTTTCCAACAAAATTTACAAAAAAACGTTTTTTAGGGACCATATCATATTTGAAGTGACTTTGAGAGGCCTCGGTGACAGAAAATACCCAGAAGTGACCCCATTCCACCCCTCAGGCTACTCAAAACCATATCCAGGAAGTTTATTACCCCTTTAGGTGCTTCACAAGAATCAAAGCAATGTGGAAGGAAAAAATGAAAATTTAATTTTTTTACACACAAATGTAACTTTAGCCATAAAATTTAGCATTTTCACAAGGGTATCAGGAAAAATTACACCATAAAATTTATCGTGCAATTTCTCCCGAGTACACCGATAGCTCATATGTGGTGGAAATCACTTGTTTTAGTGCACGGCAGGGCTTGGGGGCAAGAAGCGCCATTTAACTTTCCAAACGCAAAATTGTCTGGAATAGTTAGCAGATGCCATGTTGCGTTTGGAGACCCCCTGAGGTGCCTAAACAATAGAGCTCCCACGCAAGTGACCCAATTTTGGAAATTAGACCCCTCATGGATTTTTTTTAGCTCTTTAGTGAGCCCTTTGAACCCCTGGGGGCTTCACAGAAGTTTATAACTTTGAGCCGTGAAAATATATATATTTTTTTTTTTACCACAAAATTGTTACTCCAACCAGATAGCTTTTTTTCACAAGGGTATCAGGAAAAATTACACCATAAAATGTATTATGCAATTTCTCCTGACTACACAGATACCTCATATGTGGTGGAAATCAAGTGTTTGAGTGCACAGCAGGGCTCGGAAGGCAATGAGCGCCATATGACTTTTGGAGCTAATTTTCCATTCAAAAAGTCAAATGGTGCTGCTTCCCTTCCGAGCCCTGCTGTGCGCCCAAACAGTGGTTTATGACCACATATGAGGTATCTGTGTACTCAGGAGAAATTGCCCAACAAATTTTAGGATTATTTTTATCCTGTCACCCATGTGAAAATGAAAAAAATTGAGGCTAAAAGAAAATTTGTGATAAAAAAAGTACTTTTTCATTTTTACAGATCATTTTGTGAAGCACCTGGAGCTTCAAAGTACACACTATGCATGTAGATAAGTTCCTTGGGAGGTCTAGTTTCCAAAATGGGGTCACTTGTGGGGGAGCACCAATGTTTAGGCACACAGGGGCTCTCCATATGCGAAATGGTGTCTTGCTAACAATTTGAATGGAAAATTAGCTCCAATTATTTACGGACACCATGTGGCGTATGGAGAGTATGTAGTGTATGTCAGGTTGGTGTGTGTGTGTGTAGTGTAGTATACGTGAGGTTCATGTGTGTGTGTATAGTGTAGTATACGTCAGGTTGGTGTGTGTGGTGTTTACCACACACACACAACCTGACGTACACTACACCCCATACCAAACTAACATACACTACACCACACACACCAACCTGACTTAGTGTATGTTAGGTTGGTGTGTGGTGTATGTCAGGATGGTGTGTGGTGTATACTACACCACACATACCAACCTGACGTGCACTACACCACACACACATCAACCTGACCTACACTACACTACATACCAACCTGACATAGTGTATGTCATACACCACACACCAACCTAACATACACTAAGTCAGATTGGTGTGCAGTGTGGTATAGTGTAGTGTACGTCAGGTTGGTGTGCAGTGTGGTATAGTGTAGTGTATGTCAGGTTGGTGTACAGTGTAGTATAGGGTAGTGTACGTCAGGTTGGTGTGTGTCATGTTGATATGTGTGGTGTAGTATACACCACACACACACACACACACTACCTGATGTACACTACAACACACACACCAACATGACGTACACTATACCACACCACATACCAACCTGACGTAGTGTATTTCAGGTTAGTGGGGTGTAATGTACGTCAGTTTGGTGTGCGTGGTTTAGTGCACTAGCGCTAGATTGGGGGTTACTCACACTTTACTGTGGATCTTCCTCCATGGCCTCCGGCTCTTCTCCTCCCGGCCTTCGGACGATTTCTTGTCCTGCGACGATGAGTCTGTGTCACTGGAGGAGGAAGAGTGGGAGAAAGAGAAAAGTGGGGTCCTCCCTCAATATCAGCTTGGGAGGCATGTGCCTCCTCAGCTGAGTACACCCTTTGTAACTGGAACGAGCGAGACATTTTGTGTGCTGTCCGCATGTGTAAAAAATCCCCTTAACTTTATTATGGTGCGCATGTGTATGTGCGAGTGTTTGGTGAAACTTCCAACTGCAGGAGGGGGCTGACAGAGGCAGGGAGGGCAGGAGGGGGCTGAAAAGCTGCAGGAGCCAGCAGCAGGGGGCATGATCAGTGGGGCAGGATCACTGTGGCAGGGCGCAGGTGATCGCTGGGGTGCAGGGGCGGTGGTGATTGCAGGGCGCAGGTGAGGGATGATCGCAGGGGATGATCGCAGGGGCACAGGGGAGCGGTGATCGCAGGGGCACAGGTGAGCGATGATCGCAGGGGCGCAGGTGAGCGTTGATCGCAGGGGCGCAGGTGAGCGATGGTCGCAGGGGTGCAGGTGAGCGATGATCGCAGGTTATGATCGCAGGGGCGAAGGTGAGCGATGATCGCAGTGGCACAGGTGAGCGGTGATCACAGGGGAGGATCGCAGGGGCGCAGGTGAGCGATGATCTCAGGGGATGATCGCAGGGGCGCAGGTGAGCGATGATCGCAGGGGATGATCGCAGGGGCGCAGGTGAGCGATGATCGCAGGGGACGATCGCAGGGGCGCAGGTGATGATCGCAGGGGCACAGGTGATGATCGCAGGTGATGATCGCAGGGGCGCAGGTGAGTGATGATCGCAGGGGATGATCGCAGGGGTGCAGGTGATGATCGCAGGGGCGCAGGTGATGATCGCAGGTGATGATCGCAGGGGCAGTGGTGATCACTGGGGCGCAGGGACAGTGGTGATTACGGGGGCAGTGGTGATCACAGGAGCGATCACTGGGGTGCAGGCGCCATCGCTGGGGTGCAGGGGTTTGCTGGGTCACTGGGGTAGGGGGCTGATCACTGTGGTGGGGGCTGATCACTGCGGTGGGGGGGACTGATCACTACGGTGGGGGGGACTGATCACTGCGGTGGGGGGGACTGATCACTGCGGTGGGGGGGACTGATCACTGCGGTGGGGGGGACTGATCACTGGTGCGGGGGATTATCTCTGGGGCAGGGGGGGTTTGGGGTGATCACTGGGGCAGGTGATCACTAGCAGCAGTCACTCACACCAGCCGGCTGGCAGAAGCCAGGGTACTGGCGGTGAGTGATTACAAGGAGCGGAGGTTGGGGGAGGCAGCGGAGGTCTGTGTGGGGGTAGTGGAATCAGAGGACAGTGGGGGGTACGGAGGACGGTGGGGGGGAGCGTGACACAGCAAAGTAAAGCGGGGAACAGCACAGAGGTAAGGGGAAGAAAGCACAGAGGAGAGTAAATCTTACCTGATGGTGATCGGTGGCGGCAAATGGCGATCGGTGGCGGCACATCGTGTTGGCAGCAGGGGACCCTCACCTTCAGCGTCACCGTCCACGGCCAGGATGCGGCTGAAGAGGGCGGGTACCCCTGGTAACACCGCCCCTCCCCATCTGATTGGAGGGATAGCGTCACCTGGACGCTAGCTCCAATCAGATCGGGGGGGTGGGGCCGACACAGAGGTCGCCCTGCTCCAGCCAATGGCAGATGATATTGCATCATCAGCCATGGCTGAATTGTAGTATTTCACCAAGTTTCATTGGCGAAATATTACAATCTTTCTGATTGAAAGTGAAAGTGAAAATGACACTTTCAACTGCAAATCAGAGCGCTCGTAGCCACGGGGAGGCAAAGCCATCCCCCTGGGCTCAACTACAGGTCTTCATGTAGCTGCAGCGCTAGTGACATTTCAGTATACTCGGTCACCAGCACTGCAGAAACGGAAACCCGCCATGACGCATACGGTGCGTCAAAGGTCGGGAAGGGGTTAAATTACTTACGTGTGTGTTCATTTTAAGTCGTTGGAGACAAAATACTACAAACCGTCGATTATATCAGCGTCCTTTGTTCAGTTTGAATTACTAGGCCAGGTAGGCTGAAACCAACTTTGATTTTATCCATGTATCTTAGCTATTATAGAACTTCTTCCACTCTGGTGAGCTGATGATATGTATTTTGTGTTTTTACTTTCTCTTGTAAGCTGAAAACCTTATTTCTGATTTACCTTAACTACTTTAGGACCACCCATAGACTAGAAATAGTTTGGAGGTTCCTTTTCTTTCTGTAATGATGATCTAAAATGCCACTGCATACCATATCTTCTGTACGCATTTAGGGTGGAAAGTAGCCAGCTATCATATACAGTAGAGCTAGACTCACTGCAGGTATCTCAGACATAATTTATTATCAGAGGGAAAAAAGGTGGCTTTAGTATCCAAAGATGAACAACTTGTTTTTATTTTATCACAAATACAGAAACAACAGCAAACATTTCGACCCCTTGTATAAGCCTGGGACTTTGTTAAGCTAATGTAGCAATTCACAGTAGAGATGAGCGAAAGTAAAGTAAAGTTTGGTTTCATACCAAACACACCAGTTATGAAAAAAATAGTTCAGAGTTTTGGTGCTTTACCTATGTAAGCCACTCGTGCCTGGCTACGTTCAGTGCTCAGCCCAGTGCAAACCGCATACAGTGTTTGAATAGCTCTCACTGATGGTAAAATCAGTATTATTGGATGTAGTGTGCTCAAGAAAAAAAACCTGAAAAAACCTTCCCTTGCCTCCCCCGTAAGAGTTCTGTTTATTGGTGACTGAATTTGGGCGAAAGCAAAACTGCCCACTCAGTGACTTCTTCCAGAATTGCTCTGTATTTATTTCTGGGTATAATGTGAAAAATGTAGAAAAACTCACAGGACATAAATACTTTTTGAAGGCACTGTATGATTCCTTCTTCCTTTTCCAGACATTGTTTCACACCTCTATGAAAAAAGGGGAAGAGTCGCAATCCAAAATATATAACCCTTTTAAAAGACTATTTTATTATTAATATTTAAAATCCACAAACCCTTGTGCAAACTATAAAAGAAAAAGAAAAAGAAAGGGAGGAAGTTAAAGTTCTTACCCTATTTGATACCCCTCCCTCCTGTCCACTACCTACAGCGGGGGTTGGCACCCTAAATATACGAAAATGGCGCCCCCACTCAGCGGTGGCTAGCCCTAAAAAATCCCTAGATAGACCCTCAATATAGTCATGAAAAATAGATAAAGTAGAGGGTCATGGGAGGGCACATTCAGACTTAGTGGACAGAATAACTAGGACACATATACCCGACCACTAGGCCCAGACTATTTCATGGAATTCTGATGTACCCTGGAATGATTCTTGATCAGATATGACCTAATAATATAGATAATATTCTCAGGGACCCGGAGTATCCAAATTAACTCATTATGCAGAGAAGGTACTCCAATAAAAATTGATATGCATACTAGACAAAGTGCATAAAACAGTACAGAGTGCAGTATGATGTATAGAACTCAGACGTACACAAGCTCCTGGGGCTGTCTGTTTCCTCCAGTCAAACGACTTATATGCCCCAGGAAGCCGGTTTAACGATAAAGTGTCATTGCAGTTTAACATACAGATTGCATATCAATAAGCAAACAGGTGAAACCACCCAGGTTAATTCATAATGAAATAGTCAGGCACTTAGCTCATTGGGGGTCATGTAAATGTCCCAGAAATGCCCTGGAGTCGCCTCGACGCGTTTCTCCGGCCACGGATCTTCAGGAGGCTTGATATATAGCTTGCCAATCGTTAACAGGACGGCATGATGTCTGGATAAAGGGTTTCACACCTTACAGAACAGAATTTCAAAACCTCCCTGGCTTATTTATATGGTTTTGAGAATAATCAATCCAACTTTTCTTGTGTTTTTGGGTCAGATGAGTTGTATGGAGCTTGGACATGAAAACCTTTAGCATATATTAAGTGCCTTAATGTACAAATTTAAACCGTAATGCAGGATGCCACAAGATCTTACTGCAGGTATTTTTCAGTCATCAAAAGGTTTTTCATCATTTGTTTCCTCAAGAATTTGGTCTCAACCAATGATATCTTACTCTTTCTGACTTGTCCAGGTAGTGTATCCAGTATTCCTTTATCTTTGAGCTAAACGATTATGTTTCAAAAAGTATCTCTAGAAACAATTAGTGCTTTTGCTACCTTTTTGTATCCTTGTTTGTAAAAGGCAATAAGCTCATCTTTTAACTTTCTGAATGATCCAAACATATTTGTGGACTTGAGGACATTAACCATGAGAAATTGGCTAAGTTTCCTCATGAATAACTACAGAAGAATGTATCTGCCCATGTATCTCATTTAAAGTAGGTCATAACAGCCAAAGGGTGCTCTAATAAGTATGAAATACACCTGCAATAAAAAGGTGTAATAATTCTGAGTTTACCGTAGTCAATGAAAGTTGCATAATGCAACGAATTTGGAAAAAACACTTTATTATAGAGCACTAAGACATGTAAAACACACGTTGGGGGCATCTCCAGCCCCCCTGCAGGTATAACCACCTTACCTTTTGTGGTAATTAGCATTTTATACTGTGTCATGTTGTTTTGACCTTTGTGTAAAGCTGACCTTGTTCATTAATATGCCTGTTGGCCCTGCAGGGGGCTTTTTATCCTATCTTGGCTTTTTTGCGCTTATAGGTGTTAACTTTTTACAAGCATAAAAGGTTTGATTACAAGTAATTCCTGTGGCCTCATTATGTGGATACTGCAATAATGTGATTAATATGACTGTTCTGTGTTATTTCATGTGTATGGCTTGTCAGTCACATTACTTAGGGTACCTTCACACTTTAGCGATGCAGCAGCGATCCGACCAGCGATCTGACCTGGTCAGGATCGCTGCTGCATCGCTACATGGCCGCTGGTGAGCTGTCAAACAGGCAGATCTCACCAGCGACCAGTGACCAGCCCCCAGCCAGCAGCGATGTGCAAGCGACGCTGCGCTTGCATGGAGCCAGCATCTGGAAGCTCCGGACACTGGTAACTAAGGTAAACATCGGGTATGGTTACCCGATGTTTACCTTAGTTACCAGCTCACACCGCTTAACTTAGCGTGTGCAGGGATCAGGAGCCGGCACTGGCAGCATGAGAGCTGCGGAGGCTGGTAACGAAGGTAAATATTGGGTAACCACCTTGGTTACCCGATGTTTACCTTGGTTACAGCTTACCGCAGGCTGTCAGACGCCGGCTCCTGCTCCCTTCACATTCAGGATTGTTGCTCTCTCGCTGTCACACACAGCGATGTGTGCTTATCAGTGGGAGAGCAACAATAAAAAAACGAACCAGGGCTGTGTGTAATGAGCAGCGATCTCACAGCAGGGGCCAGATCGCTGCTCAGTGTCACACACGGCGATATCGCTAATGAGGTCACAAAAAAACGTGACTCAGCAGCGATCTCAGTAGCGATCTCGCTGTGTGTGAAGTACCCCTTATTGTCAAACCCTGTATGTTTTCTGTATGTCCAAACATTTTAATTGTACCCAATAAAAGTATATGTTTTACTTAGCCCTTTCCTTTGGAGTCCACAATTTTCTCTTGTTATTCTATGAATATCCACAAGTCTGTTCATCACTGTTCCCCACCTTTCCCTACCTATACTGTCTAACTAGTGTTCTACATTTTTCTATTCCTGTATGATGTCACTTTGTTTCAGAATCCCAGTGCATGCTGGGATACTCAATCAAAGTGTCATCAGAGCATGGAGTAGAGGCTGCAGCCATTGTCACATGGTGCTCACCCCTGCTTGGTTCCTGTTGTGTCCCTTTCTGTGAAATGTGCACAGTGTGATATGCACAGTGACAACATTTGCTCTGTTGTCAGCTTAGATCAGTACAATCAACAACCAACATAGTGGTGTCAGAATGCTCAATGTGTAAAGCTGGGTTTACACACTGAGACTTTCTAGCGATCCACCCTGCGATCTCAACCTAGCCGGGATCGCTACAAAGTCTCTGGTGAGCTGTCAAACAGGCAGACCTGGCCAACGACCTAACAGCGATCCGGACCTGCAAAGCGACTAGCTGGTCGTTGGGGACATGTCAAAAAAGCAGGTGAACTTCACCCGACTTCATTTAATGCCGTGCGGCTCTGTGTGCCGTGTAAATAAATAAATAATTAAAAAATCCGGCGTGCGGTCCCCCCCTATTTTAATACCAGCCAGATAAAGCCATACGGCTGCAGGCTGGTATTCTCAGGATGGGGAGCCCAACGTTATGGGGAGCCCCCCAGCCTAACAATATCAGCCAGCAGACGCCCAGAATTGCCGCATACATTAGATGCGACAGATCTGGGACTGTACCCGGCTCTTCCCGATTTGCCCTGGTGCGTTGGCAAATCGGGGTAATAAGGAGTTATTGGCAGCCCATAGCTGCCAATAAGTCCAAGATTAATCATGTCAGGCGTCTCCCCGAGATACCTTCCATGATTAATCTGTAAATTACAGTTAAAAAACACACACCCGAAAAATCCTTTATTAGAAATAAAAAACACTAACAAATTCCCTCATTACCAATTTATTACCCACAACAAAGCCCTCCTTGTCCGGCGTAATCCACGGTCCTCCAGCGTCGCATCCAGCTCTGCTGCATGCAGGTGACAGGAGAGAGGGGAGCCAGCACGATCTGAAATTGGCATGCATAATATAAAAAGTGAAAATTCACAGATTTATTCCAACTGTACTACAATAAAAAAAAATGAGATTTTTAGCAAATAATTGATCAATTTTTTGAGCCACCCCTGCCAACGTCACGGCAAATCTCAATAGGGGGGTCCTACTCTACATTCTGTATTTCATGTGCCATGCGGCCTCCTAGATAAAGTTAAAAGCAGAACCATAATAGAGCACACATACCTGTAACCTGTATATAACCGCTTCTATGTTGCAAAAAAGGCACTTGTGGATAGAGACCAGCCCAGGTCCCAGCATGTGGAGCAAGCTCTGCACCATACCAGGACTATATCAGAACTGATCCTCCCAGTGCCAAACAGCAACCATTGATAAAGGCGGACCAGATCCAAGATGGTGCTTAATTAGCATTGCCTGTGGAAAGGGGTGAGGTAACTGAATCTGAACAGCTACCAACAGGAGGAATACATAGCAAACCAAAATCAGGCGTGCATGGCATGGTGGTGACCGGCCACCAGAATTTGTAGCATAACTACGACCAAACAGAGAGAGAGGGGAGCCAGCACGATCTGAAATTGGCATGCATAATATAAAAAGTGAAAATTCACAGATTTATTCCAACTGTACTACAATAAAAAAAAATGAGATTTTTAGCAAATAATTGATCAATTTTTTGAGCCACCCCTGCCAACGTCACGGCAAATCTCAATAGGGGGGTCCTACTCTACATTCTGTATTTCATGTGCCATGCGGCCTCCTAGATAAAGTTAAAAGCAGAACCATAATAGAGCACACATACCTGTAACCTGTATATAACCGCTTCTATGTTGCAAAAAAGGCACTTGTGGATAGAGACCAGCCCAGGTCCCAGCATGTGGAGCAAGCTCTGCACCATACCAGGACTATATCAGAACTGATCCTCCCAGTGCCAAACAGCAACCATTGATGAAGGCGGACCAGATCCAAGATGGTGCTTAATTAGCATTGCCTGTGGAAAGGGGTGAGGTAACTGAATCTGAACAGCTGCCAACAGGAGTAATACATAGCAAACCAAAATCAGGCGTGCATGGCATGGTGGTGACCGGCCACCAGAATTTGTAGCATAACTACGACCAAACAGAGAGAGAGGGGAGCCAGCACGATCTGAAATTGGCATGCATAATATAAAAAGTGAAAATTCACAGATTTATTCCAACTGTACTACAATAAAAAAAAATGAGATTTTTAGCAAATAATTGATCAATTTTTTGAGCCACCCCTGCCAACGTCACGGCAAATCTCAATAGGGGGGTCCTACTCTACATTCTGTATTTCATGTGCCATGCGGCCTCCTAGATAAAGTTAAAAGCAGAACCATAATAGAGCACACATACCTGTAACCTGTATATAACCGCTTCTATGTTGCAAAAAAGGCACTTGTGGATAGAGACCAGCCCAGGTCCCAGCATGTGGAGCAAGCTCTGCACCATACCAGGACTATATCAGAACTGATCCTCCCAGTGCCAAACAGCAACCATTGATAAAGGCGGACCAGATCCAAGATGGTGCTTAATTAGCATTGCCTGTGGAAAGGGGTGAGGTAACTGAATCTGAACAGCTACCAACAGGAGGAATACATAGCAAACCAAAATCAGGCGTGCATGGCATGGTGGTGACCGGCCACCAGAATTTGTAGCATAACTACGACCAAACAGAGAGAGAGGGGAGCCAGCATGATCTGAAATTGGCATGCATAATATAAAAAGTGAAAATTCACAGATTTATTCCAACTGTACTACAATAAAAAAAAATGAGATTTTTAGCAAATAATTGATCAATTTTTTGAGCCACCCCTGCCAACGTCACGGCAAATCTCAATAGGGGGGTCCTACTCTACATTCTGTATTTCATGTGCCATGCGGCCTCCTAGATAAAGTTAAAAGCAGAACCATAATAGAGCACACATACCTGTAACCTGTATATAACCGCTTCTATGTTGCAAAAAAGGCACTTGTGGATAGAGACCAGCCCAGGTCCCAGCATGTGGAGCAAGCTCTGCACCATACCAGGACTATATCAGAACTGATCCTCCCAGTGCCAAACAGCAACCATTGATAAAGGCGGACCAGATCCAAGATGGTGCTTAATTAGCATTGCCTGTGGAAAGGGGTGAGGTAACTGAATCTGAACAGCTACCAGCTGAGCTGTCACTGAGGTTACCCGCGGCCACCGCTGCATCCACCGCTGGATCCAGGTAACCTCAGTGACAGCTCAGCCGATCACACGGCTCTCTTCATTAGCTGCGTGCAGGTGACAGGAGCGGCTGTGTCTTCTGCTGCTCCTGTCACCTGCATGCAGCAGAGCTGGATGCGACGCTGGAGGACCATGGAGTACGCTGGACAAGGAGGGCTTTGTTGTGGGTAATAAATTGGTAATGAGGGAATTTGTTAGTGTTTTTTATTTCTAATAAAGGATTTTTCGGGTGTGTGTGTTTTTTAACTGTAATTTACAGATTAATCATGGAGGGTGTCTCATAGACGCCTGACATGATTAATCTAGGACTTATTGGCAGCTATGGGCTGCCAATAACTCCTTATTACCCCGATTTGCCAACGCACCAGGGCAAATCGGGAAGAGCCGGGTACAGTCCCAGAACTGTCGCATATAATGTATGCGGCAATTCTGGGCGGCTGCTGACTGATATTGTTAGGCTGGGGGGCTCCCCATAACGTGGAGCTCCCCATCCTGAGAATACCAGCCTTTAGCCGTATGGCTTTATCTGGCTGGTATTAAAATTGGGGGGGACCTCACGCCGGATTTTTTAATTATTTATTTATTTATTTTCCTGCACAGTATAGACACGCCCACCGGCTGCTGTGATTGGGTGCAGTGACACAGCTGTCACTCAGCGTGTGGGCGTGTCTCACTGCAACCAATCATATTTGCCGGTGGGTGGGGAAAAGCAGGGAATACGAGATTGTTTAATGAGCGGCCGGCTTTTTCAAAAAAGGAAAAGCCGCTGGAGCAGAGTGAACACCGTGCAGTGCCGGTGATCGGGGATCGGTGAGTATGAGAGAGGGGGGGACACTTCAGTCACTCGGGGGATTAGCGGTCACCGGTGAATCCTTCACCGGTGACCGCTAATCATGTAGACAAAGGGGAGATATACTGAGTTTTAGTTGGCCACACATAATAGACAATTAACGAGTGCAACTATATAATGCAAAATATTTTTATTATAGATATGTATAACAAGAAGCACTTTCATTTTACATAAAAGATGGTAAAATACAAGTAGATGGAGATATAGAATCAGAGTAATCCCTAAATAGGGCCTCAGCAGCAAGAGATAATATCAAGGTATAGCGCATGTTCCCATACATATAGAAATAGGCAAAAACTATTCATAAATGTCTCAACATAGGTACCCAAACGAGTTCCAAGTGGAGGAAACAATGAAAACAGCCCTACATAACCACTAATCAGGACGCTACACAGACAGAGCCGCGGAGTCGCTGTAAAGTCACCTTTACACACTGAAACTTGCTAGCGATGCATGCTGCACAGCGGGAAACAAAGGACCTAGGAATGGTCCTGAACGATTTGTAGCGATCAGCAACTTCACAGCAGGGGCCAGGTCGCTGATAGGTTTCACACACTGCAATGTCGCTGGGGAGGTCGCTGTAACGTCACAAAACTGGTGACGTTACAGCGATGTCGTTTGCGATGTTGCAGTGTGTAAACCCAGCTTAAGAAAAAAACACCAACCCCGCTAGTGATGTCCCTGGTTTCATGCATGCTGGGTATGGACATCGGTCTGTTGACTGATTATTACTGATCTGAGCCAACAACAGGGTGGATGCTCTGACTGTGCAGATCACACAGTGCACAGACAGAGGAGGAACCAAGCAGCGACAAGTGCAGCCCCTAAAATGAGCATCACTGATGATGCTTCATTTCAGGGGGTGGGCATGGGCTGTGATAGTGACCGCAGCTTCTGCCCTTTACTCTGATGGTGCATTTAGTATCACAGCATGCACTGAAACTCAAAGGAAGCATTATCACACAGGAAATAGGAAAAAAATGAATACCACTTATAGAGTGTGGTTAGGTATTGGTAGGGAATTTTTAATAAGAGTATGTTAGAAATAAGGTAAGATTACAGCACTAAATAGATAGGGATTTAGAATTAAACTTTGTTTGACTTCGGACCACCACTTTAAAAATAGTTAACACAGTACAGAACTATCTTGTACTGTGACTGTTTTCATAAATGTACATTTTCAGCACACTATTTTTTACTCTGGAATATTTCAGAAATATATCCTGTTAAATATATTTTAATACTTATTACCCATCCTGATTCTTCTAATGGATTGTACTTAAATGCCACATCAACCTCAGAATGCCAGCAAAATTACGACACAGTTCACTTATCAATACTCCATGCAGAGGTTTAGGTTAGTCATAAAAGCAGACCATTTGAGTCATATGAGGAGAGGAGTATCAAATAAATACCAAGAGGTAAATGAACAAATCCAGCACATACCATTATACATCTTTCTTTTTATTCTAGACAACTATTTTTCTTTCCTGTACAGAAATACCATAACTTTTCAGGCATTTAGAGCCAATAGGCCAAATAAATAAGACCTCAGCTGTCAGTAGACAATAAGTATTTACAGACCACTTCATAAATGTAAAGTTGATACAGTTATATCAAGTCAAGGCAATGTGAGCCAAGCAGCTTATATATGATTAGAAATTATAACTTCTATGACGTTTAAGAAATTGGCCTCTTTAACACTTGCCAATTGTTCCAGATTTTTGCAAGACTGATCCAGTCCAGCCCTGGCTGTTTTGTTCAGTGGCCAATATTCCAATTCATTAAAAATAGCCACTAAGCCACTAAGTGTTGGAGAATAACACAGCAGCCACACTTTCTAGAGTCTACCGCTAATGCTGGACTCAATAAAACGTTAAGTTTGAGCTTGCAGGAGTTAAACATCCTTAAACTTACAA
Source organism: Anomaloglossus baeobatrachus (assembly GCF_048569485.1). NCBI lineage: Eukaryota > Metazoa > Chordata > Amphibia > Anura > Aromobatidae > Anomaloglossus > Anomaloglossus baeobatrachus. The sequence continues at coordinate 601,004,835 of NC_134354.1, forward strand.
CATTCATAAATATAAAGTTTTAGACTAGCTTGTTTAATAACTTTTATAGGTAATTAAGGATGAGTGAACCCGAACTCTAAAGTTTGGGATCCATACCAAACACCTTTTACTTGGTACTCAACAATGAACACAGAATTTCTGGTTCCTGTTCGGGATTTGTCACCTGAATAAGGCTTGTTGAAAGATAGCAGAGCAGCCAATCAGCAAGCTTTTCCAGTATGGACATATCTGGCATCATCACAGCCATGTGAAGTAGTGGTATGGCTGTGATTGGCCAGGGAAATCATTGTAAAAAAAGTTACCTAGTGGTCAAGGCAGGACATACTTAACAGTCTCCGTGGCGCAGCTGTACCACTACTTCTGGGTCTGCTCATTACATCACAAAACATTGTCACTGCTTCCCCTGCATACTGTTTGTGACAGCATCTGTGTTTGGCTGCAGTCAGAAGGCATCTGTTCGGTTTTCCTCACAGATGCTGCTTGTCTGCCAGAGTAAAGTATAAACATAAATAAATAAATGATGAAGGGTGCCCCCTATAGTTATCCAGCGTAGATAAAGCAGACGGGTACAGGTTTCAGCTCCCAGCTGTGCACAATATCTTACCTGTGTATCAAAATAAGAAGGAAAACATGCAGCTTTTTTAATTATTTAAATAAACAGTTTTTAAAAAATGGGGAGCGGTGTTCCAATTTTGATAACTAGCCAAGATAAAGCCAACAACTGGGGGCTGGTATTCTCAGCCTGAGGAGGCCCATAGTTATTCATCCCTCCCAAACCTAAAAATAGCAGTCCACTACTGCACAGGATTGTCACATCCATTAGATGAGACAATTCTGGTGCTTTAACCAGTTCATCCTGATTGCCCTGGTGCAATAACAATTGGGTTAATATACGCGGTTAATGAAAGCTGTGATTTGTCAGCTGTCAAGTCCTGAATTAGTAATGGGTATGGGTCTATGAGACCTATCAATTACGAATACTTTAAGTCAAGATAAATAAACACAAACACAGAGAGAAATCCTTTAGTTAAAAAACGGAAAAACAACTTTTTTAACTGATTGTTAACCCATTTAAACCACTGCAAGCCCGACGCAATCCACACAAGGTCCCACAACGATCACAGCTCTGCTGCATCAGAGGTCAAAGTGTGCGGTCACATTAGAAATAGTGACCACTCTTTGCGACTATCAGGAACACACTGACTGAGCAGCAGCTGTGAGCAGTGATGCCACTAAGTTCACCTGAGGTCACAGCTGGAGAACCACAGCTGTAAACTCAGGTGAAATGACCTTAGGTTAACTCATTGAACTTAGTAACTTCCCCTCAAGTGGTTATTACTAGGGATGAGCGAGAATACTCGTTACTACTCGGTACTCATCAAGTAGTAAGGCATTCAGGCTACTCGTTACTCTGCGAGTATCCTAATAATTACTCGTTAGGAGTAGCGAGTCCAATATAAGTCAATAGGAAATGTGAGTAGTTGTCTGCTGGACCCTACAAAGCAGTCTGGGGAATGCAATGAATGCATGATTGTTTAAAAGCTGGGCAGTAAAAAGCTGTCGGCTTTTTTAAACAATCAGCTAATGAACGCTCCCTGCCCTGGTCCTTCGCTCTCTATTGCCTTGCTCCTCGGCCTTCCGCTTCTCTCTCCGCTGGCCAGTGCTTTGCTCCTCCACCGCCTCCCCGCCCGATCCTAAGTTAGGACTGAGCGGGGAGCGCTGCACAAGGGAGCAGGGAGTGAATCACAGTGTAGTAGGGAGCACCGCACCAGGAAGCATGGAGCGAAGCATGGGGCACCGAGGAGCACAGCACCAGGGAGCGAAAGACTCAGGCGGGGAGCGTGCATCAGCTGATTGTTTAGAAAAGCTGGCGGCTTTTTAATGCCCGACTTTTAAACAATCATGCATCCATTTCAGCATTTTACTCTTCTCCAAGACTGCTTTGTAGGGTCCAGCAGACAATTACTCGCATTTCCCATTGACTTGCATTGGACTCGCTACTCATAACGAGTACCCGAGTATTAGGACCTACTCATCACGAGTATAGCGAGTCCGAGTATTTCACTACTTGCTCATCCCTAGTTATTACCTCATTGCCACACTACCAGATCAGGCAATGTGTGCACATTGAGTATTTGGTTGCAAACCTTCCTGCACCAAATCTGGACCCCCTGGCAAAAAAAAGAATCAAAATTGTATCAAAACTGTATCGAATAAAAATGTGGGTTTTTTTTCCAGAAGATGAAGATTTGATGCAGGAAATTGGTGTATAAATTTCAGCCCCAAATCTGCATTTCCTGGAAAAAAACCCACAGTTTTGGTGAATTTCTCTCCCAGGAAATGCAGATTTGTTGCAGGAATGTCTGCACCAGATATCTGCACCAAATTTGCATCTCCTGGCAGAAAACCGCACTGAAATGGCATCAAAACCATCATTTTGTGCGATTTTCTGTCAGTTTATGAGATTTGGTGCTGGAATTTATACATCAACTTTCTGCACCAAGTCTTCATCTCCTGGCAAAAAAAAAATAAAAAATCAAAATCGCATTGCGTTTAGATGCGTTTGTTTGCCATGAGATGCAGATTTGGTGCAGAAATTGGGTGCATAAATTTCAGGACCAAATCTGCATCTCCTGGCAGAACTGCAGTTTAGGTGCAGTTTTCTCTCAGGAAATGCAGATTTGGTACAAAAATATCTGCTCCAGATTTCTGCACCAAATTTGCATCTTCTGGCAGAAAACCGCACAACAACAATGTCAAAACTGCAGTTTTTCTGTGATTTTTCTGCCAGGAGATGCAGATTTGGTGTTGGAATCAATGCTAAGTACAAACAAGAATCCAGCTCACCCCAGGAACCATCCTGATCACCGGCGGTCACAAGCAAGAGATTCCACTGTTGCTCAGCGTGGCACACAAGTGAGTAAGATGAACAATCCAGCTTCCGGATTTCTTAAGGTAAAATCCAACATTTAATAAGAAATTTAGAAAATTATCATTTCGTCATGATATGTGGGGAATAGTATGGCAGGTTTCCAGATATGATGCAAAATGGAAACACCATACTCCTTTTGAGCACCACTCTAAAGGCCACTTTACACGCAACGACATCGCTAATGAGATGTCGTTGGGGTCACGGAATTCGTGACACACATCCAGCCTCGTTAGCGACATTGTTGCGTGTGAAACGCAGGAACGACCGTTAACAATCAAAAATACTCGTTACCATACCTATCGTTGATCCTTGACACGTCGTTCTAATCTCAAATATCATTGTTGCTGCAGGTACGATGTTGTTCGTCGTTCCTGCGGCAGCACACATCACTATGTGTGACACCGCAGGAACGAGGAACATCCCTGTACCTGCGGCCACCCGCAATGAGGAAGGAAGGAGGTGGGCGGGATGTTGCGGCTGCTCATCTTCGCCCCTCCACTTCTATTGGGCAGCTGCTTAGTGACGCCGCTGTAACGCCGCACAAACCGCCCCCATAGAAAGGAGGCAGTTCACCGGCAATAGTGATGTCACTAGGCAGGTAAGTCCGTGTGACGGACGGTGTTAGCGATGTTGTGCGCCACGGGCAGCGATTTGCCCATGACGCATAACCAACGGGGGCGGGTGCTTTCACCAGCGACATCGCTAGCGATGTCGCTGTGTGCAAAGTGCCCTTTAGACTTGGTGAACACAAAAACCAAATGTGTGCAATGTAATCAAATGGTAAGCCAATAAATTGAAACACTTGACACAAATACCCAATTTCAGCTATGCGGTTAGCTCTCAAAGGTTAAAATGATAAAACAAAATGCACATACCTGTGGACATCACGAGAAAACTGCAGTATTTAAAAGGTAACACAAAATCCCATGTACACATATATCAATAATGAAGCATAATATCATGCCTGAGATTTAAACCTGATGGAGTTGAGTTCCAAATACAAAGATCCAAACTGCTTCTCAGCATAAGTTCTCTATCACCTCCACGGGTATGTTTGCTTATACAGTCTATGGCAAAAACCTGAAAAGTTGTTAGCGCTACAGTTATGGTAGTTGATAAAATGCTTTGCAGCATTGGAGAAATTTCTATTTGAAACATCTGAAATGTCATGAAGGTGTTCCCTTACCCTGCAGTTTAACTTTCTTATTGTGGGAACCACATACTTTAAATTACATTCTTTGCACAAGATAGCATATCACATACTCAGAATTGCAGTTCAAAAACCTGAGGATTTTATATGTTTTGCTGTTGTCATGATTGCTGAATTCCTGTGTTTTGAAAGAATAGTGAAATGTTTTACAGGGGGAAGAACCACATCTATAGTAACCCTCGGTCATCAGCCATGAAGTTTTACTATGTGATTTGTAGTGAGATTTTAATAAACTAGGAGATAAAAATTGTTCTAAGGTTGGCGCTCTTCGGGGAACTATTCTAATATCTTTATTCAACATAGACTTAACTATGGGGTCTTCTTTTAATACATAAAAATTCTTTCTTACTATATTTAAAATAGATTTGAATGAACTGCTATACTGTAAGTAAGAACTAAAGTAGGTATGTTTAGCTCTTCGCTTGCTTTTATTTGATTAGTACTTTTTATCAATTTTCCTCTACTTTGATATGTACAATTTTTTTGACCCGATTTAATGACCAAGGGGGATATTTTCTTTGTTTTAGGCTTCTGCCACACTCACGTGAAATTCACGCACGTGCCGAGAGACACGTATTTTCCCTGCGTGTTGCGTGCAGGTAAGTACGTGTCTCTGGTACGTGCATGACACGTGTGTTCTACGTGTGCTATCCGCGATAGCACACGTAGAACCGGTAATTATTATACTCACCTGGCCCTTCCTGATGTCCGCGCTGCTGTCCGTGGTGCTGATCCTCGGTCTCCAGCCCTCCCGTCTCCCCGCTGCTGCTGCTGCCAGGCAGTGAAGTGAATATTCAATGAGAATAATGAGCGGCGGTCGGCAGCAAGAGGCAGCAGCGGCAGAGACAGGAGGGCTGGAGAAGGTGAGTTAATGTTTTGTTTTTTTTTCACTGACATGTGTGTTTTCTCCGGCGCGTGTCACACGGGACCGCATCCACACTACACCCGTGTGGTACGGGTGCGGGCCGTGTGACACCCGTGCTGCCGGTGAAAAAATGAACATGTCAGCGCTTTGAAAATCGCACACACGTACAAACGCACACGGACACATGTTCCGTGTGGTTTTACGTGTGTGTGCCTGCTACCATAGGGTAGCATTGCTGTACGTGTCTCCGTGCCGCCGGTACGTGTAAAAAATGACAAACACGTGCCGGCGGCACGGATGTGTGGTGCTAGCCTTAGACTGTTTTCTATAACCTTAGACTCTAGTCCGAAGGAATTAAAATCACTGCAGTTTCTTTTGGCATGAATGAATTCTCCTACAGGGATGGACCTAATAGTATGTGCAGGATGGAAACTGTCAGCATTCAGTATAGTGTTACCAGAGGTAGATTTGCGGAATTTTTTACTTTTGATTATCTCCCCACGGTAACCACTCTAAGTCATAGATCCAGAAATGTTACATTGTTGGGATGAAATGTATGGGTAAATCAAAGATTGATGTAATTGGTATTTATATAAGAAACAAACTGCTCAATACCTCCTAGTTTATTAAAATCTCACAATAAATGATATAGTAAAAAGTCATGGCTGATGACAGAGAGTTACTATAAATTCAATTCTTACCCCTGTAAAACATGCCACTCTCCTCTCAAGACATGGGACTTCAGCAATCATAACTACGGCAAAACATACAAAATCCACAGGTTTTTGAACTGCAATTCTGAGTATGTGATATTTGTTATTTTGTGCAAAGAATGTATTTTAAAGTATGTGGTCCCCACAATAAAAAAGTTAAAATACAAGGTAAGGGAACACCTTTATAATATATTGAATGTGTCACGTAGAAATGTCTCTAAGGCCTCCTTCACATGTTTGTGTCCCCGGTACGTGTTTGGTCCATTTCCTCACGTGCGATATGGGCACATGTAGACCCATTAAATCAATGGGTCTGCGCTCACGTGCGTGTTCTGCCATGGACCGTGTGTCCGTGTGAAGCATACGTGTGCCCGTGTGCTGCACACGTAGACATGTCCGGTTTTCTGTGGAAATACGGCTGTCACACGGACCGCACACAGACCGCATGGATGTGATCCGTGTGACACGCACCGAAGAAAACACACGTGCCTGTGAAATAAAAAGAATTTCTATACTCACCTTCTCCAGCACTGCTGTCTCTGCCGCTGCTGTCACTTGCTTCCGACCCCCGCTCATTATGCTCATCGCATATTCACTCCACTGCAGGCCAGAAGCAGCAGCAGTGGGAAGTCGACAGGATCGGAGACCGTAGATCAGCACCACGGATAGCAACGCCAGGGACAGGTGAGCAGAAAGTTTATGTTCTCTGTGTGTTATCATGGATAACACATGGAGAACACACATGTGCCATAAACAAGGCACAAAGAGGGCAATCCGCACTTTGACATGTCTGTGAAAAATGTGCGTGATTTTCCCGGACGTGTGAAAGAGGCCTAATGCCGGCGTCACACGGTACGATATATCGGGCAATATGTCGTCAGGGTCACGTCGTTAGTGACGCACATCCGGCATCGTTAGACATATCGTACTGTGTGACACCTTGGAATGACTGTGAACGAGCAAAAATACTCACCTTGTCGTTGGTCGTTGACACATCGTTCATTTTCAAAAAGTTGGTCCTCCTTCTGTGCTCCGGTTGTTCATCGTTCCCATGGCAGCACATGTCACTCCATGTGACACCCCAGGAACGACAAACACAGCTTACCTGCATCCCGCCGGCAATGCGGAAGGAAGGAGGTGGGCGTGATGTTTACGTCCCGCTCATCTCCGCCCCTCCACTTCTATTGGCTGGCGGCTGTGTGACGTCGCTGTGACGCTGAACGTCCCTCCCCCTTCAAGAAGAGGATGTTCACCGCCCACAGCAAGGTCATCCGGGAGGTAAGTCCGTGTGATGGGGGTTCACGACTTTGTGCGCCATGGGCAACTAATTGCCCGTGACGCACAAACGACTGGGGCGGGTACAATCGCTCATGCGATCGCACCATAGATCGTCCCGTGTGACGCCGGCATAATGCTAAATGCGTTTCATCAACTGCCATAACTGTAGTGCTAACAGCTTTCAGGTTTTTGCCATAGAGTCTATAAACAAACATATCCGTGGAGGTGATAGAGAACTTATGCTGAGAAACAGAGAAGCATTTTAGATCTTTGTATTGGGAAATCAAGCTCCATCAGGTTTAAATCTTAGGCATGAGATTATGCTTCATTATTATTATATGTATATCATGGGATTTTGTGTTCACTTTTAAATACAGCAGTTTTCTCTTGATGTCCACAGGAATATGCATTTTATTTTATCTTTTTAACCTTTGACAGCTAACAGCCTAAGTAAAATTGAGTCTTTGTATCAGGTGTTTCAATGTATGTGTTAATTGGCTTGCTATTGAGCATCTTCTACACATTTGGTTTTTGAATTCACCAAGTCTAAAGGGCACTTTACACACAGTGACATCGCTAGCGATGTTGCTGCCGATCACACCCTCCCCACCGTTTGTGCGTCACGGGCAAACCGCTCCCCGTGGTGCACAATATTGTTAGTCCCCGTCACACGGACTTACCTGCCTAGCAACGTCTCTGTGGCCGGCGAACCGCCTCCTTTCTAAGGGGGCGGTTCATGCGGCGTCCCAGCGACATCACACGTCAGCCATCCAATAGAAGCGGAGGGGCGGAGAGCAGCCGAAAGAAAGTGACGCCCACCTAGTTGCCGGAGGATGCAGGTAAGATGATGTTCGTCATTCCTGGGGTGTCACACGTAGTGATGTGTGCTGCCTCAGGAACGACGAGCAACCTGCAGTCAGCACCATCAACAATATTTGGGATTAGAACGACGTGTCAACGATCAACGATAAGGTGAGTATTTTTGATTGTTAGTGGTCATTCGTACGTTTCACATGCAATGATGTCGCTAGCGAGGCCGGATGTGCGTCATGAATTCTGTGACCCCAACGACATCTCATTAGCGATATCATTGCGTGTAAAGAGGCCTTTAGAGCAGTGTTGCTCAAGATGCATCTGGTGTTTCAATTTTGCATCATATCTGAAAACCTACCATACTATTTACCATGTATTGTGACGAATTGATGATTTTAAAAATTCCTTATTAAAGGTTGGATTTTACTTTAAACAACCTGGAGGCTGGATCGTTCATCCTTCTCACATGGTGGAATTCATACACCAAATTTCTGCACCAAATCAGCATCTCCTGGCAACAAAGCAAGTCAAAATTGCATCCAAGCCACATAGTGTTTAAATGTGGGTTTTTTTGCCCAAAGATGCAGATTTGGTGCAGGAATTCAGTGTATAAATTCCATCACCACATTTGAATCTCTTGGAGATGCAGGTCTCTTTGAACTCAATGAATTCATCCGAATTGAGGTCTCTGAGTTCAATGAGTTTACCTGAGGTGAATTTACCTGCAGTCACAGGTGGGAGACCATGGGAGCCTCCAGCTTTGACAGCAGGTAAACTCAGTGACGTCACCACTAACAGCTGTGGCTCAGTCAATGTCTGCCTTAAATTGCAGCAGACTATCATATTCTCTAATGTGTCCGCGTCCTGAGATTTCAATATGTAGCAGAGCCGTAATCGTCGTATGACTTCATAAGGATTACATTGAATCTGCAAGGATGTTTTGGAGGTTAGTAAAAGGATGAAAGAGGTTGTGTATTTTATTTCAAATAATGTATTTTTTCGGTGTTTCTGTTTTATTTCTTTTCACTTACAGGATTAGTAGTGGGGGTTCTATGAGACTCCAGCATCACTAATACAGTTCTTGATGGCAGCTGACAAAACACAGTTGCCATTAACCCCTTATATTAACCTGATTGCCACCGCAACAGGGCAATCGAGATGAGCCAATTAAAAAGCTAGAATTGCCGGATCTAATCAATAAAACAATTTTGGGTGACTGCAGGCTGGAATTTTTAATCTGGGGGGCCAATGTCCATGGCTCCTCTCATCCTTTTAATACCAGCCCCCTTCTGTCTGCTATACTGTATCTGGTTATCAATGTAAGGTGGGACCGAATGCCTTTTTTATAAAATTATTTATTTAAGTAATTAACAAAAAAAAATTGCTGTAGGACCCTCTCTGTTTTGATATCCAGCCATGGTAAAACTTACACATGGGGGTTGTAGCCTGTAGCTGTTTTTTTACCTGCACAGGCTATCAAAATTTGGCATGAGCCCAAGTAATCTTTTTCATTTACTTATTTCTTTTGAAACTACCATACAGAAAACTGACTGCAACCAATCACAGATGCAGACACAGGGTGGGGAGGCATGCATAGTAGTCTGTAACCAATCACAGACAGTGGCTTAGAGGGTGGGTGAGGGAAGCAGTGAATATTCATGAACCTTAATGATTTGACGCAGAAAAGAGTCTGACTGTGGTGTGATCCTCCAGGAAATACGGAATATATAACTATGTTGCTATTTTTATCATTCAACTTCCATTTGTAGCCCACATCATTTTTATTTATTTTTTTCCATGGGCAATCATAGCAATATCAATACTTGACATAGCTGGGATGATGCCAGAAGTGAGTTGTGTTGGAGCAGCCCTATGCTTGATCGAGTAAAGGAGCAGTGACGAACATGCTCATGCATCATGCATCACTCTTTGCAGGCTCCGAGAATCACTGAAAGCCGAGGTTGACCTGGCTGTTAAAAGGTGACATCACTCAATTCAGCAGAGGTCACATCTGGGTTCCCACGATGTGACCTCAGGTGACCTGACCGCAAGACGGCCGGACATGGCCATGACCCACAGTCTGAAAGTCTGGCAGTCAGGTCACCTAAAGTCATACTGGGGGCTCACTTGCTGTTCTCAGCAAAAGTACTGCTGGATTGTCGGACTGCGGGACACGTGTCCCACAGTCCGACAGTCAGGTCACCTGAGGTCACACCGTGGGAACCCGGATGTGATCCCCGGTGAACTGAGGGACATCACCTGCTCACAGCCAAGTCCACCTCAGCTGTCAGTGATTCCGAAAGCCTGCAAAAAGTCAACATGTCTTTCTTCTTTGCAACCTCTGTATGTATCAGAGCTGAGAATCATCATGGGACAATGCATGGAGTACATTGGATCTACAAGGTTGTTGTGGGGGTTAATAAAGGGGTGAGAGAGAGTGTGTGTATTGTATAACAAATGAAGTTTTTTTGTATTTGTGTTTTATTTCATTTCACTTACCAAATTATTAATGGGGGTGTCACATAGACGCCTCCCTCTAATAATCCAAGGCTTAATTGAGCTGTGATTTTTGTGACAAATCACAACTGTCATTAACCCCTTATATTAACCTGATTGCTACCACATCATGGCAATCGAGATGAGCTGGGTAAAGCACCAGGATTGCCATATCTAATGTGATGTGCCAATTCTGGGCAGTTGGAGGCATCCTGGTAATACCAGCCCACACCTTTCTGCTTTACCGTGGCTGGTTATAAAAATGGTGGGAACCCTGCGCTTGATTTTAAATTATTTATTTAAATAATGTTTAAAAAAAAACACCAGCAGATCCTCTCTATTTTGAAATCCAGCCACGGTAAAGCTCACAGGTGGGCCTGCAGCTGTTATTTAGCCTGCACTGACTATCTTGGGTGGGAGTCAACATCATTTTTTAAAATTATTTATTTATTTCTTTTTGCACTACAAAACAGCAAATTGACTACAACCAATAACAGACATGGACACAGGGTAGAGGGCGTGTATTCCAGTCTTCAACCAGTCACAAACACTGACACAGAGGGTGGGTGAGGGAAGCGGTGAATATTGATGAACCTTAATAAGCGGGCCCAGAAAAGAGTCTGATTGCAGTGTGATCCTCCAGGAAGCACCGTATGTATAACTATCCTGCTCTTACTACAATTTAACTTCTATTTGTAGCTTCCTAGCACTTACTGCAGCCATTTTACAGCCCTGAACTTTTTGTACCCGTTGATTTGCATGGGGTTCATTGTCGGGGATCGAGTTTAGGGTCAAATTTGGCTGCCGAACCCGAATATTTACTCCATGCTGGTTCTATTCCGGTTTTATTTCTTTTCTTTTTTTTCTGTTAATCCTATTTGATTTTTCTTTTTTTTTATGCTAAGGATGATGCTAAATCTTAAAGAACTAGTGCTCATGTAACCAGACCTATAGGTCTGTACAATGTTAGGAAACAGGGTGATTTTCTAATTTTGGTTCAGTGATTAAACTGAATCAAACGCAGGGGTAATGCCAAATATATATATATATATATTTTTTTTTTATATTCGTGGATTATTTGCAAACAGAAAAGAAAAAAATGCCACTACCAAAGAGCAAAGCCAAGCCAATGTTTCGGCCTATGTTAGGCCTTTGTCAATGTCTTGCGTTGTGATAGTACGGTGAATGTAGACGAATTAAACGTCTGAGGATTGTATAACAGGTAGGGCTTTTTTGCTTTTCAAGAACAGTTTGCCAGAGTCAAGAAGACATAGAAATTAGATGGAGGAGTAGAGAGGGTGCCTGAGGCGCACAAGGACTGGGGACAGGGTCCCAGAGGTAAATAAAAAAAAAATGTACATCTGCCCCTCTGCTTGCAGAATAGAGGAATGGATTACAAATTACAAATGGAATGTCCGGACAATGTGCGAATTAAACTTGATCAAATATATGTAACATTATGTATAAAAGGAGGATAAAACACAAAAAATACTCCTGAATGTTATGTACCTAGTCCCATCCAAACTTCAGGCTTTGAAATAATTATCTTGCCTTTGGTCTGGTTGATATGTCTAAATAACAAACATTTTCTTAGAGCTGAGTGGATCTGACAAAATTCAAATTTGCATTTTCCCATGAATTTTGCTGTAAAATGTGATAGATTATAGAAGTTATCTGTGAATTTAATGTTCTTTATTATGCTCTGAAGTCTATCTAGACCCCAGAGTATAACAAATATAAGATGCAGAAAATTAAAAAGAAATAGTTATACTCCCTTCTCACTTTTCTGCCCCAACCTGCTGTCCTGTGCTTCCACCGAGGAGAGTTGTGAGGTGCTTTTTATTTTCCTTTTAACCTTTTGCCATTCACTTACCTCTCCAGTTTTACCCACTGCTTCCAGCCTGAGCAAACCTCAGAGTATGCACAGTGAACTTCTAGAAATGCACTTGGCTGGAACTTTTGGCCTAGCGTAAACAACAACCCGAGGTGCAGTGCAACAGAGGCATGGATAAGTAGACACTAAGCAGGGGGCAGCGGGGTAGCTGGAGACAGAAGTGGCTATCTAAAGGCTAAAAGGAAAATAAAAAACATACCTCACTATTCACCTTTCTGATTAGCCACACTGTTCCCTGCCCACTGTCCCATCCTTTGTTGCGTCTCTGACCCGATGTTCACTCTAGGCCTGGCTTTCCTGTCTTGTCTACCTCCTGGAGCATTCACAATCAACTCAAGGACCTGCCCATGGCTTGAAGTCCAAAGATAGAGTGAACAGTGGGCCGGAGATGTAATGTGATGTCATGAAAGCTTGGAGAACAGGACAGTGGGCAGGGAGATACTGGGCGGCCAGATACAAGAAGGGTTTTTTTTTCCTTTTTTGATTGAACTCAAATAAGTTCACATCTTCTCTATCCTCATTTTATAATTCACTTCTTATGAGGGTGGCAGTCTTGTAACTCCTAGAGCTCTTGTAATTGCTATTTACCGTAGTGGATCTCAACTTTAGTATCCAGGATAGTGTTGTTTTGGGTTTTTTTTTAAATAAATATCACTTGGGTAAGGATTGAGCAAATTCACACTATTATTGCAAGGAGAATTGTGGTTTAAGCATGTTGCTTATCTTATATTCTACAAATTATTTTTCAATAATCAATATAAAAAGCACTCAGAACATAGCCAATTAACTCCACTTTTTCTCGAACAGATTTATTCACCTCAGATGACCCACTGTGCTTTCATGCTATTCTTTTTGATTTAGTTAGGACAAAATGATTTTTTGGAAAGACTTGACCTAAATTGTGCGGCTTTGATTTATGCTTCTTCATAAAGAGATGGCATAAAAAAAACCTTGTATTTTGACACTGTGATCTATTTCATTTTTTCCTTATCTTCAGATACTGTAGTCATCACAGAGCCTTTTAATTGTTTCACATAACCTAATGCAGATGGCTTTCATTTTGTAGCTTTTAAAAGAAACATCTTATCTTGAATGCTTCTGAGATGAATAGATTAAAACAACATTGATGTTCTGCTTTTAGAGAGTCTGTTTGTTCTGACACATAAAAAACTAACTGTTCAATCCCCTTATCGCCTCAAGACCCAAGAAAAGTACATGCACTACCAGGACAGATTGTGTTAAAGCCATGATTTTTACTCGGATATTGAACAATAATGTTTCAAGTAGCGTTGCATTTGGATAAAAGGATGGGGAAAGGCATAGGTCATTTCGGGGACCTCTTGTATTCCTCTGTCTCATTATGTTAACAAAGCGTCAAGTGAACAGTGTCAGATCTTAAGAACAGGTTGGATTGATTTACTATGCAGGCCCTTCTTGCCAGCCTAATTATTGCATTAGAAATGGCAATTCTTTCACCCCTGTAAGAGAGCACTTTGATTAGCGCCTGCAATGCAGGTTCTGAGCCTGATAAGTGCATGTCAACTTGCTGCCTTCATCACATTATCAAACTGCAGAAAACAGTCCCATACACAAGGGAAATGAGGATCCTTTTTGCTCAGAACCATAAACTGATGAAGTAATAATGGCGCTGTGAATAACGCGGCTTTTTGCCATGCAGTTAACAACTATACAACCATAAGGTGTCTGTAATGGAAAATGAATAATTAAAATCAAGTAATTGATTATTTTCTGGACACAATTTACAACTGTTCAACAAGTTTGTAAGGAATTGAATAGGAAAGTATTTTACTCCAGGGCATGCATAATTTAAAGATGCAACATACTTGAGTGTACTATATGCTTACTAAACAGGAATGGGCACATCAGGAACTGATTGTGCAACAGGGAATATCATATTAGAAAATAACTATTGATTGCCATTGAATGGTGGCAAATACCATGAAAAATGTGTATATTGCAATTCATATAGGACATAGGCATTTCCAGAAATGAAAACAATTCACAGCCCTTTTCCATATTTATAAGAGCCGCACAAATACAATCAATCTCAGAGTTTTTTCAATTGATGCCTCTGTCTTAAACTGCAATTTTCTTTTCACAAAGTAATTATAAGCGTGGCAGATGCAAAATCCATGTCAACCTGTGAAATGCTGTGTTTTGCATGTATCATCAACAGTATAATTATTACTGTTTTCTATAAAGAACATTTATGAACTCCTGCAATAATTAAATATAAGATTTGCTTATGACTTATTATATTTGGTAAGCTGTTATCAGGCTATTATTTGTATTATTATTATTATTATTATTATTACTACATAAAGCCAACATTAATTCTTACATTGAAAAGTTTAATTACTGTACATGTAATTTCATATAGACCGCTTAGTGCTATACTGATAATGGTCTATTAATAGAAAGAAGAAAAAAACATAGTAGTGGCACTCATCATTATGTAAAAACTCAGGTTTAATGTGTCAACTTAAAAACACAGCAGGTTTTATTAGAAATTGCGGTCCATACAGATGATGGCCATTTCGTGTCCCAAGAGCACTTCTACAGGTCCTTGTGTCAGGACCTGTAGAAGTGCCCTTGGGCACAAAATGGCTGTCTGTATGGAGAGCAATTTCTAATACAACCTGCAGTGTTTTTAAATTGACAATAAACCTGAGTTTTTAAGCAATGGTGAGTGCCACTACTATGTTTTTTTCTTCTCTCCTTTCATAAACGTTGTTGTACTCCAACATTTTTGTAGTATGCACTGCCTAGAAGCATGTTAATTAAAACTTACAGTACATATCTGAGTGCATGCTGCTTGTCCTCCATACATTCTGAAGGTTGAAGATTCATTTCAGTGGTGTAGAACCTTTCTTATGTTTGCCTGATGGTCTATACTAATGACCCTTTGACAATTCAAAATGCCGTACTATCTTAGGCCTGCGCCACACATCCGTGCCTCCGGTACGTTTTTGGCATTTTTTGCACGTACCGGAGACACGTGCTGATGTTGACATACTATTTTTAATCTAAAAAGCCTCACGTCAGTGTTTGCGCACGGAGCGTGTGTCCGTTCCGTGCGTACGTTTGTGCGTGTCGAAAAAGCGCTGACATGTCCGTTTTCCACCGGCATCACGTCCTCACGGATCCATTAAATCCTATGGGTCCGTGTTTACACGTACGTGATACGGATGGCCTCCGTATGCTATCCGTGTGGTCCGTGTCCGTGTTTTAATTAGAAAGTTTGTTACACTCTGAAATACTTTCAGGTGGCGTAGCTAACATATTTTTTTGCACAAAACTAACTGTGCATTTGCAGAAGGAGTGAGCAAGCAAGAAGTTGTAGTTCTGTGTATTGCAAGATCTATTTTGAGCAAACTTTCGTCTTCGAAATATAATAATGGCACCACGGGTGGACACGGAGAAACTTATAACAGCTGTCGAGACTCACCCACCATTATGGGATACACGTGTAGATGGTTACCATGACCGACTGACAGTTGAGCGCCATTGGAATCAAGTAGCTGAGGAAGTGTACCCCAATAATGCATGGTCTAGATGTTCTCCTGCAAAGCGTGCTAAATATGGTAAGTTGTTGTATTTTTTTATAGTTATTTATTTAATATCTATATTTGGATTTGTTCATACTTTCAAACTGTGATTGTTTTGGCATAGTTATGTTGTCTTTTAGTGTAAAATCCTATGAGAATAATTGGTCTATGTACTACTCAATATATTGAGTTCCTGTACACTTTTTTCATAGTATCACCAAACTTTCATCAGTGTCAAAAATCAAAGTATACTTAAATTTGTAATCTGACTTGGAATTCTTCATGAATTTACTTAATTAACTGATTAAACTGTCATGTGTTTTAAAATTCCCTGTTGTATTAGTCTAAATTTAGTATCACAATTGAAAATCTTGGTTTTATTTTTTTTTAAAAATAAAATTGTTTAAAATGACATGTCAATATCATTACCTACATGTATCAAATAATATTTCGAGTAATTTATAGCCAAATGTCATTGCAAAAACACCAAATTATAATTTAAATATAGATGACAATTACTTAAAATATAATTTTTCAGAAATATTATTTGGTTATGTGTGAATGTCTAAACATGTTTTTGAATGAAGAATATCTAAATAAATTATATTTCATCCTAAGTATTTGACCAACATAATTGTGTTAAATTGTATATTAAATTTCGCAAACATTATTTAAATTAATGTGTGCAGATTTATGGAGAATGTTGCAAGTGACATATTTGTTAATTTTCCACAGTTGACTTGGTAAAAAGGCGTTGGCGTTCAGCCCGTGATCAGTACCGAAGGGAGTACAACCCTATGCCATCCTCATCCAGCCAAGGCCGCAAACGCAGATATGTCTACTATGAACAAATAAGCTTCCTAGCACCCATCTTAGAAGTTACACAGTAAGTTTTTTTTTTTTTGAAAAAAAAAAAAACCCCTGAAGATAATTGGACAAAGATAAATGTTAAGATTGTAATATGTTTTTTCATTTCTTATAGAACGGAGGATAATCTTGACGAATCAGATGATGAACCAACAGCAGGTCCCTCTGCTACAGCCACCTCAGCATCAGAACAAGAACCTGCCAGAGAAGACATTGAAATTCCTGAGACTCAACAAGATGCAGCAACTGAATCACATGAGGGTGGGACAGAGAGTGCACAAACCAACACCCAAGGCTCATCAACGCAACAAACAACCACACCAGCTACACAAGCAACACAAACAAATGTACTTCCACGTTTTGCACCACAACCTCTACGTGCAAGAAGAATCCGCAGACCTGAGGAAATGAGATCCTTACCGGAAATAATTGACACACGCATTATTCACATAATGAACACTTTAATTCCAGAAACAGATGCCGAGCGTTTTTGTCGGTCTTTATCAACTAGCTTAACCAAAATTCCTTCAGATAGGCAGGAACGTGTAAGAGCTGCTATGCTTACCCTACTGTCAGCTAGTCAGGCAGAACAGGAACCAGTGAGAGTGTATGAGGCCATAGAAAATTGGCGTACCATTATGCAACAACATACAGTCCCAAACACAACAGACAATCAAAATACAATTTCAACACAAACAACAATGGCAACTGTAATAGTCAATAATCCACTATTACAACAATCTGGACAACCTTCAATTGCTTCAAGTACGTTATTCCCAACACCAATTAGACAAGGGTATGTTGCAACCAATACTGGTGCCTTAAGCACAGTACAAAGTGCTACCTCTCAGCAACCCATGAACTATATGAATTTACAACCAACTCAAACTACTAGTTACTTTACTCAACCCACAAATATTGGTGGTTTACCTAATTTGTTTCCAGGTTCAACATACCCACAATCATTCATGATGCCTCATTATCCAATCTCAACTATGTTACCTACACCACACTTACAAACATCAGTCAACTATCCTCAAGGTCAACAACATACACACACACAATACCCAATTACCCATGTAGATCCACAGGTGTACTCAACCACAGGCAATGTGTTGGGACAAACCAGCATGCAACAGACTGTTCCACACACTACTGTAGCTAGTAATAGGAATGTTGTTCAGCAAACAACTGTTTCCATTCCTGAAAATACCATTTCTGAGGCCACACAAAACAACATACTCAGCAACACTCAGGTTACTTCACTAGAAGATCTTGTTGACTTGTGATGCACATTTTTGTTAATCTTAACAATCAAACAACAAATCTGATGAATGTGTCAAAATGTTAAAAAAGAGGGATTTCCAAAAATGTGCAAACTCAGAGTTGAAAAGATTTTAAAAACATGTGTGATTATACTTAGTGACGGATCACATATATGTTTTATGGCCTTTATTTTTGGAAAATTATGAACACATTTTTACCCAACCAATTTGATGGTTAGATTAGTTCTAATATTCTGAAAACACAGTTTACAATTTTTTGGTCTATGTCAATGTCCAACATGATAGCAACTTAATTGGCCGACATTTTTCAACATTGTAAGCAATGCACACATTTTCTTTACAATTACTCTTGTATGTAAAGTATATTTTGTATGTTATGAAGAATAGCATCAAAATTTACATTTAGAAAAATTTAACACAAAATGAACAATATGTACATTTTTAATGTGGATGTGAAAAAATAACATCCTTACTTTATGGATTAATATGCTTATTCTTAATAAAAGATTCTGTTTTTGAAGAAAAGAACATGTTTATTATTGATATTTATTAATAATATTGCATTTTTTCAATAGACGATTAACATTATTAATGTTGTAAGTTTGAAATAAGTTTCCTAAAACATGATAGTAACACAGAAATGTACATACACATACATACAACATTCAGAAAACCATGTTGCTAACAGAAATGTCAGTTTATGATTAACGCATTTGCCCTTTAATACTAGTTTGATTTAAGCTCTGAGATGTTGAGAAAAATTAACCAAGTTCCTATAATAAAAAAAATGTATATTTTTATCAACAAAAAACCATCACAATCTTAACAATCATCACTATTATTAGTATCATCAAAACAATTAAAGTAATCAGTAAATAAATTTCTAATTTGTAAACCAGATGTCACGGAATTATGAGACATAGGTTCACCTGTGGGATTAACAACATGGTTTATCTGAAATTCATCATCCACATAAGTTCCTCCTTCATGTATCCGACAGTAATTGTGAAGCACTATGGTAGCCTTGAGTACAGATGTGACAAAGGTTGGCTGCAACTGAATAGTTGTCTGATAAATGCGCCATTTGTTAGCTAAAATACCAAATGCACACTCCACATAACGTCTTGCTTTAGTTAGCCGATTATTAAAGTACTGTTTCCTGTCATCAATGGATCTCCTTGGATATGGTCGCATAACATGTTTGGATAATGCAAATCCTGCATCTGCTACCATCACATATGGTGCCAACGGTCCAGATGTACCAGGTAGGGCAACTGGAGGGGGGATCAATAATGAATTTTCTTGCAGGCGTTGGGCTAATCTTGATGAACGGAAAATACGGGCATCTGAGGCACTACCATAGGCCCCAATGTCTGCATAAATAAATCGGTATTCTGTGTCAACCAATGCCAAAATAACAACGGAAAAAAACTTATGAAAATTGAAATAACGTGACCCAGAGTTTGGTGGCTTTTTAACTCTGAAATGCTTGCCATCCAAAGCTCCTATGCAGTTAGGAAAGTCAACAGAGTCCTTGAAGCCCTTAGAGATTTTCAACCAATCTTCTCTGTTTGGCTGAGGCATCATTTGTTCTTTTAAATGTTGCCATATCATGTCGCATGTGTGACGTACTATAACGGCAATGGTTGATCGACCCAACAAAAAATCAAAATGTAAAGCACTAAAAGATTGACCAGTCGCCAAGAATCTATGAAAACAAGACAAACAATGATTTACAATTAACACTATGTTTTTTTAAATTAAAACAATCATAAGAAAACACAAACATTGAATCAAAAATGAGATTACATCAATAAAGATCAATTACACATTTCAATGTGAAAAATAACACATTTACACAAATTACAAAAATAACAAATATAATACCTCAGAGTCACCATAAATCTCTCCTCTGGGGAAATGGAAAGCCGCATCCAAGTGTCCTGATGTTGCAAATGAGGTCGTAAAATATTTAGTAAGTAATCAAAACTCTCAACTGACAACCGGCAGTATGAAAAAAACTTATCTGGGAAATTCCGTAACTCAAAAAATAAAGTATGGAAATGACCATGCATAGGCCGCATCATCATTAGTGGATGCACCCACAATCTGGTTCTTCTTACATTATCATAATGCAACATGTGCCGTCTAACGCCAAAACGACGAGATATAATCCAACATAAAAACACTAAGGCCTCCGTGGATAATGGCATTGCGACAATTTTGTCTCAACACATAGGTGCTCCAAGGCATAATACAAGCAGGAAACAGTTTATAGTTAACTTATATTTATGTCCTAATCACATACACCTATGTGTCATTTAATTCCAAGTAATCACCATTATCTCAATGTGTGAAACATGTGAAACACGCACAAAAAACGGACTGCACACGGAACACACACTGACGTATTTCACGCACAGGAAAACGCACACACGTACACACGTATGACACACGATATGCATACGGACACCACACGGAGGGGAAAAACGGACTGCAAATACGGAACACGGACACAAAAAACGGACTACACCAAACGTACGTTTTTTACACGTGAGTGTGGCAGAGGCCTTAGTGAAAGTGATGTCTTTTTTTAATAAAGTTCCAATTTCTTCTAGTGTTCTTTCTTCTATATTTTAATTAAAATTCAGTATCAAATACAAATTATAGTAAAAAAAGACCATTTAGTCATTATTTGGGTTACCAGCCTAGGGCTAATACTGCATAAAAGTCAAAGCATGAATATAGCTCAACTTCAATATACTGACTGTAAATCAACAAAGACAAATTGTCCCTCAAAAGAATATAACTAACAAGTGGTAAGATAAAATAAGATAAAAAACAGAGATATTCCTGAGACGGACCAAATAAATACCCAGATATTATGCAATTCACATACAAGGAGGGATGTAAAAAAAATTTAAGTATTGCACTTAAATTATAATGTTGCAAGACAATGCATCAACCCTGGCCTACATATAAATAGTATATAGAAAAGTGTTGCTGGTATAAAAACCATATAATCACTGTAAACTAAAGACTCTCAATAAGCTGCCAGAGGAAACATAAAGTGCACTATAATCAGAAGAATTGCATAAACATCCACATTCCCTTGTTCAACGAACATAGATAATATTGCACACCTAAGGTTAAAATTGCAAATTTTACCTAGAAGGTAAGGCTACTTTCACACATCAGTTTTTTGGCATCCAGCACAATCCAGTGTGTGCCTGATGCAATGGCTCTGGTGCAGAATATGCAAAAACGGACGTGCCGGATCCTTTTTTTTTTTTACAGATCCGGTATACCGTATCCGTCAAAAAACGGATCCAGCGCATCTGTTTTTGCATCCGTTTCATCCGTATTTTTGCCGAATCCATTTTTTCCAATAAATTGTAGCATGCTCAGTTTAAAAAAACAGATCCGGCGGGCGCATCCATTTTTTGCTGCATTACGCCGCATAGCTTCCATAGTAAACCATGCCATACCGCGCCGGATCCGGCGCAATGCGTTTTTTTTGTCAGAGACAAAAAACGTTACAAGAGACGTTCTATCCGGCCGCCGCATTAGCCAATTACGCCGTCCGGCAAAAGCCGGATGCAACGCAATGCCATCCAGCACAATACGGCACTAATACAAATCAATGGGGATAAAACGGATCCGGCGCGAGATCGCAAGCAAATGTAACTGCCCCGTCGGTTGTGCGACATGGGAAAATCGCTGCCTGTGCCGTACAACCTCGCTTAACCCCATCACACGCACTTACCTGCCCTGTGACGTTGCTCTGGCCTTTCTAAGGGAGCGGTTTGTGCGGCGTCACAGCAACGTCACACGGCAGGCGTCCAATAGAAGCGGAGGAGCGGAGATGAGCGGGACATAACATCCCGCCCACCTCCTTCCTTCCGCATTGCCGGTGGAGGCAGGTAAGGAGATGTTTGTCGCTCCTGTGGTGTCACACAAAGCGATAAGTGCTGCTGCAGGAACGAGGAACAACATCGCTACTAAGCAGAAAACTATTATTTGTTTCAGGACAACCTCTCCGCGGCAAACGATTTTGACCACTTTTGCAATCGTTTAAGGTCGCTCATAAGTGTCACACACTGCGATATCGTTAACGATGCCGGATGTGCGTCACAAACACCGTGACCCCGACGATAATTCATTAACGATATTGTAACATGTAAAGCCCACTTTACTCTTTAATTCAGTGGCATGTATATACAATTGGTGCATAGTTGATTAAATATACTGACTGTACATTTTTTTATATCCTTCCCATTTACAATGGAACAAAAAGGGGCATACATAAAATGTATCAAATTTATTGTGCTTTTTAGAAATGTTTTCAGCTTTTAAACAGATAACAAAAATCTAAAAAAGAGAATCAAAATGTGTCAATTTCAATAATTGCATATTCTATTTTTATATAACATGTTGACATAAAGTATGAAGAGGTATCTCAATGAAGAGAAAGTCACATACTACCATGTTTCCCTGAAAATAAGATAGTCTCTTATATTATTTTTAGCTCCAAAAGGTGCCTTAGGGCTTATTTTTGATGTTTGTGTTATATTTTGTATTGGTGTCAGTAATTTGGTGGCACATTAATGAAAAGTTAATATTGACCACTTTACAAACAAAGAAGTACCCGTATGTTCTAAATCATGAAAGGATGATCACCGCTGGCTGATTATAACAGCTGACATGTGTGCCTCGCATGCCCATCCACCCAAGCCTGTTAATCCGTTAAATCGTGCAGTCAAAATGTCACAGCATAATTAAAAGCCTGAAGCGGGTAACGTGCACTTACCCACTGCCATCAGAAGCCCTGTGATGTGATCACAGAGAGCTTATGGGTGCCATGGTCATCTGATGACTCCTGTGCTATTATGACTTACGTCCTGTTAAAGCTGGCAGAGCGCTGGCTGTTACAAGAGATGAGCATTTCTTCTGTTCTGAGCTAATCAGTTTGGATTAAGAGAAATGAATGAGTGATCAGACTGTTGATCCTTATAGTCCCCTAGGGGGACTAGTAAAATAAATAAAAAAAGTTTTAAAAATTAAAAAAAAAAATAAAAGCATAAAAGTTCAAATTATCCTCCATTCGCACCATTGAAAATTTAAGGGTTTAAAAAAAATAAAAAATATACACACATTTGGTATCGCTGCTTTCAGAAACCCCTGATCTATCAAAATATAAAATCAATTAACCTGATCAGTAAACGGTGTACAGGCAAAAAAAATTCCAAACGACAAAATTACGTTTTTTGGTTGTCACAAATTATGTGCAAAATGCAATAACAGGCATCTATGCAAAAATGGTATAATTTAAAACTTCAGCTCGAGATGTAAAAAATAAGCCATCACCGAAGCCAAGATCCCAAAAAATGAGAACATTATGCATCGTGGAGAATGGCGCAAAAAGTGTGCCTTTTTTTGGACAAAGTTCTGACTTTTTTTAACCCCTTAGATAAAAGTAAACCTATAGTGTTTGATGTCTACGAACTAATACTGACCTGAGGCATCACAATAACACATCAGTTTTACCATATAGTGAATACGGTGAATAAAATATCCCAAAAACAATTGTACAATTGCACTTTTCTTGCAATTTTTCCCCGCACTTGGAATTTTTTTTGCTGTTTTTCAGTAAACTATATGGTAAAAATTATGGTTTCATTTAAAAGTACAACTTGTACTGCAAAAAACAAACCCTCAAATGGTAAGATTTACAGAAAAAGAAAAAGTTACGGCTCTCGGAAGACGGGGAGCAAAATAAAAACCTAAAACAGAAAATCGCCCAGGGGTGAAGGGGTTAAAATTTCTCCCCCAATAATATGTAGATTTTTGTAAGCTCTATTCATAGTCATATTTAGTTTAGCTAATAGAATAATTATTCACCCTTCTTACTGCCTGTAATCCTGCCCAGCCCTCTGTTGTCATCAGTTATTGGAACCTATGTTAATGAAATAATGAATATGCTTGTTCGTCCTCGCCCACCCCTCTTCCAATGTCATTGATTGACACTTGTGGTAATGAAACAATGGATATTCAGCCACTTCCCCACCCACCCCTCTATGTCGGGTGTCAGGGATTCACTAAGACTCTCATCGCAGAATTGCACTGCAATGCTCACATTGTCCAGTGGCTTTTTTCACCCCAGTGTGTCAGTCTGTATTTCTTGGCAGCTTTAAAGCTCAAGCAAGAATAGCCATCAGCCAGTGCGATCATTGTGATGACAGTCTAAGTTAATCACTGACACCTGGCATAGAGGGGTATGCCCGGAAGGGACTTAATAGTCATCATTTTATTAAGACAAGTTCCAATCACTGACTTCAGCCGAGGGGTGGGTATTATTATGGTCTAGAAGAGGGGTGCATATTCATTCCATTAACTAAATGGTAAAAGACTATAAATTTTCAAAGTTACCGCAATGAACAAATAAAAGTTACACATCCTAAAAGGGCTGCCCAAGTTCTTTTTAAGAATTCTACTAGTATGATGATCCTCTACAAATGCCTATTTTTAGAGTAGGGCTTATAGTAGGGCTTATAGTTTAAGTATACAGCCCAAAAAATCCTGCTAGAGCTTATTTTTGTGTTAGGTCTTATTTTGGGGAAAACACATACTATGTGCTGTGTAATGTGCACTGAGTTGTGCCATACTTAATGTACAGTGTGTATAATTGTGAAAAAAATTAAGTACTACTGCTTGCCTTAAGAAGTTCTGTGCTATCTAATATTAGTACAGCATTAGATACATGATTAAAAATGCAAAAAAAAGCAAAAAAGCATTTAACTTTGCAATTTCCTCTCCATCCTTTAGAAAAGGGGGATTTTTAATGATATTGTTATACAGCTTGTTGACTAGATTACTAATAACCTCTGCAGGCAGTCAGTACTAGCTGGTCTCCTAGTCTAGGAGTATAGTGCCTTCACACTTTATTGTATGGATCTGGGCAGCTGCAGTGCTCCTCTATTGCTGGAGAGGCAAAGCTATTTCTGCTTGCACATTGGGGAGGGCACAATTTGGACCGGAGACTCAATATTGTTGATTGTTCAAAACGTCAATCAATCAGTAGAGCCTCACTTGCTAACAGAAATCCAGGAGGATAAGGAGCAGTTTACAGCTGAAGACTGATCTTGGGAACAGTCCTTTTTCAGGATTACTTTATTTTATTACTTAAAAAAGGACCAGTGGTGGCCTTAACATAAAAATATGTATAATCATCAGACCATAATCATAATCATCGTATAATCATCAGACCAAATCATGGACCAGAGCCATTCCTCCATACAGCAGCTGTCACCCTATGCGGTCTTGGCTTTCTGTTCTGGTGGGGGACATCATGGGACCATATAGTGTTCCCATTCCATACGAGAAGAAGAAACAGTCTTCAAGCTCTTTCTTCCAGGTGCAGAAGTCACATGATGGTGCCCACTGGAAGAGGAAGCCTTGAGACTGGCAGTGGACACTAGCGGTAATACAAATAATTGGCACTAGTCCAGTAGTCAGGATAAATGCAATACTTAGTTTAGTGTATTTAGCAGGAAGTCTTGCAGATAATCCAGAAAGAATAAAGGCTATTATAGAAGGAAAAGGGCTTATTTAGTGACATGAATATTTTGTTTTTAAGAAAAATGTGTGATAGTTCTGATAAATATGGTAACAGCATAACAGATTTCTTCACAGCTTCATTCCTATGTTATTGCTCTATGGAACTTTTCTTTTAAAAAAATTAAAAGATTTTCAACTCATACATCAGGATTAACCACATTAGAACAGTCTACGAAGTAATTATCTTTATTAACATAGGCATAAAACTTTCTGTATTGAAAACTTTGCGTGAGTTCATTACAATTTGCACTACATGGTGGTACAATTTGCAATATACTAACGGTGTGTGACAAAATCCCCTAAAACCTGTCTCATGCATATATTACAAGGCTGCAAGAATTCTAAATTACTTAGTTAAAGTCATTTACATTTGCATAGCAAAATGTTTGTTATTTACCAACTTTCAAAGCGATATTCTGGACAGCCACCATACAGAGAGGAAATCCTGTTACATTTGTCTGAAGCAAGGAAAGGTTTTAATTAACTAATATAATTACAGAAGTTTTACAATTCAGCATAGATCATTTTTCCACATAAGAAGGGTTATGCCAACTGCAGCTACTTTCTATAGAAATAAGTGAAAATGAATTAGCGGTTGTCATTTTTGAAGGCCTGCAATCAAGCATGACATACAGTCAGCTGTTCCAATAAATGCAAAGCAAATTAAGTTTTACTTATTTTTTTATATTGTTTCATTTTATTGAAGAAAATTGATTTATACAAACATTTATATGAAGGTAGCTTCTTAGCTGTCAAGTACTTTGTACTAGCTCCCCTGTGGTTTTAGTAAGAAGAATGCTGCGGCGCTGTCTGCCAAAGCTGCAATTATACTTGTTTGAATAATAATGTGTTTTCACTACTAGTATTGTCAGCATTGTCGGTGGAAGCAAGGAATCAGGATGGGAAGGGCTGTGAGGATTTAAAACCAAAGTCTTTGCTAATATAGCACCAAAGGGGTATATCATGTCTGCTAAGTCACATTGGCTTCTCCATATTCATAAAATATATTTTTTTTGCTTAAGAATAGTCTATAAATTTGTAACAGTGAAGGATATTTCTAGATAAAATCCAGAAATCAACAGTGTAATAATTCAAAAGTTCAATGCGATATAGAGAATTCTATAAGTGTATATCAAACTTGAAAACGTTTGGAAGTTGGCTTCCAGTAGAGGGCAATCCATGAAGCATGCATGGTATTTCATGTGATTTTTTCATGGCCACTTAAACTCTATTTCCGTATACTTCCCACTTAACTTCCTTGCCCCATGAATTTTGCAGGAGTGACTCTTTGAGATGCTGGGTGACAAAATATTTCCCACAATCCGCGATTTCCACAGTATTTTAGTGGAACGTCACAGATTTATTTATTCACTACATAGTTGAAAAGATCACTTTTTCTGCTTAGACATTTTCGAGGAGTTTGCTATTATGGTGTATATCCACTTTTAAAGGATTCTTCAGTCACATATATTTATAGCATACCCAGAGGTTATTTAAAAAATGGTTGATAGATTTGGATTCTTGTTGTATGATATTGGGAATGGCAAGGTGGCTGTGCAGTTCCCTTCAAAATCATGCTAATAAAATTTGTAAATTTTTGGATTTATGTGTGTTTCTCTGATACACCATATACTAATGCAGGTCTAGTGTAGGTTTATGTGCAGTTCCCTTCAAAAGTAGAAAACAGTGATGCATGAACAGCTACCACTGCATTCCCAGTAAACTGATAGATGGGGTGCCTACAGTCGAACTTGTATAAATCACAAATTTAAAGTGCCCCCAGATTTTTACTATCTCATCTGATTCATAAGTAATTTATAAGGATCAGCAAGCTCCAAAATAGTCATATAAGAGAGCCTCATACACATTCTGTTAAAATGGTTAGGTAGTGGGATTTCTAATTCATATAGCCTATGCACTAAGTGCAAGGGCTGCCAAAAATTAGAAGAAGGGATTGCAACATCCCCTGGAAGACATTTAGAGTAGAGCGTCAGATAACATTTTTTTGGACCATTTTTAATGGGTAGTACTCCTAGACTGGTAAAACCTATGCACTCAGTGCAAGACCTATCCAAAAATTACAAGGAGGGACTGTAAAACACCATGGAAGACACATAAAGGAGGGCCTCAGAATACTTTTTTTGTCATTATTAAGGAGTGGGACTCCTATACTAGTAAACCCTATGCACTTTGTGAAAGGGATGCCAAAAATGATAAAGATAAACTGCAATACAGCCAGCAAGAGATGTAGAGGAGAGACTCTGATTCAAGTCTAGAAAACATTTAAAAACATTCTGACTTCCAAACTGGGAAAGCCTATGCACTCATGCCTATGCACTCAGGAGGCATTGCAATACAACAGCGAGAAATGTAGAGGAGATATTCTGATATAATCCTGGTGCAATTTTAAAAATATTCTGACTCACAAACTGGAAAAGGCTATACACTATACAAGGCCTAGCTAATATTACAAGGAGCCATTGCAGTACACAATGTAATAGACATAGAAGGGGACTGTGATTCAATTCTTCTAGAATTTTAAAAACATTCTGACACACAAACTGCAAAAGCCTATCTACTCAGAAAGAAGCCTGACTGAAGTGACAAGGAGTGAATCCAATATAGCCAGCAAGAGATGTGGAGAAGAGACTCTGATTCAATTCCGATACAATTTCAAAAACATCCTGACTCAAAACCTTGGAATGCTTATGCACTCTGACAAAAGCCCAACTAAAATGACAAGGAGGGTCTGCAATACAGTCAGCAAAAGATGTAAAGGATAGACTCTGATTTAATTTGGTGCAATTTTAAAAACCTTGTGATTCAAAAACTGGCAAAGCCTATGTATTGAGTGTGAGGCCCAGCTAAAATTACAAGTGGATATTGCAGTATTCCCTTGAAGACACATAGTGGAGTGACCATTATTTAATTCTGCTACAATTTTAAAAACATTCTGACTGAATTTTAGACAGCCTATGCACTCAGTGGTAGGCTAGCTAAAATTGCAAAGAGGCATCACAGTACACTCTGAAAGACTTGTAAAGGCAGCACTGTGATTCAATTCTGGAAGAATTTTAGAAACATTCTGACTCTAAAACTGGGAAAGCCTATGCACTCAGTACAAGGCGTAACTATAATTAAAAGGAGGTATTGCAGTAGACCCTGGAAGAGATGTAGAGGGGGGACTGGGAGTTAATTATAGTACAAATTTAAAAGCATTTTGACTCCCAGACTGGGAAAGCCTATGAAATTCTTACAAGGAGGCAATGCAGTAAACCCTGGAAGAGACATAGAGGAGAGCCTCAGAATGCATTTTTCTACATTTTGAAGGAGTAGGACTCCTAAAGCGTATTGACAATGTGCTAGGGCTTGACAGAAATTTAGAAGGAACCATCCTGCTACACCCTAGAAAAATTGTAGAGGGGCTCAGAATTTTTTTTTTTACCATTTGGAAGGAGTAGGACTTCTACCCTGGTAAAACCAATCAGCAGCTTAAAGAACGACATAAATTAGAGTTTTTAATACCCTCACCATAATGTCCTTGCTTCAGTGAGTGTCAAGTTACTGCCAAGTTCCCCTGAGTGTTATCAGTGCTGATTACTGGGTGGACAGCCTGCTAGATGCCTGTTCCTATGTCAAGGTGCCATGATTACTTCCATCCCTGAAGTGTGGCCAAGTCCACTCTTCAAACTATATATAACCCTTAAAAAATTATGTTTTATTATTACTTATTAAAATCCACAACCCTTGTGCAAAATATTTCAAAAGGGTTATAAACAGGGTACACTCATGCTCAGTGGACAGGCCTCAAGGCAAAACTGGGGCCATTCTGGGACACGCACATGAACCCTCCCCACACGATAAGTGTTTGATTTTTGACTAACCTGAATGACTATAACTGGTTGATCTATGTTATTACACTTGGTATGCATTGACATTCATTCTGTATATGGGCAAATTGGCTGTCTAAATTGGTTGGCATCTGAGGCCAGGTTTTGCTCATAATTCTGCACACTTTTTTTCACTATGCACTATTTCCTGTCTCTTACTTAACAGGCATACCAAGGAGTGGTTTTAGGTATCTAGTGTATTTATTTGCTCTTGTTATTCATGGTTCCTGGGGTCATATAGGACTATATATCCATTGTATTGGATTTATCTATTGGTCTGCATTATCACCCCCAGAATCACCAGTAGCATTTGGGGTTGGTCCAAACTTGGTGTTCATGTGCAGCTGTTCTATTTTACCTGTCCACTGAGCATCAGTGTACCCTGTTTATAACCCTTGACTCTATCTATTTTTCACCATCTTATTGAGGGTCCATTGAGGGACATTACAGGGTCAGCCACCGCCGAGTGGGGGCGCCATTTTCGTAGTTATCAGGGTGCCGACCCCCACGGTAGGTAGTGGACAGGAGGGAGGGCTATTGTAAAGGGTGAGCATCTTACCTTCCTCCCTTTATTTTTCCCTTTTGAAATATTTTGCACAAGGGTTGTGGATTTTAATAAGTAATAATAAAACATAATTTTTTAAGGGTTATATATAGTTTGTTATGCAACACTCCCTTTTTCATATAGCAAGTCCACTCTTCATCATGGCCACAGTACTACCAAACTCAAAAATAGTAACAGAGTCTTATACTATTATTCAAAGCTGTGCATATCTCTAAAACCTCCTACTGCATTGCATCATGCAGCTTTAAGTAGTGGTCAAAAAACAGCAGTGCACAGGCAGAGTAAACCATTAGCTTAATCTACCAAAAAACATTGTGTGTACAGCGTGCTTTGCTGTGTGAATGTCTATGAATCTTCATACTGCACGCTTTGTGTAGCTGTCAAAAATAGCAGCATACAGGCACTATAATCTTTTAGTGGCCATAGTATCACCAAACGCAAAAATGGAAACAGAGTCTTATTCCATTATTCAAACCTGTTGTATTCAGATGTAGCTACCTGGATGAGCTGCTTCAAGTGTAAATGGCTGGGACTGGCCGTACCAAGTCTAGCTGGCGTACCTCCAGCTCGATTTCAAATCTAACTGCAAGCTTTTAAAATCTAGCAACTAGACTGTCCACCACTGGAGCAAAATATTGGTTCCAGTGTGGGAACTGCTAAAAAAGGCAGTGTAATAATCAGTACCCTACTGAAAGCACAGAGTTGGCACCTACATAGATTTGTTCATCTTCCATCAATGTCACCCCCTTAAAAATGAGCAAAGCAATGGGAGCCTGAACAAGTCAGACACCTGTCACTTATGTTTTTAAGCACTCTCTTGGATGGGGTCTGTGGCCCATCTCTGTTTTAATTGTATGCTGTGTAATGGATCTCGAGCAATGAGAGCTGTCAGGGCAAAACTGGCGGTTTCAGGGCCTTTTTTACAATTTTGTGGTCTGTGGCCAAACTTTGTTAATCTTAGCTTTGTGTGTGAACAGGGAATAAAGACTATATAGGGAACATTATTTGTTAAACTTGTTGCTATGTGGGTAAAATATGTTATATGTCTGCCTGCTTTGAACAATATTTTTTTTTCAAAATTAATGCTTTGGATTATTTGGATAAACACTGAGAAGCTTGAATGAGCCGATTCAAGTCTAAATAGCTGGGGCTATCAGTAGCAAGTCTAGCTGGAGGACCGTGTGCTTGATCACAAATGGCCGAACACCAGGGTACCAAAATTGTGTCTGCGGGTCAAACCACTGCCATGTCACCTGTGCTATGTTCTTCACAATCTGCTGTTCAGGAAGTCGACATTCATACATCCTGCCCACAAGATGCAATTGCACAGACACACCAAACATCAACCACTTCCATTCCCTGGTCCCAGGGAAGCGTCCAGTTGTCTGTGCCTGAGATCTTGGAAAGGAAACGTAAATACCCAGCCATGTACCCACAACAAAAAACCTAAACTCACACATTGCTAAATTGCTAGAGGTGGAAATGATGCCGTTTACGCTTGTGGGAACACATTGTTCCAGGATCTCTTGGCTGCAGCTGCCCCATGATACAGCCGCCACTATTTTACCCGTTGTGCCATCCCTGTGATACACAAGCACGTGTTAAATAATCACAACCATGCCCTGACTAACACCATAACTGGAAAGGTCTACCTAACAACAGACTCGTGGACAAGTTGTCGTGGACAGAGACGATACATATGTGTCACAGCACTCTAGGTGAACCTGGTGGAGGCTGGGACAAACTCGCAAACTGTAATATCACATATCCTACCCACGCCAAGAATAGCGGGCCCAACTTCTACCAGCATTTCCGCCTCATCATATACCACGTCATGGTCTCCTCACCTACTCCTCTTCCTGCTCCTCATCCTCTGCTGAATTACCCTTCCCATCTCTACTAAGCAGGGAACTGTGTAGCAGCGCATCTGCAAAGTGGCAACACGCTCTGCTGAAGCTGATCTATTTAGGTCACAAACCACACATTGCAGCATAGCTGTGGCAAGGTATAAAAGAGTAGACCGATCAGTGGCTCTCCCCGCTGCACCTACAACCCGGCCTGGTCGTTTGCAACAATAGGTCTAACCTGGGGGTGGCTTTAAAGGTCTGCAAGCTGGTACACCTGCCGTGCATGGCTTTCTTGCTGAACCTAGTTGTTGGGAAAATTATGAAAACATACCCTGACTTGCCGTACCTACTTGAGAAGGTGCGCCATATTAGTGCCCATTTCCTCCATTTGTCTACCGCTTTTGATGGTCTTACAGCATTGCAGAAGTGCTTTAATTTGCCAAGTCACTGACTCATGTGCGACCTTCCCACACGGTGGAACTCAACATTCTATATGTTGGCAAGGAATACTAAGCAGCAGAGGACAGTAGCTGAATACCAGCTCCAATATGGCCGTCAGACTGAGAGTTAGCTACCACACATAACAACTGTTGAGTGGTTATGGATTGCTGACATTTGTGAGGTTCTTGAAAACTTTGAGTACTGCACCAAGCTTGTGAGCAGTGATTAGGCTATTATCAGCTTAACCATCCTGCTGCTGTGTTTGTTGAAACAATCACTGCATAATCTCAAAAAGGAAGCTTTGAGTGGCCAGCATGTGGCTATGGAACCAGATTTCCCCATGGGTGATACTACCCAGCCCAGCCAATATTCTGAGGCAAAATTTGGTGATGATGAGGAGGATGGGGAGGATGAGGAGGAAGAATATTATTTTTTTGGTGCTACTCAGGGCACCGCCAATGCTACACAGGGGACTCTCAACTCTAGCATCATGTCTGTCCAGCATGGATTGGCTGGAGAGAAGGAGGTGGAGGAGGCGAGTCAGCGTGAGGCAAGAATGGGTATTAATCCTCCTGGTGCGGATATAGAACCTTTGCCTGTTTGAAGTTCAGCTGACATGGCACAGTTCATGTGTAAGTGTCTGTGGTAAGACCCTTGTGTTATCCAACAACCTTTACTGGTTGGCCACCTTTCTGGACCCACGGTACAAGGAGAAATTTACTTCTCTCCTTTGGAATCCTTCAAGAGGGTCATTGCAGATCCCTTGATGAAAACATCACCTTCAAGCAACACTGGCGGCACAGTTACCAGCTCTTTTCAACATCAAGGGAGAGACACCAACACCAGGTACAACAGAGGTGGGGGGAAAATGTGTGCAAACTGGGCTATTTTCAATAAACTAGGACATCAGCAAGGGCTATATGTGCTTGTAACAATGCCAAGGAGGGAGAAGTTGTACAATATGGTCAAGGTGTACTTAAGTGACCATACCTGTGTCTTTTCTGATGCTTCAGTTCCCTTTAATTTTTGGGTGTCCAAGCTGAACACTTAGCCCAACCTCTCCTTATACGCTTTGGAGGTGGTGGTCTGCCTAGCAGCTAGTGTGATGTAAGAGCGTGTTTTCAGTTCTGCAGGGACAATCATCACTGATAGGCACTCACCACTCCACAGAAAATGCAGACAGACTTACTCTGATTAAATTCAACAAGGGCTGGATTTCTCCACTGTTTGAAATGCCTCCAGATGAAAGCAAGCCAAACTAAATTCCCCCAAATTGTTCATTTTGGCTACTGCTGTTAATGTCCACCCCTTGCCATATAAAACCGTTTCTTTCCTGCATCAACCTTGACTCAGGCCATAGGGCTATTTTTTGTAAACACTATGCACATTGTGCAATAGACAAACCAGGACAGTACTCCTACTCCAGCCTAACTAATATTTATTATTGGAGGCCCTTGTCATGGGGACTTCCTGCGTCAACTATGATTCAGGCCATAGGGCTAATTTTTGTAAACACTATGCACATTGTGCAGTAGACAAACCAGGACAGTACTCCTACTCCAGCCTAACTAATATTTGTTATTGGAGGCCCTTGTCATGGGGACTTCCTGCGTCAACCATGATTCAGGCCATAGGGCTAATTTTTGTAAACACTATGCATATTGTGCAGTAGAAAAACCAGGACAGTACTCCTACTCCAGTGGTATTACTATTTGTCATTGGAGGCCCTTGTCATGGTGACTCCCTGCTCCAACCATGACTCAGGCCACATAAAAAAATAGACAAAAAAGTAAAAATTATTTGAAAAAACACTCCCCAAAATATTCCCTTTTTCACCAATTTCTTGAAAAGAAAAACAAATCAAGGTCCGGCATAATCCAATTAGGGGGTCCCACAATGATCTATATCATATCATCCATATCATACTCACTGTCCCAGTCAATGAAGAACAGGATGTTCTTCATTGAGCAGTGCAGTAACCTGAGCTAACATCAATAGGTCAGGATAGGTTACTACAGGGCATAACGAACGCTGACATCATGAGTTTGTGAGGTCAGCACTTATTACTGAGGACCATGGCCGCTGCTTTCTCATGGAAACTGTCCTGTGAGACCATGACATCACAGCTAGCCACAGTCTCGGGTCGTCCACGAGACTTGATGTGTGAATGCGATGTCATGGAAGTCAGTGACAAGCGCTGATGATGACGTCATGAGTTCAGCGGAGATCATCACAGCCGGTAATGATCTGAGCTAATGTCCTGATATCAGCACTCGTCATCCCATAGCTGCTTGCACGCTGCTGTGTGAGTCACTACGGGGAAGGCCAGAGCAGTGCGAAATACACTGCAGGAGCACCGATAGACTGAAGTCACATGAAACTTCTTCCTTGTGGCTTTGCATCTTTTTCAGGCTCTCCCCATTCAGTTTCATCACTTTCCTATCCATTTCAGCCTTTTTCTTAAGGCCCCCAGACCTCTTTCCTGGGTTCAGCAGAAAATTATTCGCATAATCGTATGGTCCTTTTTAAAATTGTTGCTCTGTGGGGCAACTTTGCCTATCTTGACTGTCTGAGTGAACCAGGAATACAGACTACATAAGGGAAATTTGTTAAATTTGTTGCTCTGTGAGGGAAGTTTGGCAATCTTGACTGTGTGGGTGAACTGGGAATACAGGCTCTGTAAGGGCCATTTTTAAAATTGTTTGTCTGTGGAGAATCACTGAAATCTGTCTCAGTGGCATCACTGTTAAGAATGTTAATTTCCTCATTTACTTGCTATATTACCATAATTTATATGGTGACAGAACAGAGGCCCTTTAACACTAGAAGACCCAGAGAGGGGTCATTTAACATTTCCACCATTGGAACCCTATGAAGCTCGAAATTCCTGGGACGTCTAGTGTTAAGTTATTTACCTATCCAAATTTGTTTGCAGGGCTTTTACCCCCATATAGGTTCAATTTGTAGACCATTAGCCCTTACTAAGACCATATTTTAGCCTCAAACTTTGGCTCCCTATTGACATGTATAGGGTTTGTTGGGGTCAAGTTTGGGGTCAAGTTTATCCGCCAATTTTTTTTCTTTCCGTGCTGGTTTGGCTAACCCAAATATTTATATGTTTGCTCATCACTACCTTTAACGTAATTGTCCAGGATAATATGATTGCAGAAATACCTAACATGCATACATGTAGATTATTAAGGTGGTGAAAATTAAGCAGTTTGCCAAACAAAAGTTAGATGTGTGTCATAACTTTTCAAAATCCATTAGATTTCTATTTTTCCATTGATTGAGGTGTGCTGAGGTTTAATTTTTGTGTCAGGCTTACAGTTTTCTTGGTGGAAGATACATAATTTAATTATCTTCTGATCATTTTTTAGGAAAGTGTGCTGCCCGAAAAACTGCTGTTCTAGAACTGCTTCATTGCTTCTAATATGTATTACAATTCCACAGTATTGACAATATTAAATATAATTGTCTGCTATGACCCACAGCCTATGGCTGAGCTTCACAGCATTGCCGTTATGGCCTACTGCAGGCCCTCGAGTACCAGGGTAATCCATTGCTAAGCCAACAGAAGCTGGTTCAACTGAGCCCTGCAAATTATACCATTTAAATGCTAGAGTCGGCAGCATCTAAATAGAAGCTTCCTATCATAGGGCGTTAAGTGGTTAAATCATCTTATTATCAATATGGTAATTGTGATAGTAATCACTGGTAAAAATTCTATCAGATCTTAAGGAAAATCCATTAAGAATAAATTTAAAATGGAGCTGTCTTCTTCTGGACCTTTGGGGCACGCTACTGTCAAAACTTGGATTCAGTGTAAAAACCTCTAAAGGATAGGCGGACTGCATTTTTTTTCCTTCCAAGTCAAAATATAAAAAAAATTATGTAAATATATAAATTAGTCAGCATTCAACATTCTTCCACACCAGAGATATAAGAGGAAAATGCAGGAAAAGTGCAATTATTATATTGTACATCTTCCAAAACAGGCAAGTTCTCTGAAAAACTTATATTTCAAAGACCTAAAATAATAAGATGCCTTATCCTTTCATACCAAAATTGCATTATTTTACTTGTTTATCTCCCTAATTTAGATTGATAGCATCATTTATTTATAATCTGTGCTAATAAAAGGAGAATATTAGATGCTATTAATTAGTTACCTTGCAGAATGATGTTAGCAAACCTGTTTTTTTTATATACTTATAAATCTTTCTTAGTAAGGAAGAAGAAAATAAAATTTAAATATTATACAGTTTATATTTCTAATTTACTTTCACATATTAATTATGATTTGAGCATAGAAGGCCTGAGAGGAGATGGTACTTGTGAATGCCGAGATCCTTCTAAGCATTCTAGAGAAAACATAAGATTCTATGATTTTTTTTGCCTTTGTAGAGTAGGGCATTTTCATATATTTTTGTATTCTTTAAAAGGAATATTTCAGGCAGATACAAATATATTACAATCCACATTCTATCATAAACTTTAAAGAATCATATCACTTTTATGTTTCTTATACGACATTTTATGTACTGTTAAAAGTACCCCCTGTGACTGCACAACAGAGCATTTACGCTGCTCCTCATTTGTCCACTAGCTTTCATGAATGCTAAGCCAGAGATGAAGGGACATGGCTTGAGTCTGTGGGACTTATGCAAGTCAGCCCGCTTGCTGTAGTCTTCTGTTGAAAATTTTAGATGTGTGGTTTGCTTATTGTTCTTTTTCCAAACCAGGCCCCTCACAAAGCAACATCTCTGGCTGTGTGGATATTTTGTTTTTTGCTCGCACTCACTCCCCCTGCTGTTCTACAACTGGTGAATTATTGAATACGTGACAAAAATTCTAACTAAATATATTTCAAAAAGGGGCTATTGAAACTAATGTTTCAACGGATGTTGGTAACAGGTGATCCAATCAACACACGCAAAGAAGTCAAACCATAGATATCATTAAATTAAGTTATTTGTAATACTGAGAAATTACACTGAAAAAATAAATATTGAACACATGAATAAAAGGAGGTGTAGCTTGCTATGAAAAGTCAATACACAAGCTGAAATCTATCAGTACCTCAGTACCCAGAAAACAACCCTGATACATAATGCAAAAAAAATCTGCTGGTTCAACTAATGGCCTATAAAAAGGTGTCTCTTTACCAAGATTCCACACAAGAAACATCTCATGATGAGTAAAACCAACCAGTGAGCTGTCTTAAGAGCTTTGCAACCTTATTGTTGCAAAATATACTGATGGCATTGGTTATGTAAGAAATTTAAAACTACTGAAAGGTCCAGTGAGCACTGTTGGGGCCTTAATCTGAAAGTGTAAAGATTATAATTTCATAATAAACTGGCAAATCTCCATAATATTTCAGACAAAGGAGTGAAAAAAAATATTAAATGATGAGTCCAAGAGCCATTGATCACTGGTTGAGAGCTACAGAAAGAACAAGAAGCAGCAAGTACATTTGTTTTAAAGAAAACAATAAGTAATGCACTCAACCTCAATGGACTGTATGCATGCTCACAACGCAAGACTCTATTCCTGAATTAAAAGCATGTTCAAGTGAGTTTAAAGTTTGCTTAACAACATTTAGGCTATGTTTACACTTTGCGTTTTTGCTGCGTTTTTCTACAGCATTTTTTATGAGTTTTATGCTAATAAGATGCTGCTCTTTACCATACTATCAAAACCCATGAGATTCCAAAAATCTCATACACACAATTAGTCTTTATTTCCGGACTGAAAATATAAACTGTTGTGTTTTTAAAAGATGCAGCAGTCCCCTTCTTTCAGCATTTTTCACAATTATAGGCAACCTACACACATCAGTGATTTTTATACGTATGTTATTGTTTTTATATGTACCAGAATCACGGACATAAGCAAACTCATTAAAATGAATGCGCCTGCATACACATCAGTGATTTCTCACTGACGTGTTTCCATGCGGTGTACACGTGTACACTGCACGTGTTCTGCACAGAGACAAGTCAATTTTTCTCTGGCATTACTGATGTCCCACAGTGATGTGATCCGTGTAACATATACCATTAAAAACCTCTATCTTTGAAATGAAATGAGTTTTATACTCACCTGTCTCCAGTGCTGCTCTATCCTGCTGCTGTTGTGTCCTGCTTCAAGCTGGCTAATTATGCTCATGAATATTCACTGCACCGTGATTTCAAAGTTCAGTAACAGCAGCGGGGAAACAGCAGCAGCCAGCAACAGGAGAGCCGAAGTCATCAGCACCACCGACATCAGGAGCATGGACAGGTAAGTTTAAGTGCCTGATCTCCATGTGCTATCATGGATAGCACACAGAGAACACATGTGCCAAAATCATGGCACATGGAGGGCCATATGCGTCTTTAACTTGTCAGTGAAAAACATGTTTGTTTTTCACTGACATGTGAAATTGGCCAAAAGCAGTGAGAAAGTGCAATAATGCCACAAAAATACAACAGCTGCATTTTTGCTGTTTTTTGGTAAATTAAAGTACATTTATTTAAACATGTACTGTTAACAAACATGCTGTAAACAAACAACACCAAACATGCTGTAAAAAAGCAACAAAATGTGCAGCAAAAATGCAACTATGGGTATGTACCCATATAGCAGATTTCTGTGCAGATTTTCTGCACACAAAACTGCATGTTTTGGCAGGAAAAAATCAGAAGAAAAAATGCTCATTTTTTACTGCCTTTTTGAAGTTTTTTTAAGCAGTTTTCTAGCATTTTTCTAGTCTTTGAAATCGCGATGATTCCTGCACTGTAACCCATGATTGCTGCCGGGTCTCCTAACTGATGTTACAGCCGGGATCCAGCTCTCCCTGCCCAGCAGCTTAACACCCTGAATACTGCAATCAATGCAATCACAGCATTCAGGAGGCAAGAAGAGGGATTGCTTCACCCTTTTTGGCAATCGGATCCCTATAATGCGATTACAGGGACCCAATCGCTGCCATGGCAACCCTTGGTGGCCCCACACTCCCCGGTATAGTCAGAGTAAAAGGGCTGATGGGGTGCAGGGCACTGCCTCGCCACTTTAAGCCAGAATGCTTCAGATCACTAGAGGTCATTCCGTAGAAACCCGAGTATGATCTCTGGGGAACTGAGTGATGTCACTGCAGCCAGCCGGGTCCCCCTTGTCAGTGATTTCCATAGCCTGAAGAGATCGGACATGTTTTTGGTCTCTCCAGGTTCAGATGTAGCATAGCCAGGATCATTGTGGGATGTCGTGTGGATTACAGCAAAACGTCAAGGGTCTTTTTGAGATAATACAGAAGGGAAAGACGGTGCTGAATTTTATTTCAAATAAAGGATTTTTCTCTGTTTGTGTTATTCTTTTTACTTATAGGATTAGTGATGGGGGGGTCTCATAGACCCTTTACCCATCACTATTTTTGGGCTTGATAACAGTTGTATGCAACAAGTTTGGGACAGCTGAAGGCTGCTATTGTTAAGCAGGGAGGGCTCCCAATAACCATGGTTTCCCCAGCCTGAGAATAACAGTTCCCATCTGTCGGGCTTTTTCTTGGCTGAGTATCAGAATTGGGGGAACCGCACGCTTTTTTAAGATTATTTATTATTATAAAAAGAAAGTCGCATGCGGGTCCTCCTATTTTGATACACAGCCAAGATAAGCGCATGGATGAGAGAGGCAGCCTAAAGATATAAGCTTTCTACGTATGTGCTGGGTATCATAATATGAGGGACCCTACGCCAAATATTTTATTTATTTATTTTTACTGTACGAAATAGACCCACAGACAGCACCTGTGATTGGTTGCAGGCAGACACTGTCACATAGGCTGGGGGCGCTTCTGACTGCAACCAATCACAGAGACTATGACAGCTGGTGGGTGGGGAAAACAGGGAAAGCAGTGCATATGTAATTAAAGTAATAAGTGGCCCTGAAATTATTGCTCAGCCTG
This sequence comes from Anomaloglossus baeobatrachus, assembly GCF_048569485.1. Lineage (NCBI taxonomy): Eukaryota > Metazoa > Chordata > Amphibia > Anura > Aromobatidae > Anomaloglossus > Anomaloglossus baeobatrachus. Next base: position 601,045,066 of record NC_134354.1, read on the forward strand.
GAAGCAGTGTACAGCCACCCTCAGAGCCTTTGTAGTTATAGCATGCCTGCTTATATCCCGCTATCCCTTCTACCAAGGCCCGGTTATCTGCGAGTCCGCTCATCACTAATTACCATGTGTCACTGTATGGTGCCTCTTTCACTACTTCTCAGGAAGGATTTGTACATATTAATTGATTATACAGAATTTGTAGAAAAAAAAATTAATTAATTAAAAAATAAACCAAAACTGTTTATACATAGTCATAAGAATGAACATGTACAGTGTTCAGCACATCCACTTTGAAAAATAAGTGCTTAATCATTTTGTCACTGAACACAAAGAATTTTCAAAATATTGACAACATAGTGTTTCATATTTTTAATCCATAACATTAAAGTAGATTTAAAAATATAATTCTAATTAGAAAAGCTTCAGTTATGCTCAAGTAAGTTGATACAAAAATGAAAAAAACACTACATCAAAAACAACTACTTTGTTATTTTGTATTACCTCTATGATTTTTCAGAACAGCACTAAGTGTTTTAGGCATATATTGAACAAGATTTTTCTTTTCCATTTTTAAAGAATGACCTCTTCCAGAGTCTGGATGTTGAATGGAGAGTGATGCTTAACTTGCCTCTTCAGAATTCCCCATAGGTGCTGGATTGGGTTCAGATGAGGAGACATATTTGCCCACTTAAAAACTTTCACCCCTTTTTTCTTTAGCAATCTAACAGTGAACCTAGATGTGTGTTGGATTATTGCCATGTTGGAAACATACACGTCTACCAAAGGCATAGAGTTATGCAGCATCATCTCTGTCAATTTTGAGCAGTACATCTGCGAGTTCATGATACCATTAATGAAATATAGCCCCTTGGCATGAGCATCATTCATGCAGCCCCAGATAAGGACACTGCCATAACCACGTTTCATTGTAGGCACCATGAATTTTCATTGTGACCCTCACCTTTGCATTGCAGCTTTGAATCCATTAGTTTAAAAGCAATTTATCTTAGTCTCATCAGTACAGACTTTAGGAATCCAGTAGTCTTCATATTTTTGAGTATGAACCCTGGAAAATGGTAGGTAGGCTTTTTGTGCATGGCCTTAAGGAGAAGACTTGTCCATAGGTGACACCCAAGCATGCCATTTCTCCACAGTGTATGTTATATTGACTCATTGGAAACACACCAGTTTGGTTTTCAACCTCTACAGCTAACTGCAGTAAATTTACATGTCTATTTTCTTTAACCTAATAATCAGAAAATGTGCTTGATTTGTTGTTAAATTCTGTAGTAAGCCTTGGCATCCCTTTGAGATGGCTGAAGTTGAATCCTTCTCAATTTTTGGTATAACATTTTCTGCAGTTTTCTGACTAAGTAAAGTAAGTAAAGCTTTGCTAATCTTTTAGAGTCCAACAATAGAGATAGGGCAGTATTCACCAACGTCCAGTAAAAAAGACTTTATTTATTCATGGTGCAGGTAAAAAGGCAGGAGCAGAGTTGACAGCAGGGCCCCCTCATGGACGACAGCCGTTTCGCGTGTACTCACGCTTCCTCGGGTCCAATGGACTCTTGTGCCATGTACCCACCTAACAGGGCAGCTAAATTATGTCAGCTGTGATGCCCCTCAACAAGGTGAGCATAAGCTCCTGCCCTGTGGTCGTGACGTCACAGGAAGCAGCAAAATCACAGCAGGAGTGGTCACATGACCGCTCTGAGCCAGGGGAGTGGGGCTGAAAGGAGGGCAGGAAGGTAGTCACTATCTACTTACCTGCCCCAATGTAGCCCAATAGTATAATGACAAGTAAAAGGCAAAATAAGCTGGAAAACCCCTTTAATTTTTTTTTAGCCCCCTTCGGGGTCTTGAAACTTACACTGTCTAATCAGTTCTGCTCTTCAGAGTGGTGCTTTAACATCCCTTTGGAAAACAGAAATGCTTAACAAACACCATTCACAAGAACTGTCTTGAAAGTGAGATGAATAATAAGCTGTCACTACAACCCATCGGCACCCCATGATCGGCAGGGAACTACATGATCCCTGCCAGTGAAGGTAAGATCGCGCTGTCAGAGTTTGACAGCATGATCCAACAATTTAACAGGTGCGATGGATCAAAGATCAACCCATGCCTGTTGGCTGCCCATGCCGGCTGATCAGATGTCAGCTGTACGAGGACAGACACAGTTTAAATGTACAGGTATGTCCAAAGTTATGAAGACGTTTAAATTGTGTTTAAAAATGTAAAATTAACACAACTTAGTGGGAGGCCTTAGACAAACATTTTGTGTTTAGCTGTTTGAACATGCTGACAATTTAACAAGTGTTCTCTTTATCATGCAAAGTTTCCTTTATCAGTATCATTATACTATAACAGCTTGGAGTATGCAATAAAATGGATAGAGGAAAAAAAGATTACTTTATCTGTGACTGCTGTAATTCGTACCCCAACCGCTCTTGTCCCCAAATATTCTAGGGGGTTTACAGATTTCTCAATCTGCAGGCCCCGCTTATAACTTTCATTTTAGTACCTTGCATTTATTGTTTTATAATTAGTGATAACACCGAGGGGTATTGGGGTTTACGCTTTTACCAAATGTATACTATAGCATAATGAAAAATATAAATAAATTCCCATCTTAACTTCTACATAAATTATGACTTATGATTTCAACACTTTTGCTTGTTGGAAAGTAGAGAGCTAGAGAAAGAGAGAGTAAGTGATGGAGGGAAAAAGAGAGGGTACGAATGAAGGAAGGAGAGAGAGAGTTTTCAATATGATATGTATATTTCATTTACCCAAAGTAATCTATAAACGGAAACTTACTCTGTCATACAAACTGCAATTCCTTTGCCTAAATGTGTCCCACTGGGAGCATTGATCATTGACTGAACACCAATGTACAAAGTATGACGATCTGCTGCATGTCACAGGGCAAAAAACATCATGACAAAGCAAGGCATCAACACAAAATAAAAATAACTCTCTCAACAATACTTCAACAGTGAACAGTGTGGGAAATGGTGCCGAGCAAGTTTATTTTTTCTTGTGAATTGCCAATTGAATCTCACAGTGTTAGAATTTGCAATGAAACCTACATTTAAGGAAATTTAATCAATCTGCTTGTTTGCAATTCACATGTCGTGTAAAAACTGGTATGTAACAGAGTTCCAGTCTTAAGGGTGTTTTACACGCTGTGACATTGCTAGCGATAGCTAGCGATGTCGTGCGGGATAGCACCCGCCCCCTTCGTTGGTGCAACATTTGGTGATCGCTGACATAGCGAACATTATCGCTACGGCAGTGTCACATGCACATACCTTGTCAGCGACGTCGCTGAGACCGCCGAACAATCCCTTCCTCATAGCAATGTCACTGCGGCGTCACTAAGCGGCCAGCCAATAGAAGCGGAGTGGTGGAGATGAGAGGGACGTAACATCCCGCCCACCTCCTTCCTTCCTTCCTTCTTTTCCGGTGGACGCTGGTAGGGAGATATTCGTCGCTCCTGCGGTGTCACACAAAGTGATGTGTGGTGCCGCAGGAATGACGAACAACATCGCTACTCACCAGACAACGATATTTGGTTTTTGGACGACCTCTCCAACACCAACAATTTTTACCACTTTTGCGATCGTAGAAGGTCTCTCGTACGTGTCACACACTGCGATGTCGCTAACAACGCCGGATGTGCGTCACAAACACCGTGACCCCGACGATAAATTGTTAGCAATATCGTAGCGTGTAAATGTTGGTCAATGAATTTAGCCAGAATCTTAATAAATTACATTACATTGACAGAAGGTATTCAGATGTATAGACATCTCAAATTACATTTGTTTTCTTGTGTAAAATGGTGAATAGTAAGGTTTGATATTAAACCATGTAACCTAATGGGCCATGTCAACTACATAGACTAGGTTATCTTAGTCACACCCACCTTTTCTGAGCTAACATACAGAAGAGAGTCCCTTCCAAACTTAGTTTTCCCCTGGTGTACTCAAGCTTTCCATGTATTCATCTAAATGACAGCCATTGCATATTGCAAGGCCTGCAGATACTTGACTCTCAATTATTTTTTTGTGTTAAACTTTCACTTGTGAATAGAGATAAGCAAACCCAAAGGTAAGTATTAGTACCAAACACAGACATTACAAAAAAAACATAATTCAGATTCAGAGTTTGGGTGTGTCATGTATCCTGTCCACTTATGCGAGCATCGCTGTGCTTGGGTATGCTCAGTGCTCAGCCCAGTGCAAGCCGCTTGCAGTGGGGGTAACAACAGCATGATCGGATGTAGTGTACACAAAAAAAAATGGAAAAATCCTACCGTCTCCTGGAAATGTTCTGTTTATGGCTGGCTGCATGGGGATGGAGACCCGAACTGCTCAATCAGTGATTTCCATTGAGGTTCAGTTCAAGTCCGGGTCCTAAACCCAACTTTATCTAACATCCGGATGCACTTGCTGAACTAAAATTCCATGGGTTCACTCATCTCCACATGTGAATTGATAATACTGTAGGTTATTTTACAAAGCTACCAATATTATTTAACAGAACATTAAGTAATAAAGTTGCAAAAAGCACTCTGCAAATATTGGGAATAACTTATTAAAATCAGTGTAAAGAAATTGCAGGTACCCATTAGAAAAATGAAGTTTGAACTGCCATTTTTCACAGGTGCTTGTAAAATTCTAAAAATAATGTAATGGTTTTTTAAAATACCATACTCTAATTTCTCTTACTTTTAATAATTCTTCCATTATCACCTATGGCTAATAAATAGTTTTTAACATCACTGCAGTTCTCCATGCATGAAAAAGCAGGGCAAGCTGGTAAATATTAGCTGAGTATACAAAAGTATTGTGAGTCCTGCTTTATATATTAATAATAAAGCATAAAATTAAAAAGATCGGTAAATAAAATATCAGCGAATACCAATACTTAATTATTTTCCACAATATTCACCATTTGCTTTTTTATCTTTCCTTTTGGCTTGACATATCCAGAGATGAGTCTCATAAAAAGCCCAGCTTAAAAAATGATTTGAGATGCTTTTGCACAAGATGATTATGCCACATGCAGCTATATGTTGACTATGTGGTTGTCACATAATGTTATGTGGGTTATGCTAACATTTTACAAAATTATATTAAACTAATATTGGGAGAGTTTGAAGCCCCTAAAAAATTTACAGAATGAAAAATAGCTAAATCTGTACATTGCATGAAGTACAATGTTAAATCATGCTGAAAGGTAAATTACTGGGTACTTTGAGGGCTAACAAACTGTGGGTAGTTATATGAAAAGTAGGTAAAAAAAAATGTCAGTTCAATTATATATATATATTTTTTATTTGTTTTGAATGTGCAAGCATGTCATTTTAGGCCAGAGTAATTCTTTCAGGATAGAAACTGTAATGTTTATTTGTGTGGACTAGGATCAATTATTTAGTAGTAGATAAGAAATATGTTCAGACCAGAAGCTGACAACTTGTCCTATATTATTTCTCAGGCATTTTCCATCCGCAATACTAAGATGCAGCAGATAAGCACACAAAAAGGTCAAATGGCTCAGACAACGATGATAAAGTATAAGTTGAAATAAAAATCCAAGTCACAACTTGATAAAAATAAGAAACTGAAGAATATCAAAAGAACTATTTGTACATTACATCATCATGAAATAATTTAAGAGTTTTTAAGTTCCCTTTCTTTAAAATTAATCCTCTCTTACTTTTCAAGCATAAGAGTAGAATACTTAGTGTTCCAGTGGTTTTCTATGGGCAGGAAGTTGCAAAGCGACAAAGGTAAATGAAACCTCCACCACAAAGCCAAAGTCTAGATTCCTGGGGAACAGCAGCCCTTTCCCTGCCGTCATTCTGGCAGCCGACTATTTTCTTCTTTGTCAGAATGATTTGTAGAGCTGTAGAGTAATAAAGACAGTTTGTTATAAGGTTGGACCATACATAATCTTTTTCTTTGCCCTTTTAGGCGGGCTTTGCACGTTGCGACATCGCAAGCCGATGCTGCGATGTCGCACGTGATAGTCCCCGCCCCCGTCGCAGGTACAATATGTTGTGATAGCTGGCGTAGCAAAAATTATCGCTATGCCAGCTTCACATGTACTCACCTGCCCTGCGACCGTCGCTCTGGCTGGCGACCCGCCTCCTTGCTAAGGGGGCGGGTCGTGCGGCGTCACTGCGACGTCACACGGCAGGCGGCCAATCGGAGCGGAGGGGCGGAGATGAGTGGGATGTAAACATCCCGCCCACCTCCTTCATTCCGCATATTCTACGGAAGCCGTGGTGACGCCGGTAGGAGATGTTCCTTGCTCCTGCAGCTTCACAAACAGCGATGTGTGCTGCCGCAGGAACGAGGAACAACATCGGACCGTCGCGTCAGCGTAATTATGGATTACGCCGACGTTGCACCGATGATACGATTACGACGCTTTTGCGCTCGTTAATCGTATCATCTAAGCTTTACACACTGCGATGTCGCAGGCGATGCCGGATGTGCGTCACTTTCCATTTGACCCCACCGACATCGCATCTGCGATGTCGTAGTGTGCAAAGCCCGCCACATGTTGCGTTTTTGCTGCATTTTTTTTAACATTTTTTTCTGCTAATTAAAAGCTGTATTTTACAGTACCTTCTATAAGATTTCAGAACTCTCATACACACAATTGCTTTTATTTTCCTGACTGAATTAGAAAGCTGTTGCTTTTTTGAAAACTGCATCATATCAACTCATTTAACATCTTTGCAGCATTTTTGCTGTTTTTTTCCCCATAGAATTCAATGAAAAACTGCAAATTTGCATTCATGGGTTTTTCTTTGTTTTTTTTCTGCTTCTTCTGAAAAACACAGCAAAATACAATAAAAATACAGCAAAATCTACCTTTTTTAAGCAACTTCATTACTGCCAAGAGATCAAATTATTTTTTCTGCAGAAAAAGAACCATTAAAAAAGCAACATGTTAACATAGCATTATGGTCACAGAATCATTGTCACCAGGCATGACCTGTTACTGACTAATGGAATAGTGGTGACTAAGGATGATCGAATACCTCAAATATTCGGCTTCGTGAATATCCGATGAATAGGTCGCCGCTATGCAAATATTCGATGCTCAATGTAAGTCTATAGGAAGCCTGAATAGTTCCGAATAGTTGTTAGTTGAAGTTGTAGTAAAAACTCACATCAGGCTTGCCCATATGGCAAAGATGTGTGCATCAAATATGTTAAGTTCCTATGGTTACTTATTTTTTTCACTGTTGGCACTCTACGTTGCTGCCATATAATGCTAAGTAATAATTCTTCTGTTTAAGTTCTTCTATACATCTTTTTCTTGAAGGAGAGTTGTTGAATCTGGTGCACATTGGGACATGGCATCATTGTGTTTATGCCAGAATCAGAGTGCTTACCAAAGTACAGATATACAAGTGCATCTCAATAAACTAGAATATCCTCACAAAGCTAATTTATTTCAGTAATTCAATACAAAAAGGGAAACTCATATGTAGAGTCATTACAGAGTGATCTATTTCAAGTATTTATTTCTGTTAATGTTGATGATTGTTGCTTACAGCCAATGAAAACCCAAAAGTCATTATCTTAGAAAATGAGAATATTATATAATACCAACTAAATAAAATTTTAAACTCAGAAATGTTGCCCTACTGAATAATATGTACAGTAAATGCACTCAATACTTGGTCGGGGCTCCTTCCTTTTCTATGAATTACTACATCAATGTGGTGCGACATGGAGGCGATTAGCCTGTGGCAATGCTGAGGTGGGATGGAAGCCCAGGTTGCTTTGATGGCAGCCTTCAGCTTGTCTGCATTGTTGGGTCTGGTGTCTCTCATCTTCCTATTGAATATATTGACCCGCCCCAGGGCCGTGGGGTACTCGGTTCCGTGTGTTGGTTACTGGGATTATGTCACGGGGGCCTGTGCCCGGTTCCATGGCCCTGGTGGTCGCTGAAAGTCAATAAATTAAAAAAAATAAATAAATAATAAAGATAAAAAAAATAAATAAATAAATAAAAGTATTTCGTGACGCCACCTACGGTTCCAGTATGGTTACTGGGGCTGCAGGTCAGACCTCTGGGGTGATGGTTAGGCAGCCAGTTGTTTACGCTTCCCGTAGGTGAAGCGGGGTCCCCAGGGCAGTTTTAGTAGTACACAGATATGGCGGTTTTTCTTCACAGCCTTTTCAACTGTCACTTTAGTGCAGCAGCCTATGGCTCCTCAGATGAAGAAATAAAGTGGGTCACACCAATTCATTAACTCTAACCAGATTTTACTTGCAGGTGTTAAAAAGGGGTTCAGTTTCTGATGTTACAGTTTTTTTGGGTAATCTGGGAACAGTTCAGGATCTCTGCACCAGGTCAGTTGTGTGGCCTCCCTGCTGCGCTGTTTCTCCTTGGTACTAGGCTGCCTGTAGCTATACCTTGTCCCTCTCTCACTGTCTTCACCTGCATGGCAGGCGGCGGGAGCTTCTCTAAGGGGCACTGCTGTACTCACTGCGGTCCCTAAGCTCTGTGTAGCGGCTTTGCCTTCAGATGCTGCTGCGGCCAGGAGATCTGCAGTCTTCCTGGCCCCCGGTCTTTATTGCTGGGTAGATTAGATCTCTCACAATCTCGGACGCCGGTGTCCAATAATCAGCGCTGTTCCTTGGGGATGAACCGGTCTGGCTCCACCTCCCCGGTCTCTCCTCTTTTGCCTCACTCTTGATCCCTCAGGCGGTCACACAGTTACTTGTGCGGGCTAAGCACTGCCCTCTCCATTTTGATGTCTTCCCTCACTCTCTGCTCGCACAGTCTCCTTTTTCTCCAACTGTCAACTGTCTCTCTGACTCCGCCTCCAAACCTGGCTTTAAAGGGGACCTCACCTGAACTCGACTTGTAGAGCTCCACCTCCAGGCTTGGAGTGGAAATGTTGTATGTGGGTTTACCTGATGTGGAGATCCTTCCCTGCCCAGGTACAGGTTTATTTGTGGCAACTGAACCCTGGGGTGCCACAATATCACTTAGATATAATATGGAATTTAAGTCAGCCAAGTTTGCTGGCCAATCAAGCATAGTTATACTGTGGTTATTAAACCAAGTATTGGTACTTTTGGCAGTGTGGACAGGTGCCAAGTCCTGCTGGAAAATTAAATTTCCATCTCAAAAAAGCTTGTCGGCACAGGGAAACATGAAGTGCTTCAAAGCTTCCAGGTAAACGGCTGTGCTGACTTTGATTTTGATAAAACACAGTTGACCTACACCAGCAGATGACATGGCTCCCCAAACCATCACTGATTGTGGAAACTTCACACTAGACCTCATGCAGCTTGGATTGTGGCCTCTCCACTCCAAACTCTTAAACCTTTATTTCCAAATGAAATGCAAACTTTACTTTCAACTGAAAACAACACTTTGGACTACTGAGCAAAAGTCCAGTTCTTTTTCTCCTTGGCCAAGATAAGACGTTTCTGGCATCGTCTATTGGTCATGAGTGGCTTAACACAAGGAATGCAATAGTTATAGCCCATGTCCTGGATATGTCTCTGTGTGGTGGCTTTTGAAGCACTGACTCCAGTAGCAGTCCACTCCTTGTGAATCTCCCTCAAATTTTTCAATGGCCTTTTCTTAACAAACTTGGAAGAAAAAAATATGAATCGCACATCCCAAAATCATACTTTGATCTAATGCCGCTAGGGAAAAATTAAATACTAGAACATGAGGTTCTTAGTTTACCATTCTGATCAGACTGTATGAAGCCCACTGCCACGCCACGGTGAACCTCTGTGTGGGTCCCTATTCTATGCCTAAGAAGTACGGCAAAGTGTGCCAACCGCTGCAGCAGCGACAATGCTCCAGCAGGGCAGGTGACCTGGTGCCTCACAACACCCATGCTGCAAGGCAGAGTCCCCATGACTCCAGACAAGACTGCCCCCCTGACCCAAAACCGCCACCACAACAGTAACCACACAGCACCAGCAGTCTGCAGAAGGAGCTGTAAACTCACTTTCCACAAGCTTTTCTTAACAATCCTATCAAAGCTGCAGTTATCTCGGTTGCTTATGCACCACACTATTTCTTTCCACTCAACTTTCCACTAATATGCTTGGATACAGCACTCTGTGAACAGCCAGAGTCTTTAGCAATGACCTTTTGTGGCTTACCCTTCTTGTGGAGTGTGTTAGTGACTGCCTTCTGGCTATCTGTCAATTCAGCAGTCTTACCAATGATTGTGTAGCCTACTGAACCAGACTAAGGGACCGATTTTTAGGAAGCCTTTGCAGATGTTTTGTGTTAATTATTTGTGTTAATTATTCTAGTTTTCTGAAATCATGACTTTTGAGTTTTCATTGATTGTAAGCCATAATAATCACCATTAACAGAAATAAACACTTGAAATAGATCACTCTGTAATAACTCTATATAACATATGTGTTTCCTTTTTGTATTGAATTACTGAAATAAATTAAAGTATCTTTTTGAGGATATTCTAATTCATTGAGATGCACTAGTATATACAGTACCTTAGTAAAAATTTAAGGCAAACAGATATTAGCCATTAGCTTCTTCTGTGATGAATATTTCTTGCTCTGTACATTGGTTTTCAATCATTCTTTTAATACGTTATCCAGAGTAACATATATGAGCACAAGAAAATTATATCTCTGTGCCATGTTAGTACTTAGAAATCATAATCAAAATTAAGAGTCCTTAGTAGTTGATACATTTTAATGGCTAACTGAAAAAATAGCAAAAAAACAAATTTTGAAGATTACTCAGGTCTGCTTATTAGGCTGGAGTTACACTTGCTTGAGAGTCGTGCTAGGATTGCATCATACTGCCTGGACTGGTTGCCCACTCTCCTGACAGGAGTGTTGCAGCTTCATGCATTTCTGTGAAGTTGCTTGTTACTGTCAGGAGAGCCGTTGGCCAGTCTGGGCTGAGCTATGCGATCCTCGAGCGAGTCCCACTTAACTTTGCTGTAGAGTCAAATATTTACACAGAACATAAAGTAGGATTAATGCAGTAAATTATACAAGTCATATCAAGTGTATAATATTTCCGATACCTTCATATACATAATATCTATGGTCTACGTAAGTATTTGTACCAAATGTCCAATTGGGAGGCGATATGTAAAGAAAGCAGGACACAAATTCGGTATAAGTATGGATTCTCATCACCGCACAATACATGAAAAAGGACAGATCTTTGCAGCCGTGATCACATCAATAAGGACCTGAAAATATTAGTATTGAAAGGTAACTTCAAGTCCCAGAGATATAAAAGAGTCTACTTATACAAAATCATGACACCTCACAAAAGCACAAGAAGGATTGTGTTGGATGGATTTTTGTCATTCTTCATCAATTAAGGAATGTGTTCCTTGGACCTCAAGAGATAATGAATTTATGTTAATAAAATAGAAGAGACCTTTTGCTATTTGTCGCTCTCTTTACTTTTGTGTATAAATATGTGACTCTTCAGATTCTTCATAACTATGCCTGACTAAGTGACTTGTGTCATCTCAAATGCTTTCTGCTAGTTATCATATTTTCAGTTAGCTGTTAAAAGACACCAACTACTCAGGACTTTAAATTATGGCTATATTTGAGGATATAGCACAAATAAACTTAAAGAAACACTTCTATGATACATTTAACTTGTATAAATTAACATATAGTGTAGTATAAATACAGTAATATACTCGCTGATTGCAAATGTACTCTTCTGGATCATGTGACTGAAATTATGAGTTGTTATTACAATGTAATCCTACGGAGCCTATTTCTAACACTTAAAAAATGTATATTTAAAAGTAACTTCCGGCTCACACATAAAACCTAGTGTTGTCTAACAAGTCAGAATAGAAGCTATAAGGCCTAGTACACACAGAGAGAAAAATGGTGTGAGTGGAATGAGCTAAAAAAATCTCATTCCATTCAGACCGATATTACTCTATGGGGTGGCTCCCATGAGCGATTATTTTCTCAGTCCCAATCAGACCGTGAAAACAGTCACAGCATGCTGCGAGTGGAATGTGTTTCTATTCCACTCGCACCCATGCAAATCTTTGGGGAAAAATAAACATCATATTACTCTCGCATTACACCGGTATAACGTGAGCACAGTGTGATTCTCGCATCAGCTGGCAACGGAGGAGATCAGGGAGTTAAATCCCTCCCTCTCCTCTACAGCGCCGCCCCCACGCCGCAACTGTGGTCTGATCACATGATCGGACCACAGTCACATGACTCTCGCATAAAACTCAGCTCCTGCTGTGCTGTGAGCAGGTGCTGAGTGTCATGCGAGCACTCGCACCACAAATCCCCATGTGGCCTCGACCTAAGACCCAGAAGAAAATCAAATAGTGCTGGAATCTGGGGAAGATGACAATCAATGAATATATCCCCACCCTTAAATTACGGTATTTATACAATGTTATACAGGTTTATGCAATAAAAAGTTTAACGAGCATACTTCCTTAATTGGAAATCAGAGTTTTAAAATCATCTAGTACCTATGCTAACACGTCTAGACATAATTAATTAGCACAAATAAATGAGGTTTACTATCTAAACAGTTATTAATGACCTTTCCAACAAACAGAAAAGCAGTAAACTATTTTAAATTATTGTACAACTAGTTTAAAAAATAGAATATCTCCCATCTTGGGAGTAAAGACATGCTATAAGATGTTTTTTTTTCCAGATTAGTCTACTACCAAATTCATCACTGAATAATACATAACATTTTTATAGTCTTCTCTTTTTTTAATGGCATAAATCTAGAATTAATGAACAGCAATCTATTTTTAATATCACATATCTACACAGGTGTCAGTCTGCAACTAGGTTGATACTTATGTAGTGAAAAGAGGTTAATTTCTACAGTGGGTGAAACTTACAATTCCACACTTGTGAAAAGAACTGCTTATACAGAACATCTTTTACCTTAGAAATTAAATGGAAATGAATTGGATAAAAAAGAAAATGTGTGTGTTTTATTCGTTAAAGCTTCTGAATAATTTACAAACAAATTATCTAATACCGCTACTTTTGGATTTTACTGCTCCAGGGTTTATCTTTTAATGTTTGTTTGGCTTTGCTCTCTATCAGAGCTGGTTATTTCTAATAGTTTATTCAGTTGAATCATTATCGGTGAGAGTGCCACAGATAAATAGAAACTGTTAATCTTTTTGTTGCCAAAGGGTCTTGCAACATATTGCAAAGAGATGCACTGAATATCCCAAAGGCTGAAAATGGATTAAATGTTAATATGAACTATAAGGCTTATTACTATAGATATTATCATCCAAATTAAGTCACAAAATTGGTTGTGAAAGATTTTTGGCTTTGAGTTCTGCATAGTGCTAGCTGGAATAAAAGCCTCAGTTTAGGAGATCACAGCGTAGTGGACAAAAAGAATAGGTTATTATGTAGTACTGTGCTCAGCATCATATTGCATGTGTTCAAGGTATGTAACAATGCTCCAAATCTTCTCTATTAAAATATATCTATATTTTAGTGCCAAAAGATTAGTGTCCCACAATTACATCAAAATATTGCAAGTGTGAAATTCATATTTCACATGAGAATATGGAGACATTAGGAATCAGAGCTTTTTGCAGTTAATGTTTTTTTAGTTGACTATAAGACAAATAATAAATCATTATTTTACACAAATCAATAGAACAAGCAAATATAAAAGTTGTAATATATCAAATCAAGGATGTACAGTATTCCCTCACTTATGAACCACTTCTCCTCTGTCTTCTAAATCTCAGAAGTCACTAAATAAAGGACAAATTTGTTTTGCTCTGGACAAGATGGCCAACTTTAACACCTTTATGACCTATGACATATTTACATCATGGGTCATGTCCCTTTATTTGATGTAGGCTCGCATGCGATGCCCAAATCTTTCCCTGCACATGTCAGCTGATCTTACCAGCCAACTTGTGGCTCTAACAGGTGTGAGCAGATCAGAGATCCATCTGCTATGTTTACCTGTAATTCCTGCTGTCAATTTCTGACAGCGGGATTTAACATGTACCAGGCAGGGAGCGCCTCATTCCCTGCTTTCCCTGGCCGTCCCGTGACATGATCACAGGGTGCAGATGGGTTGTCATGAAAGCTGGGGGTGTCAGCTAATGATCCCTGTGTCTGTCATGACAAATTTCCTGTGAATGCTGGCTGCAGGCTGTCATTCATAGGAAGTCATTATTTCTGCTACACATAGCAGTGCTAATACACTGCTTTGTACAGCACAAGTAATCAGAAGATCAAAATTTCCACTCCCCTAAGAGAACTAGTAAATAAGAAAAGTTTTAAAAAATATTTAAAATCTCCAGAAAAGTTCAAATTAACTTCCTTTTGCCCCATCAAATATAAAACAATAAAAAAATAAAGATACACATATTTAGTGTTTCTGAGTTCAGAACTGTTCGATCAAAATATTAAATAAATAATACAATCGGTAAACAGTGTATTCACGTACTCTAACTGACCTGAAAAATCATACTGCCATGTAAGTTTTACCATATACACCATGTTTCAAATTATTTTGCAAATGATATTTTTCTCTGATTTTGCTAAATGGTCGGTGTAAATAACAGTCAATCTAATAAAAGTCATCACCCGTAGAGTAAACATCCAATTTTATTGAAGAAACTTCCCAATGATAACAGTATAATCTTCAAAATTAAAAAAACCCTCAAAATGCACTGTTCCAAATTATTAGGCACAGTAGAGTTTCTAAACATTTTATATGTTTTAAAGAACTGAAAATGCTCATTTGTGGAATTTGCAGCATTAGGAGATCACATTCACTGAAATAAAAAGCTATTTAAATCCAAAACATCCTAACAGGCCAAGTTACAAGTTAACATAGGAACCCTTCTTTGATATCACCTTCACAATTCTTGCATCCATTGAACATGTGAGTTTTAGGAGAGTTTCTGCTTGGATTTTCTTGCATAATGTCAGAATAGCCTCCAAAATCTGCTGTTTTGATGTGAACTGCCTCCCACACTCATAGATCTTTTGCTTGATGATACTAGAAAGGTTCTCTATAAGGTTGAGGTCAGGGGAAGAGGATGGCCACACAGACAGTTTATCTCCTTTTTTGCCCATAGCAGCCAATGACACAGGTATTATTTGCAGCATGAGATGGTGCATTGTCATGCATGAAGATGATTTTGCTCCTGAAGGCACGTTTCTGCTTTTTGTACCATGGAAGAAAGGTGTCACTCAGAAACTCTATATACTTTGCAGACATCATTTTCACACCTTTAGGAACCCTAAAGAGGTCTACTAGATGTCTATCCATGATTCCAGACAAAAACATGACTTCTCCACCTCCTTGCTGACGTTGCAGCCTTGTTGGGACATGGTGGCCATCCACCAACCATCCACTACTCCATCCCTCTGGACTATCCAGGGTTGCTCGATACTCATCAGTAAACAAGACTGTTTGAAAATTAGTTTCATGTATGTCTGGGCCCACTGCAACCGTTTCTGCTTTTGAGCACTGATAAGAGGTGGCCGAATAGTTGGTTTATACACCTTGAGGTTTGAGGGACTCCAGAGGCACCAGCAGCTTCAAATATCTGTTTGCTGGTTTGTAATGGATTTTTAGCAGCTGCTATCTTAGTCCGATGGACTTGCCTGACAGAAAACTTCCTCATTCTGCCTTTAGCAGCACGAACACGTATGTGCTCAGAATCCGCCACAAATCTCTTCACAGTACGATGATCACGCTTAAGTTTTCGTTAAATATCTAATGTTTTCATCCCTTTTCCAAGGCATTGCACCATTGGATGCTTTTTGATGCAGCAGAGCGATCCTTTTTCTTTCCCATGTTACTTAAAAACTGTGGCCTGCTTAATATTTTGGAACATCCAGTTTTCCTTTTATTAGGCTAATCTGGCAAACTAATTACCACAGGTATCTAAGATTGATTTCAGTGATCCAAAGAACCCTGAGACACAATACCATCAATGAGTTTCATTGAAAAAAAAAAAATAAATAATTGCTATGACACTTAAATCCAATTTGCATAATAATTTGGAACATGGTGTAGTGAACATGGTACATAAAAAATGATGTATTTGCAGGTTTTTTAAAGTTTACCCTAATTGCAATTCAAAAGTAAAATTGTCAGTTGAAAAACAAGTCCTCATGTGACTGTATTGTTTTAAAATTTAAAGTTATTGCTCTTGGAAGTAGAGGGTTAAAAAAGGAAAGCCCAAAAATGGAAAAACACTGGGTGGTGAAGGGTTAAGAGATCTAGTGGGCTAAAAAGGTAGCTGAAGCACAGCGTGAGAAAGGCCTAGACATTTCTTCTACTTTCTAATGTTTTATCTCACTTTAGTACTAAAGCCACTTCTAGACTGATCAGAACTGCTGTATAATATCCTTATTGCTGCTGTTGCTCCTGAATATATGCTATTTACAGACAGGAGAGTAGGAACCTCTCATCATAGTATCATAGCAGCTAGTCTCACATGAAGTATATTGTCTGCATGCTGCTATTTCTGAACATGCGCTACATACACACAGTAGAGCAGGAACCTCTTATTGTAGTATCAGAGCAGCTAGTCTTATATGAAGTGTCGTATCCTCCATTTTACTGCTTTGAGCATATACTATGTACCGACAGGAGAGCAGGAACACTTCACTATAGCATCATATAAGCTAGTCTCACATGGAATATAATGTCCTCTATGCTGCTGCTTTAGAACATGTGCTGCATACACACAATAGAGCAGGAGCCTCTCATTATAGTATCAGAGCAGCTATTCTTACTTGAAGTATCATATCCTCCATTATGCTGCTTCTGAACAGGGCTGCCACCAGGAATTGCAGGGCCCCATACTGACAAAAATTTTGGGCCCCCTTCAGACTCCACCACAGCTGCGCCTCTACCCCTATCTAACCTATGACAATAGAAAAAAGTTGTTTCCAGCATCACATCCAAGAAATAGGGTTAAAAAACAATTTTATTCCATAAGGTTAAAACCAACACTTGGTTGGATGGACATCCACGAAGTATAAAACAATGTCTTATGCATTTCAAACCTAAAAGAGGTTCTTAGTCTTAGACATATCCTGCTAGATTTTTACAAGTAAGTTATGAAATTAAATTGGTTTTTAACCTTTTTTCTTGGAAACCACTTTTTTCTATTGCCGGACTTTGCCTCTTTGAACACGGATCTGACCTTGTTGCACCATCCCATAGAGAAAGGACCCAGGTGATGCATTTACCGGGTGAGCTGAGATCTTCCTGTGCATACGTACCTCAAACCTTCCACAGTCCCACTGTCACTCTTGAAAAATCTCCAATTCTGCAAACAGTCTTCACCAATCAAACATTAACTGCTAGTCGTCATTTTGACAGCCCGAAAAAAGCTGCAAAAGCTGCATGCACCATTTTTTGGGTCATCAAAATTACGAATCCCAGTCAGAATAGTCAGCCATATGCGCATATCTAATATATAAAGCTGAGTGTATGTGTGTATGTGTATGTATGTATGTATGTGTGTATGTCCGCTAAAGGAATCCACACCGTCTCATTTAAAATCATTTACAATCACAATATTTTGCACAGACACCTCATGTGACTCAGGGTACGTCATAGACTATGTTTATTCACCAATAAACCTCCTTATATTAAATTCAATGGAGCTGGGAGCTGATTGGATGCTATAAGCAAAAAGGACATTCTTAAACGTCTTACACTATGTGTGAGGTAATATGATTTCTGTTGAGAGACAGAGAGACAGACATTCAGGGAAAGAGATAGAGACAGACAGGAATGAGAGAGACAGACGGGGAATGAGAGAGAGAGAGAGAGAGACAGACAGAGAATGAGAGAGACAGACAGAGAATGAGAGAGACAGACAGATGGGGAATGAGAGAGACAGACAGATGGGGAATGAGAGAGACAGACAGATGGGGAATGAGAGAGACAGACAGGGAATGAGAGAGACAGACAGACGGTGAATGAGAGAGACAGACAGATGAATGGGGAATGAGACAGAGACAGAAAGAGACAGAGACATTAAAGGTAAATAGACTGAGACAGACAGGGAAAGAGACAGAGACAAACAGGGAAAGAAAGACACAGACAGGGAATGAAAGAAACAGGGAATGAGAGACAGACAGGGAATGAGAAACAAACAGGGACTGAGAGACAGAAAGGGAATGAGAGACAGACAAGGAATGAGACTGACAGGGAATGAGACAGAGATGGAATGAGAGTGACAAACTAATATCGAATGAGAGAGACAGACTGTCAGGAAATGAGAGACAGACTGACAGGGAATGAGAGGACAGTCTGACAGGGAATGAGAGAAACAGACAGGGAAAGAGACAGACTAACTATATGTATACACACACTATACATCACCACATCTTGCAGTTCCTGATAAGTGCAGAGCAGGAAAGGAGCCACTGGCAGCTGCACGGAGGCTGCAGTAGACCAACTACAGGACCTGCCAGTTCACCAGTCACGTGATCAGGCACATGATTAGTCAAATGACCTGACAGGTCCTTCGCCTTCTCAGCCTCCATTCTGCTCCAGTACATTTCCTTCCCTGCATCGATTACATAGAACAGTACAGAGCAAGAAGAGAGACGGCAGCTCTCTATTAGCGACCCGAGCCCCCTTAATTACCTTGATGGCGGCCCAGCCCCCTGGGGCTCGGTGAGCAGAGGGATGAAAGAGGAGGGGCCTGGGCTGTCAGCAGCCAGGTCCCGCCCTGGCTTCTGCTCACGGAGCCCATTACAGGAGTCATGGTTGTAATGCCCTGATGGCGGCCCTGCTTCTGAACATATACTACGTACTGACAGGAGAGCAGGAACTCCTCATTATAGTATTATATAAGCTAGTCTCACATGAAGTGTAATGTCCTTCTTTCTGCTGCTTTTGAACATGTGCTACATACACACAATAGAGCAGGAACCCCTCATTTTTGCAGTCAATCTCCCTAGGGAGAACAAAAGGATATAGTTGAAGTTAAATTATCCTAAAACTACAGTTTTCTTTAAATAGTTGAATGTAATATTTTGTTGAAATATTTTTAAGATATAATATTCATAGGTTTAAAAAATAGAAACATAAAAGCTTATGCTGTTTCTTCCAAGGAAGGCAAAATTTTAGTAATTATTACCTTTTTCTACTACTACTGAGTGAAGTTGGACACATCTGTCTCTTCCTTAGGAAGTTCAGTTTGTAAAGAAGTCAGAAGACAAAAGTCATATCTTTCAGCCCATATTAAATATTTATTTTAATTTTTTATTCATGTGTTTCTATATAACCTAGGAAAGTTGATCTTGTCTGCCAGTAGATAACTATTTTATATGTGAGACAATCTAGCCACTTAAAACTAAAATGCTATCCTAAATTATATTCTCTACTTATAACTTATTTTTTTTACAATAATTTTGCCATATGTAATTTTGTCATTGTATGCAGTGTAATTGATGCAAATTCAGCATTGCTAAAGGCCGCTTTACACGCCACAATATCACTAACGATATATCGATGGGGTCACGGAATTCGAGATGCACATCCGGCCTTGTTAGCGACGTCGTTGCGTGTGACACCTACAAGCGACCGCTAACGATTGCAAAAAAGTGAAAAATCGTTGAATGTTGACACGTCATTCATTTCCCAAATATCATTGCTCGCTGTGAACGCAGGTTGTTGGTCATTCCTGAGGCAGCACACATCGCTACGTGTGACACCCTGGGTACGACGAACAACAGCGTACCTGTGTCCTCCGGAAACAAGATGAGAGTGACGTTCTTGTGGCTGCTCTCCTTCCCTCCGCTTCTATTGGTGGCCCGCTGTGTGACATCACTGTAACGCCGCATGAATCTCCCCCTTTAAAAATAGGTTGTTCACCGGCCACAGCAATGTTGTATGGAAGGTAAGTTTGTGTGACGCGTTCCAACGATATTGTTCGCCACGGGCAGCGATTTGCCGGTGACGAACAAATGACAGGGGTGGGTGCGATTGCTAGCGATATCGCTAGCGATGTCACAGCGTGTAAAACGGCCTTAACAAATTCCTTATTTTAAATACAGTAACTCTTGTGATCTTTTATTAGTACTTTTGCTTTGTCCTTTGAAAACACAAACAACATTTGTCCAGGTACATGACAGAATATGCTGAGGATGTCTGTCAAAATTTATGAAGGTAAAGGATTGTGTGCAAAGAAAAAAAAATGAGAAAAAATATAATGGAAACAGGAGTTGTTTTATAAGCAAAGATTGTAGAAACAGTTAAGCTAAGTTCACATGTCCAGTAATAATCCAGCAGCAATCTGTCTGCAAAAAAGTTGTGCAAACACAAACTTTTTAATTTGTTTTGAAAAAAAATATTTTTGTAGGATCCATTTTTTTAATTTAGGAGTCTATGGAAAAGGATCCATTAACTTATTGCTATTTAGCCATTCATTTTTCTTTCATTTGTTAGTCAGTTTTGTGGTTACTGGATTAGTTTCAAATGGAAGATAAATACTTTGCACATCTTTTTTGCCAAAGAATTGCTGCTGGATTCATTTTAACTATTGATTACTGGATGACAAACAAGTAACAAGAAGTGGGTAGAAGTGCTGCTTACTGAGCACAGTAAGAACAGTATTATGCAAATATTTATTACATATAGGAAGATATAAAGGTTTTAATTTAAGGAACAGCTGTCAACAAATCTGGTGTAATTCTTTAAAAATTTGTGTAATTTCACTGTTAGTCCTCATATGAATGTTTAAATAAGTAGTTTTCTGATTCTTTTCCAAAGGATTTGCCCATACCCAGTCTGACAGCTTAGAAAAGAATTGGAAAATGTAAAAATGTACATTTCAGGTGCACAAAAAACAATCCAGTGGGAAGTCTCAGACTTCAATCAAAAGAATTTTGCAACCCAAAGTCATGTCCACAATGATGAATACATAAATAAAGCAAACACTTACAAAATAGACTTTAAAATATCTGCAACCAACAGAAAAAGGGGGCAAAAATTTGTGAAGAAACAGGCATAAATTCAATAATAAATCTGGCTGAATGTGGGAAAAATGTTAAAAACCTTCATTTTTTTCTTTGTTTAGGCTGATCCAAATGTTCCCACATGTAGTTGACTTTGAAATTGGAATCATATTTTAAAGAGGACTTTCATATTCTACTATCTAATTCATTTCTATTTTTTTATTTTTTATTACCACTTTGCTGATTTGAGATTCCAAGGCAAAGGGTTAAGAAAAGAAACACTGAACTTGCTGTTTACCTGTCTCTCTGCCTTATCTTTCTACAGTCATTTCTTTACTACATGCATGAGTTTTGTCCTCCATCTTTGCTCTGCTTTGGGGCTCTTGGCATTGAGTAGTCTTCTCATATCACCCTCGAGTGACAAACGTGGTGAAGTTATATATTTATTGTAATGTTAGAGGCCTTATTGGTCCTGGAAGCCCCAGCGTTGGGTGAACATGGAGTAAAAATTGGTCTGTGCAATAAAGGAAAGAATAGAAGGAGCTGTACAATGTTCCTGACAGGCCAGTCGTGGCCAGATCGGTGAGCGGCAGGGTGGTGTTTTTTTCGCTCTGTAATTGTTATGCTCAAGGGTCTAGAGAGAGAGACAGACTGAAGTATAATAAGACATATTTGATTTACATGACTCAAATTTGAAGAAATGTATTTCAACTGCTGAGTTCAAATTGTATCAGATTTGCAGAGAACGCAAAGGATTTGTGTATAATCTATCTGTTTAATGCCTATATTGCCACTGGAAAGTTACAGCTAGACTTGGTCTATCTGGCAATTTATTGCTGTAAAATATTAAATCATAATGTCCAACTTATTTTAATTATAGTGAGTCCAGTTGCACAGAAATATAGCAGGTTTAGATTTCTGTTATAGTAACTTGCAGGTCACAATGTGACCATATTGAATATCACTAGGAAGTAATGTCATGTTATTACAAGTCTCGGTGTAATTCTAGCTTTTCTGTGACACTTTACTTATCCACTTGAAGAACCTTGTTCTGGATATATGTGCTTTTATTTGTGGAACTGCATAATGCTATTATTGGCAGATATCTGGGCACATGTGCGATCTCTTTAAATCATGCATATTACACATGAAAACTTTACAAATGTTACATAGTTATAGTAAAAAAGAATAAATGTAGCAGCCAGCAGTAACATTACAGAAATCAATCTTAAATAGCATCTAATAAACCACATAATAGTTGTGCTAGCTAAAACAAGCATCATTTTTCCAGTTCCTCATGGTTGATAAATATAATCATGAGATGCATTACAAGAAGCATAGATGCTCATGACAAGTCACTAATGCAGCCACACTTAGCATACTCTATACAGATTTGAGCTCTAGTATATTGGACGAGGGGCAAAGAAGAGTAACCAAGGTTATTAGGAATCACTGTCTCCATTGGGGCACAATATCTATATTCCCTATATTCAGTATGTCTTTGAAATATGAAAGAAAACCCATGCAAACTCTTTGCAGATGTTGTCCTAGGTGGGATTTTAACACAGGACACATGCGCTGCACAGCAGCAGTGCTAACCACTGAGCCACTATACTCAATAAACAAATCTTACTAAAGATCCTCTTATTCCCAGCCTTGCAATACTAGCAAGGGAGCATCCTCTAAGTTTAGATTTAATCATCATCATCGTCAGTGAATCTTTACTTTACTATAAACTTGGTTTGATGGAACCAGTCTGATGTCACATTTGGAGTCATCAAAGAAATTTTTCCTAATATTGGGCAATTAGCAAATTCTTCATGTGTTTTTTTTTTACTTCATCTCAATCAACAGGTTTGGATTTAAATTGAACTTGATCAGAGATGAGCGAACTTGTTTGAAAAAGGTCGCCAATTTCAAATTCAGCACAAGCCTTGCCCATTTGGATTGACTGAGCAGTTTTCTCAAAAATTGACAAAATTTGGCTTTGTTTGGTAACTGTTTTCAGTTGCACTAAAGCTTTTCTTCTAGCTTATTGTCACCTTGGCTAGGATATCTATGAGCAGGAGGATGTGTTTGATGAGGGGAAGGAATAGGAAGAGGTCAGAGGAGCAGTGCAGACTCTATTTTGTTCTTAACTTAATGTGTGGATATTCCAACACCCAATCAGGCACATAAAACATACACAACATTCAGACATAAGGGTTTGTGTCATTGGCTACCTAAATCACATGTCCCTCTGCATATAAATAGTGGACATGTGGCGTTAACGCCATTTAGTGATTGCTACAGCTTTGGGACCGCGTTGCTGCTACTAGACAGTTAGTTAGAAAAACGTCTGGGTTTAATTTTAGCTAGTTCAGATTGAAAGGACGGTGATAGTGTAGAATAGAGTTGTGCAGGGGCTTATAGTGTGGGGAAAATTGTGTGCAAGAAATAAGGCTTTCATTAGTGATTGCAAATTACAGTATGTGGGCCAGCCCCAAATTGCCATTTCATCATCTAAATAGAGATTGTTGCTTCGTGGTCCTGGCACAATTTGCCATTTGATCATATAAATAATTATTGAAAAATCTGTGAGCAGACCAAAAAATACCATTTTATCATCTAAATAGAGCTCGCAAAACCTATCGTCCAGGCAAAAATTACCATTTCATCATCAAAATAGAGATTGAAAAATATGTGGTCCAGATGAAAATTGGCATTTCCTTATGTAAATGGAGATAGCAAAATCTGTGATATAGGCCAAAAATTGCAATTTCATCATCTAGAGATTGCAAAATCTGTGGTCTAGGCAAAAAATGCCATTTCATTATCTAAATAGAGATTGCTACTTTGTGGTCCAGGCACAAATTGCCATTTCATCATCTAAAAAGAGATTTCAAAATCTGTGGTCCATCCAAATATTGCAATTTTGTAACATAGCAACATAGTTTCTAAGGCTGAAGGAAGACCTTATGTCCATCTAGTTCAGCCTATTTTTTCTATTTCATCATATAACAAAATCTGTACATAAGAAAGAAAAAAAAAGTAGCAAGCTCACCATAGATTAGATTTTCCTTAGTATATTTCACATGTACACATACAGATACACATGCGATGATATTCCACATTAGAGCATAGCTTTAACCAATACACAGGGAAATAAAGAAAAAATAGCCAGGTCACCACGTAGTGAAATCTGGGAATCAGTCACAGTATCCGCATGGACTCTGCCCTGGCCAGGACTGCTTAGAATCAACAAACTGAAGAAATACAGTGGAGCCAGCAGGTAAGGATGAATACTCTTTATTGGTTAATATGAATAAAAATCCGCCAGGTATTGGCACCATCAGATATGAAGCAAAAGGAAGATTGTCCGATACGTTTCAACATAGTGAATGTATTACTCATGGACTATTTCAAGCCAGCAAGCATACTTCTATAAAAAGAGGAAAAAGTTCCTCCCACATTACAAATCAGATGCATCAGGAATTAAAAACTCTTTTCACCACTGCTAAGAAATACTATACACAATATATGCAAGTGCATCTCAATAATTTAGAATATCATCAAAAAAAGAATTTATTTCAGTAATTCAAAACAAAAATGGAAAAACATAATATATAAAGTCATTACAGAGTGATCTACTTTAAGTGATTATTTATATTAATACTGATGATTATGGCTTACAGCCAATGGAAACCGAAAAGTCATTATCTCAGAAAATTAGAATAATTACCACAAAACACCCACAAAGGCTTCCTAAGTGGTTAAAATGGTCCCTTAGTCTCATTCAGTAGGCTACGCAGTCATGGGGAAAACTGCTGATATGACAGATGTCCAGAAGGCAGCAATTTACACACTCCACAAGGAGGGTAAGCCACAAAAAGTCATTGCTAAAAAAGCTGGCTGTTCACAGAGTGCTCTATCCAAGCATATTAATGGAAAGTTGAGTGGAAGGAAAAAGTGTGGTTGAAAAAGGTGCACAAACAACTGGGATAATTGCAGCCTTGATAGGATTGATAAGAATAGGGCATTTAAAAATTTGGGAGAGGTTCACAAGGAGTGGACTGCTGGTGGAGTCAGTGATGCAAGAGCCATCACACACAGACGTATTCAGGACATGGGCTACAACTGTCCCATTCCTTGTGTCAAGCAACTCATGACCAATAGACAACGTCAGAACCATCTTACCTGGACCATGGAGAAAAAGAATTGTTGCTTAATAATCCAAGGTCTTGTTTTCTGATGAAAGTAAATTTTGCATTTCATTTGGAAACCAACTTTTAGAGCACTTCATGCTTCCCTCTGCGGACAAGCTTTTTGGATATAGAAATTTCATTTTTCAGCAGGACTTGGCACTTGTCCACACTGCCAAAAATACCAATATCTGATTTAATAACCACAGTATCACTGTGCTTGATTGGCCAGCAAACTTGCCTGACCTAAACCTCATAGAGATTCTATGGGGTATTGTCAAGAGGAATATGAGAGACACCAGACCCAACAATGCAGACAAGCTGAAGGTTGCTATCAAAGCAACCGGGGCTTCCATAACACCTCAGCAGTACCACAGGCTGATCGCCTCCATGCCACGCCGCATTGATGCAGTAATTCAAGCAAAAGGAACACCAACCAAGTATTGAGTGCATTTACTGTACATATTTTTCAGCAGACCAATATTTCTTGTTTACAATCATTTTTTTTTCAGTTGGTGTTTTATAATATTCTATTTTTCTAAGATAATGACTTTTGGATTTTCATTGGTTGCAAGCCATAATCTCAACTTTAATAGAAATAACCACTTGAAATAGATCACTCTGTTTGTAATGACTCTATATAATATTTGTATTTACCTTTTGTATTGAATTCATGAAATAAATTAACTTTTTGATATTCTAATTTATTGAGAGACACCTGTACATAGCTTTAAAGTATCAAATAAAGGTAAAAACACATACCAAAAAAATGCAACATAGTATAGCAAAGAGAGAGAGAGAAAAAAAAAAGCCACAAAAAACAAACCTCACAAAAAACACGCACAAACCTTTAAAAAAACACCCACAAATCTTACAAAAAAGTCTCAAAACACAAAATAAGACTATTTTATTTCCCCTTACATACTTGCTTATGTAAATTGTAAAATCTAGGGTGTTAGCTATCTTATTGATTGTACTGTTTGCAGGTTGCAATATGTTGCTTTCACAGCAGGGCCGGTTTATATGCTTAACCCTCTGGTGGGAACAACATCTTTGATAACGAGTTTGGGAATAATGTGCCTGTCAGGCGCAGGCTAGAAAAATACCTATGATATCTAGTTTTTGCAATTTCAGTGATCTAAAAGTGATCAGAGACCTTCATAGGGATGCAATAAAAGAGACTACACATTATCAGGTGCAAAACAAACCCATTTACTCAACATAAAAGTAATAACTCTGAAATACACACATTTCAAAACTCCCACCAAATAGCCCCCAGTTATAACACATAACGGTTATTAAAAAGAGAAAAATGTGGCAAAAAAAACATAATTTCAAGGCACCTAAAATAATATTACATACATAATTTTTCAGAATTAGATCCTGAAGTTTCCTAAGAAAAAACACATTGGCAGAGCAAAGAGCAAGAATGGTTTTAAAGTGTGATGTGTTTGGGAACAATGAGCCTTGGAAGCCAGCACAAGTACATCTTCCCTCCTGAAGCTCTGCACCAACTGTGGTATCAGGTTTCACACAGCAGCTAGAGCCAGGAGACTACCTGGAGAGAAGGGATTTTCAGAAAATCTGGTGAGGAGGGAGAAATGAAAGTAAAAGAGAAGTGCCTGTCAGGCACATTAATCCCATCCGAGGGTTAAATATAAAGAAAAGGAGAGAGAAGAAAGAGTGGTTAGAGTGGGAAGTAAGGCAAAATAAAAGGGTCTTATTTTGTGTTTTAAGAGGTTATTTTGTAAGGTTTGTGGATGTTTTGTTTTCTGTGAGCTTTTTTTCTCTCTCCGTCTGCTATACTATGTTGTATTTTTATTGTTATCTGTTTTCCCCTTTATTTGATATTTTAAAGCTATGTATATGTATTGTACAGTATTTATCTGCAGTAGTAAAAAGAGTGGTTAATTCATGATACTGCTGATGTGTAATGCGGGAGGAACCTTTTCGTTTTTTTATAGACATAAGTTTGCTAGCTTAAAATAATCCATGATTAAAGGGAACCTGTCACCAGATTTGGTGCCTATAAGCCTATTCTAACATGCTGTATATAAGAGCCCAGGCCGCTGTGTAGAACATAACAAAACACTTTATAATACTCACCTAGGGGGTTGCTCTGGAGCAGACTGGTCAAATGGGTGTTGCTGTTCTCCGGGACCGGCGCCTCCTCTTTTGACCATCTTGGGCTCCTTCTTCTGAAGCTGGCGTGCATGACGCGTCCTACTTCATGCACACAGGCCAGTATCGAGGTCCTGCGCAGGACCTCAGTGCCGGCGAGTGTGAATGATGTAGGACGCGTCCTGCACCCCAGCTTCAGAAGAAGTTGAACAAAGATTGCTGAAAGAGGAGGCGCCGGTCCCGGAGAACAGCAACACCCATTTGACCAGTCTGCTCCGGAGCAACCCCCCTAGGTGAGTATTGTAAAGTGTTTTTTATGTTCTACACGGTGGCCTTGGCTCTTATTTACAGCATGTTAGAATGCTGTATATAAGAGCCCAGTGGTTGTGGCCGCTGCTTATAGGCCCAAATCTGGTGACATATTCCCTTTAAGACATTCACAATGTTGAAAAATGTCGAACAACCTTACTAAGGCTTCATATCTGATGGTGCGGGTTTTTATTCTTTTGTTCCAATAAAGAAGTTTTTATTCATTCTAAAGGCCACTTTACACACAGCGACATAGCTAGTGATGTCGCTGGTGAAAGCACCCGCCCCTGTCGGTTGTGCGTCACGGGCAAATGGCCGGTGAACCGCCTCCTTTCTAAGGGTGCAGTTTGTGTGGCATCACAGCGACGTCACACGGCAGCCGTCCAATAGAAACGGAGGGGCAGAGAGCAGCAGAAAGAAAGTGATGCTCACCTCATTGCCGGAGGATGCAGGTACGGTGTTGTTCCTCATTCCTGGAGTGTCACACGTAGCAATGTGTGCTGCCTCAGGAACGGCGAACAACCTGAGTCCTTCATCAGCAAAGATATTTGGGATTAGAACGAAGTGTCAACAATCAACAATTAGGTGAGTAATTTTGATCGTTAGCGATCGTTCGTGCGTTTCACACGCAATGACGTCGCTAATGAGGCCGGATGTGCGTCACGAATTCTGTGACCCCAATGACATCTTGTTAGCGATATCGTTGCATGTAAAGCCCCCTTTACCTGCTGGTTCCACTGGATTTCTTCAGGGTGTTTTTCTTCCTTGCGTATTGGATAAAACTGTGCTCTATTTTAATGTAGAATATCTTCGCATGTGTATAAGTGGTTTATACTAAGGGGAATCTAATCCAGAGTGGATATGGATAATCCCCGTACCAGGTTGGATATTTTTGCATATCTATTTAACCACGATGCAGGTACTGGTAATAATGATATTGCAGATCCAGTAACTGATGATAGTAATGTAATTTTTAAACAGTTTGAAACACAAAGGAATTAAAACTATGATTGAACTTTACATCATTGAGATCATGAATCTCTAAAAATATGATACCAAGAGGTTTAACTTCCTATTATACCGAGACTTTCTCCTTGGAAAGGAATGAAATCCGGTCATCTTTTTTAATAAAGAGTACAGACCGGGGATATAGAAAATATGAACTGTGATAAGTGAGCTTCTCAGAGGGATCCACGGTGTCTTCAGAGGAGTTTTCAGTGGGTCATGCCACAGAGACAGAGAGCTCCTTTGAAAAACTGTTTCCCCACCTTCCAAGAATAGACGGTCAAAAAACACCACAAGCAAATGAGGAGGAAACACAGGCGAAAGACGGTCCTCTTTGAGAATAAGTTACAAAATGTAACTTGTCCGAGCTGGAATTTATCTGGTCAACATTTGCCAACTACACAGATTATGGTTTTGTCTAAGGGTTTAGGGCACTCGCTGACTAACAGTTTTGATATTTTTCAGATTTTACTGAATGTTAATAAGTTTGCGAGAAACTTGACCCTATGTTGTCAGTTAACTGAAGATTATCTTGGAATAACACATACTGAGGATATTTCTATTATATATATATATATATATATATATATATATATATATATATATATATATATATATATATATATATATATATTTATATTTATAAAGTGCTGTCTACAACATGTACTAATGATGATGATGATGATGTTAATCTGTTTTTACTGCAGCAAAAAGTGAACAAGTCCTGCACCGCCTGCCCTCAGATTACCTCCAGGTCCAGTGGCTCACGTGCTGATGATTGCCATATAGCGCTGGTTGCAGGTGCAGCGTGCTGGTCGGTAGTGAGCAGCTAGGAGATCCAACAACAGGGAGATGAATAATCGACCGCAAACAGCTGCTATGCCAGACAAATTCTTTTTTATTCAAACGTTCTTTTCATCGGTGCAGATAAAATTGCGGGAGGTGGCTTGGATGCGAGTCCCTCCAAAGGACGACGGCCGTTTCGTCTGTAAACCAGACTTCTACGGGTCCACCAGTGGAGCCGTAGAAGTCTGGCTTACAGACGAAACGGCCGTCGTCCTTTGCAGGGACTCGCATCCAAGCCACCTCCCGCAATTTTATCTGCACCGATGAAAAGAACGTTTGAATAAAAAAGAATTTGTCTGGCATAGCAGCTGTTTGCGGTCGATTATTCATCTCCCTGTTGTTTAATCTGTTTTTACTTAAAAGTTCATGCATTTGTCCTCATTGAGGCATCTTGAATTTGAAAGCCTACAGTCTGATGTCATATTGAACACTTTTTTTAAAGGCTTAACTTTTTTTATCCACTTAATCCTAGGCCACCTCTATTTGATCAGTTTCAGGATCTCATAGAAAGGGAACAAATATTACTAGATAGAACATCTAAAGTCCATCAAAATTATCTAACAAGACAGGAGCGTCTAGTACTGAGAGTACTTAATAACAATAGGGATCTTATGGTCAGACCAGCTGATAAGGTGAGGAATTGTGGTCTTGTATAGTGCACTTTGTTATTCTTGCAATGTAGAAATCCCCCTTCTTCATTGTGCACTTTAAAGTATTTATTTCTATGTGTATTTTTGTGGTCTAATTTTAGAGTAATTTAATAAAGTTTAATTTTTTTAGAGGTAGGGTTTCTATGTGAGACATTTAAGGTGGCCTTACACACTACGATATTGCTAAAGCAATCTCGTTGGGGTCACGGATTTTGTGACGCACATCTGGCCGCGTTAGCGATGTCATTGCGTGTGACACCTATGAGCGATTTGGAATCGTTGCAAAAACTATCAAAATTGCTCATCGGTGACATCACCCCCTAGTCCCAATTATCGTTGCTGCTACAGTTACGATGTTGTTCGTCGTTCCTGCGGCTGCACACATCACTACGTGTGACACCGCAGGAATGAGGAACCTCACCTTACCTGCGTCGAAGGGTGTGGCCGAGATGTTCGTCCTGCTCATCTCTGCCCCTCCGCTTTGATTGGGCGTCCGCTTAGTGACATTGCTGTGATGCCGCACGAACCGCCCCCTTAGAAAGGAGGCGGTCCGCCGGTCACAGCGATGTCGCTAGACAGGTAAGTACGTTTGACGGGTCCGCGCGATGTTGTGCGCCATGGGCAGCGATTCGCCCATGTCACACAACCGAGGGGGACGAGCATGCACGCTAGCGATATCGGTAACGATATTGCAGCATGTAAAGCGGGCCTTAGATTTACCCTTGGTAGTTATAACACATAATATACTATTTTATGCTGAAGATCCCATTGTAGACAGTTTTAATGTTTTTACCTACAACAGATCATTTTAATGAATGTCCATAGACAATATCTTTTTTAAAGCTATCTTATCAGGTTTAACTACCAGGGCAAGTCACCACTGGTTTTCTCTACACCCCTTTTTCTAGAATGGTAAACTTGAATTATGGGGAGATGATTATCGTTATTCCACATACTACTTTCATTATGTCTCCAGCTGTCACACCACACAATATTTGGATTTCTCTTTCACCTTCATTGAACTGTCCTTGTGTGGCGCAGCTCATATTTATCCTGCACTCTACGCTAAGCGCTTACACCAGGGATTAAGTGTAAATGTCTCAAAAGCATGATTCAGACAAAATTCTTAATTTACATTTCCCTATAATGAGGCAGTGGAAGTCACTTTAACCTCACTTCTGGCCTGTAATATCCATGTTTTTAAATTTCATTTCTCTCTCCATTTACAAAAGAGTTGGCTTGTCGTGACTTAGGAGGAATCAAAATGACAAAGAAAAGGAGGATTATTTGTTCTTTAATACAAAAAAGTGACAAATTGTAAAAATAACATCATTGGACACATCATTTGATTGTTGCGCCACCAAGGCACTTGATCGTATCATCATCAGCAGTAGCAACATCAGCCACAAAAGCCATGATAAAGGTGTCACAGACTGCAAATAATTGAGACCAATGCAACACAGTGAAAACTACATCATTGCCTAATCTACAGAGTCTGAGATTGAGGTGGAGAAGTCACTGGAGATTCATGACTTGTTCATCTGGATGAAAGTTAGGCAGTCTTCACTTTCGGGGCATAGTCATATGCACATATCCGTCAGGACAACAACAGCAGCACTAAAGATAAGCTCTGAGAGAATGCTGACTGCTGGGCATGACAAAACCTCCAAGCTGTGTCTGACAAGCTCAGGCCTCTCTACCACTTTTGAAGGCCAAAATGCTAAAGAATCAAACCTCCCCTGTCAGCATTGATTTTGCTGTAGATAATCAGGCACCATCCTCCCCAGTTTTTCACTGTGTCAGACTTGTACTCTGTTCTGCAGGTGAATTGGATGGTCTAAAAATGTGTGCCAAAATTCACAGAAATTTCTTCTGTCACTTAAACTGCTGCTGTTGCTATTGTTTTGCGATAATGACTCAACATTCCTGGGGAGGGAAGTCTAGAGCTGCCATGCACACTGTGTGCATCATTGCTGCCTTGAGAAAAAAAACACTCTTAAGATTGTGTATAATCTTGTTTTGATACTCCAGAATGAGCATGTCTCTTTCCATGGGGAAAGCATCTTGCAAAATTTACTCTTGTACTGTGAATCTAACAGAGTGGCAACCCAGAAGTCATCAGTGCAATATTACTAATCATAACAACACAAGAAAGTGCTCATGTGTCGATTGCTTCCGCAATGTCCAAATCCATGGTGTGTTGGTGGTGGGGTAACACTCGAGCTTGATTAATCCATCTCCTGTCATTAACCACAGACAACAGAAAGAGGATCAATATCTTCTTCATCACCTGACTGTTGCGAGCCCATCACCTTTTCTTCCTCGTTCCCCTCCATATGTTCCCCGGCTCCCACACCTTCAATAATAGTTTGTCTAGTACCATGATCCCCCTTGATTGCTGTATTCCACCTTCCCATGTCACTGGCTTGTATAATGATAGTCTGGACCTTAGAGATATTGTTATCCTTTCTGCATTGTCCTCTGCTTCCTACTCTTCATCTGGGACCACCGCTTCCTCCCGCAGACTCAAAGATTCAAAGTAATCTCTATCATGTAGATAACCGGAATAGTGGTGCTGATGATGGTATCATAAGCACTTACTATCTTAGTAGCCATTTTTAAACTGTGCTGTAGGGTGCAGAAGTCCTTCAAGTGTGATTTACACAAGGACTAGACTGTGTAGGTCCAGGCTATGCATGATGACATACTGCAATGTTTGGCAAACACAGGTGAATTCGGTGAGCACAAACCAAATTATACCTTGGGAGGTTTGCTCAACTCTAAATTTGATAAACTTGTCTTTCAATATTAATACTAGGAACATTGGAAAGACACTGTACAAAAGACAAGCTTGTAAACTTTTGTTTCTATTGTACTCAATTTTGAAATTTTGTATGCTTACTACTAGTTGTTGTTATAACTGCTATGATATGCTTGCTCACGGTTTCGCTTGGCTTATCAGTTTCACAGATTTTAGGACATATATGTTACATATATAATTTTAAGATTATATATGACATATATAATTTTTTATAAAAATCCTATAAAAGTACAGTATATATAATCCTAAATATGGATTATATATATTACATATATAATTTTTATATTATGCCAGTATTGTATCATTACTACATTGCTTGCTCATTGTATATTTTTATGTTTATATTAAAATATATTAAATAAAAAAATATTATTGCTAGAAAAATTGTCTATGACTTCAGTAAGAGGAGGTGTTGTCTATGTTATAAACTATTGACTCTACTAGCAGTAAGAGAGAGTGGTAAGAAATTACCAGTCCTGTTAAATTACTGGAACTTCTCAATCAGTAGTAAGCAGGCAGGAGAAGGGTTATATGACAATACTGTTTGCTCGCGATTGATTTTTTACATGGTTTGCAGGAATTCAATTTTGTCATGGAGCTCTGAGATCGTAGGTAATTCAATGCATTCTGGGCCCTTGCTAAAACCCAGTGAGCTGCAAACAGTAATTGTTTTAAAGTCATGTAGGGGAAACCTTTTCTGATGATCTAAGATATCAGTTCTAACAATAAAATGAGGGATTTGGAAAACGGTTTCTAACCTATGATTCCTTCAGATTTTTGACCCTACTTAAACTCAACAGACCACAACTGATGCCAAATCTGATTCAAAAGAAAGAATCAGATACGATCCCATGCTGTGCTATCAGTATACTCTTTTGCTTCCTCCATGGCCCACGAGATGTGGTATGATAAAACCATGTCCCTGTATGGTCAGGCCATTACACAGCACATAGCCCATTTACAGGAATATCTCAGCACAAGAACATTTTTTTTAAACACATCCAGTTGTAGAAATTATTATTATTATAAGATCTATTGATTAAAATCAACTTTGAAATTAATTTTGTAGGAAAACCCCTTATGATTTGTTATAGTGGAGAAAGAATTTAATCATGTAGTTAAATATACATGACTATAATAATAAATTAGTTTTATATATTCGAGTTCAATTGCTTTATAAATTGATTCTATATATTTATATACATTGAGTCTATGTATGTTTTGGTTTTATAAGGTTTACTACATCTCAAAAGTGTTGTAATATCTCCCCAGCTGTAAAAGAATGATGCTGTGGGTGTGAATTCATGCACCTGAGAATGGGAACGAGCCATCCCCGAAACGCAAAGTGTGTTTATTAAACTTAGATATCTCGTACATCTAATGCTGTGTTGCAGCTTTCATCTGTCTTTTTTGTAACATTGTTCCTATTGAATATGAGACTTCTTCTGATGCCATGTCTGCAGAAAGAAATGATTATTTTTAAGTCCTGTTCCTCGGCTGAGTTCTGTCCGTCAGCAGTTGAAAGGCCAAAAAAAAAATACCTTCTGTGATTTCTGCTAAATTTCTGAGAGACTGTTTTAGAAATATCACACAAGAGGTCTTTAAGTAACCGGACACTCCCATAATATACTTATAGCAACACTATGAAACAATATTTTTCGTATAATATTTCTTCAAAAAAGGAGTACGTAGATCCTGAATATTAAATAGTAATCTTTATTTCATAAATAACCACACAATTAAAAAGATGTGCACAGTAAACAGACAGACTATAGCAGCATAATATTGCACATAATGGAATCAGTCCTGGAATAAAGTGACATTTGTTATTACAGTAAACAAAGTTATACTCTAACTGGCAAAAAACTATGTCTAGATAAGGGGCTTCAGTATCTAAATAATGGTTCCACCATGGAAAATCCTCTTTCAAGCCCCCATCCAGCGTCTATTGAACATAGGGGTCACCTTATCGCCAATAAGTAATAAACTTCATCAGAATTAATCACAAGAAAATAACCAGAATTAAATCTGTTCTGTACTATGTGACTCAGAGACTGGTGGGTGACGGATCTGTCTTTTGCTCCGATCGTACCAGCTGCCTGTGGCACGGAGCAATCCCACCAAAGGGATATCTCCGCTCAGCCATGTATTTGCTAAACTGGTCGATATTCAAGCTCCCATCTATGGGAGCTTGAATATCGACCAGTGCAATATTATGCTGCTATAGTCTGTCTGTTTACTGTGCACATTTTTTAATTGTGTGGTTATTTTTGAAATAAAGATTACTATTTAATATTCAGGATCTACGTACTCCTTTTTTGAAGAAATATTATACGAAAAATATTTTTTCATAGTGTTTTAGAAATTTGCAGATAATCCTTTAATTGATAAAGAATATATTATCTCCTGACATTTTTTAAAATGCACTTTTCATGCACTATTTGTTTTGTGTTCTCTTTAACGGAATCTGTCAAAAGATGTAATCTGAGGACAGCATGGGATTGGGATGAGACATGGAATTCAGAGATGTGTCACTTATTAGGCTGTGTGCTGTCATTTCAATACAATGAGCGTTTTATCAGCAGTAGATTATCGCTACCTATGTGCCATTTTTAGACCAGGTCCAACCACGCCCTCTGCACTGATATGCAGCATACTGGCACTTTAAAATATAGACAAAAAACTGTGGGCGGAGTTTGATTTCTGAGCTCCGCTCCATACTACATGTACAAACTCTGATTGTGTCACTAGTGATGTACCAGTAAACTAAGGGATACATTATTGAATCTGGATCTTAAGAGATTGGCCTAAGACTAAAATCACACATGAAATTTTTATTGCAGTTTTTAAAGTATAAAGCATAAATGAATGGATAAAACAATTCTGATTTAACAAAAGAAAAACACATGAAAACCTCTTAATGAGATTCAAGACTTAGAGATTAAGTCTGCATGGTATTATATGTAAGGTATTAATATGCATTAAAACATTAATTTACATTTTAATTGTACAAATGTTACTTTAAGGCAATCTAGAATGTTAAAACATCAATCATGGCCTGCACATTTTAAGAATTGTAATCATTAGTTAGTTATACCATCTTTTTTTGAGGTTTTACATAGCAATACCTCTTTCCACATTACCAGGACATATATATAGTATTAGCAGGCTTAATAATAAGTAGTACAAGAGTTTAAATGTCAACCCTAACCTCTGCGTGATAAATACATTGCTATTTGAAGATATGTTATAGCTTATAGGCTTAGAATCAAAATGTCTTATGCTGTCATTCAGACACCAATGTAGGAATTTTATTCCTTCCTAGAGAAGATCTAATTTCTGGTAGAAATCCAGTGTACAATTAGTTGAATGTAAAGGCTCTAAATTATTATCTACGGCTTGGCTTCATTTTTACACGTCTATATTTTCATGTAAAGATAGTATGGCAGCTGGTTTATTTAGATTGTTGCTGATTTGAAATAAGAGTGGAAACTTTCATTTTTTAATCAACCTAGCATTGATTACCTTTATTCTCTACATTTCATACCACTTGGCAACCTCACTCTTAGCGTATGTTCCCACGACCAGGATTAGCAGTGTTTTGACACAGTATATTTTCACTGCATTCAAGATGCTACATTGTACAGTACAAGCACAGTGGATGGGATTTCTAGAAATCCTTTGCCCATGACATGTTGCATGGTTTTCCGAGCTGCAGCATGTCAATTTATTCTTGTGGAGTGCTCTGGGTGGGATACCACAGCAAAAAAACTATTTTCCCAGAATCCTGATCATGGGCACAGACACTGCATTCTCCCGCAAAGATCACTAGCTTCACCAGAAGACAAATGAAATTGCATCTAGAAGACAGCGTCTCCCGATCATGGGCACATTGTCTTACTTTACGGTGTATTGCAACATCATAGCTGCATTGCTGTGGGCCCTAAATATCTCAGCTTTTCAATAATATCACTCATGGTTGATCATGGAACTTCTAGGAGAGAGGAAATTTGACAAAATGACTTGTTACACTAGTGGCTTAATATCCCAACCATATTTAGTGAATGATTTAGAACAAGCCTTGATTTTACAAATGTTAGTAAAGGCTAGGTACATGGCTAGGTGCTGGATTTTTACCTTTGTGACATGGGACTAAATAAAAAAAAAATCTATATTCAGTCAAGACTTGTGTCCCAATATTTTTGCCCACTTCATGTACTTTGGCATACAGGAGGCATTGGGATATCTCTAAGTTTATGCCTGCCTTATATATAAAAAAAATTTACTATAAGGAACAAATATTGACTTATTCAATATAATATATTGTGAATATTGGTTTAATGAAAATCTATCATGAAATGCAGAAATTATAGTATATTAATTTTCAATGTTAAATGCAATTTATTTGATGCCATGATGTAGAGAATAAAAGAATGTACTCACTTTCTACTGATAGAAAATGAATGAAGTGACTTTGACATTTGGAAGTAGGACAGGAATTTGAGCACATAAATCTTTAATCTCATTAGACAGTCATTTCTGAACATGGATCCTTACTGTAGAATTATTCCCATACATTTTGTTTGCATTCTTTCTGGATATTTTTTTATAAATAAAAAGATCATCAAAAATATCATGCAAATTTGAATTAATTATGGAAAGTAAACATTTGCAGTCATTATTTTGTCCATAATCTCAAAGCTATAGCTAATCTCATCCTGGACATTTTTAACTCACATGGGGTTTTGTGTTTGTTTAATCCATCTAATAAAAAAACCTTGTATGGGACATACCTTACATCAGAGGATTACACAGAACCTCCATGGAAAATTGAAAAGTTCCAGACTTCACATGTTTAGTAAGCATGTGAAGTCATTAACTCTACAATCCCTTTTGCTTTCAATAGATAGCAACAAAAATAACAGTGAGACATGTAAAGCCATAATTTATCAACAACATCCCCCTAACACCATACTAAGGGGTACTTCTCACATAGCGAGATCGCTGTTGAGTCACAGGTTTTGTGACGTTCCAGTGACCTCATCAGCGATCTTGCTGTGTGTGAAAATGAGCAGCGACCTGGCCCCAGCTGTGAAATCGCTGATCGTTACACACTGTTCTGGTTCATTTTTTGCTCGTTGGTCTCCCGCTGTGCAGCACACATCGGCATGTTTGATGGCAGGAGACCAACGAGCACCGACTCTGTGTAAGCAGCGTACGCTGGTAACCAAGGTAAATATCGGGTAACTAAGCTAAGTGATTTGCTTAGTAACCCGATATGTACCCTAGCTACATATACAGGGAGCCAGCGCTGGCAGCCTGTAAGCGGTGTACGCTGGTAACCAGG
The DNA here is from genome assembly GCF_048569485.1 of Anomaloglossus baeobatrachus. Taxonomy (NCBI): domain Eukaryota; kingdom Metazoa; phylum Chordata; class Amphibia; order Anura; family Aromobatidae; genus Anomaloglossus; species Anomaloglossus baeobatrachus. The sequence continues at coordinate 601,083,336 of NC_134354.1, forward strand.
GTAAATATCAGGTAACCAAGCAAAGCGCTTTGCATAGTTACCCGATATTTACCTTGGTTACCAAGTGCAGGATCATTACACGAGTCGCTGGTGGCTGGTGGCTGGTCGCTGGTCGTTGGGAAGATCTGACTGTTTGACAGCTCACTAGCGACCCTGTAGCGATGTACCTAAGATCCTGACCAGGTCGTATCTTGGTCGGAATCGCTAGTACGTCGTTTAGTGAGATGGTACCCTAAGGAACAGAGATAAACAAACCTCCAGAGGTTTGATTCAGTTTGTGTTTGCTCATTTCACCTATGTTCGCGGAATGGCTTGATGATCGGTCCAACGAACATACTTGAACTCATTGAATTCAATGGGAGGCAACAACAAAAGCAAAGAAAACACCTTTACAGAGCCAAAAGTTGCCAAATCAGCTCACACCATTTTACAGTTTAGACACACTTTCATGGCACAGCCATTAACTTCCTAAACTCTCAACATAAGAAATATTGGATGAGTGGCAGCAGTAGGCCTGTTGCTTTGAGAACCCTGCCACAATAAACAAGATACAACTTGGAGACCCATGTTGGAGTCTCCACATTTCCAATAATTTAAGACAAACAGCAGGACAGTGACATCAATTCCCTAACAGTACCCTTAGGGTCTTAGTGCTGCAGTTAAACATGGACCATGCATCACACAGGGCCTGGTCCAGCATTGAAATATTTTATATCAAGAGGTGGGTAGATGGATTAGTGACAGGTGTAGACCTTTTGCTCTGAGAACCCAGCAATTACAGATAAAATAGAACTTGGAGATGTTGTAGCCTTCATATTTCCAAAAATTAAAGGCAGACAGCAGGACAGTGGCATCAATTACCCCACAGTACCCATATTGTTTTAGTCCAACAGTGAGGCATGTGCCATGCACCAGACAGAGTCTGGCCAAGCAACTACAGCTTCCAAGAAGTGTGGGGATAGATGAGTGACAGGAGTAGGTCTGTTACTCTGAGAACCCTGCCACTACAGACAAGATACAACTTGGAGACATGTCTTGGAGTCTCACCATTTCCAAAAAGTAGAAGCAGACAGCAGGACAGTGGCATGAATTTACCCACATTACCCTTAGTGTATTAGTGCTGTAGTCAAGAATTGGCCATACACAACCCTTGGCTCATCTCGATTGCCTTGGTATTGTGGCAATATGGGTTTTGACTATGACAAGTTAAAGGGGTTATACAGCTTATTATGCTTATTTTCATTTATTACACTCTTAGGCTACATTGGAACAGGTAAATATATAGCAACTACCTAGCTGCCCTGCTGTCAACCCCTCTTCCCCGGCTCAGAGTGGTCATGTGACCGCTCCTGTCGTGATTTTGCAGTTTCCTGTGATGTCACGACAACTCGGCATGCGCTTATGCTGCCTTGTCAATGGGCAACCCAGCCGACCTCATGTAGCCACCCTGCTGGGTGGGTATATGGTGCCGGAGTCCTAGCCTTCCACCGCACCCTCCCCACATTCCATAGTGCAGGGGTCTCGCTGCCTGCACACTGCCTGCAGCCCCTGATGCTGCTGGCGGTGTGCAGGCAGTGTCTCCTTGCTGAATGCTGCCTGTGCAGGTGCCCATGCAGTCAGTGCTTTATAGCAGATGACTGATTCCTGGGTGCTCTGCAGATGGGAGTGCTGTAAACAGCGATGATCAGCTGCTGGCTAATCAGAGGCCAGCAGCAGATTATTGCACTAGCTGTATACAGAGTTCGGCTCTGCAGAGTCGAGTTCTGTATACCGCTATGATCAGCCGCTGGCCAATCAAAGGTCAGCAGCTGATCACTAGTGAAGCTGCATAGAGAGCGTTTTCCTGTACAGTGCCTGGAAATCAGTCCTCTGCTATAAACCGCTGGCTGCACAGTCCCCTGCACAGGAAGCCATCAGCAAGGAGGGGGCTGTGGAAGCAAGAGGAAGAGGACACAGGGCACCGAGGAAATGAGGACAGGTGAGAAAAATGTATTTGTTTTTTTTGTGTGTGTGGGAAGAATGGCATACTAGGAGGCAATTCTACAGGAGAAAGCATTTCTACAAGAAGAGGAGCCGAAGGGGACATTACTATAGTATGGAGACAGGAATGGGCACAGTACCATAGTGAGGGGACAGGGATGGGCACAGTACTATAGTATAAGGACAGGGATGGGCACAGTACTATAGTATGGGGACAGGGATGGACACAGTACTATATTATGGAGACAGGGATGGGCACATTACTACAGTACGATGTGCGGTGGATGTGAGGAACACTGCTCTGTAAAACTAATGATTGGATATACAGAGCAGTGATATCTCATCTGTGACAGCACCATCACCTCACATCCACTGCACATATAATGTAGTAATGGTCAGTGCTGGGGTAGAAAGCTGACAGGGAATGTGAATGCAGAGGGTGGACAGGGGGCGGGTCTGAACACTGAGGCCGGGCGGTGCCAGCTGTGACTGCGAGGTTCGGCAGTCAGGCATGCCATGTCAAAGAGCTGCAGAGAATAAAGGGATAATTCAAGAGGAACAAAAGGGAGAAAACAAAAAAAAATAATGTACGGATGTTTTATGTGACAATACAGCACAGATTAGTTTAAAACATTTTTTGGAGTTTATGTCAGACAACTCCTTTAAATTGGTTAAGTAGGTATACATCTCAGACTTTTTATACTTTTTAGAGTCTTCCTTATTCCATGATTAGTAACAAGATTACTAAACTTTAGCAGTAGAAATGAGTGAATATTTTGACATTTGAATTTATTTACCTTGCTGAATTTTCCCCAAAAATTAAATTATTGGTGAATTAATTTCAACACTAGAAAGCTTGTAATTGCTCATAACTAGTGATAGATGGACCCGGACTGTAAAAGTCTGGATCTGTGTGAGTTTAGAAGTACCCGAGCGCCGGGCCGGGTCTGGGGTTCTCAGGGAACTTTGGGTAATGATTTAACTTTGGCAAATTTGGTATAAATAAAATAAAGGAAAAATAAAGAAACTTAGAATACAAATGCGCGCTATACTTACTGAGTCTCCGGTGCAGCTGTAACTGCTTTGGGGCTGCTCATTCTAATTCCGGGGACACTCCTTAGCTTTATACATATTCACTACTTCCCCAACCACTGGCAGTGCTAGTGTCTGCGATTGGTTGCAGTCAGATGCGCCCCCAGCTTATGTGAAAGCATGTCTATGCTTGCAATCACAGACCCTGTCAGCAGGTTTATATTGTGGTATAAAAATAAATAAAATTAAAAAAATGATGTAGTGTCCCCCCATATTATGATACCTAGTACAAATAAAGCATATGGCTACAGGCTGCAGCCCCAACTATGTGCTTAGTTTGGCTGTGTATCAAAAAAAGAGCAACTGAATGCAGCTTTTTAAATTATTTAACTTAATAAATAATTAATTTAAAAAGCGCTATGCAGTACCCTCGAATTTTGATACTCTGCCATGATAAAGCCCAACAGGTGGAGGCTGGCATTCTCACGCTGGTAAGACCCATGCTTATTGGGCCCACCCAGACTAAAAATAGCAACTTGCAGCCACTCAGGATTGTTGCATTCATTAAATGTGAGAATCCCGGAATATTACTCTGCTCATTGCCCTGGTGCTGTGGCATTCAGGCAATAAGGAGTTAATGACAGCTAAAAGTTGCCACTAAGTCCTAGATTAGTAATGAGAAGCATCTATGAAACCCCACCATTACTAATCTGCAAGTGAAAAGAACACCAACACAAACACCAAAAAATCCTTTATTTGCAATTTATTAGCCCCCAAAACACCCACGACGATTCCAGCTCTTTTACATCTGAAGTGACATTGCGTGGCCATAGAACATGATTGTCTGCTGTGACCACATGATGAGTGGTGATGTCATTCAGGTTATTTGCAGTCACAACTGGAGGTTACCACGGCCCTTCACCTGTGATCACAGGTAACCTGACCTCAGGTGACCTCATTGAAGTAAGCAATCTAAGGTGAGGTTACCTATGATCATAAGTGGAGGACCATGGGAACCTACAGCTGTGACCACAAATAAACTGAGTCACATAACCCCTCATTGCGCTCCTGAAGCTCATAGTGGGATGTCATGTTCTATGGTGCAGAGCGGAAATCATCGTGGGACCTCATGTGGATTACGTCAGACCTGGATAGTTTGGGGGTTAATAAAGGGGTGAATGGGGGTGGGGCTTTTGTATTTTATTTCAAATATAGGATTTTTTGATGTTTATGTTTATTTCTTTTCACTTACAGATTATCAATGGAGGGGTCTCATAGACACCTCCCATTACTAATCTAGGGCTTAGTGGCAGATCTGAGCTGTTATTAACCCCTTATTACCCTAATTGCCACTGCACCAGGGCAACCGGGGTGAGCCGGGAAAATTCCGGATGTGACTAAAGGATGGGAAAATCCTGCAGGTTGCTAATTTAACCTGAAGGAGCCCAAAGAAAATGGGCCTCCCCAGCTAGAGAATACCAGCTCCAAGCTGTTTGATTTACTATGGCTGGGTATCAAAATTGGAGAGAACCACACACAGATTTTTTTAAATGTATTTAAATATTAGGAAAAAAAAAAGCCGCATGTGGTTCCTCTTATTTTGATACACCGCCAAGATAAGCACACAGCTCAGGGCTACAGCCTGTAGCCGTGTGCTTTATCTGTGTTGGGTATCATAATTTGGGAGAACCTGAGGCCAATATTTTTATTTATTTATTTATTTTTACAGCAATAGAAACACATATACCGCACCTCTGATTGGTTGCAGTCAGACACTCTGTCTCACAGGGATGGAGCACATCTGACAGCAACCAATCAGAGACATGGGAATTTGCAGTGGGTGGGGCAAACAGTGAATATGTATGAAGGTTAATGTGTAACCCTGAAATTAGTGTTAGAGTCGCACGGAGACTTTGCAAGTATAATGCATCTGCTGCATTTTCCCTATCCCTTCTACCAACATTTTAAAGCTAGGCTTCTGATCTCCATAGACTTATATGGGGACCGGCATCTGGCAAGATCAATTCTGGGCCTGAGATGTTTTTTTTAACCCGGTTGGACCCACTGATACTGGGTATCTGCAAGTCCGCCCTTCACTACTCATAACATACTCATGGGTGAGAAGAGATAGAGATAATCTTGCTGACCATAAAATGTTACACATTATATGTGAGAGAGGACCCCAATAACCATAAGAGCTTACACTCCACAGGAGAGAGTGGACCCTACTCTCTGGCTTTGTAATTATACTCTACATGGACTTACGGCCCAGTCACTCATAGAGATAAATCTTTGGCAGATCTGTGGTTGCAGTGAAATCATGGACATATTGTTCCATTTGTACACAGCCACAAACCTGGCACTGATTGTCCACAATTTCACTGCAACCACAGATCTGCCGCAGATTTATCTGTGTCTGTGACAGGGCCTTTATCTTTTATGTAATTTTTAATAAATGATGTTTTTACTCTGATGGATGTGCCATTGATTCTTCTCACCCATGTTATAATCTGACAGCTTGTAAGAGTTTTCTCTTTCCAAGTGAGAGAGAAAACTTTACCTATTTACTCCAAAGACCTCACTTACTATAAGAGCTCATACGCTACAAAAGATGATGCCTTACTCCATTAATCTAAGCTCTGCTGTCTCTGATGGCCACGTACTAAGCACCACTGTGATAATCTGTGGGACAGCATTATAGAGAAGCCCATGAGGCAATGCAAAATGATGTTTGTCTGTTTTTGTTTATGCTTCATGAGTGAATGAAGGTAGGTAATATTTTTTTTTGCGAACTTCAAAACCAAATCTCAAAATCTTTTAATTCCTGTAAAATTGTACATTTCAGGATATTCAACTCAAACTCAATCCTCCATGAATTGATCAACACATCTCTATTTAGCAGCATACTATATCTCACATTTTCTGTATGTGAACAAGAGACTACCACTGGTGAAAAGGAACGCTACAGAATCGTCATTTCTGTCCATGCCTAGAAGTGAAAGAAAAGGTGAAGAGGCGTAAATAAAAAGGACACAGTTTTGCTTACTGCAAAAAAAGGAAATATCTCATATGATATCCTTTTTAAGAGTAAACAATATGTGTCAATCTCTAGATAAAATACAAGATGCTGCTCCTCAAAGATGTTTAGTACTGAATACTAAAAGCTTCTTAATTGTAGCAGTTTTCATTATTAATAGTCATTAGCTTAGCACACATCTGTTAAGTGGATGTTTTCCAAATTTTGCCTATTTTCACAATGAGAAAATACAGCATTTAAAGTAGTCTTCAATACTATTAGAAATGAGAGTATTCACACTTGCACTTTTTGGCCCCTTTTTTTCTTTTCATATTTATTTTTAATCACCTGTTTCACCTGTTTAACCACAAATTAAGTGATTGTGTAGAGGAGAAGTGAAAAACTGTGCAGCCACTACATGTGGACCCTTCCTTAAGATTTTTTAAACCTATCCATTATATCATATTTTGCTATTTTTCTGAAAGATAAATTGAGGACTACTTGGGCAATCAAAAAGCTATATATATATATATATATATATATATATATATATATATATATATATATATATATATATATGTGTGTGTGTATGTGTATGTGTGTGTGTGTGTGTGTGTGTGTGTGTGTGAATAAGTGATGGATAGTTTCTCCTTTATTACAGATATCCTGAAATAGAAATTTGTGGGAACTATGTGCAAAGAACAGACCAAATACAATCCATAATACTGTAATTGATTAATCTACTGCATTCTAAGAAGGCTTGGGGCAACAATGATGTAATGTAGTTTGTAGTTTCAGCCAAATGGATGAAATAAAATAGATTTTTTTAAAGATGGCAGCCTTTCTCAATTTAAGAAAAATGGTATCTGTGAACTATTAGATATATTAGATTGGCACAGTGGCTCAGTGGTTAGCATTGAAGCGCTGGGGTCCGGGGTTCAAATCCAACCCAGGATAACATCTGCAAGGAGTTGGTATGTTCTCCCCGTGTTTTCATGGGTTTCCTCCAGTTTCCTCCCACACTCCAAAGAGATACAGATAGGGAATTTAGATTGTGAGCCCCAATGGGGACAGTGTTGCCATTGTATGTAAAGCGCTGTGGAATCAATAGCGCTATATAAGTGAATACCTATTATTATTATTATTATTATTATTAATAATAATATTATTATTATTATTATTATTATTATTATTATATAAGTTATGAAGACACACCTATGTGCACTGTTCCTCTAAGAAAAAAGAGGCATTCTAGGTGTGTCATCAAACAGGGAATTATATAAAGATAGACATATATATATATATACAGGTGCTTTGAGTCTCTTATTTATTTTATTCCTGGGAGTTTACCTTGCTCCAGCGGACACTACTATCTATACACTATTTGATCTATGGGGAAATCCGCCCTCCATTAGGATTTGCTATGACAGGACTCATTAAAGCAAAACTCATTCATGACTGTGGAAAGCTAAGTACACATCTACCACTGTATCCACTACTGAACAACCACTGATGCTGGTGGGAAAACGCATTGAGTAATAATAAGTTCATTTTAATCTTTAACACTAGAACTACTGAGGTAGTCATTTTGACTACTTTGCACCATGTATTTCTATATAGGTGTCACAAGTCCAGTAGTTCTAGTGTTAATGACTGATAGATTAATTTAAAAATCTACAACCTAAGTTTATTGTTCACTTTATCAATAAGTTATTTACATATTTATTGGAGCTCTAACGCACTCATGTTGTCCCTGATTGGCTCGATTTACTAGTATTTGGTGTTTCACTGGGATAGAAAGTTACTATTATTCAGGCACTTATGCAATCACACAGATTGTGCCAACCTTGCAGTAAATGACAATGAAAACAAGTGTAAAAAGATTTTCATAGTGTAATTGCATGTTTAAACAGGAAGGGATGTCTATACTAGGTGTACTGGTTCCATTATAGTTACTTTATGAGGGCACTCCACCTACAATATATTGTATTGACCTAATTACTATATACAACAGTCTTGCAGATCTTAACTGGTAGTAGTTATAGACGTAGTTCTTACATGTTGTTAGACAGTTAAACTCTTTAAGGACTACCAGGGCCAGATGTTGCTAAGCAAGGGTGTCATTTGCACAATTTTGGATGCCAACCTCAGCAGTTACGTGAGTGTAAGATTATCACGCATACCCCCTTACCACTTAAAGTTTTTGAATGGGTGTTTCCACGCAGGTGTTTATACAATAATATTGTAGTACATATATTGGTTTTAAATATTGATATACAATAATTCATACTTATTAAAAATAATATTTTAATTACCTATTTTTCTGTATTAATTAATTTTTCTCTTTAAACTTTTACCAGTTGAAACTTTGAATTATCATCTTAATTTGTAATCAGGGTCATCTTTCACTAATGTATGTTTGGCACCCCTAAAGGTCCTGTCACCACAGAGGTACTGCACCTCAGCCAGAGGTGTGGGACCCCATCCCTGGTAAAGAAGAGCACACAGACCACAGTACACACACACTCTGAGTATAGCTACACTCCATCAGTCCATGGTTAAGGCGAGTTGCAGCTTAGGGAGAGCACAGTCCTGGAGCCAGTCTGGAGGTGGAGTTAGGTAGTGGGTGGGCACTTAGAATGGAGTGCAGAAAAGTGAAACTACAGTAGTTAAGAGATACACAAAGGAGGAAGCGGAGGGGAGAGGTCCTGGGGACTGGAGCCGGCAAGCTCATCCTAGAACAAGGAAGAAAGAAAGGAAGAAGGGGTCCTAGAGCCACGGGAAGTGAGAAATCCACCCATGGGCTCGCATCCACATCTGACACACCGGTGTGGAGGGACTTGGCTGCAAACGGGACCGGCCCCTAGACTAGTGGAGAAGTACAATGCTCAGCAAGCAAAACCACTAGATAAGTGTGGTATCGCTGTAATCATACTGACCCGAAGAATAAAATTATCTAATTACTTTTACAACCTGGTGAACGGCATAAAATAATACAAAAAAAGTGGAATATAAAGTGATCAAAAATTATTGTGTGACCCAAAATGGTGCCAATAAAAACTCAACTCATCCTGCAAAAAACAAGCTCTCACATGACTGTCAGCAGAAAAATAAATAAGCTGTATGTTTCAAAATTCAGTAATGCAAAAAACGTTTATTTTGTAAAAAAGCATTATATCTTGATAGCTGACAAAACCTAAATAACAATATAAACCTGATATCCATGTAATGCCTAATACCGCAAGGTGAATGACATAAAACATAAATAAAGACAATTCTTCAACTTTTTTAATTTGGTGGTTCCACCCTACCTCTGCCTCCCAAAGATCGCAGTTTCCTGCAGTCTATGCAGAGTGCTTGCACCATGGATTAAGTAAAAATCTCTGAAAAACATGATTCAGACAAAATTCCCAACAAAAAAATTCACTGTAATGAGGCAGAGGTAGTCACTTTGACATCACATCTGGCTGGTGATACTTCCTTCCTTCTGAGCACCAGGATGTGGCTAAATCCCAGTTAGAATCTATATATTTGGCATTATTGTAGAGAGGAGAGCCCGCTTCATTTACAAGGTGCAGGTTTCCAGAAGCACCAGCTGGGAACTATCTACGGGCACTACAATGTACAGGGCAAAGAAAGGACTTATTTGCAATCTTTAATTCTGCAACATTTACTTTGCTTGACTCGGTGGGTGTTTTCCAGAAACTAAATTGTCACTACACCCACATAGGAACTCCCAGAGGAGTGTAATTTCCAATTTTTTTTCACTTGCGGGGGTTTCTTCTTTTCTGGCACATATGGGCTCTGCAAATGGAGTCCGCAAACTATTGTAGGAAAATCTTTGCCTCATAAAACAAATGGTGCTCCTTTCTTCCCAAGCTCTGCATTGTGGCCAAAGAGTACTGTATAGTCAAAATAAGAGTAAGAAGAGATGAAGGCACTCACCGGTTCTTGCTGTGCAGGAATTTCTTTATTTACAGGTGAAGATTACATAGTTGGGCTAGCAGGAAGGGGGAGAAAAGTACTGTACAGTCACATGTAGAGTATTGCCTCGTTCAGGGTTTCTGCTGTAATGGCATGTGAGGGTGTCTGTTAATTTGATATATCACCCACAAACCATTCCAACTATATGTGAATTTACATATGGCACTCCTTCCCTTTTTCACTTTGCATTGTGCCTCAAAAGTAGTTTTTGACAACATACTGTCGTACTCACAAAAAATTACACAATAAATTGTCAGGTCTATTTTCTTCTGTTATGCTAGTGAATTTGAAACAAATTGGGTTAAAGCAACAGTTTTGTTGTTAAAAAACTTTTTTTTTTTTTTTCATTTTAACAGCTCAACATTTTAAAATTCTGTGAAGCACTAGGAGGTTCAACGGGCTCACCAAATATCTAGAAAAATTCTTTGAGGTTTCTAGTTTCCAAAATAGGGTCACTTTTGGGGGAGCTATACTGCTTAGGCACTTCAGGGGCTTTGCCAATGTGACCTGGTACCCACATACTTTTCTAACTAAATCTGATCTCAAACATGGCACACTGTCCCTTCTTCACTTTGCACTGAGCCTCAAAAGTAGTTTTTAATCACATATGGAGTACTGGCGTACTTACGAGAAATTTGACAATAAATGTTATTGTCCATTATGTCCTGTGACCCTTGTGAAAATGAAAGCTTTGGGGTTAAAACCACAGTTTTGTAGTAAAAAATATATTTTTTCATTTTTAGGGCTTAACGTTATAAAATTCTATGAAGCACCTGGAGGTTGCTCATCAAACATCTATATAAATTCCTTGAGGGGTCTAGTTTCAAAACTGTGGTCACGTGTGGGGGAACCACACTGCTTAGGTAAATCAGGGGCTCTCCAAATGCGACATGGCATCCGCTATCTATTCCAGCCAATTTTGCATTCAAAATGTCATATGGTGCTTCCGAGCCCTGCTGTGCACCCAAACAGCGGATTCACACCACATATGATGTATCAACATACTCAGGAGAAATTGCACAATTAATTTTATGGTGCATTTTTTCCTCGTACCCTTGTGAAAAGAAAAGATTTGGAGTTAAATCAACAGTTTTGTGAGAAAAATTTAAATTTTCATTTTTTCCTTCCATATTTAGTTCCTGTGAAGAATCTAAAGGATTAATAGAGTTTCAGGATGTGGTTTTGAATACTTTGAAGGGTGCAGTTTTTAGAATAGTGTCACTTTGGGGTACTGTCTGTCACCTAAGCCTTTCAAAGTTACTTCAAATGTGATGTGATCCCTAAAAAAATTCAAACTTCCTAACAAAATAAAATGATGTTTCAAATATTGCGCTGATGTAAAGTAGACACATGGGAAATGTTATTTATTAACTATTTTGTGCGACATAACTCTCTGGTTTAAGGGCATACAAATTCAAAGTTTTAAAATTGCAAACATTTCAACATTTTTGTCAAATTTCCATTTTTTCTCGCAAACACAAAAAATATAATCCTAAATTGACCCTTATCATGAAGTACAATATGTCAAGGGAAAAAAATCTATCTCAGAATCACTGGGATCCTTTGAAGCTTTCCAGAGTTATAACTTCATAAAGTGATACTGGTCCGAATTGATGAAATTGGCCCAGTCATTAAGGTGTTTTCCAGCTGGGGGTGAAGGGATTAAGGCCATTGAACCAGTAAAATGCTATTTGGGAAGAGAGCATCATCAATGATATTGTCATAATAAAGTCATTTTGCTATTTAACCAAAATTTGATGCACAACTCTTAAATACATACTTTATTGATGTTTGTATATATTTCAATATCTTGCATTACAAAGCTTCATTTGATATTCCTAGTAATAACAGTAAAGTTGCTAATGGTCCAGTATCAGTTTATGTTTGGAGGCAGTGTACTGTACATTATCTGCACTTCTGCATTTCTGTTGACTTCCTAATTGGCATGTTCTGGGTGGCATCTAAAACCGATACTGAAAGTATTCTGTTTGCATGTGCTTGTAATTACATTTCTGCAATCTGATAATATCTGTAATTAGAAAAAAAAATGTAATTACATAGTGCTACTCACTTGAGAACAGTTGCTAAAGTATGTAACTGGAAAATTTGACATTGTAGGTAAGTTAGTATGTGTAAATATGAATTGCAGGCTGGCACTGAAACATTGACATACCCTGTAATATAAACTTGCACTGCATTTTTAAAGAGTAATGAAGCAACTTACATGCAAATGAAAAATTCCTAATGTTTTTTTATATGATGTATGTTGATAATTATGTTTAACTGTGAAGTTGTTTATTAATTTAGTACCAGTAAAGGGAACTCTAAAGGATATACTATACTGTTAGTATGAACTCAGGATTTTTTTTTCTTTGTTGAATTAAAGGTGTTGGCCACTAAAAGATTACACTGCCTGTACGCTGCTGTTCTGTGCCGCTACGCAAAGCTGCGCAATGCAACACAGCATAACGTTTCAGAGATAATCACACCGGAAGGCAGGCTGGAAAATACTCTATCACTGTCCTTAACTCCCAGAGCACCCTATCCATACAATATATTTGTTTTTTCCTAACTGCAGATATCATTGACCCTCACTCCAACAGTATACTCTCCCTACTCTAGTCAAAACAAAATGGCGCCACGGCCTGTGAGGTCAAGTCACAGGGTACAGCAGACAATCACAGCCATGAGAATACTGGCTGCGATGGCTCCAGAAGTGCCCACAGCCTAATAGCTTGCTATTTTGATGGTCTGCAATCTTTCAAAAAGCTTTATTCGGGGGACAAACCCAAAAAGGAACTGAATGTACAGTCAAAATCTGTGTTCCGGATTCAGCACAGGATACAAGATGTCTGGTATGGACCTCGAATGTTACAGTTTGGGGTCACTCATGCCTAATCAAGTCATGTTTTAAGAGAGAATCCTACAAATTAGGTTGTAACTGTAGATATCAAGACATGAGGTCACTAAAATTGCTACGATTTGACTGTTAAGTAACTCAACATGACTTTTTCTTCTAATGTTCAATAATGATCACTTTTACTGTTTTAATCAGGTTTTTATAGAAGAAAAACTGTCCCAAGTTCCTTCCTACCATCCTCTCAACAACTTATTTTCTTATTATCTCATTTTAGTAGACTCACATAGACCTCACCAATAGTGACACATTTTGCCTCCCAGCAGACAGCTTCATTTGCCTGGTTCAGAAATCCCTACTGGTGAGTGGGATACTCAGATGATTCCCCAATTTTTCAAAATTTTTAATCTGTTTACTAGTCAGTTTGACAAATTACTCTTTATATAAAACTAAAGTATTCTATTAATTAAATAATGATTATCCTCAGAAATGACAGCTATTTAAGCATGTTTTGTGCCTACAAGGGGGTTTTAGAATTTGTTCCCTGATTTATAGGATTCTGAACTATGACATGATAAATATTGAATTGACAGTTATACAGTGGAAAGGTATCAGTCTTAATCTCTCAATAATATACCTGTCTGAGTCTGGTAAACATGTACATTTTTGAGTACATATATTCTAGACTTGTCTTACCAGGCTCCATATCTCACCATTCACTACAGCTTCAGGAGTGATAAGACTACCTTCATTTTAGTTCATGACAATTATCTGCATAATTAATCATATGCTAAATGTTTGCAAGTCAACTATATATATATATATATATATATATATATATAAATATATATAAAATAGATATACTATATATATATATATATATATATATATATATATATATATATATATACAGTTAGGTCCAGAAATATTTGGACAGTGACACAAGTTTTGTTATTTTAGCTGTTTACAAAAACATGTTCAGAAATACAATTATATATATAATATGGGCTGAAAGTGCACACTCCCAGCTGCAATATGAGAGTTTTCACATCCAAATCGGAGAAAGGGTTTAGGAATCATAGCTCTGTAATGCATACCCTCCTCTTTTTCAAGGGACCAAAAGTAATTGGACAAGGGACTCTAAGGGCTGCAATAACTCTGAAGGCGTCTCCCTCGTTAACCTGTAATCAATGAAGTAGTTAAAAGGTCTGGGGTTGATTACAGGTGTGTGGTTTTGCATTTGGAAGCTGTTGCTGTGACCAGACAACATGCGGTCTAAGGAACTCTCAATTGAGGTGAAGCAGAACATCCTGAGGCTGAAAAAAAAGAAAAAATCCATCAGAGAGATAGCAGACATGCTTGGAGTAGCAAATTCAACAGTCGGGTACATTCTTAGAAAAAAGGAATTGACTGGTGAGCTTGGGAACTCAAAAAGGCCTGGGCGTCCACGGATGACAACAGTGGTAGATAATCGCCGCATACTTTCTTTGGTGAAGAAGAACCCGTTCACAACATCAACTGAAGTCCAGAACACTCTCAGTGAAGTAGGTGTATCTGTCTCTAAGTCAACAGTAAAGAGAAGACTCCATGAAAGTAAATACAAAGGGTTCACATCTAGATGCAAACCATTCATCAATTCCAAAAATAGACAGGCCAGAGTTAAATTTGCTGAAAACACCTCATGAAGCCAGCTCAGTTCTGGAAAAGTATTCTATGGACAGATGAGACCAAGATCAACCTGTACCAGAATGATGGGAAGAAAAGAGTTTGGAGAAGAAAGGGAACGGCACATGATTCAAGGCACACCACATCCTCTGTAAAACATGGTGGAGGCAACGTGATGGCATGGGCATGCATGGCTTTCAATGGCACTGGGTCACTTGTGTTTATTGATGACATAACAGCAGACAAGAGTAGCCGGATGAATTCTGAAGTGTACCGGGATATACTTTCAGCCCAGATTCAGCCAAATGCCGCAAAGTTGATCGGACGGCGCTTCATAGTACAGATGGACGATGACCCCAAGCATACAGCCAAAGCTACCCAGGAGTTCATGAGTGCAAAAAAGTGGAACATTCTGCAATGGCCAAGTCAATCACCAGATCTTAACCCAATTGAGCATGCATTTCACTTGCTCAAATCCAGACTTAAGACGGAAAGACCCACAAACAAGCAAGACCTGAAGGCTGCGGCTGTAAAGGCCTGGCAAAGCATTAAGAAGGAGGAAACCCAGCGTTTGGTGGTGTCCATGGGTTCCAGACTTAAGGCAGTGATTGCCTCCAAAGGATTCGCAACAAAATATTGAAAATAAAAATATTTTGTTTGGGTTTGGTTTATTTGTCCAATTACTTTTGACCTCCTAAAATGTGGAGTGTTTGTAAAGAAATGTGTACAATTCCTACAATTTCTATCAGATATTTTTGTTCAAACCTTCAAAATAAATGTTACAATCTGCACTTGAATTCTGTTGTAGAGGTTTCATTTCAAATCCAATGTGGTGGCATGCAGAGCCCAACTCGCGAAAATTGTGTCACTGTCCAAATATTTCTGGACCTAACTGTATATATATATATATATATATATATATATATTAGCCAAGAGTATTTTCTATAAAGTGAAGGTAGTCTCAAGTTTTAGGCTGCAGTATAAGGATCAGATATGAAGTCTGAAAATAAAAAGTTCAGAATATTGTGATTGCTTATCAGTAGAGATGAGCGAACCGGTCGCGGTTCGGCTCGAGTTCGGTTCGCCGAACGGAAGTCTCGTTCGAGTTCGGTTCGGCGAACGTTCGACGAACCACTCGAACCACATAGGAAACAATGGCAGGCAATCACAAACACATAAAAACACCTAGAAAACACCCTCAAAGGTGTCCAAAAGGTGACAAACAACTCAGAACACAACACAAACTAATGGGAAAGTGACAAGGACATATACTCATGCGAAAACAAAAGAGCAGGACAAGGAAAAAGAAAAGGAGACACAGATATAGGCATGGCACGCCCTTCTAAAATCATGAAAAACACCGCAAGGAGTCTCCCTTTTTTCCAAAAATTGGGCCCCACACACACCCACCCCTTCAGTGGCAGCACTTGTGCCTCAGTTGTACACTTCACAGCTAGATTTGCAGCAAGCACATTAAAAAATATGCCATACTTAACCGTCCCCAGGATGACACCGGGGTAGGTAGCAAAGTCTTTCCTGATCCCAGCTCTGTGCATCTTGGATCATTTTTAAAAACAATGTAAGCAAGGGTTACTCCAAGCGGAGTCTCCCTTTTTTCCAAAAATTGGGCCCCACACACACCCACCCCTTCAGTGGCAGCACTTGTGCCTCAGTTGTACACTTCACAGCTAGATTTGCATCAAGCACATTAAAAAATACGCCATACTTAACCGTCCCCAGGATGACACCGGGGTAGGTAGCAAAGTCTTTCCTGATCCCAGCGCTGTGCATCTTGGATAATTTTTAAAAACACAGCAAGGGTTACTCCAAGAAGAGTCTCCCTTTTTTCCAAAAATTGGGCCACACAGACACCCCATCAGTGGCAGCACTTGTGCCCTAGTTGTACACTTCACAGCTAGATTTGCATCAAGCACATTCAAAATATACAAGCATTTACTCTCCCCAGGATGACACAGGGGTAGTAAATTCCTTGTTGATCCAAGACTTGTTCATTTTGATGAACGTTAGTCTGTCCACATTGTCACTGGACAGACGCGTGCGCTTATCTGTCAGCACACACCCAGCAGCACTGAAGACACGTTCAGAGACAAAGCTGACAGCTAGACACGACAAAATCTCCAAGGCGTAAGTGGAGAGCTCTGGCTATTTTTCAAGATTTGAAGCCCAAAATGAGCAAGGCTCCATTTTCAAAGTAATGGCATCGATGTTAATTTGGAGATACTACTGTATCATCCTCTCCAGCCGTTGACTATGTGTCAGACTTGTTGTGTCTGGTGGCCTTGCAAAGGAGGGTCTAAAAAAATTATGAAAAGATTCAATAAAATTGCTGTTACCAGCACCAGATACGGTGCTACTGGTACGGGTAGACTGTTGAAGATGACGAGACCGTCCCATGTTTGTCAAGTTACAACTGGGAGATTTACTCCCTGCTAAAGTTGAACGCGGTTCACGGTTCGAGGTTCTCCAGTTCGCGGCTCGAGTGATTTTGGGGGCTGTTCTAGATCGAACTAGAACTCGAGCTTTTTGCTAAAGCTCGATAGTTCTAGATACGTTCGAGAATGGTTCTAGCAGCAAAAAGCAGGGCTTTTTACAGCTACAGTGTGCAGGAGCCATCGCTGGCAGCCTGCCAGAAGCTGGTAACCAAGATAAACATCGGGTATCCAAGCAAAGCGCTTTGGTTAGTAACCCGATGTTTATCCTAGTTACGTGCAGGAAGCCCACACTTCCCCGCTCAGCTCACTCCGCCCACTCCTGCACGCGGCATGTACACACACACTCACACACACACACACACACGTCCCCAGCCATGCAGTCCACGACACTATAGTCCTCCTGGCACTCTGCACACATGGTCCCGCTCAGCTTACCTGCGGTGATTAAGTCCCGACCTCAGCGCTGTCACTGTCCTCCATGGCCGCCGCTTGTCACATCAACTTCTCTCTCTTCTGACCCGAGACTGACTAGCGGTGACGTCACGGGCCTCTCGCGATACTTGGCTGTGAAGGCGGCGGTCATTGAACTCAGTGACAGGTGCAGTCAGCAGTGCAGGAGATCAGCGCAGGTAATGTACCTCGCTGACAGCAGCACTTGTCATCCCCCTGCAGTGACCTGGGCTGACCCATTGATGTTAGCTCAGGTCACTGCACTGCTCTCCCAGCCAATGGGGAACATCCTGCTCTTCATTGACTGGGACAGTGTGGATCGTCATGGCAACCCCTTGGATTACACCAGACCTGGATTTGTTTTTCTTTCTAAT
Organism: Anomaloglossus baeobatrachus; assembly: GCF_048569485.1. NCBI lineage: Eukaryota > Metazoa > Chordata > Amphibia > Anura > Aromobatidae > Anomaloglossus > Anomaloglossus baeobatrachus. The sequence continues at coordinate 601,101,147 of NC_134354.1, forward strand.
AAATTGGTTAAATAGGGAATGTATTGAGGAGTGTTTTTTCAAATAAAAATGTGTCTTTGTCGTCTATTTTTTTTTATTACTGACTGGGTTGGTGATGTCGAGTATCTGATAGACGCCTGACCTCACCAACCCCAGGGCTTGATGCCAGGTGACATTACACATCTGGTATTAACCCCATATATTACCCCGTTTGCCACTGCACCAGGGCACAGGATGAGCTGGGGCGAAGCACCAGCATTGGCGCATCTAATGGATGCGCCACTTCTGGAGCGGCTGCGGCCTGCTATTTTTAGGCTGGGGAGAGTCCAATAACCATGGACCTCCCTAGTCTGAGAATATCAGACCCCAGCTGTCTGCTTTACCTTGGCTGGTGATCCAATTTTGGGGGGACCCCTACGTGTTTTTTTTTTTTAATTATTTATTTAATTTAAAATAACAGCGTGGGGTGCCCTCAGTTTTGGATTACCAGCCAAGGTGAGGCTGCCAGCTGTGGTCTGCAGGCTGCAGCCATCTGCTTTTCCCTAGCTGGCTACAAAAATAGGGGGAACCCTACGTCATTTTTTTTTTCATTTTTTTGGCTAAATACAAAGCTAAGCACCTCTTAGTGCCATATAAAAGGCACCAAAGGGTGCAAAATTACAAAATGCAGGAGAGTGGAACATTATGTGTCTTTCTGCCATTATAATGACAGAAAAGACTGATATGAAGTGTACAAGCACAGGAAAATCACCAGAGCGCTCTACGCTGTGAAAAGCAGTAGAAAATGGCACTGGAGTGAACATGTGACCGCCTTATGTAGGTTGAAGCTATGGATCCTGGGTAAATTTATGTATTTTCCCTCCTTCAGTTTTTTTGCAGTACACAAAAAAAACGGAAGGCACATGGATGACAAACAGATGACATACGGACCGTCTACGGAACGGAAACGGATGCCACATGGATGCACCCGTGAAAAAAAATGGACTGTTTTTTGCAGGCCACAAAAATGGATCGGTCGTGTGAATGTAGCCTTATTCTGATCTGCCGTTTATAAACAGCAGGCAGAAATAAGTGAATAACGCCCCCCAGCGTCAGAAAATCTCCGGGGTTTCAGGGCTAGCTGAGACCCTGCAGATCATGATTCAGGACGGTTTTTCCGATCCCCGCTCACGTGATCACAGGTAAACACTGTATACCGATGATCACGTTACAGTAAATGACAGCGCCGGTAAAAAACTTATTTATCCCCCATCTGGCATGAACAAACATGATAAATCTCCTCCCCGGTCCCCTCCGGTCCCCCGGTGTCGCCAAAGTGCCCCCCTGATGCCCTCCCAGAAATCCAAGATGGCCGCGCGCACAGCAGCGCGCCGGCCACATTCACCCTACTCCTCTGATTTCTGTCGCATGTGCCATGACACATGCAACAAAAAACTCCTCCCCAGGCCCTGCCAGGTCACCCCCTATAACCCCAACGGTGTCCCCCGGTGTCCCACGGTACCTGTGCAGCGTTGATCCGCCCACGGCCCTCTCCTTCACAATTGATGCTGCCGCATGCACAGAGTGGCTGTCAGCTCAGCTTCCTGTGTTCAGACACAGTGAGTGGTGGTTATGCATCTGTAAGCTAAATGGGCGGCACGGTGGCTCAATGGTTAGCACTGCAGTCTTGCAGCGCTGAGGTCATGGGTTCAATTCTCACCAAGGGCACCATCTGCAAGGAGTTTGTATGTTCTCCCCGTGTTTGCGTGGGTTTCCTCCGGGTACTTCGGTTTCCTCCCACACTCCAAAGACCTACAGCGCTATGGAATTAATGATGCTATATAAATGAATAATTATTATTATTACTGCAATGCCCTGCTCATGAGGTAAGGAACATAATTGATCAGGAGAGCTATATACTACATTTCCAAATGGACGGACTTGCTTTTATAGTTTCCCTGCTGAACGACTACCAAACATGAGAGTCCCACAGTACCTGTGCAGCGTTGATCCCCCGAGGCCCCCTACTTAAAAATAGACGCTGCTGCATGTACAGAGCGGCTGTGAGCTCAGCTTCCTGTGTGCAGACACAGTGAGTGGTGTTAACGATGCATCTGTAAGCTACTGCAATGCCCTGGTCATGAGGTAAGGAACATAGTTGATCAGGAGAGCTATACTATATTTCCAAACGGAGGTAATTGATTTTATAGTTGCCCTGCTGAACGACTACCAAACATGAGAGTCCGTTATACGCCACAAGAAAACACATCTAAATAGCGAGCTCTGTTCTTAAGTATTCATTCAGCTGGATAATTGGACTTAAAGGGGTATTCCATCTCCAAGATCCTATCCCCAATATATAGTAGGTGGAATAGAAATAATATCAGCAAATACCAATATTTGGAAATGTAGAATAGCTCTCCTGATTAGGCATGCCCTTACCTCATGAGCAGGGAATTGCAGCTTCGGTAGCAAACATTACGACATGGACTCTGCTGCTGTGGACCCGGGGAGAGTAAGTGCAGATTCATTGCACCCACACTCCTCACATGAAGGGTCTGCACTCCTAGAAAATGGGGGATACGTTCCCTGAGTGTCTTCCCCCCATATTATAGATGGTCCAGAGTCGTCGTGGGACCCCTTTATTTTTTTTCTTACAATAAATTAGTGAAAGAGGAAATGTTTTGGGGACTGTTTTTTCAAATAAATTTCTTTTGTCGATTTTTTTTTGTTAGTACTGACAGTTTTTGATGTTGGGTATCTAATAGACGCCATGACATCACAAACTGCTGGGCTTGATCTCAGGTGACTTTACAGCTAGTATCAACCCGATTTATTACCCCGTTTGCCACTGCACCAGGGCACGGGATGAGCTGGGGTGAAGCGCCAGGATTGGCGCATCTAGTGGATGCGCCACGTCTGGGGTGCCTGTGGCCTGCTATTTTTAGGCTGTGAAGGCCCAATAACTATGGACCTTCCCACCCTGAGAATACCAGACCACAGCTGTCCGCTTTACCTTGGCTGGTGATCCAATTTGGGTGGGACCCTACTTTTATTTTGTAATTATTAATATTTATAAAATAATTATAAAAAAGAGCCTGAGGGGACCTCCACATTGGATCCCCAACCACGGTAAAGCTGCCAGCTGTGGTTTTCAGGCTACAGCCATCTGCTTTATCCTAGCTGGCTATCAAAAATGGGGGGACCCAACGTAATTTTTTTTTAACTATTTTTTAAATGGAAAAAATTAATGGGCTTCCCTGTATTTTGATTGCCAACCAAGGTAACGGCAGGCAGATGGGGATGGCAACCCATAGCTGTCTGCTTTATCTGCGCTGAGAATCAAAAATACAGCGGAGCGCTACGTCATTTTTTTAAAGATTTATTTTTACAGCACTGTGATGTCCAGCAATCAAAATACAGGGAAGCCCATTTTGTTTTTAGTTATTTAAATAAATAATTAAAAAAATATATATGGGCTCCCGCTGCATTTTTTGTATTGCTAGCTAAGGGAAATCCAAGCAGCTACTGGCTGCTAACCCCCACTGCTTTGTGTTACCTTCACTGGCAATGGAAAATCCAGGGAAGCATTTTTTATTTTTTTTGCCAAAAAACTACAAAAAAAGGACGTGAGCTTCGCCATATTTTTGTATGCTAGCCAGGTATAGCAGGCAGGTGCTGGAAGAGTTGGATACAGCGCACGAAGATGGCGCTTCTATGAAAGTGCCATTTTCTGAGGCGGCTGCAGACTGCAATTCGCAGCAGTGGGGCCCAGAAAGCTCAGGCCAACCTGTGCTGCGTATTCCAATCCCCAGCTGCCTAGTTGTACCTGGCTGGACACAAAAATGGGGCGAAGCCTACGTCATTTGTTTTCTAATTATTTCATGAAATTCATGAAATAAAAAAGGCCTTCCATTTATTTTTGGTTCCCAGCCGGGAACAAATAGGCAACTGGGGGTTGGGGGCAGCCGTAACTGCCTGCTGTACCTGGCTAGCATACAAAAATATGGCGAAGCCCACATAATTTTTTCAGGGGGCAAAAAACTTCTGCATACAGTCCTGGATGGAGTATGCTGAGCCTTGTAGTTCTGCAGCTGCTGTCTGTCTGTATGGAGAAGAGCAGACAGCAGCTGCAGAACTACAAGGCTCAGCATACTCCATCCAGGACTGTATGCAGAAGTTTTTTGCCCACCAAAAAAATGACGTGGGCTTCGCCATATTTTTGTATGCTAGCCAGGTACAGCAGGCAGCCACGGGCTGCCTCCAACCCCCAGTTGCCTATTTGTACCCAGCTGGGAACCAAAAATAAAGGGAAGCCCGTTTTTTTTAATTATTTTACTTATTTCATGAAATAATTAAAAAACAAATGACGTGGGCTTCGCCCCATTTTTGTGTCCAGCCAGGTACAACTAGGCAGCTGGGGATTGGAATCCGCAGCACAGGTTAGCCCGAGGTTTCTGGGCGCCTCTGCTGCGAAATGCAGTCCGCAGCCGCCCCAGAAAATGGCGCTCTCATAGAAGCGCCATCATCTGGTGCTGTATCCAACTCTTCCAACAGCCCTGGAGCCGGGTGGCTTGTTGGGTAATCATGAGTTAATACTGGCTTTGTTTTACTAGCCAGTATTAAGCCAGAGATTCTTAAAGTCAGGCACGTTTGACCCGGCCATTAAGAATCTCCAATAAAGGGTTAAAAAAAAGACACCACACAGAGAAAAAATACTTTAATAGAAATAAATACACAGACACATTAAAGTAAAGACTCCATCTTTATTACCCCCTGTCAGCCCTCCACGATCCATGGTTTTCTGTCTTTCTCGTTCAACAAATGCAGCTCTGCTCCATCACTGCTGCATGAGGGAAGACGCTGCTTCCCGTGCAGCCTTCACTCCGTGAGGGCTGCATGGGAAGCAGCGTGCAGCCTTCACTCTGTGAGAGATCAGTGCTGCTGGCGGTGACAGACGCGTTACCATAGCAACAGGGCTCCGATCATGTGATTCCCAGAGCCGCGGTTAGCGGTGACGTCACCGCTAACTGCGTTGCTATGGCAACGGTTATCTCCGTTAATGACCGACTGTGTCAGCCGGTCCCTAACGGAATGGGGAGTCGACCGTGTGCTAGAGCATGTTGCCGGTACACGGCGATACACAAATGTGCACCGTGCACCAGAGAGTGCAATGACAGGTCCTACATGACGCGTCATAGTCATGTGACCAGTCTGTAGCCAATGAGATAATAGCCACGTGACTGGTCACATGGCTATTTTGACGTCACGATAGGTCCTGCATCACTGCTGGCAGTGCTGGTCACCGGGAGGATTCAGCGATCATCGGATGGAATAGCGGCAGGAGACAGAGTGCAGGAGGGATCGCGGGGACCGGTAAGTGTTATGGCAATGTTTATTAACTGTATGTGTACATTTATAATGCGTTTTTATGTGTTTGTTATTGCCTCCCATTATATCCTATTGGTTCGAGTTCGGTTCGTCGAACGTTCGCCGAACTGAACTCGAACGAGACCTCCGTTCGACGAACCGAACTCGAGCCGAACCACGGCTGGTTCGCTCATCTCTACTCCCTGCGCCTGCACGGTTGTTTGGTGGAAAAGCCGAGCTAAGATCGAGTAACAGCTTCTGCTGATACTCCTGCATACGTGCGTCCCTTTCTATGGCTGGAATTATGTCACAAAATTTGGACTTGTACCGAGGATCTAATAGTGTGGCAAGCCAGTAGTCATCATCACTTCTAATTTTGACAATACGAGGGTCATGTTGGAGGTGGTGCAGCAAGAAGGCACTCATGTGTCTTGCGCTGCCATGCGGACCAAGTCCACGCTGTGTTTGTGGCATAGAGGTGCTAACCGTTCTTTCTTCCTCTGACATCTCCCCCCAACCTTTTTCAACTGAAATTTGACCAAAGTCTCCCTCATCCGCTGAGTCTTCCATGTCCATGGACAGTTCGTCCTCCATTTTTTCATGTTCTCCTGCACCTTCCTCAACATTTCGCCTGCTACCATGCACCCTTGTTGATCCCTGTCCCCCATGGTCCCATGCCTGCCGCGTTGGTGATGATGAACGTCTGAACCTTGGTGATGTTGTTGTGTCTTGCACATATGAATCCTCCTGTAGTTCCTCCCCTTCCTGTTGTCCCACCCCCTGACTCCGAATAGTGTTTAGCGTGTGCTCCAGCATGTAGATGACTGTAATTGTCATGCTGATAATGGCATTGTCAGCGCTAAACATATTCGTCGCCATGTCGAAACTGTGCAGAAGGGTCCATAGGTACAGAACTTGGACAGACAGAGGATTGACACACAAGTCGTGGGGACGGCAAGACTTGTGCAGCAGACCCTTCACCATCTATCACCATAGTTACCCAGTGCCCAGTCAGCGACATGTAACATTCCTGTCCATGCTTACTGGTCCAAGTATCGGTGGTGAAATGCACCCGTTCACACACAGAGTTTCTCAAGAAAGCGGTGATGTTGTGTGTGACATGCTGGTGTAGCGCGGGCACACCTTTCTTAGAGAAGTAGTGGTGACTGGGCATCTGGTACTGGGGCACAGCAACAGACATAAGGTTTCTAAAATCCTATGTGTCCACCAGGCGGAAAGGCAGCATTTTGGTAGCCAAGAGCTTACAGAGGGATAAAGTCAACCTCTTAGCTTTGTCATGGGTCGCAGGAAATGGCCTTTTATTTGTCCACATCTGAAGGACAGAGATCTGGCTGCTGTGTGTAGATGGTGTTGAGTAGGGTGTCCCTGGAAAAATGCAGGTTTGTGAGGAAAGTGCAGGCGTAGATATGATGTTGCCTTCATCCAACGTTGGTGCTATCGATGTCTGAGAGAGCTGTACACACGCACTTGTTTCCCCTTCCAAACCAAATGACGAACTACCAAGCAAACTGCCTGTTGCGGTTACAGTGGTGGAAGTTGTGCGTGGAAAACCAGGTGTGACAGCTGTCCCCAAAGTCCTAGAAGATGAAGAGCGCGCGGATGCACTAGAAGGGGCAGGCGGTGGATGGTTCGCTCCGCTAGGCCGCATTGCAGCACGGTGAGCTTCCCACTGAGACATATGATATTTATTCATGTGACGATTCATGGAAGAAGTTGTCAAACTGCTGAGGTTTTGCCCTCTACTAACAGAATCACGACAAATTTTACAGATCACATAATTTGGGCGATCTTTTGCTATGTCAAAAAAGGATCAGGCTAGGCAAGGTTTAGAGGGCATGTGACCTGTTGATCCACCCCGACTAGTGCTCAGAGGCACAGTGGTGGCTGAGGATGCAATTGTAGACGTGCTACCAGTACTCCGACTCGATCCAGGAATGCGCAAGGTAACTTCGTCGTCAGTTGCATCCTCCTCCACCGTCTCTGTTGACCTCCTCGAGGGCCTGACTGTGGGTTGACAGTAGGTGGGATCTAGAACTTCCTCATCAATTGTTGTGTTTGCACTCCCGTCACCCTCAGACCGAGCCTCTTCTTGCCCCGACCGAATATTTAAGTTGTCATCCCAATCTGGTATCTGCGTCTCATCGTCATCAGTATGTTCCTCATTGTCTATTACAACAGGTGTTTCAGTTTGTGAATAAGGGTCAACATTATGCTCAGAAACTTGGTCATCACGGCCTGAATCTGAGTCGCAAAGGTTCTGGGCATCACTGCAGACCATTTCCTGGTCTGTACTCACTGTAGCTTGGGAGCAGACCTCTGATTCCCAGGCTATAGTGTGACTGAACAGCTCTGCAGACTCAGCAATCTCAGTTCCACCATACTGTGCAGGGCGGATGGAGACTTCAGAGCTGGGAGAAAGCAAGTGTGATTGGGATGACAACTCAGAGGACTGGTGTTTTTTGGATGCGGTAGTTGAGGTGGAGGAGAGGGCACTTGTTGGACCACTTGAGATCCATTCAAGCATTTTCTTTTTTTGGCCATCATCTACCTTTGTTCCAGTTGTTCGTGTCCGTAAAAAAGGGAGCACATCGGATTGTCCACGGTAAGTAGTAGACATCTTACTTTTGCTGGAAAATGGTCTATCTTCAGCAGATGTTAATGGAGCTTTGCCACCTTCCCCACGGACAAACCCTGTTTTTCCTTTTCCAACACGCCTCTTCCCCTTTCCACCAGCATCTGTCATTTTGCCACTCATTTTGATTGCGACAAGATTGTGCACTTAAAATGTGGTAGTAAAAATTGAGAGGTGGTGTAGATTGCAGCGGTGGTCTATGTTTATTAACAGCAGAATAAACAACAATAACTATCCCTGACAATGCAACTACGGCCCTTAAACTGGCAGCATAGTTTGCTAGTATAATGGCTTAGTAACAATGAGTTTGAGTGTGCAATGCAGAGGTGCTGCACATAGGTTTGCACTAGTGGGACACTAATGGAAGTCCAACAGCCACTTTTAGGATGCCACTAAGTTTACACAGTGTTTGCTAGTATAATGGCTTAGTAACAATGAGTTTGAGTGTGCAATGCAGAGGTTCTGCACATAGATTTGCATCAGTAGGACACTAATGGAAGTCCAACAGCCACTTTTAGGATGCCACTAAGTTTACTCAGTGTTTGCTAGTATAATGGCTTAGTAACAATGAGTTTGAGTGTGCAATACAGAGGTGCTGCACATACGTTTGCACCAGTGGGACACTAATGGAAGTCCAACAGCCACTTTTAGGATGCCACTAAGTTTCCTCAGTGTTTGCTAGTATAATGGCTTAGTAACAATGAGTTTGAGTGTGCAAAGGGCAGGAGGGTACAGTGGCAGGGTTGTGGGTCTGGGTAGAGGAAAGTAAGCCTCCCTTTCTATCCCTCCTAATGGGGAAATGCAGCGAGGCAATCCCTGACCTTAACTACACAGATGCTGTCATCTTGTGTAGTTGTTAAAATCTGTTTTCATGGACCTGACTGTCACCTATGGCTCTGACCCTGCCGGTATTAGCCCTTACAAGGACTAATAGAAACTTCTATCCCTATTCTGTATAGCGCTGTGTATAGAGCGTACACAGCAGTATCGGAGACAGGAGCTACGCCAGCGGTGACTTACACCAAGACGCAGAAGGCAGATAATGGCGTGCTGGAGCAAACTGTCCATTTTCATAATGCATGGACATGTGACATGGACATCCTATCACACATGCCGTTGCTTCTCTAGCTAAAAGTCCACTTAGCTGTGTGTGTGTCTGGGATTGGCTGACATGCTGGCCCGCCTCACTACACGCGCGCACTTAGGGAAGGAAGACAAGGAAAAAAAAAAAAATGGCGATTGCCATTATCCAAACAGCAGTGATCTGAATGCGCTGTTCCCGCACACTATACGCTGAAATTTCATAATAGTGTGAGTCACAGAGTGACTTACACTATTACAGCAGAAAGCCAGCTAGTAATTAGCTTGTCTTTTTGCTGCTAGAACCGTTCTCGAATGTATCTAGAACTATCGAGCTTTAGCAAAAAGCTCGAGTTCTAGTTCGATATAGAACAGCCCCCAAAATCACTCGAGCCGCAAACTGGAAAACCTCGAACCGCGAACCGTGCTCAACTCAACTTATCAGTGTATATAGTATTACATACAATATTAGATAACAGACCTAGTATCAAGTTCATACCAAATAAAAAACCCTCAAGGGTAGAGCAATTTCATATTCAGTATATATATATATATATATTTTATTTTTTTTTTATGTTTTTTTTCTCACTCTTCCATGGGTTGGTTATGTTTCTTTTCTTGCTCTTCCTTTGATATTGGGTCCTCTACCAGAGGATGTGTATTTGAGAGTTCTGAGCGGGATCTTAGTTGTTCTCTCCAACACTACACTTTTCTGGACAGGGAGTTCAGATGTTGTTCCTGGAATATGTTGTAGCCATTATTCCACTGGACTTACAGTTGCCTTCACCTTCCGCATTCACTTAATTTCTTCTTTGGGACCCTGGTAGTTCTCCAACATCTCATATCCCTTCTTCCTGATATTACTGTGATTTGGCACTGCCACATCTATTAGCATTGCTGTCTTATTCTTATCTATTATTGTCATGATATCTGGTAGGTTAGTTAACACCTGCATGTCAGTCTGGATATTAAAGTCTCACAAGATTTTTGCCCTTTCATTTTCCATAACTTCTTTGGCTGTCTATAATCTTGACTTATGAGGACTTAGGGTACCTTCACACTTAGCGATGCAGCAGCGATCCGACCAGCGATCTGACCTGGTCAGGATCGCTGCTGCATCGCTACATGGTCGCTGGTGAGCTGTCAAACAGGCAGATCTCACCAGCGACCAGTGAACAGCCCCCAGCCAGCAGCGACGTGCAAGCGACGCTGCGCTTGCACGGAGCCGCCGTCTGGAAGCTGCGGAGACTGGTAACTAAGGTAAACATCGGGTATGGTTACCCGATGTTTACATTAGTTACCAGTGTGAGCAGGGAGCAGGGAGCCGCGCACACTGAGCGCTGGCTCCTTGCTCTCCTAGCTACAGTACACATCGGGTTAATTAACCCGATGTGTAATGCAGCTACATGTGCAGAGAGCAGGGAGCCGCGCACACTGCTTAGCGCTGGCTCCTTGCTCTCCTAGCTGCTGTACACATCGGGTTAATTAACCCGATGTGTACAGCAGCTACATGTGCAGAGAGCCGGAGCCGGCAGCACAGGCAGCGTGAGAGCTGCAGAGGCTGGTAACTAAGGTAAATATCGGGTAACCACCTTGGTTACCCGATGTTTATCTTGGATACAGCTTACCTCAGCTGTCAGACGCCGGCTCCTGCTCCCTGCTCGCTTCATTTGTCGCTCTCCTGCTGTCACACACAGCGATCTGTGTGTCACAGCAGGAGAGCGGCTTTGAAGAAAACGAACCAGGGCTGTGTGTAACGAGCAGCGATCTCGCAGCAGGGGCCAGATCGCTGCTCAGTGTCACACACAGCGAGATCGCTAATGAGGTCACTGCTGCGTCACAAAAAGCGTGACTCAGCAGCGATCTCGGCAGCGAGCTCGCTGTGTGTGAAGCACCCCTTAGCCAATATTCTATACAGATGTTCCTTTATAGAATTCCTGCAGCTTGGTTGCGGCATTCAGAATTCACCGTTCCTGCTTGCCTTTTGCATCCTACATGAATGTTGGACTATTTCTGAAGCCTAGTAACATATCCTGCATTTTGGGAATTGTCTTGTGTGGTAGCTCACTGCTTCTATGGATTTGATGCTTAGTGGCTGTTCTTGTACTGCTATATTTTTTTGTCACTTGTATATCGCGTGCAGAAGCTTATCTTGCCATGATAATCCATGTTTCTGGTACTTCGTGCAGGACAGATATTGTTGAAACCATAGGCTCTTTCTCAGTATTTAATTTTTTTCTGCCATTTTTCTGATGTGATACTGGATACTCTTTTTTTCGTCCTTGATGCTACCTTGGAAACTTATCAAGCCTTGACCAACCTCTTTGTTGTTGGTATACAATCTTTGTGTGTTTAACTTGGGGTGGAAACCTGACATTGTAAGGAGCTGCCAAGTCTTCATATCTGAGGCTTCCATTTCTTTTTTGGCCAGCACACTATGCCAGTAGGGCTTATGATACCGTCAGGGCATATGCATTAATAACAGGGGCCTAATTCTTTCCATTGAGCTGGCTCTTCAGGAACTGTTTCAACCTTGGAAAGAATTTGGATGTTGCTGCTTTCTTTGCTTTTTCATCATGCTTACCATATCCCTGTGGTATGCAAAGATACTTGTTTCAGATCTTTACAGCTGCTATGCACCCTACTGGTAAACATGTGTATATATACAGTACAGACCAAGAGTTTGGACACACCTTCTCATCTCTAGAACAACTGTCAAGAGGAGACTTTGTGCAGCAGGCCTTCATGGTAAAATATCTGGTAGGAAACCACTGCTAAGGACAGTCAACAAGCAGAAGAGACTTGTTTGGGCTAAAGAACACAAGGAATGGACATTAGACCAGTGGAAATCTGTGTTTTGGTCTGCTGAGTCCAAATTTGAGATCTTTGGATCCAACCACCGTGTCTTTGTAGAAAAGGTGAACGGATGGACTCTACATAGCTGGTTACCACCGTGAAGCATGGAGGAGGAGGTGTGATGGCGTGGGGGTGCTTTTCTGGTGACACTGTTGGGGATTTATTCAAAATTAAAGGCATACTGAACCAGTATGTCTACTACTGCATCTTGCAGCGGCGTGCTATTCCATCCAGTTTGCGTTTAGTTGGACCATCATTTATTTTTCAACAGGACAATGACCCCAAAAACACCACCACGCTGTGTAAGGGCTATTTGACTAAGAAAGAGAGTGATGAGGTGCTACGCCAGATTACCTGGTCTCCATAGTCACCAGACCTGAACCCAATTGAGATGGTTTGGGGTGAGCTGGACCGCAGAGTGAAGGAAAAAGGTCCAACAATGCTAAGCATCTCTGGGAATTCCTTCAAGACTGTTGGAAAACCATTTCCGGTGACTACATCTTGAAGCTCAATAAAAGAATGCCAAGAGAGTGCAAAGTAGTAATAAAAGCAAAACGTGGCTATTTTGAAGAACCTAGAATATAAAACATATGTTCAGTTGTTTCCCACTTTTTTAAGTATTTCATTAAACATGTTTTAATTCAGTTTTGATTCTTTCAATTTGAATCTACAATTTTTAGAGTCATGAAAATAAAAAAAACTCATTGAATAATAGGGTGTGTCCAAACCTTTGGTCTGTACTATATTTATATGTATGTGCTAATAACAAAATCACACAAAAAACATCAATGAAAATCAAATGTTTTAACCAATGGAGGCCTGGATTTGAAGACACACACAAAATGAAAGTGGTAACAATTTAAAATGAAAATCAAAACAAGACAAAACAAGACATAATTAAAGTGGAAACAAGTCAAAATGAGGCTCAGTATTGTGTGTGGCCTCCACGTGCCTGTATGATCTCCCTACAATGCCTGGGCATGCTCCTGATAAGGTTGTTGATGGTCTCCTGCGGGATCTCCTCCCAGACCTGGACTAAACTCCTAGACAGTCTGTGGTGTATGTGACGTTGGTGGATGAAATGAGACATGATGTCCCCGATGTGCTCAATCGGAATAAGGTCTAAGGAATGTGCAGGCCAGTCCATAGCTTCAATGCCTTCATCTTGCAGGAAGTGCTGACACACTACAGCCAAATGAGGTCTGGCATTGTCCTGCATTAGGAGGAATCAAGCGCCAAAGAAACCAGCATCTGGTCTCTCAAGGGGACTGAGGATCTCATCTCAGTACCTGATGTCAGTCAGGCTACCTCTGGCGAGAATATGGAGGTCTGTGTGGCCCTCCAAAGAAATGCTACCCCATATCATTACTGACCCACTGCCAAACCGGTCATACTGAAGGATGTTGCAGGCAGCAGATCGCTCTCCATGGCGTATCCAGACTCTGTCACATCTGTCACATGTGCTCAGTGCACCTGCTTTCCTCTGTAAAGAGCACAGGGCGCCAGTGGTGAATTTGCCAATCCTGTTGTTCTGTGACAAATGCCAAGCATCCTGCACAGTGTTGGGCAGTGAGCACCACCCTCATCTGTGGATGTTGAGCGCTCATGCCATCCTCATGGAGTCGGTTTCTAACCGTTTGGGCAGACACATGCACATTTGTGTTCTGCTGGAGGTCATTTTGCAGGGCTCTGACAGTGTTCCTCCTGTTGCTCCTTGCACAAAGGCGGAGGTAGCGGTCCTGCTGCTGGGTGGTTGCCCTTTTAAAGCCCCCTCCACATCTCCTGGTGTACTAGCCTGTCTCCTATTAGTGGCTCCATCCTCTGGACACTACGCTGAGAGACACAGCAAACTTTCTTGCCACAGCTCACATTGATGTGTCATCCTGGATGAGCTGCACTACCTGTGCCACTAGTGTAAGTTATAGAGTCCGTCTCATGCTACCAAGAGTGTGAGAGCACAACCATCGTTCAAAAGTGACCAAAAAAATCAGTCAGAAAGTATTGGTACTGAGATGTGGTCTGTGGTCCCCACCTGCAGAAACATTCCTTTATTTAGTGTGTCTTGATAATTGCCAACAACTTACATCTGATGTCTACTCCATTAACACAACAGCTTGTGAAATTGATTGTCAATCAGTGTTGCTTCCTAAGTGGACAGTTTGAGATATATATATATATATATATATATATATTTATATATATATATATATATATATATATATATATATATATATATATATATATATATATATATACTGTAAATATATGAGAGACAATTTATTAATGTGATTTTGTCCAAATCCAGCTTCCAGCTTTTTGTTTTCACTTTTCTTACTTTTTTCTTTCTAGTGGACCAAGTCTAAACTCTTATAATAAGGCAGCGGGGTGATTAATAATCAAATGTCTACGATAGAGTCAAAATAAAGTAATACTCAAAGTTGTAAAATGAAGACACTCTCTACTTTATGCTCTTTGAAAGTAGGACACATTTAAGCTTTTTGAACAAGAAACAGCTAAGCACATTATTCACATATTTTCTATTTAAGCACAAAAGGAATTTGCTTTTTTGAGCTCCAATAAAAATACAATATATGAAATCCATTTATACCTTTACAAGTTCAGATTATAACTTCAATGTAAATTTAAAATTGAAAAAACTTTTAGTAGTAGTAGTAGTAGTAGTAGTAGGCCAAGAAACAACAACAAACATTAGGAAAGGCCGCCTAGTCACCGTGCTGGACTTAAACAGAACAGTCTGTTTTTTACATTAAAGTTTAACTGTTTTTCTGAAAATAGAATATCCATATAAAGGGAAACTATAATTGCAACAAAGTTTGCAAATAGATGAAAATGTGTACTACTTTTAAGAGCTCTTCTTCATACTCCCCTTATGAGCAATTTCTTCATTAACTGCACGTTAATGAAGTGAGAGGCCGGGGGAAGCACAACTTAATTTACTTTATGAAGATTAAATTGAAGGAGGAATATGAACAGAGTGGTAAAACAGGGTTAGACATATGATTCTGCTGAGCTGTCTAACAAGTCTTCTACATAACCACAGAGCAGGATTCACATTTACACTGCTCAGCAGTGCTGTAAAATTTCCTTTGTGCTACTGCTGTGTTTGAGCTAAAGAATGAGGAACAAGAGTATTTCCCTGTATTCTGTGCTGTGCATGGAATCCATTACAGAAGTAAGACAGTTCTTATGATTTCAAAGTCAATTTTAAAAGATAAATCTGGCACAGAGTAAAGCACATGAAAATACAGGATACATAACATAAAATGGTTATTCCTCATGTAAACACAAAGGACAACCTTCTGAAAAGTATAGTTACTATACATAATGGTGTTAACATATGTTACATTTCAACATTATTCTTGTTATTTTTCTTTAGAATTACATTAAATGCAGACTTTCTGTAGTCCAAGGATTTAGTAATGCCAAGTAACTGGGCATTCCCGATTAACATGTGACATGCTTTTTTATGTAAAAGGTAATTATTCTTTGTGAAAGAAAAAAATGTAAAAAGAAAGCTTTTCTCTATAGACAAGACCACCATAGAAATCATACAATATTATTTACAGTAGATCTGCTGTGAAGTTTCAGAATAAGGCCGGCGTCACACAGGACAATATATTGTGCGATCGCATGAGTGATCGCACCCGCCTCTGTCATTTGTGCGTCATGGGCAATTTGTTGCCCGTAGCGCACAAAGTCGTTTACCTCGTCACATGTACTTACCTCCCGAATTACCTTGCTGTGGGCGGCGAACGTCCTCTTCCTGAAGGAGGAGGGAAATTCGGCGTCACAGCGACATCACACTGCGGCCGCCCAATAGAAGCGGAGGGGCGGAGATGAGCGGGACGTAATATCCTGCCCACCTCCTTCCTTCCTTATTGCCGGAGGGTGCAGGTAAGCTGTGTTCGTCGTTCCCGTGGCAGCACACATCGGTACGTGTGACACCCCGGGAACGACGAACAAGTGGCTCGCAGAAGGAGGAACGACTTTATGAAAATGAAAGACGTGTCAACGAGCAACGATAAGGTGAGTATTTTTGCTCGTTCACAGTCGTTCGTAGCTGTCACACGCTACGATATCTCTAACGATGCCGGATGTGCGTCACGGAATCCGTGACCCCGATGACATATCGCCCGATATATCGTAGCGTGTGACGCCGGCCTAAGATTTATTGATTGTTAAAGGCATTCTTTGAAAATGTTCATGTCAAGATCGTTGTATAATCTTTAAATTATAGTAAAAATGTTATGACTCCAGCAAGAGGGGACATTATAAGTGTAATAACAGATTTTTTTTTAGTTTTATTATTACGAAAAAAATTAGAACAGTCAAGTAGATTATTTTCTAATTTTGATGTTGAAGATATATACTAAAGCCAAGGATTGTTTGTTTTACTGACATAAGAGACAGAACCAAGCCATAATTGTTTCCTCAAAACAAAAGAGAAATCTCCACATTTAAGAGAATTAAATGCAAATGCTTGCTTCAAAAACTGCACTTTGTGACAAAAAAAATATTTTGTATTTTCTTGTTCTAATAGTCCAACATTACACCTGTACAAGCCACAAATATAGTGACCTGCTGCATATGCGGCGTTTTTGGACTTGAACTCGAGGTAACATTTTTGTCTCATCCTAACATCTTTTGTCATGTCCTAGAATAGATAGGTTGCAGTTACTTGGATGTTAATAAGGTGGTGTTTCTGTTAAAGATTTCATAATGAGTTCATTATACCCTTAGGAAACCTTTGAGTTATAAACATATTTTCCTGCCAATTACAGGCTTTCCAGTATAAGAATCGCAGGAATTAAATTTTGCAGAAAATTTGCTGGAGTTGGCGAATTTGAATTTCAAAAGATTGGTTCATTTCTAATATTTAGTTTCTGATAAAACAAAAGATATTTCACAAACAATTTATCCAGTTTTACCTTTCTTTTTGGTCTGCCATTTCCCAACATCTGAGTTGTGAGATAAGCAGCTTTGATAATACAAAAATAATGAATTTTCAATATTATTTTTGTACATGTTCTTTAGAGATTAGTGGATGGGCCAGAATTAAAATTTGCTTGTTCACTCATCTTTTCTCATGACATTTGATTTGTGGAGAAGTCATTCTCCTCATATGTGTTGTTCCTTATTATAATCAGGGGTCTGAAGAGACTGCAGAGCATAACAACCATGATATGTAAAAAATAATAAAAACCTTTATACTCACCTCATCGCTCACCAGCTCCTCCACTCCTCACCGCCACTTGTTTGGCCCTTGTCACCACTGGGCTTTGGTGTCAGTTTGCTAGACCCAGAAGGGTTCTGCACATGTGCCTGAAAAGGTCACAGCATATGCCATGGCATCATGGGCCATAACGTTTGTGTATCCATGCACATACCTTTCTTGGGTCTAGCAAACCTGGAAGCCTCTGCCTAGCGATTGAAGTAGCAGAGATTTTCACACCAGTGAAACGGATCTATAGATTTGGTGAGGACCAGACTGATGATGGTAATTAGAGGAGGGCCAAAGAGGTGATAATAATGATTTTTTTTTTTAAATATTATTGTGCTGCCCCAGTGGAAGCAGCCGAGCTGCTCAGATCCGGGTTCGCTGTGGCTCAAGGGTCTCCGGACCCGGGGGTCGTGTGGCCACTCAAGTGAAAGGGGATATTTACAGGGGAGTTGATATGTAGTTCGTGACGCTTCCCGTGGTGTATGGTAATTTGGGGAGTACCGCCGCTACCGCTGGAAGTACCTGGGGTGATGAAGTGGGGCAGCAAGGTGTTGTAGCCCTCCATGGGTAGGAAGGATGCCCCAGGACTCAGTGAGGGGTTCTGTGGGGTGCAGGGGTCACTCTCGTACTCACTTAGTTCATAAGCAGACACTTAAAACCGGGTAAACCAAGTCTCTGGGTACTTATGCCGCTGAGGGGAGCTCGTGCGGGTCCCGTCCCCAATGGTGCAGCCTGGTGATCCGTGACCTGCCTCCTGGCACTTAATTTGACTTCAACTTGGTGGCCTGGTAGCATGGAACTAACCGGGCCACTAACTGGGAGATTGCTCTCAGGGCTCACGCTTGGGATTTTCTGGACCATTTTGGATTGGAAAGTTCTATCGCCCTCATTGCGCTAATGCCCCGATTCTGGAGTGGGTGGGAACAGATCATAAAAGCTCCATTCTCCTCAGGTAAATTATCGGGTTGCCTGAAGCTACTGCCCGACCTAGGGTCCGTGTACCCCACTGTGTCTTCAGTCCCGGACCGGTGACAGTGCTAGGTGGCCGGCTGTCCTCCTTGACAGGTCCAGGCACCTCGCCACAATCCCCTGCAACCGGGGGTCTAACTCCTCTAGGCACAGACCACCATCGGCAACCTAGACAGTTCCTTCAAGAGCCACTGCTTCCGACTTCCTCTGAGCTCCTTACAGCTCAAGGGCTCCTTCACAACCCTCTCTCAACTCCTCACTGACTACACTCTTCACCTCCCTGACCCCCCAGATGGGCGACTCTATTCCACTCAAGCCATCCACTGGTGTGTCTAGTGGGTGTGGTGCAGGATGTAGCTGGGATTTGATTTGCTGTTGAAGGCAACACCATTTAGATAGAGACCCAGAACCAAGAGGTAGGTGGAATACTGCATGGAGGGGCAGCTTGTGCAGTACCCTGTGATGACCTGATAGTCCAGGGGCGTCACATTAAACAGTTTGATGGTCTTGTATGGTTCATAAATATGAGGCAATGTTGCTCAATCCAGAAGCAAATTACAGAAAATCCACCTTTTATTTGCTGATCTCGAATATTATTGGTCTGTGTCTATATGGGGCTTCCTAGTGATTGTGATGTGAATTTCAGCCTGATAATGGATTTGCAAGTATGTTGCAAAAAGAGTACAGTAAAAAATGTTTGCAGAAACATAAGAATGAATACATCCGACTGTATATTTGGTGACTAAATAAACATTTCAGCTCTTAGCTGCACTGTATAGCAAGAGTTTATAGTGGTTTTCCGCCCAAGGTACTTTCCTGCCTATTTGTGCTCCATATCATGCTTTTATAACACAGCATACAGAATTTTGTTTCAAATGGTGCAGTACATTCTGCTTGTTCATCAGTCCATATTTCATATTCATTGCTGTGTTTTTGAATTCACAAAGCCCTTTTTCTGCTGATATTACTGTTTTCTGTTCGATTGTAAAAAGTAAGATTTGCACCTAGTTTTCTATATACTGTAAGGCTGAGAAGCCCACAGCATCTGTTAGAAATAATACTTCATGAATCTAATTAGCATTTGCATAACCGTTAAAATTGAAATTTAAGCTACAAGGGCTTTTTGTCTCTTGTCTTCAGGAGAATGGAGCAGCAATTTTCTCATGTTGTGGCAGATGTGTGAGGTAGTTTGTGATCCAAAGAATGTCTGTAATCTAGAACAAACATGACCTTCCTTCATTTACAAAGTTTGATTAGATACCTTAAGTATCTGTGTGCCCTTTACATAAAATGTTGGTTCTTTAGATTTGCCTATTTGTTTATTTCAAGATTTATGCTGCACTGCTTGAAATTTTCATTTCATTAAATAAAGCCAATTGCAGTCAGTTTATGCAAAACACCAGTCCGATCACCAGCATGAGTTGTTGTTATTATTTTTTTTAATGCAAGTACAAGTTTATAGGAGTTGGTTAAACCAAATTTTCCCAGCTTCCCGCTGTAATTGGCACACTGATCAAGATATTGATTATTCCCATTGCCTTCATTGACATCAGTAATAAATAACAACAACATAGAGATCTATATTAACTAGAGGGTGAGCACATGTACTGGAAGGATGTGGAAATGACAAATGTCAACTCATTTCAGTGCAGTCTCCTTTCTGGCACAGCAATCAACATGGAACTAATGGTGATTAATTATCCTAAGCCACATGTGACCATGAGGAATTTGACTGCAGTTTGGAAACCTCGGAGTGTAACACGTCAAGTGTTGTTTTCTCATCAGAAAAACAGACAGACGCTGCAAATGCACTTCTGATTTATATAGCATTTTTTGACAATAACAATATCCATTTAATGATAATTTTCCTCTAAAACTGCCTATCATTTTACTTTGTCTTTAAAATAAATCAGTGTCTACATGTAGCTATCAGAAACTGCAATATTTCTTGTTATGAGCAAGTAGGCAGGCATGGTGAATTTTCTGCCATCACTTTATTCACTAAAAACTTATTTTATATATTATATACTGGACTGGGACTCTATCACAGTAATAGAAACATTTAATATTGGTCACATCTATTGGCTGATAAAGTCTGAATATTCATTTAATATGTGTGGAATTCTGAGAAGCTATGCGTAAGGACTGCAGCAGCTCTCATTATTTGTTTATCTATTTATCTATCTATCTACCATGTTTACCTCAAAAATAAGACCTACGCAAAAAATAAGCTCTGGCATGATTTTATAGAATGTTTGGCATATGCTAGAAATATAAGCCCTACTCCAAAAGTAAGCCCTAGCTACAATAAGGGCTGGTGTTAGGGGAAGTCAAACTTTGCAATTTCTCAGGGCCCCAATCCCTTGAGGACTCCAGAAGTTGTATTCTGAGGTTCTTATTGTTTAAGGTCTTTTGATGCCTTCACAATCATATGACCAAATGCAGAACTTGCATTAAGGGATGGAAGAGCAAACTAGGAAATTTCACAGGGCCTCCATTCTCCTGGGAGCCGCATGGCTTATATTCTGATGATAACATTGCTTCAGTACCTTTGTGACAACAGATCATGTGACCAAACATCATCACAGGAATCTAAAGTTAAAGAGGAGACAGGATGGTATGTATGTGCAGTGTGTGGGTGTGTGTGGATGATTGGATGGATAGACAAAAGACTGATAGATCGATAATAAATCCAAGTCCATTTTTCAGTGCAAAAAATAATATAAGACCCTGGCTGATTTTTGGGGAAACATAATATCTATCTATCTATCTATCTACCTATCTACCTATCTATCTATCTATCTATCTATCTACTTATACATCTTGAAAAATGGAACAGCACATTAGAAATTGAGATATTTGTGCAAGACCTCTCATAATACCAGATGTCAATATAAAATATTATTTCTTCTCAATATTAAGGCATTTGGCAATTACTAATCCAATAGAAATATAAAAAAATATTTTATTTGAACAAACACTCCCAACTGCAGACCTCATTCACTAATTTAATGTATTTAAAAAAAGTCTGCTGAAATCCATAGCAATGTCCTACAACGTTCCCCAAAAGCAAACCTGAAAGACATAAAAAGAGAAAATGATTAAAGAAATAAAGACAAAAGACACCCTCATTTACCAATTTATTGCCCTGCAAAATCTCTAATCCACGGTCCGATATAATTCACAATGTTCCAAAACTCATTATCCTTGCCAATGAAGAACAGATTGTTTGTCATTGGCAGGGAGAGCAGTCACTGCAACTCACTGACTATGCTATATGAGAACCATTACATTGAACTGAAATGACCTCATGAAGTCAGCCCTGGTCACGGCAGTGGGTCGCACAGTAGTATGTGAGCAGCCACGACTAGTGACGAGCGGAAATAGCATGAGTTCACTGCAGGTCACTGCCTGCGGCTCTCGCACCAATTAACTTTTTACAAACTAATGAGTTCAAGTCAGTTAAATGATTACTGCTGATCTCACCCCAAGTATCTCAAGAGGGCTCTTGCAATACTTGGCTTGAGAACAGCTGTGGGCATTGAACAGCTGTAGCTAAGTCAGTCTCTGACTGCAGCCACAGCATGTAGTCATGTTTTCTAATGTGCCCACATGATGTCACTGCAGGGTATAGCAGAGCCAGATGGATCCTCTTATGGATTACGTTAGACTTGGGTGTTTTGGTGGTTAATAAAGGGGTAAAAGAGAATGGGATTTTTTGTATTTTACATCAAAGAAAGGATTGTTTTGGTGTTTGTGTTTATTTATTTTCACTTACAGATTAGTAATGGGGGATCTCATAGACCCATACCCATTACTAATTTAGAGCTTAGTGGCGGCTGTGTTCTGTGATTAACCTCTTATTACCGCAATTTCCACCACATCATGGCAATCGGGATGAGCTGGGTGAAGTGCAGGGATTGTCACATCTAATGGATGCAACACTTCAGGGCGGCTGCAGTTGGCTATTTTTAGGCAGGGGGGACCCAGTAACTATGGGCTTCCCTAGCCTGAGAATACCAGATGCCAGCTGTCGGCTTTATCATGGCTGATAATCAAAATTGGGAGGGAGCGCATGCCGTTTTTAAATTTTTTTATTTAAATATTTTAAAAAAGACCCATGGCGTCTCTCATATTTTGATGCACAGCCAAGATATCACATACAGCTGGGGGCTGCAGCTTGTAGCCTTTGGCTTTTGCTACGCTGGTATCACTACATGGGTGACCCTATGCCTATTTTTTTATTACTTATTTCTTTTAAACTTCACTCGGGCAGATAGACAGATACTGTGATGGCAACCAATCAGAGAAGACAGCAATTTGACTGCACCAATCACATATGCTATCACAGACGGTTGGCGGGGAAGAACTGCATATACATGAGGGATAATGAGCGGCCAGGGAACTAGTGTTACAGCCGAATGGAGACTGTAGGTATGTCCTGCTTTACCTATTTTTCTTCCTTTTTATTTTTCTCTACAGTGATTTCCCTAGCCAATCACAGCCATGCCAATACCTAACATGGCTGTGATGGGGCCGGAAGTGGATGGTTTCTGGAATAGTGTAACCGTGAAAAGTTATCAAGCAAAATCTATATTTGCCAATTTTTCAGAAAATTGCCCATGAATCCAAACCTGAGCCAACGAGCCAAGGCTAGTACCAAATTTCAAATTGGCGAACCTTTTTCGAACAAGTTTGATCATCTGTACTATTATGTAATAGCTGATTCCCGAATCTGTCTGCCCTTTGTTAACTTTTAGAAGTCAGAAGGGTGAGGGGAAACTATACCTACACTTGTTTATATGGCCATCAATGTCCACCTTTTGTGAGATTTTAAAAAGTGTATAAAGTCTTTTTTTATTCAGATAGTTAAAAATGAACAGTTGGATATGTGTGCATCACATAGACTATTACAACTTACAATTAGGAAAGTTATATATTGTCTTTTCGTGAAAAAAAAAATACATATGACAGAGTATCAACATGGGTTTATGAGGGATCGATCCTGTCAAACTAATTTGATCAGCTTCTATGAAGAGGTAAGTTCAAGTCTGGACCAGGGAAATGCAGTGGATGTTGTGTATATGGACTTTTCAAAAGCTTTTGATATGGTGCCACACAAAAGGTTGGTACATAAAATGAGAATAATGGGGATAGGGGAAAATATGTGTAACTGGGTTAAAAACTGGCTAAGTGATAGGAAACAAAGGGTGGTTATTAATGGTACGTACTCGGACTGGGTCTCAGTTCATAGTGGGGTACCACAGGGGTCAGTATTGGGCCCACTTCTTTTCAACATATTTATAAATGACCTTGTTGGGGGCATGCGGAGTAGAATTTCAATATTTGCAGATGATACTAAACTCTGCAGGGTAATCAATACAGAGGAGGATAATTTTATATTACAGGGAGATTTATGTAAATTGGAGGATTGGGCTGAGAAGTGTCAATTGAAGTTTAATGTAGATAAATGTAAGGTCATGCACTTGGGTAGAGGAAATAACATTTATGATTATGTACTTAATCGTAGAACACTGGGTAAAACAGACACAGAAAAAGACTTGGGTGTATTGGTGGATGGTAAACTTCACTTTAGTGGACAGTGTCAGGCAGCTTCTGCCAGGGCTAATAAAATAATGGGATGTATTAAAAGAGGTATAAGTGTTCATGAAAAAAATATAGTTCTACCTCTGTACAAGTCACTAGTGCGACCACACTTAGAATACTGTGTACAATTCTGGTCACCGATATATAAGAAGGACATAGCTGAACTGGAGAGGGTGCAGAGAAGAGCCACCAAGATTATTAGAGGAATGGGTGGGCTGCAATACCAAGACAGGTTATTAAACTTGGGGTTATTTAGTTTGGAAAAACGAAGGCTTAGGGGGGATCTAATCACAATGTATAAATATATGAGGGGACAGTACAGAGACCTTTCCAAAGATCTTTTTACACCAAGGCCTGCGACTGGAACACGGGGGCATCCACTACGTCTTGAGGAAAGAAGGTTTAATCATAATCACAGACGAAAATTCTTTACTGTACGAGCAGTGAGACTATGGAACTCTCTGCCACATGATGTTGTAATGAGTGATTCACTACTAACATTTAAGCAGAGCCTGGACGCCTTTCTTGAAAAATGTAATATTACCAGTTATGTATATTAGATTTTATGACAGGGTATTGATCCAGGGAACTAGTCTGATTGCCGGATGTGGAGTCAGGAAGGAAATTTTTTCCCCATTGGAACTTGTTTGCCACATTGGGGGTTTTTTTGCCTTCCTCTGGATCAACATGTTAGGCTACAGGTTGAACTAGATGGACTTAGAGTCTCCCTTCAACCTTAAAAACTATGATACTATGATACTATGATACTATGAACAATAAAATTATTCTCACAAACTAAAAATCAAATAACTGCTCAGGTTTTCACTCTGCTTCATTATTAAATTCCCTTGCAATATGATCTATTTTAATTTTGCTCTGTCGTTGCGGTTCTGATAAACTGTTTAGAGGCGCGATTTCAAAGAAGGTTAATTGCCAGTATTATTTTTGTAATCCTGAATAGTGAGTAATAGGTAAAGCTGCAGTTGAATATTATCATCTTGGTTTATGAATCAGATTTAGTTTTAAATCTAATTATTTTGAGAGCTTGTTATACAAAGATTTGACAACTTCTATGTTAGATAATGGAATGAATCAACATGGGACTTTTCATTATCCCATAATCTTCCCATTTATGCAGCAAATTATCCAAACAGAAGAGATAGTGAAGTGCTCCATGGAATGTACACTGATTCTTTCTGAAAAATGGGTATTACAATAATAACAATAACATACACAATAAATTCTGTTTTTAAACTACATTTTATATCATCAATGTGCCTTGAACCTCAATATATCAACATTTTATCTGTTTCAACACTATCTTAATGGCATATGAACTGCAGTAAACCGAGCAAGCATCATTTAATTGACTTTTAAATAAGTCTCTAAATAGTTTTTTTTAAATTATTTTTTATAAAAATGTTTACTCTAATACCGGCAATCAAATCATAAAATATAGAAAGTTGCCAACCTAAAGCAAATTGTATGTTCTAACATAGTCACAATTCATTTTTCTAAATGGTAGCATAGTTTGGTAAGCACATTAGAGAGCCAGATGTTCATAACTTGGAGGCACAATTGGTGGCACACTAGGCTAGAGCTTAATATCTTAGCTCCTCTGAGCATCCAGGATTAATTGCTTAAATATGTGTGCATTCATCTGTTTGCTCATATTGTCTGTTTGAGGACTTCTAGTTATATTGCTAAATATCTGTATGCAGTGCAAAACTAGCCATCAAACAGATGAATTTATGGCAATGAATAATGGTGCAATTAATTTCTTGTGATTATTTTGTAGGATGATGAAAATGGATGCTAAAATGGGTTTTTCGGGAAATGTAATAGAATAAATAAAAGATATAATACACATTTAAATACTAAACATTTTTCCATACACCTTTATATAGCAAAAAAAGTATACTTTATCTACAATGCATTCCTGAACTGACATTCCTTTGTACAGTCAACCTGACAGGACACAGAGTGCAGAAGTCTAGAGGAGAAGATAAACACCTTTCCTTTGCTAACTGAGAATGAACATGCATTTCAGAGAGCCTGACACTTAGGCTATGTGCGCATGATGCATCTTTGTGGTGACCACAAAGATGCACATTTTTGGTCTAAAAAAACTGCACCCTCGGCGTTTCTTGCCGAGTTGTAGTGCGCTTTTTACAGCGTTTTTACCCAATGCATTTTTTAAGTCAAATCTATTGACTGGAAGGGCTCAAAAACACTGGCAAAAATGCAGAAAGAATTGACATGCTGCATCTTTGTAGTCACCAGAAAGATGCAGCCAAAAAGAAGCTGCAACGTGCGGACAGCAAAAATGAATTCTTATAGACTTTGCTGGGGAAGGAAATGCATGCAGTTTTGAGACCAAAACTGTACCCAAAGATTGCTCAAAAACGTGGCAAAAAATACAGCGTGTGCACAAGGCTTAAGTGCATCTGTCTCTTGCTTTAGACATCCCGTCGTACTGCATGTCCTTGCATTTGCCATGTCTGAATTACTGTCAGGGTGCACTAGATAAAGCATACCTTTTTGCTAGGTATTTACAAAAATGTTTAATATTTATACTGATTCAAAAAATAGAACTGTCTTATCAGTTTACGGCATGTGAACGGTGTAAAAAACAACTACAACAAAATAAGTTACTGAATTGCTGTTTCTTACTGATTCTGACACACAAATAGCAGAATATAAAGAGTTCAAAATGTGTCCCAAAATGGTATCAATGAAAACTCGAACTCACACTGCAAAAAACAAGCTTTTGCATGACTATGTCGTCCCAAAACAAACTATAGCCATCAAAATTCAGTGATGCAAAAAACTTTCTTTTGTAAAAAGCATTCTTTTAGTGTGATAGTATCAAACCTACAAAAACACGATCTAAACCCGATTTTGCTGTAATCATATTGATCCAATGGATCAAGCCACTTAACCACTTATACCCTTGGTGAACGGCATAAAAAACAAAGTCAACTCTTCACCTTGTGTGATTTTTTTATGCTGCCTCCCAAATATCACAGTTCGGTGTGGCTCATAATTATGTGTTAACTTGGAAAGACAAAAGCTCTCAAAGCAGAAAATAACAACAGACAGAAAAAGAAAATACATTTGAAACTTGCTTATTTTCATGCTAACTGTGCCAGTTGCATCAGGCCTGTTTCACACGTTAGTAAAAAATACAGCTGTTCTTTACTGACGTGTAAAAAAACACCTATGTCCCTCCGTGTGGCATGATTAACGGCACACGTTTGTTGTCCATGTGCAATCCGTGATGCGTGATTGCACATGAACATTACTCACCTGTCTTGTTCCTGCTCTCCATGGTGCTGAACTCCTCGGCTCTGCAGCATCCGCCGAGCGCTCTCTGCAGCTACTTCCGGGTCGGCTCTGGCTGCATTCATGAATATTCATGAGCCGTCCAGAAAGCTGCAGAGAGCACAGACTGCACAGAGCGTCACTGGAGAAGGTGAATTGAAAATGTTTTTATTTTTAATACACGTGTTTTCTCTGGTACATGTTTCAGAGATCACACCCTAGTGTGTTCTGTGTGACAGCAGTGATGCCAGAAAAAAATGGATTTGTCTCCATGCGGCAATCACGGACACACGTGTATGCCGCACGGAGCCACGGTCAGTGAAAAATCACTGATGTGTGCGCAAACCCATTTATTATAATGGGTCTGCGTATGTCAGTGATTCTAGTACGGATAAAAACAAGCAAATACGTACCAGAATCACTGACATCTGAAGGAGGCCTAATATGAATAGCCCTTTTATGCCTCGACTGAAGCTGGGTTCACACATAGTGACAGCGACAACGACATCGCTGTTACGTCACCATTTTCTGTGACGTAACAGCGATCTTGTAAGTCGCTGTTATGATTGCTGCTTAGCTGTCAAACACAGCGACGCAGCAGCGATCATAACATCGCTACATGTGCAGAGAGCAGGGAGCCGCGCACACTGCTTAGCGCTGGCTCCTTGCTCTCCTAGCTACAGTACACATAGGGTTAATTACCCGATGCGTACTGCAGCTACATGTGCACAGAGCAGGAGCCGGCAGTAGCAGCAAGAGCGGGGGAGGCTGGTAACGAAGGTAAATATCGGGTAACCAGGGAAAGGTCTTCCCTTGGTTACCCGATGTTTACAGTGGTTACAGCTTTCCGCAGCTGCCAGACGCTGGCTCCTGCTCCCTGCACGCTTCATTTCGTCGCTCTCTCGCTGTCACACACAGCGATGTGTGCTTCACAGCGGGAGAGCGACGATGAAAAAATGAAGCAGGACATTCAGCAACGAGCAACAACCTCACAGCAGGGGCCAGCTCGTTGCTGGATGTCACACACAGCAACAGCAACGGGACGTCGCTGCAACGTCACAGAAAATGGTGACGTAGCAGTGACGTCGTTGTCGTTGTCATTGTCGCTGTGTGTGACACCACCTTAAGTGTTTAACCTGTGGTACACCTATTGCTGTCCTCCAGAATTTCTCAGATAAAATACTAGGCAGAATATGTTGCGGTAACATATTACTTAAACTTGGAGTTGCTGTTTCTCTGCCACATGAGATATCTCTGAGAACAATTTCTTTTGAAACTCTGCTTGTTGTTGTATTTTATTAGTGAAAGTAGTGTTTCTGTAGAAGTAGCTGTGAGTTCTCCAGAAAATCTAATTTCACTGACCTTGGAGTTCAGACAATCAGGGACTCATTATATTTTTTCACCTTTACTGAAAAACTAGCTGTTCAGAACATCAAATTTTTGCAAGTTTAAAACCATTTTACTTCTTCCTATGGCAATTGAATGTCTGATTACTGTGCTAATCTTGTAAGGTTTGTGAAAGGAGTGGTTGCCACAGCAACATTATGTGTCTCCAATCAACCACTTAGGCAATTAAGCAAGTTTCCTGAAAGTAGATTTCATGCTTAGAACACAATTAATATAGATAGTATGTGGAGCGTAAATTAGAGATAATCATTATATTTGCGCCTTGATTCAGTTTATTTTCTGAAACATCATGGGAATATCTCAAAATGTTACAATCTATTTAAAACAGGCATTGAAATGCTGCCTTGTTTTACATGGGATGTTTCTAACTGCAAATTTATTACTTCTGTGAAATGTTAAATATAGTTTATAACGTGCATGAGAAAATGTTACAATGGAGGATTATAGAGGACTATGTAAACTAGCAATACAATTATTTCATGTAGACAAATAGCAAAAGGTCATAGTACCACAAATAAGACTCCAAAATATTTACACAAACCTATATTTTAAGGGATATTTCTAGCAGTTTTGGGCTTGTATATAATTAAGAGTTTTCTAATGTTATACTTTATATATTTGCGTCCTATTTATCCTGGGTCGCTCACAAACATCTTTTCTTATTGGATGTACTGGTAAACAGTAGCAACAGTGCCTGCATCATATTGGGCCATACTTACAATGTCTTTAGTAGCTATGGTAACCATTCTCTGTTTACATTGTATATGGGACACTTGATTTGTTTACAACCAAGGGGCACTACTAGTGAACATATGTAAGTTTTGTGGTTAGCAAGTTGATTATTTTATTTTGTTATTCTGTCATATATCACACACACCCTCTAACCTTATAACTCTCTTAGGCTATGTGCGCATGCTGTGGATTTACCGTGGATTTTACCATGGATTTGCTGTGGATTTGCTGCAGACAATGTGTCTTAAGACTGCTTTACGTGTGTCTATATCTCGTGCGATCGCATTTGCGATCACACCCGCCCCCATCATTTGTGCGGCACGGGCAATTTGTTGCTCGCGTCGCAAAAAGTCAGTAACCCCCGTCACACGTACTTAACTCCCGAACAACCTCGCTGTGGGCGGTGAACATCCACTTCTTGAAGGGGGAGGGACGTTTGGCGTCACAGCGACGTCACACAGCGGCCAGCCAATAGAAGAGGAGGGGTGGAGATGAGCGGGACGTAAACATCCTGCCCATCTCCTTCCTTCTGCATTTCTGGGTGCCGCAGGTAAGCTGCAGTTCATCATTCTCGGGGTGTTACACGGAGTTACTTGTGCTGCCTTGGGAACAATGAGCAACCGGAGCACAAGAAGAATGTTTGATTTTTTGAAAATGAGCGATGTGTCAATGAGCAACGATAAGGTGAGTATTTTTGCTCATTCACAGTCGCTCATTTGTGTTACACGCTACGATATGTCAAACAAGGCCGGATGTGCATCACTAATGACGTGACTCCGACGACATATCGTTTGATATATTGTAGCGTGTAAAGCCCGCTTTAGGCTATGTGCGCACTTAGCATTTTTACCTGTGTTTCCGCAGTGTTTTGAACTGCAGTGTTTTAATGCCAAAAGGCATGCATTTTGATTTTCAAGCAAAGTCTATGGGAAATAGGGATTTCTTGTGCGCACTATGCTGTTAAAAACGCAGCATTTTAGTTGCAGAAAATTTGGCAAAAAATCAGCGTTTAAAGAAGCAGCATGTCAATTGTTTTTGCCATTTTGGCAGCGTTTTGCTAACATTGGAGTCAATGAGAAATTTCAAAACGTATTCTAAATTCTAGCGTTTTACATGCTTTTTTGATGCTGAAAGCATGCTTTTTGAACCAAATAAATGCATCTTTTTTTGACAAAATATTAAGGGCATGATATGTCCCTTTACACACACACACACATAGTCCGACAATTAAATTTATGAAATTCAAGAAATTACTGTTATTTTATGCATAAATATTAGCAAACAGTTATCATTGTAATAAAATAAGCCATTTTCTGTATGATTTTAATCATATTTGTTATCATTTTTTTTCTTTTTTTATAGTGTTTGTATGTTTAAACTTTATTTAGCATTGTATTTGTAGTCAAAACGCATCTGACTTTAAGCAGTGAAAAAGCATGTAAATCGCGGTAAAAACGCGGCTAAAAAGTGGTAAAAACACAACCGTATTTATAGCATTTTTATGGTCAAAAGCAACTTTGAAAGACAATTTCTGCCAGAAGATGCATTTAGAACTGCAAGTAACTCTACGCAAAGTGCGCAAATAGCCTAACATTTCTGCAGTCATTCCCCACCAAAACCTATGGGTATAAAAAAATGCTGTGCGCACACTGAATTTTTATATACCTGCGGATTTACTGGCAGAATTTCTACTGCGGAATTAATGTGCATGTCACTTCTTTTCTGCAGGTACCTGCGTTTTTTTGCCAGAGATAATGGTAAAAAACAGCAGGGACCAACCCGAGGAAAAACTGCTGCAAAACCATGGCAAAAATGCACTATTCTTCTTTCAACAAGCGCTATGGTTTAATTTGCATTAAGAATACAGCCTCTGTACCTCTTATTCTCAGATTTGTGTATGCCTAGTGGACTCTCTTAATGTGCATAGTTTACTTGTAGTTTCCTCCCAGCCAGCATAAATCATGACTACTACCACTATCTGTGTTGCGCGCGCACACTGACGTTATCATACTGTGGGGTTTGTGTGCGTGCACAGGTTTGGTATCCTCATGCATGTGCCATGCACATCTTTGTAGTCTATTATCTGTGCACGCTTTTTGATCCACGCATGCACAAAAGACCCAGTGCTTGTGTCTGGGTGCGCGCACTGTTTACACGCGCCATGCCCGTCCCTTCCGGGTTACGACACGCTCTGCTCTGACTCACCTTCTGGATAATGACATCCTCACGCAGTTTAGCATCCTGTGGGCCTGCCCAATTACTACATGCTTAAGGTAAACTTTGACCTCTGTTTGATATATTTGATATATATATATATATATACAGCCAAAAGGTCTAGCTTCCAATTGAACTTCAGCCCTTAAGAAAACCACTTGGTGTTGGTGGTGATACGCATGAGGCAGATATACCCCATTTTTTCTGTATAGGCCTCATGACTCAAATTACTATGGTTTAGCACCTCTACAGTCTCTTTATTTTTAGACAATTTTTAACTAGGCAGTGTAGGATCTAGGTCACACCAACTTATTCAGAACAAGTCTGGTACATTTAGTACGTTACACAGTATTTGTATATTTATATATTGTGGTCTACTTCATTAGCTGTGAGACTAGGCATAAGCTTCTCAATAGCTTGTTTTTGGTATTGCCTATGTTAATATGTTGTTATCATGTTTTTTATTTATCTATGTTAATCCCACTTGCATATGTGACACTCTAAAATTCTCTTTGGCCTCTCCATCTACATTTATTATATAGATGGCTTAGGGTGTACATTGAGGCATACATGTTTGTCAGTATTTAAATATTTTTAATGCATTTTGTTCTTTGTCCTTTTTCTGGCCCTTATTATCAATAATTATTTGCTATTTTTTCACATATATCTTTCTTCATATTTATTCATTTGTGGTGATCATGTATATGAGCATATCTTTTCTGTATTTATTGAATTTCTAGCACTTTTGGATGCAATTTGGTTTGAATGGGTTGGGCTTGTAAATGTCGAACAATTTAGGTTTCAAATATATTAAAGCTGTATAGTCATTATAAGAAAACAGTATGCAGCATCTTACTGGAACAGAAAAGGATAAAAATTACTTTATTAGGAATATAGTATGTACAAAAATCCTTGGAGACTGGCCTACACATTTCTAACCTTTGTGTTTTTTAATCATAACCTTCTTGTTGTTATGATTAAGAACCACACAGTTTCTAAATTTATAGCATTATTGCACCTACCATGTTTTCAGTTATATGAAATATATGTTTTTTTTAATATATTTTTCTATTCCCAATGGAATGCTGGATATCATTTTTCGATTGCACTGCTGCTTACTTCTCTGACATGGAATTCTAATCCATTCACTACTGATGATACATGGAGTCTTCTGTTTTCTCTGATTTGTGTGTGAGCTGAAATTTTTTACTTCTCTCTTTACTTATGGCTTATAATCATAGTAACACTAGTATATAAAACACTGGCATTTTCACACCAGTCTTGAAGAGCGTGCAGAGTAAAGCAGGATTTACACGCAACGACATCGCTGACGAGATGTCGTTGGGGTCACGGAATTCGTGACACACATCCGGCCTCGTTAGCGATGTCGTTGCGTGTGAAACGCAGGAACGACTGTTAACGATCAAAAATACTCACCATATCGTTGATGGTTGACACGTCGTTCTAATCCCAATTATCGTTGCTGTTGCAGGACGCAGGTTGTTCGTCGTTCCTGCGGCAGCACACATCGCTATGTGTGACACCGCAGGAACGAGGAACATCACCGTACCTGCGGCCGCCTGCAATGAGGAAGGAAGGAGTTGGGCGGGATGTTTGGCCCGCTCATCTCTGCCCCTCCGCTTCTATTAGGCGGCCACTTAGTGACGCCGCTGTAACGCTGAACGAACCGCCCCCTTAGAAAGGAGGCGGTTTGCCGGCCACAACCCCGTCGCTAGGCAGGTAAGTCCGTGTGATGGGTATTAGCGATATTGTGCGCCACGGGCAGCGATTTTCCCATGACGCACAACCGACAGGGGCGGATGCTTTCACCAGCGACATCGCTAGCGATGTTGCTGTGTGTAAAACCCACTTAAGATGTGTGAAATTCCTTAAGAGATGTGGCCTCAGTAATAAATTGTCAGAGCCGGACTGGAGTGGCTTAAAAATGCCAAAAGTTATAATAATTGTGAGTCCAGCAAATTAAATTTTGAAATTTCAAGTCAGAAAACAGGAATAAACATTTTGATAAATGATAAATAAGATATAAAAGAAAAGAAGCAAGGCATGATCAAATCTGAAACATGTCCCTTTAGATCTCAAGAGGCAATGATCATTTAAAAATTAATTCAATTTTTTAAAATGCTTTGATGATTTATTTTAATAAGAAATCATTTAGATTTTTATTGTCGATTACACAGATTCATAGCTCATATGGTAATGGTAAAGAAGTTTTGTTGCCTTAAGAGAGTAAATGTTATATTAATAGAGAAGATTTTTTTTATTTTCCTATGTCACTACATATATTTCAAAAATATAAATTAGAAATCATGCAATTTTAATACTGGCCTATAGGTATTACAGGAGACTCACAATTCCTGTTGCATACAAATAATTTTTCAGTAGTCTCATTTTCATTACTGACAGAATTACAATGAAAGGCAACTCCAATGCCCCCCTACCCTGCAATTTTCCATTTTTCCGGTTTCATTTTTTCCTCCCCTTCTTCCAAGATCCCTAACTTTTTTTATTTTTCTGTCAATCTAGCCATATGAGCAATTGATTTTGCATGTCAGGTTGCACTTTTGACTCACACCATTCATTCTGCCACATATTGTATTGGAAAATGTGGGAAAAAAATCCAAATGTGGAGAAATTAAAAAAAAAAAGTAATTGCACTGTTTTTTTTTTAAATACTATGTTCACTGTATGGTAAAACTAATCTAGCAATATGATTACCCAGGTCAATATGAGTTTGTCGATACCAAATATGTGTAGTTTTACTTTTATCCAAGTGGTGAAAAAGAATTCAGAAAATTTAAAAAAAAAATAAATATTGCCATTTTCCCAGACCTACAGCATTCTTATTTTTTGTGATTTATTGCTGTGTGAGACAATATTCTTTACCACTATTTTACCATTTTTCGGTAGATACAATGTTCAGATTGCCTATTATTCCATTTTAATGCAATGTTGCAACAGCAAAAAACAAAAAATTGTAATTCTGGCCTCTGCGTTTTTTCCCTGCTATGCCCTTTACTGATCAGATTAATATAATTTAAATTTTGATAGCCCAGGCATTTCTGAACTCGGCAATACCAAAAATGTGTATTGTTTGGGGGGGGCAGTAGTTGTTTTATTTTCAATGGGGCAAAAAGGGTGATTAGAACTTTTATTTCATGGTGTTGGCAATCTTTGTATAACCTAGGCACTTTTTCTGTAGAGCAAAATTTATTTTTTTAAGATCCTCTTAGAATCCTCTCAGAATTCTTTGTCATAAGGTCTGATGTTGAACTTCCAGTGACCAGTATGAGAGTATGTTTTGTTTTCAATGTTTTGTTTATTGATACATTTAAAACATTATAAAGTCAACAATAAACACTGCCTAGCCCTCTTAATTCAAGTCTCGCCTGTAGGGGAAGGCTCAGGGTAGATTGTGATATACAGTCTCTCGAAGATATGGTGGAGTAGACTAGTGCATGTCCGTCAACCTATTATCTTTATTATGCATATATTTTTTAAAGTTAAAACAAGAGAGGAATAGAATGCAAGGAAGAAAACATAAGATAAGTAGATGGAAGGTTGTTACTTTAAAGAATCATCTGTGAGTAATTATTAAAAAACTGGAACTAGAGAAAAGGAAAAGGAAGATAAGAAAAGAAAGATGGTCCAGTATTCATTCATCTGTAACCTTATATGTTTATTGTTCTATCCTTAGCTCGTTTGCCCTCTGCCTTGAGAATAGTAGCCCATGGGCATCTAGTTCCTCTGTCCTTGGTAATATTAATCATTCACCGGCCTCTGCCGACAAGGTTGCCAAGAAATAGGGTTTAGACCTGTAAACTTGCCAGGCTTTCCAAACCTGTGTGAAAGAGGGCATACCATGTTGTGTAAGAGCTGAGAGTTCTTCTGCATGGTAAAGTTGATCAATTTTCAGCAAAAGCTGTGGGAAGGTAGGTATATTTGTTGAACGCCACATTTGGACTATAAGAAGCTTACACGCTGATCCCACGAATATCACCAGTTTGGATTTGGCTCCATAATTGGTCCACATTGGGAGGTTCAAGAGTGCTTGCAACGGGTCAAGATGCACCGCTTTCTTCAGTCAGGAGGCAGGATGTTTTTATCCAAAAAGGCTGTAGGGTCGGTGTGATGGTGGGAAATGGGGGAGGTGTATCTTGCTGTACAGATTCCTATTTTAAGCTTGGTTCACGGTCCATTATTTGTACTGCTTCTGTGTACATTGTATTGTTTGTAAGTAATCACCCCCTATAGTGCAAGGTTATAGCCTCTTGAGGCACTTCCGTCCCTGGGTGTGGGGGGTGGTGGGCCTAGAGACCACCTACTGTAACATGTTTTTGCTTGCCTGGGGCATAGGCAGTCTGTTTCAGAACTTCAAGAGTGAAGCAGGAAGATTGAATCTCTGGGAAAAACTGGATTCTGAGAGAGACCTGGATATTTATCGGTTACCGGACTATATCTGTGTTTCTGGACTAATTTTACCCTCTGTTTTGTGGATTATTTTATGGACCATTTGATTTGCTTGTAATAAATGCTCTTTGGATTGTACCGCCATCTCTCACTCTGTTGATTGTGTGATAAGGGAGAAGGACCCCGTGACAACTGGTGGCAGCGGTGGGATCAACAGATCACAGCCTAATGGAAATCCACCAACAGAGTGAGTACAGAAACTGGACTGCTTCCAGTCTAAAAGAGAGAGCCAAAGATCTGAGCCTGAGATACCAGGGACTGAGTAAAGAAGCCTTAATTGATCTACTGGTGGGTGAGAGCCAGTCCACTTCCTCCCAGATGTCTGACGGATAAACACTGGGGACGGGGATCCCTGCCCCACAAGCCAGTGGGTGGTGTGGTTTGAAGAAGAGATGGCAGCTCTGGGCCCAGGTGTATCTCAGGAATATAAGGAGCAGGCTGCTCACCGAGCACAAAGGAGACAAAAAGCAATTGAGTCTGACAGAGAGAATAATGTGGGTTGGAGCGTAAACCCAGCAATCCGGGAGCCTGTACGGATCACCCGGGCAGACTTCAAGCCATTTGATGAGGCTTCCAGAGATGGGGAAGGGTTCTTCAAGGACTTGGAGCTGCAGTGTGTCATGATGGAGGTTCCCCACTCTGGCTGGGTGCGTTTGTTAGTGGGACTCCTGAATGGAAGCCTGGCGGAGGCTTATCACACCATTGACTTACAGAAGAACCGGGATTACAACATTGTAAAGCGGACTATCCTGTATTACCATGCCATCACCCCAGACTCACATAGGGGCACAGTTCCGAGACCTCCCATGCACCACAGGGAGAACGTTTAGGATGTCTGCCCATAAGATGTCCCAGGCATGTCGGAGATGGCTGGAAGCAGAAGACGCCTTCACTGTGGAAGACGTTATACAGGTATTTCTTATAGAACAATTTCTTTACAAGTGTCCTTCAGAAATACGGGAATGGGTCAGAGAACGCACGCCGTGCACCTTGAATAGAGCTGCAGCACTGGCGGATGAGACCCTAACTATCCGACTGCAATGGAGGCACTTCTGGACAATAAGCCACAGCCTGCTCCTGCACCCCTGCGCTCTCTGGTTATATCTGCCCCTTCACCCAGCAGCAGTCCAATGATAATCACAGCTCCAAATCCTGGGCCCCAATAGTTCCGACCACACCCTGGGAGAATCACAGAAAGGAGATGTTATGGGTGTGGACAACCTGGGCACCTGCATTACAGTTGTCCCACAAGGATTCGGAGGGACCCCCATGCACCTCTATCTCGTCCGGTGCATTTTGTGCATTCCATCCCACCTGAGGAAGAGTTACCACCACCTCTACCGGAGTGTACCGCTGACCCCTGCACCATAGATGCCTCTGTTGGAGTGTATGGCCTCCAGCCTTTGTCACCAGGTTCTCTTACTGCCTTCTCCAGAATTCCCATTCAAAGGAGTATGACGCAGAGGAGATGTTATCAATGTTGGCAGCCTCGGCATTTGCAAAAAACTTGCCCTGCTGGCCGATTGAGGAATGACCTTGCACCAAATCGACCTGTTCATTCTCTACAGCCGAACTACCATCAAAGGAAGCAATTACAGGAGGTTGTGCTGGATGGACAAAGAGTCACTGGATTTTGTAACTCCGGGGCATTTCTCACAATAGCTAATCCCCGAGTGGTTCGGCGAGAGGCGATACATCATGGACCAGGGATTGTTATTGAACTGGCTGGAGGAAAAAGGAGGAATATCTCAAAGGCGATTGTAGATCTGAACTTTGGCTTTGGGATCAAGCAATGTGTGGTTGGGGTGATGAGTGGCCTGCCTGCGGATATTCTCCTAGAAAATGATGTGGAAGATCTACAATGTCGATTTGTGGGTGCAGGAAACATAGTTTGAGTGAAGGATGACACAAAGGGAAGCTTGTCCTTCCATCTCTATCGCTGTACAAGGGACTACCTACAGCTTCTCCATCCAATACAATTGTGGAAGCCAACACCAGAATGCTGATAGACTATCCACAGCCAAGCAACATAGACTTAAGTGAGATGGCCAGAGGTCTGTGTAGACCTCATGGCATGCTTACTTATTCAGAAGAAGGGAGAGGTTGTGATGGTGGGATATGGGGGAGGTGTATCTTGCTGTACAGATTCCTTTTTTAAGCTTGGTTCACGGTCCATTATTTGTACTGCTTCTGTGTACATTGTATTGTTTGTAAGTAATCACCCCCTATAGTGCAAGGTTATAGCCTCTTGAGGCGCTTCCGTCCCTGGGTGTGGGGGGTGGTGGGCCTAGAGACCACCTACTGTAACATTTTTGCTTACCTGGGGAAATAGGCAGTCTGTTTGAGAACTTCAAGAGTGAAGCAGGAAGATTGAACCTCTTTGAGAAACTGGCTTCTGAGAGAAACCTGGATATTTAACGGTTACCGGACTATATCTTTGTTACTGGACTAATTTTACCCTCTGTTTTGTGAATTATTTTATAGACCATTTGATTTGCTTGGAATAAATGCTCTTTGGATTGTACCGCCATCTCTCGCTCTGTTGATTGTGTGATATGGGAGAAGGACCCTGTGACAGTCGGACATGTCCACCACACATGTAGATAGGGTCCCCTATCCCCTTCACATCTCCAACATTGATCTGAGGAGGATGAATTCCAGGTGTGAGACAAGGCGGAAACAATGTACCATCTCATAACCACTTTATACGAGTTCTCCTGCACTTTAAA
This sequence comes from Anomaloglossus baeobatrachus, assembly GCF_048569485.1. Taxonomy (NCBI): domain Eukaryota; kingdom Metazoa; phylum Chordata; class Amphibia; order Anura; family Aromobatidae; genus Anomaloglossus; species Anomaloglossus baeobatrachus. The sequence goes on from NC_134354.1 coordinate 601,139,776, forward strand.
GGCCCTGTTACACGCAAAGACATCGCTAACGAGATGTCGTGGGGGTCACGGAATTTGTGACGCACATACGGCCTCGGTAGAGACGTCATTGCGTGTGACACGTACGAGCGACTGCTAATGATGCAAAATACTCACCAAATTGTTGATTGTTGACACGTCGTCCATTTCCCAAATATCGTTGCTGGTGCTGAATGCAGGTTGTTCATCGTTCCTGAGGCAGCACACATCACTATGTGTGACACCCCAGGAACGACGAACAACATCGTACCTGCGTCCTCCAGCAATGAGGTGGGCGTGACTTTCATGCGGCTGCTCTCTGCCCCTCTGATTCGATTGGACTCTTGCCGTGTGATGTTGCTGTGACGCCGAACGGACCGCCCCCTTAGAAAAGAGGCTGTTCGCCAGCCACAGCAACGTCGCTAGGAAGGTAAGTATGTGTGACGGGTACTTGCGATTTTGTACGCCACAGGCAGCGATTTGCCCGTGACGCACGCACAACGGGGGTGGGTGCGATCGCTAGCGGCATTGCTAGCAATGTCGCTGCGTGTAAAGTCCTCTTAACACAATGTGATGTCCCATGTGAAACATTATAAATTTGGTTAACCTGTGCATCTGTGAACGAAGTATTCAGGTCCCTTTCCCACCCCAACAAATATGCTCTTCTTACTACCAGTTTTTTTGGTGAGCACGGCATTTATAGATTGGAGAGTATCTTTTGGGGGGTTTTCATCTGTGCACAAAAGGATTCAAATGCTGTTAGAGATCTATTATAAGAAGTCTGTGTTGATAGTGGTTGAACAATCTGTTTTATCTTCATGTGTTAAAGGAAAGTAAGCTTAGACAGGAGGGGGATCTTACATATTTCCTTTAAGGAGACTAGGGAACCCTCAGTTATAAGATCAACTATAGGAATTTTCTCATTACTCAGACAGTCGGATTTTGTGGAGTTTGCAAGATCTATGCACGCATCTAATACGTACGAGACCCGAGTTAAGGGGGAGAGACGAGGCCAAGATCTCACAATTTCTATTCCAGCATTTTAAGAGTGCCTTTGTTAATCCATTGATGTATACTCTCCTATCCACGGGAATGGGAAGTGAGAGTAGCAGTGCTTGAAGAGGGGTTGGGGACAGGTATTCCTCCACCGATATCCACAAGTTACCTAATGGACATCTTATCCAGTCCACTGTTCTAGAGAGAATATCTGCTTGATAATAAATGGAGATATTGAGTTGTTCCATGCCCCCTTTACCTTTTGGGAGACTTACTGTATGAAAGCTAATTCTCGTTTTTTGTTTATTTCAAAAATAATTGGAAATTTATGAATTCCCTTTAGAAAGAAATTACATGGGAACTGAGATAGGTAGTATTTGAAAAAGTTAAATACATTTAGGCAATATGATGCTTTTTATAACATTTTTCCTGCCCATCCACAACAAGAATGGTGCCCTCCATGGAAATATTTAGGTGGCAACTTTAGGTAGAAGGGGTTTTAATTGAGATCAAAGAAAGACTTGAGGGATTTGCCAATTTTAATACTAAGGTATTATTATTATTATTATTATTTATTTATAGAGCACCATTGATTCCATGGTGCTGTACATGAGAAGGGGGTTACATACAAAATACATATACAAGTTACAGTAGACAGACTAGTACAGAGGGAAGAGGGCCCTGCCCTTGCGGGCTTACATTCTATAGGATTATGGGGAGGAGACAGTAGGTGGGGTGTAGGTGGGGCGGCAGCTCCGCACGGTGGTGGGGCGGCAGCTCCGCATGGTGGTGGGGCGGCAGCTCCGCACGGTGGTGGGGCGGCAGCTCCGCACGGTGGTGGGGCGGCAGCTCCGCACAGTGGTGGGGCAGTGAGGTCATTCAAGGTTATAGGCATTTCTGAACAGATGAGTCTTTAGGTTCCGTTTGAAGTTTGCAAGTGTAGTAGATAGTCTGACGTGTTGAGGCAGTGAGTTCCAGAAGACTGGGGATGTTCGGGAGAAGTCTTGGAGGCGGTTGCATGAGGAGCGAATGAGAGAGGAGGATAGAAGGAGATCTTGGGAGGACCGGAGATTACGTTTTGGAGTGTAGCGAGAGATTAGTTCAGAGATATATGGAGGAGACAATTTGTGGATGGCTTTGTAAGTCAGTATTAGTAGTTTGAATTGGATACGATGGAAGATTGGGAGCCAGTGAAGGGACATGCAGAGAGGAGAAGCGGGGTGGTAGTGAGGCGAGAGGTGGATCAGTCGGGCAGCAGCATTAAGGATGGACTGGAGAGGGGCGAGCGTGTTAGCAGGGAGACCACATAGGAGGATGTTGCAGTAGTCGAGGCGGGAGATTATGAGAGCATGCACTAGCATTTTTGTAGATTGAGAATTGATGAAGGGACGGATTCTGGAAATATTTTTGAGTTGAAGACGACAGGAGGTGGTGAGGGATTGAATGTGTGGTATGAAGGACAAGGCAGAGTCAAAGGTCACTCCGAGGCACCGAACTTTGGGTGCTGGGGAGAGCGTGATGTTATTTATTGTAATAGATAGATCAGGTAGAGTGTAGGTGAGATGGAGGAAAGATGATCAGTTCAGTTTTGGCCACATTGAGCTTTAGGAAGCGAGAGGAGAAGAAGGAAGATATAGCCGATAGGCACTCTGGGATTCTGGACCGCAGAGATATGACATCTGGGCCAGAGAGGTAGATCTGAGTGTCATCGGCATATAGGTGGTACTGGAAGCCATAGGACTATATGAGTTGTCCCAGGCCAAATGTATAGATAGAAAAAAGTAATGGTCCCAGGACAGAGCCTTGAGGGACACCAACAGAGAGAGGACGGGATGAAGAGGTTGTGTGGGAGTGGGAGACACTAAAAGTGCGGTTGGAGAGGTATGAAGAGATCCAAGAGAGGGCGAGGTCTCTGACGCCAAGGGAAGAGAGGATCTGTAGTAGCAGGGAGTGGTCAACAGTGTCAAAGGCTGAGGATAGGTCTAGAAGTAGGAGTATAGAGAAGTGGTTGTTAGCTTTGGCAGTAAGTAAGTCATTTGTGATTTTTGTCAGGGCAGTTTCAGTGGAATGATGTGGACGGAAGCCGGACTGTAGGTTGTCAAAGAGAGAGTTAGAGGAGAGGTGGGAGGAAATTTCAGCATGGACATGCTGTTCCAGGAGTTTTGAGGCGAATGGGAGTAGCGATATGGGGCGATAGCTGGCAGCAGAGGTTGGGTCGAGGGAAGGTTTCTTTAGGATGGGTGTGACTGTTGCATGTTTAAAGGCAGAAGGGAAGGTACCAGTTGTTAAAGATAGGTTGAAGAGATGGGTTAAGGCTGGAATTAGGATAGTGGTGAGGTTGGGGAGGAGGTGGGTTGGGATGGGATCACGTGCGCAGGTGGTGAGGTGCGCTTTTGAGAGAAGATGTGCAAGCTCTCCTTCGGTGATAGTGGAGAGGAAGTTTATGGGGGAGGAGCAGTGGTCTGTTATATGAAGGGGTTGTGGTGGTTGAGCAGAAAAGACTTGTCTGGTTTGGTCGATCTTTTCTTTGAAATATGTGGCAAATTCTTCTGCGGAAATGAGGGAGGTTAGAGGGGGCAGTGGTGGGCGAAGGAGGGAGTTGAAAGTATTGAATAACTGTTTGGGGTTGTGTGTTAAAGAGGATATGAGGTTTCTGAAGTATTCCTGTTTAGCCGAGGTAAGGGCCAAGCGAAATGTGTGAATTGCATTTTTGAATGTGGTGAAGTCTTCCTGGGAGTGCGTTTTCTTCCAGCGCCGCTCTGCAGCCCTAGACACTTGCCGCAGTTTTTTAGTGAGGATGTTGTGCCAGGGTTGTCTATTGATTTGTCTCACTCTGCCGTGCACAAGGGGAGCGACTGAATCAATAGCTGATGTGAGAGTGGTGTTGTAGAAAGTGGTGGCACGGTTTGTGTCGTGCACTGAAGTTATGGAGGACAGTGGTAGGATAGAGTCAGAAAGGGTGTGTATGTTGACGTGTGCGAGGTTTCTGCGAGGGTGTGATACGTGCTGGACAGGAGGGGCAGGTGAGGAGGACAGAGCAGAGAAGGTCAATAGATGGTGGTCAGATAAAGGGAGAGGGGAGGTAGTGAGGTTAGATAGAGAGCAAAGACGGGTGAAGATAAGGTCTAATGTGTGTCCATCTTTATGGGTGGCAGAGGTGGACCACTGAGATAGACCAAAAGATGAAGCAAGGGAGAGGAGTTTGGAGGCTGCTGACTGGCGGGTGTCAGTGGGGATGTTGAAGTCACCCATGATGATAGTGGGAATGTCAGCAGAGAGAAAGTGTAGAAGCCAGGCAGAGAACTGGTCGATAAAGGAAGTGGTAGGACCTGGGGGTCTGTATATGATGGCCACTTGGAGGTTTGAAGGAGAATAGATGCGGACAGAGTGCACTTCAAAGGAAGGCAGGACAAGGGAGGGTAAGGGTGGGATTGGATTAAAGCTGCAGTTGTTAGAAAGAAGGAGGCCCACTCCTCCACCTTGTCTATTGCCAGGGCGAGGAGTGTGGGTGAAGTGAAGGCTGCCGTAGCACAGCGCAGCAGGGGAGGCAGTGTTGGATGGTGTCAGCCATGTTTCAGTGATGCCCAGAAAGGATAGGTTGCTAGAGGTAAAGAGGTCGTGAATGATGTGCAGTTTGTTACAGACCGAACGGGCATTCCACAGCGCTCCAGAGAGAGTGGGCGGCGGAGTGGGTGAGAGGGGGATGGGTTTTATATTGGAGAGGTTGCGGTAGTTACTAGTAAGGGTGGAGCGATAGGGGGGTGGTAGAGAGCAGTGTCCCATCTGGGGGGGTCCAGGATTGGGAGATATGTCACCAGCAGTGAGGAGAAGTAGAGAAAGGGAGAGCAGGTGGGAGAAGGAGAGTGGACGGCATGGTCTGCGTGTTATTAAGAGAGACCTGAGATTTAGGAGCAGGTCAGCAGATGAGGACAGGTGGGGAGGTAAAAGGGAAGGAGAGATGAATATTTGTTTGGCGAGTGCTGGCGTTGGGGGATAGCGAAGGAGAGTGAGGAGGAGTGGAGCAAAGACTGTGAGGGCATAGGTGAACATGGTGAGTTTAAGGTTTACAAATGGAAATATGATAAAGTGTAGGGGAAAAAATGCAAGTGACAAACAGTTAAGGAGGTAACGCTCACCTTCTGGTCACTTCTGGGACATTTCTGGAATATTTCTGATTGCCCACTTAGAAAATCCCACTTAACAAATCACACAGACCAATGGTATGGTATGTAATATAGCTTTATGGCCACTGGAAAGGAAATAAAGTTTGGAGGGATTTAATAGTATTACTTGGGACGTTGATGCCTAAGGCCTCTGATCTTGACAGATTTATCTTGAAGTTTGACCAATGACCATAAACTTCTAAAATTTTCATTAAGGCAGGGAAGCCCCTCATGGGTTGGGACTTTATTACCAACAAGTCATCTGCAAAAGCAGCTGATTTATGATGTGTCCCTTGCAAATTCACCCCCATAATTTTCTGACTCTGTTGTATGGAGCTTATTAGGGGTTCTATTCATTACCATAACAAAAAGAAGAGGAGGGAAGGGGCAACCTTGCCTTGTTCCATTTTTTATGTCAAAGGGGTCAGTGAGGGTATTGATTAGTTTGATCCTAGCTGTGGGATGTGTATACATTTGCATTATTGTCCATATAATGTCGAGGGGGAAATAAAATATCTTTAATGTTTCCCGCGCGAAAGTCCAAACCACCCTATCAAATACCTTCTCGGCATCCGTACCCAACAGCACTAAAGGTAAATTGTGGATTTTGGCAAATTAAATGAGGTTCAAAAGATGTAGTGCATTGTCCTTTCCCTCTCGTCCTCTAACAAACCCGGTTTGTTCTAGTGAAATTAAATCAGAGAGGATTACTGCAATTCGATTGGCAATTAAACTAGCAAAAATGTTTAGACCCACATTTAGGAGTGAGATGGGTCTATAACTTCCACAACACTCTGGGTCTTTCCCTTCTTTGTGTATAAGAGATATATGAGCCTCTAGTGCTTTTTTGGAGATTGGGTCACTGAGAAGTAGTGCATAAGAAGTCTTGAGAAGGTGATTTCCCAGGATTTCAAAAAACGTGTTATAATATACCATGGATAAGCAGTCTGGGCCTGACGCTTTACCTGTGGGACTTTTTGACCAGATGGACTGAACCTCCACCCGAGTGAAAGATTTAGATAAGGATGCTTGTTGAGAGGTAGAAAGTTTTGGGAGATTAAGTCTGGTGAGGTAACTTTGTATGCTACATTTCCTCCTCTCCATTTCCAATGGGGTCTCTTCCTGGTGAATTTGATACAGATCTGAATAGAACCATAGAAATTCTTTTGAAATTTGGGCATAATCTTGCGTGCGCTGGCCTTTGGGAGTCTTAATTGCATGGATAAAGGTGCGAGCTTGCCTTTTTTTAATTAGTGATATCATTAATTTTGAAGCTTTATCGCCATGAAAGAACATTCGATTTTTCCAGCTGCAGTAAAGTTTGGCCGACTGTTTGTTGAGTAGGTCTATATTAGAGCCACTCTTTTAGCAGTTAATTTTTCTAAAGTCTGCTGAAAAAGAGACTTCTTATGCTGAAGTTCCAGTGTGGTGATCTCTTCACAGAGATTTTGTAGCTGCAATTTCCTTTGCTTGTTGAGGTGTGAGGAAATAGAGATCAGCTCTACCCTTATGACTGCTTTGTGCGCTTCTCACAATATCGGGGCTGCAATATCAGGTGTCTCATTCACTGTGAAATAGTTACAAAGACACTCAGAAACGTGTTTTCTGTTGTCCTCTAAGGAGAAAATTGATTTGTTCAATCTCCACGTACGGTGCAATAGATAAGGTTTTTGTAACGGGAGTCTAGCAAAGACCAGAGCATGGTCAGAGTATGGCGTTGATTGACTTTCGGTATTCACAACGTTAGGGAGAAGATATCTAGGTAAAAAAATGTAGCTATTCTGTGATATGATTTGTGAGGATGCGAGAAAAAGGTAAAGTCTTTGGTTGTTGGATGCTGGTAACGCCAAATATCAATCAAGGATATAGACAGAAGGCTTTTTATCCGGGAGAGATCTAGGAAGGAGACATGGCTCTTTTTTGCAGTGGAGTCCAATTTAGGCTCCAGAGTAAGATTAAAATCCCCACATAGTACAGGGGTGCCTTCTAGAAATGCCTGGAATTGTTTGATTGTAGACAATAGCCAGCGAATCTGTTTAATATTTGCAGCATAGAGGTTTCCTAAGGTACCATCGACCCCGATTCGATAGTCCAAGAAGCGACAAATGACATCCCTTGGTGGTTCCTGTGGAGACACGGGACTCAGTGGGCGCTCTCGTCCACTAAAACCCGCCGCCTTTAGAAAGACAGCGTGGCTCAGGGCTCATCCCAACCGAACGCCGTCCTCCTTAACCGTGGGCGTAACACTACTCAGACAACACAGGGTGAGGGAACCACAATAATTAGACTTTATTGGATCCCCAAACAATTAACGGCACATAACACATAACCCGCAAAACACAAATGTAACAGGCAACAGAGTCTCACCCTTCCGCTGGCTCACCAGGGATTTAGAATGTCCATGCCTCACAGGTTCCAAGCTGTCTGAGGTCTGCAAAGTCTGTAACAGGTGACTGAACTGTCCCAACCTGAGTGTCCTCCTTAGGTAGTCCTGGTTTGATGTTAAAATCCTGGCAGCCGGAGTCGAAATCCCTAAGCTGTGGATATGGTCTCCAACCGGATCCGGAGTCCCTAGATTGAAGCCATAAGATATCCTGATCCTCTAGTCAGCTCCAAAGAGCTTAGACTGGATCCATCAGCATCCATCAACAACCCCTGGTGGCTTAAAGAAGTCCTTTTTATAGCCACAACCTTCCACTTGGATACACTGCGTCCTCATCGATTGGTTGGACAAGATCACCTCTCCCATTGGATGAATCTCAAGCTGCATAGACAATGTTCATTTAAATGATATGGGTAGAAAGACTGAGGGTGTACATGTAAACTGGGAGTCACCGACTAGACAATGGCTACTAAGGTAATTACATTATCAATACACAACTACAATACAATGGTTACTGGAAATGTCTGGAGAACAATACGTCTAGCTTTCAGTGGCCAACATAATTACATTGAGTCAACAAGAGTCTTGTAAAAACAATGAGGGACTTCTCCCCCGTCTATAGACAATCTATCATGCTGTCTGGCTGGATTTTAAGAAACTTTAACCCATGAGAGTCCATGTCGTCACAGTTCCTTTTTTGTAGTTCGAGGTCTCAGCGATCTATGGGCTCTGACCAGTTACACTGGTGGCGGGGGGGTCAGACTCCAGAAGGTTAGAGAATATAGTTTACTGTGCCGAAACTAATGCTTTGCTTGCTACCAATTCCGGAAGGCCTTTTAATCTGAGGTTGTTTCGCCTTTCCCTATTTTCATGATCCTCCAATATGGCTGGATTTGGTTAATATTATCTTCTTGATTTTGTAGACAAGAGATGATGAAGTTGAAGTTAATGCTAATGCTGAGGCCTCCAAAGTTTCTACCCTTTGGCCTATTTGGCCGATATCTTGTTTAATGTCTGAAAAATTTTTTACCACTTGTTCCACAGCTTTGGCAAGAATCCGCTTAATAAAAGATCTGGAGATGGAGAGGTCTTTGGTGGCATTTTCTCCCTCTATGTCACTATCCTCATCTGAATCTTGGACATCTTTAGTGGTTAGAGTGTGAGGATTATTAGTTGCGGCTTCTGCTGTAGACAAGTGCTTCTTAAGAAACTTATCGACATCTGCCTGGGTGGTGGTCGCAGCAGATTTAGATACTATGCTGGCCATTTTGTTGCCTATTTTGACAATTATGAAGCCTTTTGCATGTAATATTTTTTCAGAAAGAATGGGATTTCACTTCATTACCCCCCCTGCGTATTGTGAAGAGAGATATTTTGCTCTTAGTTGCTGTGAATACCGCATTAGATTCCACCATTTTGCTTTCCTGTATCCATAGAACACTGTTGCCATAAGTAACAAACACAAAATTTTGAAAACATATATTAGACACATGAGGCTTTCATGTGATGTAACATTTGTTACCATAGAAACAAAAAAAATTACAAAGCCAAAGACTTTTCAGCAGGCCCTCGTATTTCACTGACAGCTCTAGTTTCATAGAGCCAAAGAAGAGAGGAGTTAGATGGAAAACAAGCAGATGGGGAAGGATATTTATTATGGCTCACCTTGATATACTGAGTACCTGTACTTTGTTTGAATAGTCATGCTTTGCTGACAGTTTCTTTAAAAAAGTGCTTTGGGCCTATTAAATAAAGATAAAGAAGGTTTAAAAGGTTTATCATATTCATAGTTTCTTAGTAATGAGGTAAGGTTAAAATTTAATGTATTTCATCTTAAACAGATATTTAGGAGGGGGAAGCAATATTTAGAATGGTCTATAAAAATAAATAGTGAAAATGTGTTCCACATATAAAAAACAGAAACTACTGCCTCCACCTGTGAATACTACTGCTTCCACCTGTTGTCTTTGGTTTTACCCAGAAATATATGAGATAGGATGATGAAACTTTTCATTTATTCCACATACTCTCCACTGTTGTCAACACACTTCTTACATCAGTATTCCAAGTTCTATAAGCCTAGCAAAAAGAAGGATTTCAGTTGTACCTCAAACCAGGCATCTGTAGCAGCCATGATATCAAAAGTGTAACATTTGGTACCTTTGAGGTGTTTCTTCAGGTTTGGAAATGGATGATAGTTGGAGGGAGCTAGATTTGGTTAATAAGGTGGTGGTCAACTAGCTGGAAGCCAAGCTTTGCCAGTTTTGCACTGGTCGCTTGTGCAGTGTGAGCGGAGTCGTTGTCTTGTAGGAACAAGATTCCTTTGGACAGCCTACCGCAGTTTTTTGCCTTCAGAGCAGCCTTCAATTGGTCCAAAAGTTTAATGTAATATCTTGCAATGATGGTGGAACCTTTTTGAACCAACCACCAGCAGCACACCCTCCTTATCCCAGAACACAAATGCCATCACCTTGGCTGATTTTTGCACCCTGAACTTCTTTGGATGAGGAAAACCATGGTACCGCCACTCTTTTGACTGTTTCTTGTTTTCAGGGGCATACAAATAAGTCCAGGTCTCATCAATAGTGACCAATCAATAATGGAAGTGCTTAGCAGTCCGAAAACGCTGATAAAGGAACCGGAAAGTTAGCAATCACCTGCTTCTCTGATCTGTTGTAAAAAATTTGGGGACCCACTTTGCAGACAGTGCACTCATGTCCAAATGTTCATGAATAATGACAAAAAAACACGTTCACGGTAAATCCCCATTATGTCTGCTATTGCTTTAGCTGAAATTTGTCGATTCTCCAGTATGTCGTTGTGCACAGTATTGACGATCTCAGGAACAACAACCACTCTCAGTAGTCCAGGACATTCCTCATCATTCATGGAGGAAGGAAGGAAACCAACCACAACAGCTTCAGTGCCGGACAAACTTTATTTAAGTTGCAGGTGCATTATAAAAATAGCGAGATGGGGATCCTGCATCTCGGTTCCATCTCGCTATTTTTATAATGCACCTGCAACTTCAATAAAGTTTTTCCGGCACTGAAGCTGTTGCGGTTGGTTTCCTTCCTTCCTCCATGGATGTATTTGGATCTTCTCCTTTCCCGACCAGCACGCTCTGACCGGACTGTCTCTGAGCTGGGAGCTGCCTCCTTGATACGTGGATTTACCGTATAAGGTAACTTGGATGATTTGAGTGGTGCAGGGTTCACTTCTATTGCTGCTACATTCCTCATCATTGCTGCTAAAGTGGCCCATTTTAAATTTGGCAACAAATTTCTTAACTGTGAAATATGAATGGCATTGATCCCCCAATGTGTGTGACATATCACCATGAATATCCTTTGCGGACTTTCCTTGCAGAAAAAATAATTTTATCACTCCTCTGCTCTCAGTTGCTGTGAATATCATATTAGACTCCACCATTTTGTTTTCCCGCGTGAGTAGAACACTGTTGACTTAAGAAACAAACACAAAATTTTGAAAACATATATTAGACACATAAGGCTTTCATGTGATGTATCATTCATTCATTACAATAGGAACAAAAATAGATCACAAAGGCAAAGACTTACCAGCAGCCCCTCGTAAAAGGGTTGGGTATAGATTCAAGGAAACAAGCAGATAGGAAGTTATATTTAAATGGTTAGCCCCCTCATGATGCACTGAACCACTGTAATTTGTTTACAAAGAAATTGTGCTGACAAAATCCATTTTAAAATGACACCACATTTGCCACTTTTTTTACTCATGGCAGACATTGAAGACACAAAATATCTTGACATCAGTTGCATACTTCTGACAATTTCTTACTTTGTGAAAAAAAATCCCAATAAAAACTACACAATACTTTGCATTTATTTTCCTGGATGCACAGTTGATCAACAGCATTGTTGATCATGTTTTCAAAGCAGTTTAAACGAAGATAAATTGTATCCCAAAAGGACACTCCTTGGCAAATGTATTTATATAGTAGGCAATAAAATTTTTCAATATATAAACACAGTATGAACAGATATTTCTGTATTGCTTCCTATTGTACACCAAAACTACTTAAACAGCATCAACATAATTTCCATGAACCTCCTGATCATATGCTACAGCACTAAGCCAAACATTAGCAAGCTAAGCAAATAAAAAGCAAAGGTTGACAGAATCTTCTTCTAATCATAAAAAATGCCTTTGAAATTATTAACTAGAAATGTCACATTAACAAAAAAAAACATTTTTTTTAATAGTGGTATACTGATAATGGTAAGACTGTTAACACTGGTGTAAATGTGATGTTGGATTGTAAGGCGGGCTTTGCACACTATGACATCGCAAGCCGATGCTGCGATGCCGAGCGCGATAGTCCCCACCCCCGTCATAGCTGCGATATCTTTGTGATAGCTGCCGTAGCGAATATTATCGCTACGGCAGCTTCACATGCACTCACCTGCCGTGCAACGTCGCTGTAGCCGGCAAACATCCTAAATGTTATGTAAAAGCACCAAAAAGACAACTGAGTAGATTTTGAAAAACACATATCTTTGAATTCACATGGGAAGACTGTGATGAGATGCCATTGCCTGGTGCTCTTGATTTAAGTCGTCTCACATCTATATATAACAAGTGTCTGAATTTGTCTCTTCGATCCTGATTAACCATACAAAAAGAAATTCTTCCTTCTTTTGGTCTTCTGCTCAATGTGCTCCTGTGGGCATTGTTCTCCGTGGATTGTACAGATTGCACAGAACTTGTCACTGCTCCTGAGCTGAAGCTGTTATTGTATTTCTTAGTGTTTTTATCATAGTGTTGTCATTTATTTGGTGATGGTTATCTACTACTAATCACTGATCTTGGATTGTATGTTCACTGTGAAATTGTGTTCCTTTTCTCGACCCTGGCTTGTCCTTGATTACAAATGTGTCTTAATTCTTTTGCTTCTTGGTCTGTCCTTTTCTTCTATATAAAACATACTAAAGTTATATAGTAACCTTAGGGAATCTGGTGTCATTTTTTTTTTTTTCCGTTTAACAAGGATATTTATTAGGTTTAACAAATAACAAAACACAATTTACAAAAGGAGTTATCCTGAATTTTAAGTGGTAAAAATAGCAAACAAAGAATGGGAGAGACCTAATCTGGTGCCTTAATCAGGTTGTGTAGTTATACATATTAGAAAATGACAGACATCCCAATGTAACAAAAATATTTAGACTGCATTATGATAATGCTAATATATTGTTTATTTTGTTTTACTTCTAACCTACTACATTCGGTAACATTTTCAGTATCATTGTCATGCACTGTCCGGTTCTGCACACGCGGATTTCTATAACAGCATTGGACTCTGTTCACATTGCAGAGTCCGACAGGTTTATCTTAAGGGCTCAGCTCTGCTTGGTATCGGCTGAGTTTTTTCACTGGTCCCAGCTGTGCAGGAGTTAATCCTTTTTGGAGCAGTGTGCTACTAAGATCCAGGCTGCTAATTACCATTTCCAGCTGGTCTCTTCCTATTTAAGGCTCGGGAGTGTAGCAGGAGGCTGTCGAAGATAGCATCGGCTATGCCGATCTTAGTAGTTCTCAATTCATGCCGAACAACAGTTGCTTTGTTGTGTGGTGTGAACATTCCCCTGTTGTGAGTTTTTACCTACCCTTTTCTTTATTTCCCAACTACACATGTTTACTCTCCTTGGTGTGTGAGTGCAGTGTGTAGGAGATTTCACTTCCCTTCTCCGTGTCTTCTCAGTGGGGTTTTGTTTCTGGATTTCTGACCCTCTCCCAGGTTTGGGCCGAGTAAGATCAGGGCTCGGACAAGAGACAAGGCCAAGTTGGGGACCTGGACCTCCCTACCTTCAAGGGTACCCCCAGGGTAAAGGTGAGCTTAGGTGCCCCAGTCTTAGGGCCAGCTTAGGAACCCCTGGTCTGTCAGAACCATTCCCATGACAATCATTGATGCTTTCCACATTGTGACTTGAAGATTGATTTTAATAAAATTGTTAAAACACCTTGAGATTTGACTTTTAATACATAATGTGTACGTAACTTTCATTAGCAGGAAATTGAAAATGTATTGGAAAGTTGTTTCAAATAAGTAAATGTTTCAAATAAATCTGATAAACTGTGCTATATCTAATGCAGGTAGTGTAGGACAGATTCTCTCTTTGGTACAGGCCTGCAGGGAAGGAGAAGATATGTTGTCAAATATATCAGGGATATAAAGAACAATAAAGCCTCATTCACAAATCCTTAAGGACTTGCATAAGATATTACGCAGTATAACAGGAAAGCAATAATTTTTTTGCATGCAATATTTATGCATTGTAGTTTGGTATTTCCTTAAAGGGAATCTGTCAGTAACATTTTTAACAAGCAAGTGGAAGATAGTAGTGCAAATAGAGCAACAATTGTCATTAGCTCATCAGCATTCCAAGGGAAATACTGTGGTTTATTTCTTAGTGCAGTGAACTGACAACTCTAGGACAGTTCCTAGGCAAGTAGTGATGAAGAGGTGGGAATTGTCCGCCTTTTCTTTACAAATAGTTTAATAAAAAACTAAATTAAAAGCCAAGAGTAGCATAGGGACACCAGGTCTATGCATTTTAAATCCAGTAGGAACTCTTAATCATGACTAAGCATGTGTCCCTATTAGTGATGAATAGACTCGCAGATAACTGTGTCTAAACGGGTTAAAAAAAATGGTTCCAGCTTGGTTTTGGTCCCGGATATCTGGCCAGATGTATAAGTCTATGGGTCCAAAATGCAGTGATTAAAAATGGTGGTAGAAGGGATAGGGGTATAGGCACAGGCGCATTATACTTACCGAGGCTCTGGCGCTGTTCTACCTGCTTCCAGGCCACTCATTCACTGTGGTGGCTGCTCACTACCTTCATTGCATATGCACTGCTTTACACGCCTACCGACGTCTGTTATTAGTTGGAGTCAGACGCGTCCCCACCCTGAGTGTCAGCGTGTCAGCTGACTGCTTCCAATCACAGATGCTACGTGCATCTATCATGATATAAAAATTAAATAAATAAAATATTTGGCCTAAGGTCCCCCATGTTATGATAGCAAGCACAGATAAAGCCTATGGCTACAGGCTGCAGCCCCCAGCTGTGAGCTTATCTTGGCTGTGTATCAAAGTAAGAGGAACTGCATGTGACTGTTTTTAAGTATTTAACCCTTTAGTGACGGAGCTAATTTTCACCTTAATGACCAGACCAAATTTTGCAATTCTGACCAGTGTCACTTCATGAGGTTATAACTCTAGAACGCTTCAACGGATCCCGGTGATTCTGAGAATGTTTTTTCGTCACATATTGGACTTCATGTTAGTACCAAATTTAGGACAATATTTTTTGCGTTTATTTATGAAAAAAATTGAATATTGGCAAAAATTTTGAAAATTTTGCAATTTTCAACTTTTGAATTTTTATACCGTTAAACCAGAGATTTCTGTGACACAAAATAGTTAATAAATAACATTTCCCACTTATCTACTTTACATCAGCACAATTTTGGAAACAAAATTTTTTTTCGTTAGGAAGTTAGAGGGGTTCAAAGTTTATCAGCGATTTCTCATTTTTACATCAAAATTTACAAAACCATTTTTTTAGGGACCACATCACATTTGAAGTGACTTTGAGAGGCCTAGATGACAGAAAATACCCAAAAGTGACACCATTATAAAAACTGCACCCCCCAAAGTACTCAAAACCACATTCAAGAAGTTTATTGACCCTTCAGGTGCTTCACATGAACAAAAGCAATGTGGAATGAAAAAAAGCAAAAATTAAATTTTACCTAAAAATGTTGCTCTAACCCAAATTTATTCACTTTTAGAAGAAATAACACAACAAAATGGACCCCAAAACTTGTTCCCCACTTTCTTATGAGTGCGCCGATACCCCACATGTGGTCAGAAACCTCTGTTTGGACAAATGGGAGGGCTCGGAACAGAAGGAGCAATATTTGAATTTTGGAAAGCAAATTTGGCTGAAATAGATTGCGGGCACCATGTTGCATTTACAGGTCCGCTAAGGTACCTAAACAGAAGAAATCCCTCACAAGTGACACCATTTTGGAAACTAGACCCCTCAAGGCTTCTATCTAGGGGTATAGTGAGCATTTTAGATCCACAGGTACTTCACAGATTTTGTTAACGTTACGTTGTCATATTGACAATTTTAATAATTTTCTCAAAAATGTTGCTTTAGCATCAATTTTCTCACTTTTTCAAGAGGTAATTCCAAAAATTTGACCTCAAGGTTTGTTAACCACTTTTTTATGAGTGCGGTGATACCTCACATGTGGTCTGAAACCTTTGTTTGGACAAATGGGAGGGCTTGGAACGAAAGGAGCAATATTTGAATTTTGGAAAGGAAATTTGGCTGAAAAAGATTGCGGGCACCATGTCACATTTGGAGGACCCCTAAGGTACCTAAACAGCAGAAACCCCGCACAAGTGACCCCATTTTGGAAACTAGGCCCCTCAAGGAATTTATCTAGATGTTTGGTGAGTACCCTGAACCCCCAGGTGCTTCACAGAATTTTATAACGTTGAGCCATGAAAAAAAAAAAAATAAAATTTTACCACAAAATTGTTATTTCAACCAGGTAGCTTTTTTTTTTACAAGAGTAAAAGGAAAAAATTCAGCATAACATTTATTGTGCAATTTCTCCTGAGTTTGGTGATATCTTTTATGTGGTGGAAATCAACTGTTTGGGCGCATGGCAGGGCTCGGAAGGGAAGGAGTGCCATTTGACTGCAAAATTGGCTGGAATCAATAGCGGACGCCAGGTTGCATTTGGAGAGCCCCTGAGGTGCCTAAACAGTGGCGGTCCCCCACAAGTTACTCCTTTCTGGAAACAAGACACCTCAAGGCTTTTATCTAGGTGTATAGTGAGCAGTTTGAATCCACGAATACTTCACAGAATTTGATAAGCTTAGGTTGCCATATTGAAAATTTTCATTTTTTTCACAAAAATGTTGCTTCAGCATCAAATTTCTCACTTTTTCAAAAGACAACAACAAACCGTGGACCCCACAGGTTGTTATCCAATGTCTTATGAGCACAGGGATACCCCACATGTGGCCAAAAACCTCTGTTTGGATAAATGGGAGGGCTTGGAATGGAAGGAGTACCATTTGAATTCTGGAAAAGTTGAGATAAATTGCGGGCACCATGTCACATTTGCAGGGCCCCTTGGGTACCTATACAGCAGAAACCCCCCACAAGTGACCCCATTTTGGAAACTGGATTTTATTCAGGAGTATAGTAAGCATTTTGAATCCACAGGTACTTCACAAAAATGTTGCTGTAGCAACAAATGTCTCACTTTTAGGCTATGTGGCCATGATCCAGCGACACGGCGTCCAGTACACAGTGTCAGCCTCCTGCAGAGATGTGAGTGTTGTCCATGGGAGAACGCAGCTGCCCATGCCCACGATTTGGGTTCAGGCTGCTGTGGAGCTCTATGCTACCTGCAGAGAACACTCATCTCCGCAGCATAAATTGACATGCTGAGGCTCGGGAAGCTGCGCCACATGTCAGTGTATGCTGCGGAGAAAAGAAGCACAGTGGGCACGGGATTTCTAAAAATCCTTCCACTGTGCTTCTACTGCACAACGCAGCGCTATGGACGCAGGGAAAACACTCTGCGCCCAAAACGCTGCAAATCCCGATTGTGGGCGCACAGCCTAAAATGCTACAATGGATGAATGGATAGATGTCAAACAAATATAATGTCCCACCCCCTGCATATTCTAAGCTGGCGCCCTTTAGTGCCTTTCATGTGGCACTAAAGGGTGCCTAGCCTTGTATTTAGCCCCCCAAAAAATTAATAATTAAAATAAACGACGTGGGGTCCCCCCTATTTTTGATAGCCAGCTAGGGTAAAGCAGACAGCTGTAGCCTGCAAACCACAGCTGACAGCTTCACCTTGGCTGGTGATCAATTTGGAGGGCTCCCCAGGCGTTTTTTAAAAAAAAAAAAAAACGTGGGGTCCCCCCCAAATTAGATTACCTGCCAAGGTGAAGCGGACAGCTGGGGTCTGGTATTCTCAGGGTGGGAAGAGCCATGGTTATTGGACTCTTCCCAGCCTAAAAATAGCAGGCCGCAGCCGCCCCAGAAGTGGCGCATCCATTAGATGCGCCAATCCTGGCGCTTCGCTCCAGCTCATCCCGCGCCCTGGTGCGGTGGCAGACGGGGTAATATATGGGGTTGATACCAGCTGTAATGTCACCTGGCATCAAGCCCTGGGGTTAGTGATGTCACAGCATCTGAACAGATACCCGACATTACTAACCCAGTCAAGTAATAGAAAAAAATAAAGACAAAAAAAAAATTTATTTGAAAAAAAAACTCCCCGAAACATTCCTCTTTTACCAATTTATTGAAAATAAATAAATTTCGGTCGCTGTAATCCATTTTGGAGGTCCCACGCCGACTCTGGATCTTCTAGAATATGGGGGGCACGTTCAGGGAACGTATCCCCCATTTTCTGGAAGAGCAAGCTCTCCATGAGCAGTGTGGGTGCAGTAATCTGAGAATACTGCACTCACACTGCCCCGGTCCAACCTAGGGCAGAGTGACCTGCAGTAACCTTATTCTAGAATATGAGGGGCACGCTCACAGAACGTACCCCCATTTTCTAGAACAGCAGTCTCTCCATGTGAGGAGTGTGGCTGCAGATTACCATACTCACCCTCCCCCGGTCCACAGTGCAGCAGCGACGTCAGCATCCCTGCTTGCAGGGATCCAGCTGACAGCCGCTGTCTGCGCATGCGCCGCCAGCTTTCAAGAAGCAGGCGGCGTGATCGCAGGGACGGAGCACCAGCAGACAGGTAACGTATGACCGGGGTCAGGGGGAGGACATTTCCCTCCGATCTGAAATGTTTGATCATTTCAGATCGGAGGGAAATGAATGCAGAGCCGCCGGCGGCGGGAGTTTTCAGCGCGCGTCGGCGCCATCTTGGATTTTCCGGAGGGGGGGTAGGGGTGGTGGGGGGACTCTCCGGTACCGGGGGCTTTGGGGGCACTAAGGGCTCATATTTATTTCTCATCTGACATGTTTGATCACGTCAGATGAGAAATAAATCAATTTTACCGGCAATTTTTTTTTTTTAATGTTGTCGCCGGTATACGGTGTATACCGGCAATCGCATTAACGGGGTTCAAAAAAAACACCCCGATTCATAATCTTGGGGGTCTCAGCTACCTCTGGTAGCTGAAACCCCCGAGATTTTTCATCACTGGGGGGCGCTACAAGCTTTTTCCGGCCTGACGTCTCAAGACGTCGGAACAGAATAAGTACCCTGTTTTTCCGACGTCTTGAGACGTTAGGCCGTCGCTATGGGGTTAAATAAATAATTGTAAAAAATGGCTTGGGGTCCAATGTTGATACCCAGACATGATAAAGCCCGACAGCTGGGGGCTGATATTCTAAAGCTAGGGAGACCCATGGTTATTGGGCCTCCAGCCTAAAAATAGCAGGTGCCCAGAATTGTTGCATCTATTAGATGTGATAATTCCAGCACTTTACCCGGCTCTTCCAGATTGAGCTGGTGCGGTAGCAATCGGGGTAATAAGGGGTTAATTTAAGCCCACAGCAGCTGCTAAGCCCTAGATTAGTAATGTGAAGCATCTATGAGACCCCCCACCCATTACTAATCTGTAAATTAAAAGAAATAAGCACAACCACCGGAAAAAACTTTTATTTGAAATGAAAATAAAACAAAAACATCTTTCACCAATTTATTAACCCCCAAAACAATTAGGTCCAACGTAATCCACACGAGGTCCCACGGCGATTGTAGCTCTGCTACTTTACATGATCACCTAGTGCACACTTCAGGCAAAGACTGAGCAGCAATTAGCAGTCATGTCTCTCAGGTAACTTGTGGGCACAGCTGGAGGTGAAGCGCAATTCTTTTTTAAGACAAACTTCTGAATTGCCTCACCTACTGTATCCGCACCTATCCCTTGTAGAATGTGAGCCCTCGCGGGCAGGGACCTCTCTCCTCCTGTTCCTGTTTGTGTTTTGCATTGTTTATGATTATTGTACTTGTCCCTATTATGTACACCCCTTTCACATGTAAAGCGCCATGGAATTGATGGCGCTATAATAATAAATAATAATAATAATTATTATTTTTAACCACTTAGATAAAAGTATACATGTTTGGTATCTACGAACTTGTACCAATGTGAGGCCTTATATGATCACATCAGTTTTACCATACAGTGAAAACGCTAAATAAAATATCCCAAAAACAATTGTGCAATTGCACTTTTTTTGCAATTTCACCACACTTGGATTTTTTCTCCCATTTTCAAGCACACTATATGGTAAAACTAATGAATTTGTTTAAAAGCACAACTCATCCCACAAAAAACAAGTCCTCAAAGGGCAAAATTGACGGAAAAATAAAAAAGCTAGGGCTAAATGATCAGATTTGATGCTTCATGAGCTTTCGGACCAATTAATAAAGAAATTAACTTTGGGGTTTGCATTGCTATGCCCCCTTGAACAGAAATTATAAGGTGCACACGTATAAAACATGATTGCTGCAGCTTGTGATGCAAACATTTCAGGTCACCTGACCACAGCAGCCTATTATGAACTTTAATGATCCAGTTTCTGGTACAATGGTGATATCATTGTTAATGAAGCAGATTCAGGAAGGTGACAGGTAAATGTGATTTATTTTTACAAAAACTACCCCCAATAGATCCTTTTGCCAAACAATCTCTTTACAGTACGTTAATTACTCTTTGTCTGCAGTACTTTAATTATATTGGACAACTCCTGTAAAGGGAACCTGAACCCATGATCAACGGTAAGCATGCATTAGGCACTAGCTTTATTTTTTCAGCCATGTGTGACTTTGACACAGTGAGAAATTTCAGAGAAAAACATAATTTTGAATTTACCAGAACTGAGTCATTTAGGAGATTAGTCAGAGAGGTGTTTCCACAGCAGCTTCTCCCCATCTTCTGACAGTGACTGAATGGACTATGGAGTGTGCTTGTATAGAGAGAGACCTGTGACTAAAGGAGAGCGGGTAGGGAGATGCCACCAGGGACCCATTACTACTACTAGTCTATCATTTGGCTCAGTGTCCAGCAAGTATGTTTTTCTCTAAAGTGATGCAGCATTTCAGAATTAAAAATATATTGCCAAGATCATACAGCCAGTGCCTGATACATGCTGCCTGAATCAGCTGTGAGGTTGCCTTTGAGCAGCTTTCTTTATTATAGATGGTAAAAACAGCCCCTCCTATTTACATAAATAAATGTGTGTATTCACCTATATGTTTACATGCGGCAGTTCAGCCTCACCACACCAGGATTTTCTCAAACTTGTAATAAAACTGAGATATCACATTAGAACATATAGGTGAACACATTGATACACACATAAACACACATGCATCACATACATGTATGTGCAGAAACACACAGACATGACACTTAGAAACATTTCAGACATATAAATACACATATACAGTTAGGTCCATATATATTTGGACACTGACCCAATTTTTTTTTTTTTTACCTGTTTACTGAAACATATTCAAGCTATAGTTATATAATGGACTTCATTTGTCAGTGTCCACATTAAAATTTTCATGAACGGTTTAGGAGTTCCAGCTCCTTTACATGTGCCACCCTGCGCACAAAAGTAATTGAACAATTGACTCAAAGGTTGTTTCATGGGCAGGTGGGGCAATTCCTTTGTTATTTCACTCTCATTTAAGCACATAAAAGGACTGCAATTAAGATGAGGTGTGGCGCTTGCATTTTCAAGTTTTTGCTGAAAAGTAAACATGCGGTTCAAGAAACTCTCTATGCAGCTGAAACAAGCCATCCTTCATCTCCAAAAACGGAAAAAAAAATCTGAGAAATTGCTACGATATTAGGAGTGGCTAAATCTACAGGTTGATACATCCTAAGAAAGAAAGAAAGCACTGGTGACCTCAACAATGCAAAAAGACCTGGACGCCCATGGATGACAAAAGTGGTGCATGATCGCAGAATAACTACCATGGTGAAGAAAAACCCCTTAACAACATCCAACCAGGAGGTAGATGTATCAATATCCAAATCTGCCATAAAGAGAAAACTGCATGAAAGAAACTACAGAGGGTTGCTGCACTGTGCAAGCCACTCAAAAGCCTCAAGAATTAGAAGGCTAGACTGGGCTTTGCTAAAATAATCTTAAAAAACCAGCACAGTTCTGGAAGAACATTCTTTGTACAGATGAAACCAAGACCAATCTGTACCAGAATGATGGAAAGAAAAAGTATGGCGAAGACATGGCACAGCTCATGAAACCACATGACATAATCTGTAAAACACAGCGGAGGCAGTTTGATGGCTTGGACATGTATGGCTGCCAGTCTGCGTTCTGCCTGCCATAAGGAACGCACGTTTTGAAAACGGAAGCGGTAGATTGTGACCATGAGGGGAGGGAATTACTACCCCTTAAGTAGAGGAATTTAGCACGCGCATCAGACTTATGGACCTGATGCCACAGTGAAAGGCTGTCACTGCAGGCACCTACTGCCTAGAGAGCCTTCCTGGTACCATTGTGTGGAAGGAGATTTCATTGTAATTCCAGCACCTAATGGGGGGGTACAGAGTATCAACTGGACCCACATAAGGACCACACAGGACCTTTATCTTATGGAGAGTACAAACAACGAGAAGATTGATGGCCTAAACAGATTAGAGATAATTTGATATATCTATATCCCCTGATGAACCCCAAGACGTTGGGGGGAAACGCGCCGGGATCAAGTTAGTCCTGGCAGGATAAGTACTAGGACCACAGGTCCATCATCTTTTGCCTAGACCCTTATTCTCATGTATCTTCCCAGTTTCATAGCCATATAGGCAATTTGTAAAACTGTGATTTGAAATCCTTAATTTGCACATGAGATTTGGGTTCTTTTTCGTAATTGTTATGACTTATGACACATGACTGTTATGCACCACTCCACAATTCACTTGGTGGTGGGCTAGGATCAGGAGTAGTAACAGGGGCGGATAGGGCTAGCCGCCGAGGAACGGGGGGCACCCAAAAAATTAAGGTGCTTTTGACCTCCGTTGTTAGGTAGGGAATAACATCAGGGATTATCAGACCCCCTATCTCATCCTCATAACTATCAGCATATTAATTCAATACAGTAGGCGGTGCACACCCCTTGTCCCCTGTCCTCCTTCAAGACCTTATTCAGTTATCACTAAGCACGACTTGTTGATGTCCTTACTTCTGGATATTATTCCAGAAATCAGTATTATTTTAGTATTTTAACAGTATTAATAAAAGTGACGTTTTAGAGAGTTTTTTCTGGTTTTCAAGTGATCCTCTATTCTAATATAATTGAAATTGGTTTATGGCTGCCAGTGGCACTGGTTCCCTAGTGTTATTGATGAGGTGACACAGGACAGAAGCAGCCAGATGAATTCTGGGGCTTTCAGAGACATACTGTGTGCTCACATCTAGCCAAATACAGCCAAACTGATTGGTCAGCATTTCATAATACAGATGGACAATGACCCAAAACATAAAGCCAAAGCAACCCAGGAGTTTATGAAAACAAAGAAGTGGAATATTCAATGGTCAAGTCAGTCACCTGATCTGAACCCAATAGAGCCGCATTTCACTTATTAAAGACTAAACATCTGACAGAAAGACCCACAAACAAACAACAACTGAAAACCACTGCAGGAAAGGCTGCCAGAGCATTAAAAATGAGGAAACACAGCTTCTATGATGTTCATGAGTTCAAGACTTCAGGCCGTCACTGCCAACAAAGTGTTTTCAACCAAGTATTAGAAATTAACTTTTTATTTCCAAATATTTAATTTATCAAATTGAGCCCTTGAAATGAAGGGATTGAGTTTAAAAAATGCTTTAGTTCCTCACATGTTTATGCAGTCATTTTGCTCATCCCACTGAATTAAAGTTGAATGTCTGTACTTCAACTGCATCTGAATTGTTTTATTCAAAATCCCAGTGGTAATGCTCAGTGTGAAAATAGTTGTCTCTGTCCTAATATATATGGACCAAACTGTATGTGCATATTCATTACACATGGACTTGACCTCTCTGGAGATGATTGCACATGACACATACTGCCCTAGACAGCAATGGGGCCCCTATTTGCTATGTTCTCCTTCCTATAGCCTGCACTTCCATCCTCTCTGTGGTGCAGCCTCCTTTCTTCTTGTGGTCCAACTGCTGAGCTCTCTTGATGCTATTGCAAGGCAGAAGGCAGGAGGGGGAGAGCTCAATATTAATTTACACAGGAGGGGAGGCAGAGAGAGCAGTGGCCATAATGTAGATCAGCATCACTGCTTTGCTGAAGACGGTGCTGATGGGAAAGCCCCCTCATCTGCTCTAAGAGAACAGACATTGGTTCATATCTAGACGTAGTTTTTCTGGAGGTGAATCCTTCTTCTGACTCAAGGCCTGTTGGGTCAAATCCTCTGGTGGTCCTGAACAAGCTTGATTATTTTCAACCTTTATCTGCATCCTATGGATGAAAATACTCTTTAAATTGTGATGAGGGGATGGAGGGGCATTATTCCAATTGAAAGTGGCCCCTTATATCTTGGGCCTCATAGAACCTATGTGGATGGAGTCTATGGATGATATGACCCTGACTTGAGGTAAAATTAAGGGGAAAGTAAATAAAACCTTGAAAATCCATAATCTCTTAATAAACAATCACCCAAAAATAAAAGGATGGCCAGGGCGTAAGGTGCCACAATCCCTAAAGCACCCACACTATTTGGTCTAAAAGGGGGCTTGCTAATGTAGTACATAATTTTGAAATAAATAGATGACCTATTACTCTCTGACAGAGGTGTGACTTGAAGCATATCCCAAAGCAGAATCTCCAACCAAGGATACCAACTAACATAAATCTGTATTGGGGTTGTCCACTGCTTGGCCAACTCCTCATTCCCCATTTTTGGCCCCATTAAAAAAAAGCTTATAGTTCTCTCCCATGCCGGTGTTTTTCCAGTGGTTCCACGTCCCACGTAAAGTTTTGACAAGCGGTGAGCAAGCAGTACCATTCTTGGAGGCTTGGTACTTTTAACAAGCAGTTCGACGACTCAGATAGGCTGCACTCATGTATCGAGTATAATGGAAGTCAATGGGGAACTCAAGCATTTTTCCTGAAAATCATCAGAAAAAAAGCGGGAGTTCCCCTTTGGTTTCCATTGTAGTCGATACATGAGTCGAACCCGTCTGAGCATCCAACTACTCATTAAAAATACTAAGCACCTGAGCATGGTAGCGCTTGCTCATCACTAATTGTGACATTGACACAAGCCTTGTGCCCAATCACCACTTCTCTTTCCCCACTGTTGGGAGTATGAGTAATTAATAGGAAGTGAGAGCTTATGCTTGCCACTCACTTACTGTTCATCACTTATAAGTCTGAAGATGGGGGAGAGATACCAGAGGTAATAGGGGGCAGGGTTTGTATGACATCACAACCTCACCTGAGCCCCAGAAATGCAAGTGCTGTCACCACTGGAATATTGTTGACATAGGAGATGAGTATTAGATTTTTATTTTATTGGAGCAAACGTAGTGGACAACCCCTAAGTAATAGCCTTTTGATATGGGGCAAAAGTACCTTTCGGACCCTTTAGTCACCAGAGCTCTGGTGCAATTTCAAAACCTGCACCTACTATAGCTACAGTATAGGCTGCTTTACACACAGCAACATCTCTAGCGATATCGCTGGTGAAAGCACCCGCCCTCGTCGGTTGTGCGTCACGAGCAAATCGCTGCCCGTGGCGCACAACATCGCTAGGACCGTCACATGTACTTACCTGCCTAGCAACATCGCTGTGGCAGGCGAACTGCTTAATTTATAAGGGGGCGGTTTGTTCGGCGTCACAGCGGCATCACTAAGCGGCCGCCCAATAGAAGCAGAGGGGCGGAGATGAGCGGGCCAAACATCCAGCCCACCTCCTTCCTTCCTCATTGTGGGCGGCCACAGGTACAGTAATGTTTCTCGTTCCTGCGGTGTCACACATAGCGATGTATGCTGCCGCAGGAACGACGAACAACCTGCGTCCTGCAACTGCAACGACATTTGGGATTAGAACGACCGGTCAAAAATCAACGATTAGGTGAGTAATTTTGATCGTTAACTGTCGTTTGTGCGTTTTACACGCAACGACGTTGCTAACGAGGCCCTATGTGCGTCGCGAATTCCGTGACCCCCAACGACATCTCGTTAGCGATGTCGTTGCGTGTAAAGCTCCCTTTTGTCCCTGCTCTCTGGTGCAAAGACACATGGACTTCCTGTGTCACCTTGCTGCATTTTGCATACAGATCTGCAATAAACTTAAAGCCATTTTTACATGTCCATGCCAATATTATTCTGAAATACTGATGGTAGTAAGTAGCAAAAATTTTAAAAATCACATTCTTGGAAGAAAAAAAACTTTTTTTTTAACTATTATATTGATATTTTTTTATCTCTATACAGTGATATTTCAAATTTCTTGTTTTTTTTATTTTAAATCAGGGCTCCAGACCACATGATGATTTACTTTACATTGCTGTAAACTAAAAGGACATCTTGCAAGAAGTATATTCAATGAAATCTTTTGGTTTCTAGGAGGTTCCATTAAACTGTGAAATTTTTATTCAATTGTTTTTCTTTAATTTCAAGTTAATTGTGATGGTTGTGAAAACTTCTCAGGCCTTGCAACACTTTTCTACAATGAAATCAAGCTCTTTTTAATTCAGCACTTACCATTCTGGTATTGAGCTAACCATATGGCATCTTTTTTATCTCAGGTGTGTGAAGCATATGGTAATTAAATATTTATTACTATTTATTGCATAATTATACTTAATACACAGTCATCAGAATGTTCAAAGTAGTTGTCTGTAATGTAATATTTACTATATGATGTTTATTAGTGATTATTTACCGAAATAATGACAAACAATGAATGCAACGTTGTCATTTTTATCTTTGTCATTGTAAGTCATGATCATTATATTTTTATTTATTGACATTGCTGGTATTCTTTAGACTTTATGATACATTTATTAAGCCTATAGAAACCTTATATGTTAACTAATAACATATGCAGAATTTGTTTTGCACAGTAATGTTTAGTGAAAAGTACTCCTAACCAGTGATATGCGGATCATTTGAAATTGGAACTGCTAAATGTATTCCACAAACTTGATTTATGGCAAATATATTTGCATTGATCTCAGCCCTGGAAAGGGGGAGAGAGAGACAAAGAGAGAAACAATGAGAGAGCGCGAGATCTGTAATCTGCCTAATCCTTTTACCTTGTGAATCTGGAGATGGAATTGAAATTTGTCTTGCATACTGTCTTAAGGCCCCGTCACACTAAGCAACATCGCTAGCAACATCGCTGCTAACGAACAACTTTTGTGACGTTGCTAGCGATGTTGCTGTGTGTGACATCCAGCAACAACCTGGCCCCTGCTGTGAGGTCGTTGGTTGTTGCTGAATGTCCTGGGCCATTTTTTAGTTGTTGCTCTCCCTCTGTGAAGCACAGATCGCTGTGTGTGACAGCAAGACAGCAACAACTAAATGTGCAGGCAGCAGGAGCCGGCATCTGTGGAGGCTGGTAACCAATGTAAACATCGGGTAACCAAGAAGCCCTGTCCTTGGTTACCCGATATTTACCTTTGATACCAGCCTCCGCCGCTCTCACTGCCAGTGCTGCCGGCTCCTGCTCTGTGCACATGTAGCTGCAGGACACATCGGGTTAATTAACCCGATGTGTGCTGTAGCTAGGAGAGCAGGGAGCCAGCACTAAGCATTGTGCGCTGCTCCCTGCTCTGTGCACATTTAGCTGCAGTACACATCGGGTAATTAACCCGATGTGTGCTGTAACTAGGAGAGCAGGGAGCCAGCGCTCAGTGTGCGCTGCTCCCTGTTCTCTGCACGTGTAGCTCCGTGCGCTGGTAACCAAGGTAAATATCGGGTTGGTTACCCGATATTTACCTTAGTTACCAAGCGCAGCATCTTCCACGCGGCGCTGGGGGCTGGTCACTGGTTGCTGGTGAGCTCACCAGCAACTCGTGTAGCCACGCTCCAGCGATCCCTGCCAGGTCAGGTTGCTGGTGGGATCGCTGGAGCGTCGCAGTGTGACATCTCACCAGCAACCTCCTAGCAACTTACCAGGGATCCCTATCGTTGTTGGGATCGCTGGTAAGTTGCTTAGTGTGACTGGACCTTTACATACTGCCAGTCTTGCATCCACCTGTGATCAACCGGGAACCACTGATCTCCAATGATCTAGTGGTGTACGAACCACCACTAAACAAAATATGAAAATCCACTTGATAAACTCATAGAATGTGAAGTAATAGTTGCTAGGCATGATGGGGATACCTTCTCGGCTGCACAAAACAACATTAGCCAGCTGTCTGATGCTTCATCAATGTATTAAATGATTATTAAACTTTTTATTTTTTTTAATCATGAAAAAAAATTGAAAGCCTCAGAACTAAGCTGCATAGGGGTTACTGCCGGTCAGTGGTAGGTATGGAATTTCCAGGCTGCAGTGACCCATGTTGTGAGACATTTCTCAGAATGCAGCTTCATAAAATTTGATCAATGTTATGGGACATTACTCTTTGGATTACGTTGGAACTTCCAGGAATTATTTTTCACTAATAAATTGGTGAACAAGGAAGTGTAGTAGAGTGTTTATTCCCTAAATGAATTATGTTGGAATGTCTCAGATTTTTTTTTTTATTCAATAAATTGGTGAATGAGGGCATGTGGTTAAGTGCATTTTTTTCACTCTTTTTCAGATTAGTAATTGTGGTGTCTAGTAGATGCCTCTCCTTTACCATTGGGCTTGATGCAAGTTAATAATTCACAGCTGACATCAACCAAAAGAGTATTACCCTGATTGCCACCAAACCAGGATGATTAGAAACAGTTGGGCACAGCACCAGAATTGGCACATCTAATGGATTCATCACTTCTGTGGTGGCTGCGGGCTGCTATTTTTAGGCTTGGAGGGGCCAAATAACTATAGCCCCTTCAATCCTAATAATTGCAGCACTCAGCTGTCGGCTTTACCTTGGCTGTTAAGGAAAAAGAGGGGGGACACCATGCTTTTTTTAAATTATTTAAAAAATAGGTTGCAATCACCTCTATTTCTGATAGTCCGCCAAGATAAAGCTGACAGCTGAGGGTTGTTGCCTGCAGTTGTCTGTTTGACCTGCGCTGCTTATCAAAAATAAATGGGAACCCACATCTTTTTTATCTTTATTGTTCACAACAGTGGAAGGCTACTTTTGCATGCATTAAAGCTTGTTGATTTGCTGCACTGCAGCCTTTCAACAAACTTTATTATCGTGTAAGCAGTACCCTAACACCGAACTCAGACACAGACTGTTTTTTAAAACTGCATGTTGGGGTCCAGGTCTCGGACTGCCGGTATCCGGTGCAAACTCCAACATTACCATTTGTGTTTGTTCATACATAATTATTTGTTTTTGCTAATGTCTACAACCCTGATTTCATTTTATGGGTCAGCACCCCACAGCCTTGCTTTTATTGCATGGGACAGAAGCCCACAGCCCTGCTTTTATTGTATGGGTCAGCACCCCACAATCTTCTATCATTGTATGGGGACCACAACTAGACTGCAATAATCATTTGAACATAATAAACAAAGGAAAAAAGCTCATTCTTGACAACGTCTGAGTATTATTCTCTGTCTTACAAAGCATATGCAAAACTTGTATGAAGCTTACCTACTAATCTGAAGTGACCTTTCCCTGCAAGAGCTTTCCATTATTTTTTTTGCATAAAGTTTGTGTAAATGCTGTTTTTTTTACATTCAATTAAATACCACATATAATGTCATAAACACCATCCGATACAAGTATATCTGGAGTATATCTGCTAAAACTTACTGGTTTTTGAAAATATAAACTAAAATTTGGCAAATTATAGCCCTGTGGTATATGCTACTTAGATTAAGTTAGTCTTTAGTCTATGTTTACAGCTACTACATACTAGTTACATACTATGTGCCGTAGATTAATAGCAAGATTTTCCAGACCATTTCCCCTTTATTGATAAGAAACAACCATTTTTTCATGAGAATTCATGCCTTTGTCAGATTAAGGTCAGAAGCTATTTAAAAGATATACCTTTATCTATGGGGAAAACATCATGTGCAATAGTTTTTGGGTCAAAGTACACCAGAATTCTTCCACTTTTACCTTATTAAGTCCTCATCCTCCATAAATCTCAGCATTCCATCACTCAAGGGGTTATATAGTAAGGGGAAAAAATAAATATCACTAGCTGGGATGTTGTCCCACCGGAATACTGTTGTCTTTTTTTACTTGAAAAAAACATATTTTTTTTGCTGATCTTGTACAGGGGGCATGGTAGAGTCAGACTGTCCCGATTCATGAAGAGATGCTTGTCTCTGGTGTACATCTCCTCTTTGACTGAAATAACATTTTTGGAGTGCAAAATTCAGCAGCTTGTTGTATACTACATGTGTTTTGGTGTTATGTCCCTGCCACAATAATTTCACCTACTTCAATGGAGCTGCAAGAAAGTAGCGTGAAAACAGAAAAATTCACAAAATTGGGTGCAACAGAGTTGGCTCAAAAGCTTGCAACTTTTCAAATCTTTTATGATTGAAAGCTTTGATGAATCAGGTCTTAAGTGTCATATAAGTACATTTTCAGGAATGATTTACTGTTTACTATGCACTAATATACTTATATTTAACATTCTAAGGAGCTTACATAACAATCTTGTAGATTTGTATAAAAATGGGAATAGTGCATACATTATTTTTTACTGGATTCTATTAAATTAAACATTTTGCTTGTCCAATGAAGAGAGATAAACATTTTTTTTCCATCTTCAAGCAATTTATTGGAATATATGTAAATTATTTTTTCTAAAAATATCTATTATACAAACTTTAATTAAATAAATAATAATGCGTTTTAACTGGTAAATTTGACATTTGTGTTGCCATGTGTGATTTTATACCAGAAAGCACAAACTTAAGCTATTCTATGATTGATTTCCACATGCACTTGAATGGACAATCACATTTCAGCAAAGACCAACAAACCCGTTTTCCACAGCCTGTGTCATTGATGGCCTTTGCTTATATAATGCATTAGATCTAATGACATACAGAGCAATTACTCCCATGTCAACAAGCCTTTCAAAAGCCCTGGTGTAATTGATGACTTTTATTAGATTTTTGAAGCTCATGGTGATAAATCTAGATTTAAACCATACATAATCATAATACATATTGTAATATATATTCTTATATTATAGCACGTAAATAACAATCTAAGTTATTTTGGTTTTCAGCATGGCTCAGGTTAAATGAAACAGATCCAATTCTAGATTCTGCTAAATGAGTACTTCCCTAGTGAGTTCAATTTTCTATTGACACTATTAGTCTGTGCACCTGGAGTTATAGCACTGAGTTAAATTGCTTAATTAACATGGTGAACTTTGTTATTTTGTTTTGACAATAAATGATTGGCCTTGGTACCTGAGGCAAAAGGAGATAAACGGACTCTTGGTTTGCATAAAAAAAGATAGAACATTAAGCCTCTTCTACATATTATATTGTCAATGTTCATACCCATAATTCTTAATTGAAATGGTTTGCCTTTTTGGTAAATTAACAAAAGAATATAAATGTGAAATCAAAGAGCAGTTTACAAAATGCAAATCTATATTTTAGTTGTATGCAACTTGATTTTTTTTTGTTCCACTTTTCTAATAAAATTCACAAATATAAGATACAAATTGAGAAACATCAAAAACTTCCCGATCTATTAGATTGCAACTACTGTATATTTCAGTTATGAAAAAAATATAATATTTTAAATCATGCAAAATGTAAAAAATTGTAAATGATACCAAAAGATGTTAAAAATTAACTAAATTGATAAAAATAGTTCAGTCTAAGTTTCTACAGTATTGAGTATTTTACACTGTAGTTGTCCATATCTAATAAAGTCAGCTAATTGAAGCTATCAGGCTAGGCTCTCATACTTCACAGGTTACTCAATGCACTGATTTGCTTCCCAAAATATATCTATATCTTGTGTATTTCTAATCTAAACACAATACGTGAAAAGGCAATGGAAGCCAAGATACAGAAGTGTCCACCCTTACCATACTGCTTTAATAGGTTTTCTCTTTTGTTATGACTTTGCTTCACATATAATGTATAGACATTACACCTCAAGAGCTCTTATGATTTACAATTGTTGAATTTGGTCCTTCTTTGCAATTAAGTACCTTTGACTCTTCAGGAAAGATATTCTACAAAATGTTTGCATAGTGTTGGGTACATTTTTAAGCGTTCATCCTGAAAACTATTTGTGAGGCCAGAAAATAATGTTGGACAAGAAGAACTGGTTTACAATCTCTGATGACCAAGTTAATCCTACAAGTACTTGATGGGTTGTAGTCAGGCTCTGGTCGGCAACTCATGTTTTCCCACTACAAACTCCTCAAATCATATCTTTATTGACCATGCATGCTGAAACAGAAAAGGGACCTTCGCAGCGGCGTAGCTAGAGTTTCAGCTCGGGGTGGGTGAAATATCTGAGTGGGCCCTTCCCTAATCAGGTGACCATAATAACTACGGTGATGCAGCCTAATCATGGGTATATATAAACCTGAGCAGATGACACTAATATTACTTCTGTATGCTAACTATATAGTGGTAGATATCAGTCCTACAGGACATACAAGAGATTACAGAACAGTTACAGATAGTGACTTACAGCTTATGTTCTTTCTGATGTTCACTTTTCTCGTATTTTCCATTTGAAAACCAAAATGACAACTTCTTCCAGCCACAACTCGTCTACAGAAGTTACAACAAATACATATCTGACTTCTCACCTTTCCAGGATTGTCCCCATTTATTCCTAACCTGAACGAACTCTTCATGCTGCTGATACCTCAATACTGAGCTGGGGCTGCCGTATGTGTCCATATTACTGCCCCTGCTCTATGCTACAATAACAGGGCTCCTCTTACTGACCCACATAGTAATGCCACCACTGTGCCCCTTACATGGTAATAATGCCTCCTTTGTGCTCTATATATGGTAAAATTGTTCACTAGAAAATATTAATGCCCTTTGCAAGTACGCTAGAAAAGTGTCCACATTTTGCTCCTAGAAACTAATAAGCCCCTTGTGTGCTTCTTTGATGGTCACAATACACTGAGTGCACCTTTAACAATAAAGGTTCTCAAGTGCCTTACTAACATTTAGTACTGTCCCTTGAGTCTCCCCATTTACAGCTTTTCTGTACACAGTATGATGTCCCTACACTTCCCCTATACACAGGATTATTTTCCCATAGCTCCTCTACATGCAGTGTAATGTCCCCACAGCTCACCTAATGACAGTATGATACCACTAAAACTCCCCTATACACAGAATCAAGGGCCCACAGCTCTCTCAAAACAATGGTTCACACACTGTATCATGACCCCCACACTGTATAATAGCCACCACACTGTATAATTGCTTCTATCGTAGATTCTCACACATAGTGAGACCCTCCAATGAAGTCAACACAGTATATGACAGCCACTCATATTAAGCCTCACAGTGTATAAAGGTCCCCCATTTCTTCCCACCCTGTAAAATGATCCTTACATTATCTCTCATACCGTATAAAGGTCCCCACTGTCCAATGAATTAACTAGAGTCCGAAAGACCCTGGTGCAAGATTTTTATCTGGTCTCCCTTTTTCCACTCCCCTGCATGTTGGTCAGATGTACGGACCTTTGTAGCTTTCTAACTCCTATAAAGACATATGTGTTCCTCTCCCTTCCCATACAGTATGTAGTAATGTTCCCCATCCTGGTACATCTGTGCCCATTTGGATATATCTGTCCACATCCTGATATATCTGTCCCCATCCTGAAATATCTGTCCCTCTCCGAGGCCCTTACTGGTATATGTCACCCATCCTGGTATATTTCTTCCCAACTTGATATATTTGTCCTCATCCAATCCACTCATTTGCACCCCCTGCATGTTGGTCAGATGTATGGGCCCTTGTGGCTTTCTAAATCCTATAAAGGTGTTGATCCCCTTCACTTTAAGTATGTAGGAATATCCCCCATCCTTGTATATATGTCCCCAGACTGGTAAATGTCCCCCATCCTGGTATATATGTCCCCCATCCTGGTAGATCAGTCCCCATTCTGATATATTTGTCTTCATCCTGGTATATCTGTCCCCATCTTGGTATATTTATCCCCATCCTGGGCCCATCCTAGTATATACTGTCCTCCATCCCAGTATATCTTTCCCCATACTGGTATATATGTCCCCATACTGTGCATATCTCCATCCAGGGCCCATACTAATATATACTGTCCCCCATCCTGGTATATATGTACCCATCATGGGCTCTTCCTGGTATATCTGTCCCCATCCTGGTATATGTCTACATCCTCATGCCCATTATAGTATATACTGTCCCCCATCCTATTATATGTGTCCACATCCTGGACCCTTCCTGGTATATATGTCCCCATCCTGGAAAATTTTTCTCTATCCTGGTAAATCTGCAACCATCCTGGTATATCTGTCCCTTTCCTGGTATATATGCCTCTATCCTGATATATATGCCCCATCCTGGTATACCTATCTCCATCCTGGTATATCTTTTGCCCCCATACTGCATTAAAAAAAACATATACTCACCTAATCCTGGGTCCTCATGGCTCTAGAGTGGGTGGATCGCAGCGCTGTCATTGAATGCACAAGACATAAACTTCTAGGCACTTTGCAATGACATCACTGAGCTGGGACTCTGACGTCCCATGTGCGCACTGGCACCTTGACCACTGCAACTACTATTCTAAAGACTGCAGGATTAAAGAACCCTGAAAGTCTACAGAATGGAGGATCATGTCTACCAGCTCTAACGAACAGATTAATTACATTGGCATGCTGTGCATGTGTCATGGACGTCTTCCGTTGTTTGGAGATTTGTGACAGGTTTGGGCAGTCTCACTTTGCCTTGTGAGACTCTGGAGATTAAATGTTTTCTTTCTTTTAGGTGTGTTAAGGATTAATGTCGGCTTTCCTAGCCAGAAGCTTCTGATTCCTTTCCTAAGGTGCATCCAGTTTCTTACCACTCCCATCCCCTATATATGATCACATCTCCTTATAGAAGGTGTCGATTATATTGAATCCACAGTATTACACTTGGTCTTGAGATGGAAGGAGTTACTGGAACAATTGCTGTCTGAAGCAGTGTTGGCTGCAGTCCTGGTGTTTGACTGCAGCCAAGAGATTGGAATGTATACTTAATGTTGCATAAAGAAAAGAAGACTAGCGGCACTCACCCTTTGTAAAAACCTTCTTTATTTTATCCGAAAATTAAAATCACAGGAGGGGGATGCAGGAAGCTTCTGGGAGTATAGTGACTGTACTTGGATCCTGACCATCGTCAGGTGCAGAAGTGCTGCTGTGCGCGAAACGGTTACCGTAGTCCCATAGGCTTCCCGCATCCCACTCCTGTGATTTTATTTTTCAGATGAAATAAAGAAGGTTTTTACAAGTGCTGAGTGTCACCAGTCTTCTTTTCTTTATGCTAAATTTGGTCATTTGCACTAATTGCCAGGTGTAACACCAACCTATATGGCTCCAATATTAAATAGACTTTGCATGTATACTTGGAGATACCTAAGGGGAGCTAGGTATGATAGGCTCCTCTGAGACGTCCTTTTTCTAAGCTAAACAAATGCAACTTTTTCAACCTCTCATTGTATAAGCATCATATGGCAGACCTTACATTCCTTGTAGTAGTCTAGTTGCCCACCTTTGAATTGACTCTAACTTCTGAATGTCCTTTTTAAAATTTGGAGCCCAAAACTGGATCCCATATTCCAGATGTGGCCTTACAAGTGATTTATAGAGGGGTAACAATATGATGGGATCACGGGAGCTAATCTCTCTTTTTGTACACTCCAAAATCTTGTTTACTTTAGCAGCTGCTGCTTGACATTGAATACTGCTTCTCAGCTTATTTGTAATGAGAATACCCAAGTCCTTCTACTGTTCTGTAGTCCCGAGTTTACTTCCATTTAATGTATATGCAACTATAGGATTACTTCGTTCTAGGTGCATTACTTTACATTTATCAATATTAAATCTCATTTGCCAAGTGTCTGCTCATTCAGACATCTTATCCAGATTGTTTTGGAATATTATACTATCAAGGTTAGTTTTTAATATCCTACATAATTTGGTGTTATCAGCAAAGACTGACACTTTACTATCAATCCCATCCACAAGGTCATTAATAAAGATATTAAAAAAAATCTGTCCTAGCAGAGATCGCTGTGTTACCACACTGCTGACTATAGGCCATTTAGAAAATATACTATTTATAACTACTCTTTGTTTCCTATCTTTTAGCCAATTTCTTATCGATTTGCATATAGTTTCCCCTAGTCCCTGCTTCTGAAGCTTCAGTATAAGGCTTTTATGTGGTACATTATGAAATGCCTTGCAAAGTCCAAATAAATCACATCAGCTGCATTACCCATATCCAGGTTTGCACTTACCTCCTCATAGAACCTCAACATGTTGGTTACACACAACTTATCTTTTATGAATCCATGCTGTCTGTCAGGTATATTATTCTCTGCAATGTATTTTTGCATATCATCCCTTAAACTGCCCTCAAAAACTTTGCACACTATTGATGTCAGACTTACTGGAAGGTACTTCCTGGATCCACCCTCTTACCTTTCTTAAATATCGGTACCACATCAGCAATCCTCCAATCCTGAGGCACCAACCCTGTTCCAAGAGAGTCTAAGAAGAGGAGATACAGCGGTTTATCAATTACTGAGCTCAATTCCCTCAATATGGATGAATGCCCTCTTGCCTGGGGGATTTGTTAATGTTCAATTTACTCAGGTACAGGTGTACTTATTCTTGTGTTAAATTAGTTATATCAGGCGGTAAACTTTGATTTTTCACTTATGAATGATCCCTGGAACAGTCAGCTCCTTGGTGAACATAGATGAGAAATGCCTTTTTAATATTTCGGCCCTTTCTTTGTCTTCTATAGTTAATCTGTTATCTTTTAAGGGGCTGATACCATCCTTTGTTTTCCTTTTGGGATTGATGTATATATAAAAAAATTTCGGATTTATTTTAATGTCCTTCGCGATTTTTGTTTAAGTAGTTAACTTTGCTAGCTTGATTTCATTTTTACATTTCCTATTGAAATCTTTACACTCCTGAAATGCTATTTCTGTATTCTCAGCCTTTAAGACTTTGAATGTCCTTTGTTTTTGTTTTATTATACTTTGTACTGTCTTATTTATTCATAATGGGTTTTTTTTATTCTTGGACATTTTATTATCATAGGGTATACGTTTTTTACAGGACTCTAGAGTATATCCTTATACTTACCCCATTTATGTTCGGTACATAATTAAGCTTTTCCCTTAATTTGTTGAAATCAGCTTTCCTAAAATTCCAGGTTTTAGAATTTCCCCTTGCAAATGTTCTTTTCAATATTACTTTAAAGCTTACCATATTATGATCCCTGGTGCCAAAGTGCTCCCAGACCTGTAGATCTGAAATTGTATCCGGTCTATTTGACAGGACCAGATCTAGCAAATTATCTCCCCTGGTTGGTTCATATACCAACTACGAGGTCATTGAGTACAAAGGTTTTAAGTTTGATTTAACAAATATACACACTCAATTTAACACTTGGAAACCAATTCACAAGGTAGTATATCAATTAATTGCACCCAGGAGCTACCTCAATTAGTATATCTAAAAACAATTTTTATTGAAATTTATTAAAATAACTCAACATTCCACCTGTGAAAAAATGTGACACACACAAAAGATCCCAGGACCATGGGACAGCCCCAATAGTTTCCACCAAGGGAACAAAGCCAGTTGTTCCACTATTATATCACCTTAATAGTACTGTAATAGTATAAAATCACAGAGTCTCAGTTTCGACGCGTTTCTCCCCATTTAATTAATTGGGGTTCATCAGGAGACAATATTAAATAGATGGCCCAGTCGCCAGAGGTTGTCAGGGGGCTACTCGTTCTGCAGCACACACCTCTCCATGTAGATGTATAGCATGGACACATCTACATGGAGAGGTGTGTGCTGCAAAACGCGTCGAGACTGAGACTCTGTGATTTTATATTATTGGGTTGAGGACCATGGAAAGCCCGGACACCCTCACCTTAAGAGTAGAGTTGAGCGCGGTTCGTGGTTCGTGGTTCTCCAGTTCGCGGCTCGAGTGATTTTGGGGCATGTTCTAGATCGAACTAGAACTCGAGCTTTTTGCAAAAGCTCGGTAGTTCTAGAAACGTTCGAGAACGGTTCTAGCAGCCAAAAAACAGCTAAATCATAGCTTGGTTTCTGCTGTAATAGTGTAAGTCACTCTGTGAATCAAACTATTATCACATTTCAGTGTATAGTGTGCGTGAACAGCGCCTTCAGATCACTGCTGTTTCTATAATGGCGATCGCCATTTTTTTTTTTCTTGTCTTCCTTCCCTAAGCGCGCGCGTCTTGTGGGGCGGGCCAGCATGTCAGCCAATCCCAGACACACACACAGCTAAGTGGACTTTGAGCCAGAGAAGCAACGGCATGTGTGATAGGATCTGCATGTCACATGTCCCTGCATTATAAAACCGGACATTTTCTTCACGGACGCCATTATCTGCCTTCTGCGTCTTTGGTGTCAGACATCACTGTCGCAGCTCCGTCTTCCTGAGTCCTATAGCCGATACAGCTGTATGCGCTGCATACACAGCGTTAGACAGCTTAGGGAGAGCACTTTATAGCAGTCCTTTTAAGGGCTCCAACCGGCAGGGTCAGAGAGCCATAGGTGACAGGTCCTGCAAACAGCAACAGCGTCTGTGTAGCCCAGGTCAGGGATTTCCTACCTGCATTTCACCATTAGGAGGGAATAGAAAGGCAGTCTTCCATTCCTCTACCCAGAGCACCACAATCCTGCCACTGTACCCTCTTGTCCTCTGCACACTCCAACTGATAACTAAGCCATTATACTAGCAAACACTCAGTGTACCTAGTGGCATCCTATACGTGGCTATTGGACTTTGCTATAGTCCCACTAGTGCAAAGACATTTGCAGAGCGCGTCTGCCTGCGTTGCACACTACAACTCATTCTAACCAAGCCATTATACTAGCAAACACTCAGTGTACCTAGTGGCATCCTATACGTGGCTATTGGACTTTGCTATAGTCCCACTAGTGCAAAGACATTTGCAGAGCGCGTCTGCCTGCGTTGCACACTACAACTCATTCTAACCAAGCCATTATACTAGCAAACACTCAGTGTACCTAGTGGCATCCTATACGTGGCTATTGGACTTTGCTATAGTCCCACTAGTGCAAAGACATTTGCAGAGCGCGTCTGCCTGCGTTGCACACTACAACTCATTCTAACCAAGCCATTATACTAGCAAACACTCAGTGTACCTAGTGGCATCCTATACGTGGCTATTGGACTTTGCTATAGTCCCACTAGTGCAAAGACATTTGCAGAGCGCGTCTGCCTGCGTTGCACACTACAACTCATTCTAACCAAGCCATTATACTAGCAAACACTCAGTGTACCTAGTGGCATCCTATACGTGGCTATTGGACTTTGCTATAGTCCCACTAGTGCAAAGACATTTGCAGAGCGCGTCTGCCTGCGTTGCACACTACAACTCATTCTAACCAAGCC
This sequence comes from Anomaloglossus baeobatrachus, assembly GCF_048569485.1. NCBI lineage: Eukaryota > Metazoa > Chordata > Amphibia > Anura > Aromobatidae > Anomaloglossus > Anomaloglossus baeobatrachus. The sequence continues at coordinate 601,179,145 of NC_134354.1, forward strand.
ATTATACTAGCAAACACTCAGTGTACCTAGTGGCATCCTATACGTGGCTATTGGACTTTGCTATAGTCCCACTAGTGCAAAGACATTTGCAGAGCGCGTCTGCCTGCGTTGCACACTACAACTCATTCTAACCAAGCCATTATACTAGCAAACACTCAGTGTACCTAGTGGCATCCTATACGTGGCTATTGGACTTTGCTATAGTCCCACTAGTGCAAAGACATTTGCAGAGCGCGTCTGCCTGCGTTGCACACTACAACTCATTCTAACCAAGCCATTATACTAGCAAACACTCAGTGTACCTAGTGGCATCCTATACGTGGCTATTGGACTTTGCTATAGTCCCACTAGTGCAAAGACATTTGCAGAGCGCGTCTGCCTGCGTTGCACACTACAACTCATTCTAACCAAGCCATTATACTAGCAAACACTCAGTGTACCTAGTGGCATCCTATACGTGGCTATTGGACTTTGCTATAGTCCCACTAGTGCAAAGACATTTGCAGAGCGCGTCTGCCTGCGTTGCACACTACAACTCATTCTAACCAAGCCATTATACTAGCAAACACTCAGTGTACCTAGTGGCATCCTATACGTGGCTATTGGACTTTGCTATAGTCCCACTAGTGCAAAGACATTTGCAGAGCGCGTCTGCCTGCGTTGCACACTACAACTCATTCTAACCAAGCCATTATACTAGCAAACACTCAGTGTACCTAGTGGCATCCTATACGTGGCTATTGGACTTTGCTATAGTCCCACTAGTGCAAAGACATTTGCAGAGCGCGTCTGCCTGCGTTGCACACTACAACTCATTCTAACCAAGCCATTATACTAGCAAACACTCAGTGTACCTAGTGGCATCCTATACGTGGCTATTGGACTTTGCTATAGTCCCACTAGTGCAAAGACATTTGCAGAGCGCGTCTGCCTGCGTTGCACACTACAACTCATTCTAACCAAGCCATTATACTAGCAAACACTCAGTGTACCTAGTGGCATCCTATACGTGGCTATTGGACTTTGCTATAGTCCCACTAGTGCAAAGACATTTGCAGAGCGCGTCTGCCTGCGTTGCACACTACAACTCATTCTAACCAAGCCATTATACTAGCAAACACTCAGTGTACCTAGTGGCATCCTATACGTGGCTATTGGACTTTGCTATAGTCCCACTAGTGCAAAGACATTTGCAGAGCGCGTCTGCCTGCGTTGCACACTACAACTCATTCTAACCAAGCCATTATACTAGCAAACACTCAGTGTACCTAGTGGCATCCTATACGTGGCTATTGGACTTTGCTATAGTCCCACTAGTGCAAAGACATTTGCAGCACGTCTGCCTGCGTTGCACACTCCAACTAATTATAACTAAGTTGCATTGTCAGGGATATTTATTCTTTATTATTCTGCTGTTAATAAAGCTAGACCACCACTGCAATCTTCACCACCTCTCAATTTTTACTACCACATTTTCAGTCCACAATCTTGTCGCAATCAACATGAGTGGCAAAATGACAGATGCTGGTGGAAAGGGGAAGAGGCGTGGTGGAAAAGGCAAAAAAGGTTTTGTCCGTGGGGAAGGTGGCAAAGCTCCATTATCATCTGCTGAAGATAGACCATCTACCAGCAAAAGTAAGATGTCTACTACTTACCGTGGACAATCCGATGTGCTCCCTTTTTTACGGACACGAACAACAGGAAGAAAGGTAGATGATGGGCAAAAAAGGAAAATGCTTGAATGGATCTCAAGTGGTCCAACAAGTGCCCTCTCAGCCACTTCAAGTACCGCATCCAAAAAACACCAGTCCTCTGAGTTGTCATCCCAATCACACTTGATTTCTCCCAGCTCTGAAGTCTCCATCAGCCCTGCACAGTATGGTGGAACTGAGATGGCTGAGTCTGCAGAGCTGTTCAGTCACACTATAGCCTGGGAATCAGAGGTCTGCTCCCAAGCTACAGTGAGTACAGAACAGGAAATGGTCTGCAGTGATGCCCAGAACCTTTGTGACTCAGATTCAGGCCGTGAGGACCAAGTTTCTGAGCATAATGTTGACCCTTTGTCACAAACTGTAACACCTGTGGTTATAGACAATGAGGAACATACTGATGAAGATGAGACGCAGATACCCGATTGGGATGACAACTTAAATATTCCGTCAGGGCAAGAAGAGGCTCGGTCTGAGGGGGAGGGGAGTGCAAACACAACAATTGATGATGACGTTCTAGATCCCACCTACTGTCAACCCCCAGTCAGGCACTCGAGGAGGTCAACAGAGGCGGTGGAGGAGGATGCAACCGACGACGAAGTTACCTTGCGCCTTCCTGGACAGAGTCGGAGCACTGGTAGCACGTCTACAACTGCATCCTCAGCCACCACTCTGCCTATGAGCATTATTCGGGGTGGATCAACAGGTCGCATGGCCTCTAAGCCTTGCCTAGCCTGGTCCTTTTTTCACATCGAAAAAGATCGCCCAACTCATGTGATATGTAACATTTGTCATGATTCTCTTAGTAGAGGTCAAAAGCTCAGCAGTTTGACAACTTCTTCCATGAATCGTCACATGAATAAATATCATAAGTCCCGGTGGGAAGCTCACCGTGCTGCAATGCGGCCTAGCGGAGCGAACCATCCACCGCCCGCCCCTTCCACTGCATCCGCGCGCTCTTCATCTTCTAGGACTGTGGGGACAGCTGCCACACCTGTTTTTCCACGCAAAACTTCCACCACTGTAACCGCAACAGGCAGTTTGCTTGTAAGGTCGTCAGTTGGTTTGGAAGGGGAAACAAGTGAGTGTGTACAGCTCTCTCAGACATCGATAGCACCAACGTTGGATGAAGGCAACATCATGTCTCCGCCTGCACTTTCCTCACAAACCTGCATTTTTCCAGGGACACCCTACTCAACACCGTCTACACACAGCAGCCAGATCTCTGTCCCTCAGATGTGGTCAAATAAAAGGCCACTTCCTCCGACCCATGACAAAGCTAAGAGGTTGACTCTATCCCTCTGTAAGCTGTTGGCTACCGAAATGCTGCCTTTCCGCCTAGTGGACACACAGGATTTTAGAGACCTTATGTCTGTCGCTGTGCCCCAGTACCAGATGCCTAGTCGCCACTACTTCTCTAAGAAAGGTGTGCCCGCGCTACACCAGCATGTCGCACACAACATCACCGCTTCCTTGAGAAACTCTGTGTGTGAACGGGTGCATTTCACCACCGATACTTGGACCAGTAAGCATGGACAGGGACGTTACATGTCGCTGACTGGGCACTGGGTAACTATGGTGATAGATGGTGAAGGGTCTGCTGCACAAGTCTTGCCGTCCCCACGACTTGTGTGTCAATCCTCTGTCTGTCCAAGTTCCGCCACTGCTTCTGCATCCTCCACCTCATCTGGGTCCTCCACCTCCGCCCCAAGCCTGCCTGGTCAGGCCACCAGCGTTCTCACTGCGCAGAAGGAATCACGCACCCCTCATTACTATGCTGGCAGCAGAGCGCAACGGCATCAGGCGGTCTTTAGCTTGACATGTCTTGGTAATAAGAGTCACACAGCTGAGGAGTTGTGGTCAGCTTTGCGGTCCGAGTTTAATAAATGGTTGTCTCCACTCAAACTGCAGCCTGGTAAGGCCGTGTGCGACAATGCTGCAAACCTGGGTGCGGCACTTCGCCTGGGCAAGGTGACACACGTACCTTGTATGGCTCACGTGTTGAACCTTGTCGTGCAGCAATTTTTAACACACTATCCCGGCCTAGATGGCCTTCTGAACAGGGCACGAAAACTGTCAGCTCACTTCCGCCGTTCAAGCGCCGCAGCAGAGCGACTTGCATCGCTCCAGAAGTCTTTCGGCCTGCCGGTTCATCGCCTGAAATGCGATGTGGCGACACGCTGGAATTCAACTCTCCACATGTTACAGCGACTGTGGCAGCACCGCAGAGCCCTGGTGCAATACGTCATGACGTATAGCCTGGGCCAACGAGATGCAGAGGTGGGGCAGATCACCCTGATGGAGTGGTCTCAGATCAAGGACCTATGCACCCTTCTGCACAGTTTCGACATGGCGACGAATATGTTTAGCTCTGACAATGCCATTATCAGCATGACGATTCCAGTCATTTACATGCTGGAGCACACGCTAAACACTATTCGGAGTCAGGGGGTGGGACAACATGAAGGGGAGGAACTACAGGAGGATTCATATGCGCAAGGGACAACAACATCACGAAGGTCCAGACGTTCATCATCACCAACGCAGCAGGCATGGGACCATGGGGGACAGGGATCGACAAGGGCGCATAGTAGCAGGCGAAATGTTGAGCAAGGTGCAGGAGAACATGAAGAAATGGAGGACGAACTGTCCATGGACATGGAAGACTCAGCGGATGAGGGAGACCTTGGTCAAATTTCAGTTGAAAGAGGTTGGGGTCAGATGTCAGAGGAAGAAAGAACGGGTAGCACCTCTATGCCACAAACACAGCATGGACTTGGTCCGCATGGCTGCGCAAGACACATGAGTGCCTTTTTGTTGCACTACCTCCAACATGACAGTCGTATTGTCAAAATTAGAAGTGATGATGACTACTGGATTGCCACACTATTAGATCCCCGGTACAAGTCCAAATTTTGTGACATAATTCCAGCCATAGAAAGGGACGCACGTATGCAGGAGTATCAGCAGAAGCTGTTACTAGATCTTAGCTCGGCTTTTCCACCAAACAACCGTGCAGGTGCAGGGAGTGAATCTCCCAGTTGTAACTTGACAAACATGGGACGGTCTCGTCATCTTCAACAGTCTACCCGTACCAGTAGGACCTTTTCTGGTGCCGGTAACAGCAATTTTATGGAATCTTTTCATAATTTTTTTAGACCCTCTTTTGCAAGGCCACCAGAGACAACAAGTCTGACACATAGTCAACGGCTGGAGAGGATGATACAGGAGTATCTCCAAATGAACATCGATGCCATGACTGTGCAACTGGAGCCTTGCTCCTTTTGGGCTTCAAACCTACAAAAATGGCCAGAGCTCGCAACTTACGCCTTGGAGATTTTGTCGTGTCCAGCTGCCAGCGTTGTCTCTGAACGTGTATTCAGTGCTGCTGGGTGTGTGCTGACAGATAAGCGCACGCGTCTGTCCAGTGACAATGTGGACAGACTGACGTTCATCAAAATGAACAAGTCATGGATCCAGAAGGAATTTACTACCCCTGTGTCATCCTGGGGAGAGTAAATGCTTGTGGATTTGGAATGTGCTTGATGCAAATCAAAACATCCTGTTTGCAACTAGGGCCCAAGTGCTGCCACTGATGGGGTGGGTGTCTGTGTGGCCCAATTTTTGGAAAAAAGGGAGACTCCGCTTGGAGTAACCCTTGCTTACATTGTTTTTAAAAGAAGCCAAGATGAACAAGTCATGGGTCAGCAAAGACTTTGCTACCTACCCCGGTGTCATCCTGGGGACGGCTAAGAATAGCGTATTTTTGAATGTGCTTGATGCAAATCAAAACATCCTGTTTGCAACTAGGGCCCAAGTGCTGCCACTGATGTGGTGGGTGTCTGTGTGGCCCAATTTTTGGAAAAAAGGGAGACTCCGCTTGGAGTAACCCTTGCTTGCTGTGTTTTTAAAAGAAGCCAAGATGAACAGAGCTGGGATCAGGAAAGACTTTGCTACCTACCACGGTGTCATCCTGGGGACGGATAAGAATGGCGTATTTTTGAATGTGCTTGATGCAAATCTAGCTGTGAAGTGTACAACTGGGGCACAACTGCTGCCACTGAATGGGTGGGTGTGTGTGGGGCCCAATTTTTGGAAAAAAGGGGAGACTCCGCTTGGAGTAACCCTTGCTTACATTGTTTTTAAAAGAAGCCAAGATGAACAAGTCATGGGTCAGCAAAGACTTTGCTACCTACCCCAGTGTCATCCTGGGGACGGCTAAGAATAGCGTATTTTTGAATGTGCTTGATGCAAATCAAAACATCCTGTTTGCAACTAGGGCCCAAGTGCTGCCACTGATGGGGTGGGTGTCTGTGTGGCCCAATTTTTGGAAAAAAGGGAGACTCCGCTTGGAGTAACCCTTGCTTGCTGTGTTTTTAAAAGAAGCCAAGATGAACAGAGCTGGGATCAGGAAAGACTTTGCTACCTACCCCGGTGTCATCCTGGGGACGGATAAGAATGGCGTATTTTTGAATGTGCTTGATGCAAATCAAAACATCCTGTTTGCAACTAGGGCCCAAGTGCTGCCACTGATGGGGTGGGTGTCTGTGTGGCCCAATTTTTGGAAAAAAGGGAGACTCCGCTTGGAGTAACCCTTGCTTACATTGTTTTTAAAAGAAGCCAAGATGAACAAGTCATGGGTCAGCAAAGACTTTGCTACCTACCCCGGTGTCATCCTGGGGACGGCTAAGAATAGCGTATTTTTGAATGTGCTTGATGCAAATCAAAACATCCTGTTTGCAACTAGGGCCCAAGTGCTGCCACTGATGTGGTGGGTGTCTGTGTGGCCCAATTTTTGGAAAAAAGGGAGACTCCGCTTGGAGTAACCCTTGCTTGCTGTGTTTTTAAAAGAAGCCAAGATGAACAGAGCTGGGATCAGGAAAGACTTTGCTACCTACCCCGGTGTCATCCTGGGGACGGATAAGAATGGCGTATTTTTGAATGTGCTTGATGCAAATCTAGCTGTGAAGTGTACAACTGGGGCACAACTGCTGCCACTGAATGGGTGGGTGTGTGTGGGGCCCAATTTTTGGAAAAAAGGGGAGACTCCGCTTGGAGTAACCCTTGCTTACATTGTTTTTAAAAGAAGCCAAGATGAACAAGTCATGGGTCAGCAAAGACTTTGCTACCTACCCCAGTGTCATCCTGGGGACGGCTAAGAATAGCGTATTTTTGAATGTGCTTGATGCAAATCAAAACATCCTGTTTGCAACTAGGGCCCAAGTGCTGCCACTGATGGGGTGGGTGTCTGTGTGGCCCAATTTTTGGAAAAAAGGGAGACTCCGCTTGGAGTAACCCTTGCTTGCTGTGTTTTTAAAAGAAGCCAAGATGAACAGAGCTGGGATCAGGAAAGACTTTGCTACCTACCCCGGTGTCATCCTGGGGACGGCTAAGAATAGCGTATTTTTGAATGTGCTTGATGCAAATCAAAACATCCTGTTTGCAACTAGGGCCCAAGTGCTGCCACTGATGGGGTGGGTGTCTGTGTGGCCCAATTTTTGGAAAAAAGGGAGACTCCGCTTGGAGTAACCCTTGCTTGCTGTGTTTTTAAAAGAAGCCAAGATGAACAGAGCTGGGATCAGGAAAGACTTTGCTACCTACCCCGGTGTCATCCTGGGGACGGATAAGAATGGCGTATTTTTGAATGTGCTTGATGCAAATCTAGCTGTGAAGTGTACAACTGGGGCACAACTGCTGCCACTGAATGGGTGGGTGTGTGTGGGGCCCAATTTTTGGAAAAAAGGGGAGACTCCGCTTGGAGTAACCCTTGCTTACATTGTTTTTAAAAGAAGCCAAGATGAACAAGTCATGGGTCAGCAAAGACTTTGCTACCTACCCCAGTGTCATCCTGGGGACGGCTAAGAATAGCGTATTTTTGAATGTGCTTGATGCAAATCAAAACATCCTGTTTGCAACTAGGGCCCAAGTGCTGCCACTGATGGGGTGGGTGTCTGTGTGGCCCAATTTTTGGAAAAAAGGGAGACTCCGCTTGGAGTAACCCTTGCTTGCTGTGTTTTTAAAAGAAGCCAAGATGAACAGAGCTGGGATCAGGAAAGACTTTGCTACCTACCCCGGTGTCATCCTGTGGACGGCTAAGAATAGCGTATTTTTGAATGTGCTTGATGCAAATCAAAACATCCTGTTTGCAACTAGGGCCCAAGTGCTGCCACTGATGGGGTGGGTGTCTGTGTGGCCCAATTTTTGGAAAAAAGGGAGACTCCGCTTGGAGTAACCCTTGCTTGCTGTGTTTTTAAAAGAAGCCAAGATGAACAGAGCTGGGATCAGGAAAGACTTTGCTACCTACCCCGGTGTCATCCTGGGGACGGCTAAGAATAGCGTATTTTTGAATGTGCTTGATGCAAATCAAAACATCCTGTTTGCAACTAGGGCCCAAGTGCTGCCACTGATGGGATGGGTGTCTGTGTGGCCCAATTTTTGGAAAAAAGGGAGACTCCGCTTGGAGTAACCCTTGCTTGCTGTGTTTTTAAAAGAAGCCAAGATGAACAGAGCTGGGATCAGGAAAGACTTTGCTACCTACCCCGGTGTCATCCTGGGGACGGCTAAGAATAGCGTATTTTTGAATGTGCTTGATGCAAATCAAAACATCCTGTTTGCAACTAGGGCCCAAGTGCTGCCACTGATGGGGTGGGTGTCTGTGTGGCCCAATTTTTGGAAAAAAGGGAGACTCCGCTTGGAGTAACCCTTGCTTGCTGTGTTTTTAAAAGAAGCCAAGATGAACAGAGCTGGGATCAGGAAAGACTTTGCTACCTACCCCGGTGTCATCCTGGGGACGGCTAAGAATAGCGTATTTTTGAATGTGCTTGATGCAAATCAAAACATCCTGTTTGCAACTAGGGCCCAAGTGCTGCCACTGATGGGGTGGGTGTCTGTGTGGCCCAATTTTTGGAAAAAAGGGAGACTCCGCTTGGAGTAACCCTTGCTTACATTGTTTTTAAAAGAAGCCAAGATGAACAAGTCATGGGTCAGCAAAGACTTTGCTACCTACCCCGGTGTCATCCTGGGGACGGCTAAGAATAGCGTATTTTTGAATGTGCTTGATGCAAATCAAAACATCCTGTTTGCAACTAGGGCCCAAGTGCTGCCACTGATGTGGTGGGTGTCTGTGTGGCCCAATTTTTGGAAAAAAGGGAGACTCCGCTTGGAGTAACCCTTGCTTGCTGTGTTTTTAAAAGAAGCCAAGATGAACAGAGCTGGGATCAGGAAAGACTTTGCTACCTACCCCGGTGTCATCCTGGGGACGGATAAGAATGGCGTATTTTTGAATGTGCTTGATGCAAATCTAGCTGTGAAGTGTACAACTGGGGCACAACTGCTGCCACTGAATGGGTGGGTGTGTGTGGGGCCCAATTTTTGGAAAAAAGGGGAGACTCCGCTTGGAGTAACCCTTGCTTACATTGTTTTTAAAAGAAGCCAAGATGAACAAGTCATGGGTCAGCAAAGACTTTGCTACCTACCCCAGTGTCATCCTGGGGACGGCTAAGAATAGCGTATTTTTGAATGTGCTTGATGCAAATCAAAACATCCTGTTTGCAACTAGGGCCCAAGTGCTGCCACTGATGGGGTGGGTGTCTGTGTGGCCCAATTTTTGGAAAAAAGGGAGACTCCGCTTGGAGTAACCCTTGCTTGCTGTGTTTTTAAAAGAAGCCAAGATGAACAGAGCTGGGATCAGGAAAGACTTTGCTACCTACCCCGGTGTCATCCTGTGGACGGCTAAGAATAGCGTATTTTTGAATGTGCTTGATGCAAATCAAAACATCCTGTTTGCAACTAGGGCCCAAGTGCTGCCACTGATGGGGTGGGTGTCTGTGTGGCCCAATTTTTGGAAAAAAGGGAGACTCCGCTTGGAGTAACCCTTGCTTGCTGTGTTTTTAAAAGAAGCCAAGATGAACAGAGCTGGGATCAGGAAAGACTTTGCTACCTACCCCGGTGTCATCCTGGGGACGGTTAAGAATAGCGTATTTTTGAATGTGCTTGATGCAAATCAAAACATCCTGTTTGCAACTAGGGCCCAAGTGCTGCCACTGATGGGGTGGGTGTCTGTGTGGCCCAATTTTTGGAAAAAAGGGAGACTCCGCTTGGAGTAACCCTTGCTTGCTGTGTTTTTAAAAGAAGCCAAGATGAACAGAGCTGGGATCAGGAAAGACTTTGCTACCTACCCCGGTGTCATCCTGGGGACGGATAAGAATGGCGTATTTTTGAATGTGCTTGATGCAAATCTAGCTGTGAAGTGTACAACTGGGGCACAACTGCTGCCACTGAAGGGGTGGGTGTGTGGGGCCCAATTTTTGGAAAAAAGGGAGACTCCGCTTGGAGTCACCTTGCGGTGTTTTACATGACTTTAGAAGGGCGTGCCATGCCTATATCTGTGTGTCCTCCTCTTTTTCCTTGTCCAGCTGTTTTGTTTTCGCATGAGTACATGTCCTTGTCACTTTCCCATGTGTTTGTGTTGTGTTGTGAGTTGTTTGTCACCTTTTGGACACCTTTGAGGGTGTTTTCTAGGTGTTTTACTGTGTTTGTGATTGCCTGCCATTGTTTCCTATGGGCTCGAGTTCGGTTCGTCGAACGTTCGACGAGCCGAACTCGAGCCAGACCCCCCGTTCGGCGAACCGCCTCGAGCCGAACCGGGACCGGTTCGCTCATCTCTACTTAAGAGAGCAATACTGCTAAGGGACTTTTGACCCGAACGTATCTCAGATAAGTGCAATTTTTTCTATTTTCCCTCACTATTTGATGGTATAACCCTCTAGATTCTACCCGATAAGAAGGGAGTTCAGGGATATCATAGGAGGGAAAGCCGCCGAGGAATGGGGGCACCTCTTTAACTTTAAGGTGCGTGTAACTTAAGTTATATCTCCATTGGCAGGCAGAGGAAAGAGAGAACAAGGGTCATCTAGAGATTCTTCCCATTGGCAGTACTATTAAGGTGATATAATAGTAGAACAACTGGCTTTGTTCCCTTGGTGGAAACTATTGGGGCTGTCCCATGGTCCTGGGATCTTTTGTATGTGTCACATTTTTTCACAGGTGGAATGTTGAGTTATTTTAATAAATATACACACTCCTCTACCTTTTTTGTCTTTCCTTACCTTTCTGAATGTAGTGTAGCCCTCTACATTTGCCACCCAGTCATGGCTCTCATCCAGCCAGGATTTCATAATGCCCAACACATCATGATCCATGGTTGACAGCAGAATCTCTAATTCATTCATTTTGTTTGCAAGACTTTTTGTATTTGCCAGATAAACCATAAATTGAATCTTCTGATCCATTTTTTTGCACTTAATCATACACATCTTAACCATGGTTCCCAACTCATAAACAACACCAACAGATGATCGATGGTCACCTTTTAATTTTTATTGTAATAAAGTCCACAAATAGACATCAATTTTATGCAAAAATATTATTATAATTTTTATTTATGATTTACGGGACATACAGTGCAGACAATGTCGGATTAAAACCATGTGCAAAAACCGTACATAATATAACAAGACATTCAAACTATTGCTTAAGAAATATTTTACCAGGAAGGATTCTGGTGGTCTTGAGGGTTTCTCAATAGAGGAGCAGGAAGCCATCAGAGTCCTAGAATCATTACTGGCCGAACGAAAACCAGAGAATCAGGCAAAGTTCCCAGTGCATATTAAGAAGAAGTCAACTATCGATCCACCTTTGTCAGCCTGTCCCACTACTGAATTATTGTGAGGATGGTGACACAGGAATTTAGGACTTTACCATCAAGATGGACCCATGGCAATTTTAAAGGACGTCATAGACAAGCCTTCAAAGAACAACAGGCAATGAAAGATGTAGTGATAAAACAGGCTGATAGAGGTGACAATGTGGTTGTCTGGTCTACAAAGGCATATGAAGAGGAGGCCTACAAACAGCTCAATGATAGATCCTGCTATACCAAATTGGACAGTAATCCCACAGTAAGATATAAAAATAGACTTAAGGGTAATACTACATCAAGCATATGACAAGGGAATTATTCCAAAATCTATCTTTGAGGGTCTTATCTATAAACATCTGGTTATACCCAGAATATACTTTGTACCGAAGGTTCACAAAGACACAGAGCATTCCAAGGGAGACCAATAGTCTCGGGTAATAAAAGCTTATGTGAGCCAATCTGCAGGTTTTTAGACCATTACCTTAAACCCATTGTCAGTACACTACCATCCTACATCAGGGATTCTACTGAATTCCTCAACAGATCAGATGATTTAACAATGGGAACTGATATGATGATGGTTACTGCAGATGTCCAGTCTCTCTATACATCAATAGCCCATCACGATGGCATTCGGTAACACATAATCATAGTCATAGAAGCCAATGCCATGAAGCTCAAAAGTGCAGTTTTTTATGTTATTAATTTAAGAGAAGGTTTGGAACTCTGCAGTTATTAATAGAACAGAGTATCTTGCTATGTACATTGAAGAGAAAAGGTTAACAATGTTTTGAACTTTTGTCTCTCAGGCTTCATATCCCTCCATCCACAGCTTTGAACGTGAGACTATCTTCATTTTATAGACAATCTTTTTGACTATCTCATGCATAAATTTGACTTGCAATTATCTATCATATGACTAGTCATACTTATTCTTCTCATGTCACTGCATTGTTACTGTTTGAAAGGGGCTTTACATGCAACGACATCGCTAACGAGATGTCGTTGGGGTCACGGAATTCGTAAAGCACATCCAGCCTTATTAGCGACGTCGTTGCATGTGAAACATACGAGCGACCACTAACGATGTAAAATACTCACCAAATCATTGATTGTTGACACATCGTCCATTTCCCAAATATCGTTGCTGCTTTTGGACTCAGGTTGTTCGTCGTTCCTGAGGCAGCACACATCGCTACGTGTGACACCCCAGGAACAACGAACAGCACCGTACCTGTGCCCTCTGGCAATGAGGTGGGTGTGACTTTCATGTGGCTGCTCTCCGCCCCTTCGCTTCAATTGGACGCCTGCCGTGTGACAATGCTGTGACGCCAAACGAACCGCCCGCTTAGAAAAGAGGCAGTTCGGCAGCCACAGTGACGTCGCTGGGACGGTAAGTCCGTGTGACGGGTACTAGCGATTTTGTGCGCCACAGACAGCGAATTGCCCGTGATGCACAAACAACGGGGGTGGGTGTGATCGGCAGCGACATCGCTAGCGATGTCGTTGCATGTAAAGTGGCCTTTACTCCTAAACATCTACATTTTAATTTTTATTATTTGGTTCATATATTGTAAATCCACTTTTGGCTTTCAACACTGCTTGAATTCTTCTGTGTATGCACTCGATCAGATTCAAGCATATCTCAAATGAAGCCTGATCCTAGGTCTCTTCTACATGTTCCCAATGTTAATGCATATTGGTCAACTCACATGGATTTGATTGCAGGGTTTTCTTCAACTGTGCCCACAAGTGTTCAATTAGGTTGAGGTTTGGGGACTGTGAAGACCAATCCAGCACCTCTACTTCATTTCAATGAACCATTTCTTGGCCAATTTCAATGTATTCTGTAAGTCATTGTTCTGCTGGAATATTATTTTGTTCTTGTCATAATCATAGTACTTGTGTGCACAAAGTAACTCATCATGTAAGATACTCACATACAGCTCAGCATTGAGACCACCATTGATCCTTGTAAAAAGATCAATGCTGTTGACTCTGAACCAGACCCATTTTATGAGGCTTTCGCCACCAAACTTGACAGTTCCTTCAATTCATAGATCCATTAGCCTCTTTTTCCCTTGTTTCTTACAAACCCATTTGCACCCATCAGAGCCTAATCTATTGAGTTTTATCTCATTTCTCCTAATTACCCATTTCCAATCTTCTACTTTTGACACTTTTTGGCAAACTCGAGCCAATGCTTCCTATGATTTTATTGAAATCACAGCTTCTACACATTTTTCCTGGCCCCCATTCCAGACTTGTGTAATGTGCATCCCACAGTGCTTACAAGGATGTCATTAACATTGAAATGATTGAAGGTGTGAATTATCAACAATTGTTCCCTTTGCATGGAAATCTTAAGAGGTTCAGTTCTATGGATTGGTTGTGGTCCGAACAGTCAAAATCTCAGTGATAGAGAAGATATCTCTGAAATTTGAAATTACATTTTTAACCTAGCATTGCAGTCACAAAGATTAATTGAACACATTGCTGTTCTATCTAATTTGTTGTCTATAAAATTTGCTTTACACAACAGGAGGCAGCACTGAAAGACAAATGAATTAGCTCCAGTTATATCCTCCAGCAGAATAGATTTGCTAGGGTTGAGAATTGCAATCATAGGGATTCTCATTTCAAAGAATCAATGGAGAATAGCATTTTTAATGATTTGCCCATTTATACTGTTGGTAAAAACAATTTACCAAATTAAACCCTTGCACACTTGTTTTTTTATAGAATCAATAGAGGATCCTTCATTTTACATATGTCTAACATATTATACAGCTCAAACCTGCCCTAAACTCCTGCTTATAAAAGGACATGTTAGAGAGCACTCTAATTTTGCATCTGAATTGTAATATATCAATCGGCATGCATTTTTGTGTGTCGAATCCGAATCTGCCTTTAGAATTGTGGTTTTGGAGATATTGAAAAATATGAGATTTTACGTATAACACATTTTTGATCTCTCGGTTTAAAATAGTCAAATCAATGTCTACATTAATTATAATGGTCTAATAAAATTAATTATTCAGATGTAAAATGCAGTGGAAGATATCATACAGTAAACAGATAGCAAGGTATTGGTAGTTTAAGTTTGCTGACTATGAGAGGCAGAAGCTCATTTTGTCAAGTCTGTCATGTTTTGATGGCTCAGTCAGCTGTTTTGCATATTTCTGTAGTTTTTACATCCGTTTGTGTTATTGCTTGTAGCTTTTATGTTACCTGTTTGTCTTCGGATGATGTTATGGTTGTGTAACTTAAAGTGAAGATGTGAAGAATGAGTGTTATGAGTGATTGTTAAATCTGCAGAAAGGAAAGTATATAAGGGCAAATTTCTGCAAGGAAGGTAAAGCAGAACTGGGACATTGTTTTTGGAGAACACCTTGTATCTGAAGAATTTTATTTGGTAAAGTACACAGTGTTGTCACAGACTGTTGTCTTAAAGAAGTTGGGCAACAAAGACGTCTAGGCGTGATGGCTACATAATGGCATTGGTTTGTTACGGTTAATGGTTTAGTCAATATATTAAACATATAGAGTAATTTCATGTATGAGCATTCTTTTTCCTTGTAATAGCTGAAAGAAATGGTTAAATTCACCAGTATTTCATTATTGTCTTTAATTATTATAATTGCTGTGTTTTTAATAAATGTATCTAATTTACATGATAGAAAAAAATCTGATTTCACCACTGAATTCAGAAGACCAAAATTTGTTAAATGCACCTATTCGATCAGAAAAACTGGTGTGGTCTAGGACTCCCAGATGATTATATACAGTTAGGTCCAGAAATATTTGGACAGTGACACAAGTTTTGTTATTTTAGCTGTTTACAAAAACATGTTCAGAAATACAATTATATATATAATATGGGCTGAAAGTGCACACTCCCAGCTACAATATGAGAGTTTTCACATCCAAATCGGAGAAAGAGTTTAGGAATCATAGCTCTGTAATGCATAGCCTCCTCTTTTTCAAGGGACCAAAAGTAATTGGACAAGGAACTCTCAATTGAGGTGAAGCAGAACATCCTGAGGCTGAAAAAAAAGAAAAAATCCATCAGAGAGATAGCAGACATGCTTGGAGTAGTAAAATCAACAGTCGGGTACATTCTGAGAAAAAAGGAATTGACTGGTGAGCTTGGGAACTCAAAAAGGCCTGGGCGTCCACGGATGACAACAGTGGTGGATGATCGCCGCATACTTTCTTTGGTGAAGAAGAACCCGTTCACAACATCAACTGAAGTCCAGAACACTCTCAGTGAAGTAGGTGTATCTGTCTCTAAGTCAACAGTAAAGAGAAGACTCCATGAAAGTAAATACAAAGGGTTCACATCTAGATGCAAACCATTCATCAATTCCAAAAATAGACAGGCCAGAGTTAAATTTGCTGAAAAACACCTCATGAAGCCAGCTCAGTTCTGGAAAAGTATTCTATGGACAGATGAGACAAAAATCAACCTGTACCAGAATGATGGGAAGAAAAAAGTTTGGAGAAGAAAGGGAACGGCACATGATCCAAGGCACACCACATCCTCTGTAAAACATGGTGGAGGCAACGTGATGGCATGGGCATGCATGGCTTTCAATGGCACTGGGTCACTTGTGTTTATTGATGACATAACAGCAGACAAGAGTAGCCGGATGAATTCTGAAGTGTACCGGGATATACTTTCAGCCCAGATTCAGCCAAATGCCGCAAAGTTGATTGGACGGCGCTTCATAGTACAGATGGACAATGACCCCAAGCATACAGCCAAAGCTACCCAGGAGTTCATGAGTGCAAAAAAGTGGAACATTCTGCAATGGCCAAGTCAATCACCAGATCTTAACCTAATTGAGCATGCATTTCACTTGCTCAAATCCAGACTTAAGACGGAAAGACCCACAAACAAGCAAGACCTGAAGGCTGCGGCTGTAAAGGCCTGGAAAAGCATTAAGAAGGAGGAAACCCAGCGTTTGGTGATGTCCATGGGTTCCAGACTTAAGGCAGTGATTGCCTCCAAAGGATTTGCAACAAAATATTGAAAATAAAAATATTTTGTTTGGGTTTGGTTTACTTGTCCAATTACTTTTGACCTCCTAAAATGTGGAGTGTTTGTAAAGAAATGTGTACAATTCCTACAATTTCTATCAGATATTTTTGTTCAAACCTTCAAATTAAACGTTACAATCTGTACTTGAATTCTGTTGTAGAGATTTCATTTCAAATCCAATGTGGTGGCATGCAGAGCCCAACTCGCGAAAATTGTGTCACTGTCCAAA
Source organism: Anomaloglossus baeobatrachus (assembly GCF_048569485.1). NCBI lineage: Eukaryota > Metazoa > Chordata > Amphibia > Anura > Aromobatidae > Anomaloglossus > Anomaloglossus baeobatrachus. The sequence continues at coordinate 601,195,827 of NC_134354.1, forward strand.
TATTTCTGGACCTAACTGTAGTTGAAATCATAAGTTTACATACAAACTACACATGTATGTTTTCTTCACCATCAGATATTAAATCAAAATAAACCTTTTTGTGCATTTGCCTGTATATACTTTTGAGGCGTGTTTGTGCCTATATATATGATGTGAGTATGTGCATGTATTTGAAGTGTGTATGTGCCTGTACATATGAGTATATGCCTGTCTGTATATAGTACAAGTGCATTTGTATATTCCTGTATATACAGTTGAAACCAGAAGTTACATGCAAAAATACAAATATGTATGACTAAAACACCATCCTAACTGTGAAACACGGGGTGGCATAGCATGTTGTGCCATTGTTTTGCTACAGGGTAGACTGATGCACTTCACAAAATAGATGGCATCATGAACAAAGAAGATTATTGGCAATACTGAAGCAACATCTCAAGACATCAGCCAGTAACCTAATGCTTGGGGTGGAAATGGGTCTTACAAAAGGACAATGACCTAAAGCATAGTACCAGACTGGTTACAAAGTGGCTTAAGGATAGCGAAGTCAATGTTGCTGAAATCCTGTAGAATAAATCTTGAAGCAGCTTTGTGATCCCACACAGCTGGAACTGTAGCACCCCAACTGAGGTCATGTGAAAAAAAAACACCTCTCTGGAGATGACAAAAGTAAGGCCCTGTTATACCCATCAGCTCTTTTACAGGATAGGTAGAATGTCTGCTCTCTCATTGGTCACTAGTTTAATGCAATTGCATAATTTTCCTCTGAATTAAGTAGTCAGAAGTGCTAATACAATCCACATTTATAGACAATAGGGCTCCAATCAGTCTGACAGACAATAGCTAACTTTTCTTATTTAACAAACAAAGGATGCTGGGTTTGCCTATATGCCTCCTTGGTGGCTGAGCCCTTGATTGGTGTCTACAGACACCAGTCCCCTGTAGGTCTCCTTGATCAACTGGACTTAGTAGTATTCCATTGCTGTCACCAGTTGTGAAGACATGAGGGTCAGTGGGTGCTCTTGTCTGCTAGCCTGGCTGTCTTCAGAAATAAAACATGTACCAGGACTTATCCCATTGAATGCCCGCACTTTATTCCTGAGGGAAAAATCCTACTCAGGCAACAGAGGGTGAGGAAACCACACATTGGTAAGACTTTATTGGTTCATCAAATGCAGCAGCATATAAAACATTCCCAGCAAGAACACTATATGGTATAAGCGACAGAGTCTCACCCTTCTGCTGGCCCACCAGGGATTATAATGTTTGTGACTTTGGGGATTCCAAAATGAGATTTCAGCAAGCTTAGGAAGCTGACAGAGCACAACCAGATATGTAGCCAGACAATCAAGTTTTTTTCAACCTGGGTTCTCTAAGCAAATTCATGGGCTCGTCATTAAGCAGTAAAGCATTTCTGTGAACGTTCAGCTTGAACCATGGATCTTAGGCTGAAATCCTGTAAAATGATTCTTGAAGCAATTCTGTGATCCCCAACTCTCTTGTGATATAAGTAACACCCTTTTATACCCCTCAGTACTCTTACAGGATTGGTGGAGATGGCAGCTCTATCATTAGTTGCTAGTTCAATCCGACTATATAATTTTCTTCTTAATTAAGAAGTCAGGAGGGCCGAGGTAATCCACATTTACAAAAAATAGGGCTTCAATCAGTCTGACATGAGACTATAGTTAACTGCTCTTGGCTTAACAAAGGAAATATGTGTCTGGCCTAAATAAGAACTTTTCACCCCCCCATGCAAGGGACCAAACACTGAGTCGTCATCTGTACTTTTAGAGCAAGGCCCTTTAAGCTAGTAGACAGTTGGTATGGATCTCCTGAGTTACTATATCACTTTGGTTTGTCTTACAATAAAATGTATTGGAGATGTATGCAGTAAATGGGTTTGAACTCTCATAAAAGTTTGTTTTGTGTGAGGACTATTATTTTTCATGGACCTTTTCCTTCAAGATATAGGCACTCTTAATATCTCCTTTTCGCCAGAAGAGGTTTACCTATTAAACCCATCTCAAATAACTCATGTCTTTTAAATGCAACCAACTTGCCCTTTTACATGTCACAACTGATTCCAAGACACTGGTTCAAAAGCACACATCTTAGCCTGAATAACAATGTACAACAAAGTTACTGCCTAGATTAAATCTTTACTTATTAAAAATACTGTATATCCATCTCTGCTTTATTCAAACATGGCTTCCATGGCAATAATGGTCACAATCACAGATACCTTGAAACCCCCCCCCACAAAGTAAATGACAATACTGTAGGTGGGATCCTCAATAGTAGCCTTCCCTTCAACATCTCTCTTTAACTTTAAAGGACATGCTGTAATGTGCCCATAAATTTGCAAACCTTAGTTATGGTCCATGTCTATTTTGCCCTACTTTTGCATATGTAACTGTATTGCTTGTTCACATTTTTTGCCTATGGTTAAGGTTCAAAGAATAATTCTTTTTGGGTTTTCTTGGTGCAAATTTTCTCAGAATCAGAAATGCAGCTTCTTCCACTTCCACTGAAGATAATAGGAGTTATACAAGTCTCATGCTTACTGTGCTTTTTATTTTACATCGTGTAGACTGTCTTGACGTGTATGTTTCACACTTGCAACTTGTCAATTTATCTTGCAAGTACGGTGAGTTTAATATGCAGATTTTTTCCAAAGAATTGCAATATATGCGGAAAATATGCAGGTAAAAATGCATAGCAATTAGTGCAGTTTTGTTTTCCATTGATACGGCTGTGTTAAACCTATTTTTTTTTTGCATGCAAAATTGCATTTTGTATGATTACCATTTGGGGTAATAACTGTTATCACTTTTTATACTATTTTTTAAAATCATTTAAAAAAACAAAAATCATTTTAATAGATCTGACTTCTCTGAGTCAGTACTGAATATATATATGTATATATATATATATATATATATATATATATATATAATATATAAAGCTGAGTATATGTGTGTGTGTATGTGTATGTGCATGTCCGCTAATGGAATCCGCACCGTCGCATTTACAATCACAACATTTTGCACAGACACCCCATGTGACACAGGGAACGTCATAGAATATGTTTTGACCGGAAAATTTAACCTCGTGCTTTACAGTTACTCTCCAAAAACCCTACCTCCATTAAAGTGAATGGAGCCGCGACCTACAGGTTTTTAATTGGAGCTGTGATTGGTTGCTATAGGAACAAAATAAATTGTTAGTATAAGAAGCTTAAGTGTGAGGTAATAAGATGTCGGTGGGGAGACGGATAGGGGCAGACAGAAAGAGACAGACAGACAAAGGTCACAGACAGAGTAAGAGACAGACAGGGAAAGAGACAGACAGACAGGGAAAGAGACAGACAGAAGCAGACAGACACAGACAGACAGGGAAAGAGACAGGCAGACAGGAAAAGAGACAGAGAGACAGACAGGGAAAGAGACAGACAGGGAAAGAAACAGGGAAAGAGCCAGAGACAGGGAAAGAGACAGATAGGGACAGAGACAGACAGGGAAAGAGACAAAAACAGGGAAAGAGACAAAAACAGGGAAAGAGATAGAGACAAGGAAAGAGACAGGGAAAGAGATGGAGACAGGGAAAGAGACAGAGATAGGGATAGAGACAGGGAAAGAGACAGAGACAGGGAAAGAGACAGAGACAGCCAGGGAAAGAGACAGAGATGGACGGGAGTAAGAGACAGACCTGGAATGAGACAGATCTGGAACGAGACAGACGGGGAAAGAGACAGACAGGGAAAGAAACAGACGGGGAAAGAGACTGGCTGACAGACACAGAGATAGAGAGAGACAGAGACACTGATACAGAGACAGATAAAGAGATAGAAGACACAGACGCATAGACACAGACAGACAGATAGATAGAGACATACAGACATGAATAGAGACAGAGACAAACACACAGACAGAGACAGACAGGGAAAGGGAGAGACAGACACACAGAGACAGACAGAAAGACAGACACACAAAGACAGACAGAGAGACAGACAGAGACAGACAGACAGAGACAGACAGACAGACAGAGGCCGAGAGAGAGACAGTTACTGTCCCGGTACTACAGCTTTATATGCAGTCGACATTGAGTACTGACTCAGAGAAGTCAGATCTATATATATATATATATATATATATATATATATACATATATATATATATAAAAAGCACAGTGTATGTGTGTATGTATGTGTGTGTGTGTGTGTGTGTGTGTATGTCCGCTAAAGGAATCCACACCGTCGCATTTGCAATCATGAAATTTTGCACAGACACTCCATGTGACCCAGGGAACGTCATAGCCTATGTTTTGACAGGAGAAATTAACCCCGCGCTTTACAGCTACTCTCAAAAATCCTGCCTCCATTAATCTGAATGGAGCTGGGAGATACGGGCTATTAATAGCAACTGTCAGTGGTTGCTATAGGAACAAAATAAACTGTTAGTATAAGAAGTTTATGTGTCAGTGAGAGACATAAAAAACAGACAGAGACAGACAGGGAAAGAGACAGAGAGATAGAAACAGAGACAGACGGGCAAAGACACAGACGGGCAAAGACACAGATGGGCAAAGAGACAGATGGGCAAAGAGACATCCATGGAAAGAAACAGATGGGCAAAGAGACAGCCGGGCAAAGAGACAGACAGGCAAAGAGACAGCCCTGGAAAGAGACAGCCCTGGAAAGAAACAGACGGGCAAAGAGACAGCCGCGCAAAGAGACAGCCAGGCAAAGAGACAGACCTGGAAAGAGACAGACCTGGAAGAGACAGACGGGGAAAGAGACATCCCTAGCAAGAGACAGATGGTGAAAGAGACAGCCCTGTAAAGAGACAGCCCTGGAAAGAGACAGCCCTGGAAAGAGATAGCCGGGCAAAGAGACAGCCGGGCAAAGAGACAGACTGGGAAAGAGATAGAAGGAGAAAGAGACAGAAGGGGAAAGAGACAGACAGGGAAAATAACATATGGAGAAAGAGACAGAAGGAGAAAGAGACAGATGGGGCAAGAGTCAGATGGGGAAAGAGACAGACCTGTAAAGAGACAGCCCAGGCAAAGAGACAGACGGGCATAGAGACAGCCCTGAAAAGAGACAGACCTGGAAAGAGACAGATAAGGAAAGAGACAGATGGGGAAAGAGATAGACGGGGAAAGAGACAGACGGGGAAAGAGACAGCCCTGGAAGGAGACAGACAGATAGAGACAGAGAGACACAGACAGACACATAGAAAGAGAGAGACACAGAGTTAGAGACACAGAGATAGAGGATAGAGAGAGACAGACAGAGAGACTGATACAGAGACAGACAGAGAAACTGATACAGACAGAGACAGACACACAGAGACAGACAGATAGAGACAAACAGAAACTTGAAGACAGATAGTTACTATCCCGGGCAACGCCCGGGTACTACAGCTAATATATATATATATATATATATATATATATACATACATATATAATTTTATTTCTGTATTCTTAACTAAGAAAAAATGGGGAATGATAAAATAGTTTTAAGTATTTATTTTTATTTATTTTTTAAGGGGCGGGTTTTTCTTAACCTGTTTTACTTTTTACTCTTTTCTTTATCTCCTAAGGGGGCCTTGTACATACATTTGATTGCTTTTTCTTTAGCCTACATTACTGCTACATTACTAAGATTCTGGGGCACTGAGCAGAGCCTTGAGCAGGATAGCCTGGCTTAAATGTTACTGCCAATGATTAATATTGACATTAATAGGGTTAACAGCAGCAACGGGAGCTAGCTTTGACACTTGCTGTTCGAAGCAGATTCCGGTACACAGCAGGTATATGCACTTTGTGGATTGGGCTCAAATTGTGGGTTTAAGAATCTCTTGTTATAAATAGCAAAGCACTCTTTACTTTGTTTACTGCTTGGTTTCTAAATTATTGCTACAGCTGCAGTCTATCAGTGGTGCCTACTATCCTTATCAAACACACAGCACTTCCAAGCTCTTTTTTTTCTAGATTTTGTAAATGTTCTGACAGTTCCTGGATTGCCAGAATTGGACAGACACAGTATACCTGTGCTCCACCGATGCTGCAGAGGTAATAAATACATTTAGTTACAGTATCAGAGAGTAGATAGGTCAGGCAAGCAGCTCAACTATGCTACTGGTGTGAACTGTCAGTAACAGTAGAGATGAAGTGGAGCCTGGAAACTGAACATGAGCAAATACCTTGAAAAATGATTGATCTGTTATAATTTTACACTTAGATTCTCCAGATAAAGACACCAGTGGATAACACAGAGCATGTTTGTAAGAGTATTGTTATGGGTCTTAAGACTCCCTTATAAAATACATTGTACTATAAACTTTTGCAGATTCTTTAACATTTTATACCATTAGAGGTATTAATATTAGTCTAATCTACAGGGAATCTCATGGAATTCCTTAACTACCATGATGGAGTCATGGGGTTCATTTTGATATGGTTATATAATATTTACTTTGAATTACTTTTCAATCCGAATGCTACATTGGAGAAATGATTCTATAATTTAAAGCAGTGTGTCATATATAAACAGTGGATATATTTGTCCGCCATTAGGGACCTGTCCAATATACAGTATGTGTATTCTTAATCAATCTATTAGAAAGTCTTAAGGTCGAGGTCACAGGCTACTTTATTCACACATGTAAGTGATATTGTACACCCTTAACCTTTCTCTCATTTACATAAGAAATTAGAAGGTTTCCTGATAGCTACTTAAAATAAATACTGAAAATTGTCAGTACTCATTTCCACCTTCATAAAGCAGCTATTCCCTTATTACATCTTTTACATTACTGACGACATTACAGTGCAGCTGTTCGCCAACAGCAGTCATAGCAATTACATCTTTGTGTCTGCCTTGCAGGCCTAATGCAAGGAATTCCTAATAGAACAGTGCTGCTCAAATCACAGAACGTGGATTACATGCTGTACACCCTTTCCATCACACTAACAGATCTTTGCTTAACATGGTGCTGTCTTCGTTTTTCTTCTTGCAATTAAAGTTATTAAATAAAATCACCCACAGGAAAAGCAGCCATACTTCTCAATACTAGTATTCTGCAGGATGAAGCAAGCCCCGATTATAAAAGGCAATATACAACCACTTGCACTATGACTGGATGCTCAGTATCATAGATACTATAGATACAAATGAATAAGGGTTATATAAGACACCAGTCAAACAAATATGTATCATGCAGCATGCTGACTACCAGCCTAGCGGTAACGCCAAAACTAATACATCAGTTGAGCTGTCCAGCACTATGTAAGTGAGACCCACAAGGACAGATATCCCAATTTTTTCCACCAAAATCCCAACTTTTCTTACTGGCCACATTCTGTAAAAATTAAAGATATAAATCAATAGTGGAAATTTTATCCAAATCACGCAAACTCACAACCCATGTCAAGAATCAGCATTGTGTTGCTAGTTATACACTAAAATAACAGGAAACAGTTAAAAGGACATCAAATCCTAAAAAAAATCTAAGAAAAAGCAGCCTTATTTACTAATACTCTGTGTTAAGCTCACCTTCCGCGATTTTCATCTTTGTCCAGCGTCACTCCAGTCGGTCTCTGTCAATTTGCGACCTGTCAGCAGCTCAAGGGTTTTATAGAGTGCATAAAAGTTTACAAATCAATCCAACTCTATGAGAGCCTCATTATGGCTCTGGTTGACTTACATTAAGTGTTTTTTACGTAATTTATGACTTACAGCCAGCCAGAAGTTATGGGCACAAAATGGCTCTGCGGGATCAGAGCGGCACAGAAAAACAATGAAGCCACTGGTGGGTTAGTATAAGAAAGGCAAGAGTGGACTAAGATTTAAATTAACACTACTGTGGTGAAAAAAAAAAAACACTGGAGTAGTGCTTAACAAGACTGTTGACTCACTATACTCTTAACTTAAGCAGTTTAAAACACTATTAAAGTAGTATACTGTATTAATAGTGTTTTAAACTAACGCCAACATTAGTAGCACACTTTCAGTGATACTTGCGACTTCTGTAAACTAAAACAATTTTTAGTTTTGCTTCAGATGAGAAATGTAGAGAAAAAATTAGCTCAAGTAAAGAAAAAGACAATGGGTATGTTTTTTGCACAAGCCAAAAATTTGGCTTTCAAAACCTTTTCTATTGGCGTGTCATAAGCCAGAATCTATGTATATCTAGACCACAGATGAGTGAATTGATTATAAAAAATCAATTTTGCTATGAATTTTCCCCAAAATTCAGATTTTAACTCACCCCGAGCGACTTTTTCCATTGTTTTTTTTCCTCCCTTTCTTCTAACAGCCATACATTTTTTATACCAATACAGCCATATGAAAGCTTGTTGTTTGAGTGACAAGTTGTTCTTTTGAATGACCCCATTCATTGGGCCTCATATTATACTGGAAAATGGGGGAAAAAAACAAGTACAGTGAATTTGCAAAATACAATGCAATTCCATAATTTTTTTTTAAATGTATTTACCATGTTCACTATTTAATAAAAATGACATAGCAATATGATTCCCCAGGTCAGTATGAGTTTGTAGATACTAAACATGTATAGTTTTACTTTTATATAAGGGGTGGAAAAAAAATCCTAAATTTGTCAAAAAATAGAAATGCACTTATATCGCCATTTTCCGAGACCTGTAGTGTTCTCAATTTTTGAGATCCGGGGCTCAGCTACAGTTTATTTTTTGCATCTTGAGGTGACATTTTTAATTATACTATTTTTGAGAACTACATTTTTTGATCACCTGTTATTACTTTTTCATGCAATGTTGCGGCAACCAAAAAATCATAACACTTTCACTTTGATTTTTTTCCCACTGTGCCCTTTACTGATCAGTTTAATTGATTTTATGTTTTGATAGATTGGGCATTTCTAAAAGCAGCAATACCAAATATGAGGGTTTTTTAATTGTTTTCTTTTCAATAGGGAAAAAATTTGTACTTTTAGGTTTGTTTCCCTTTCATATTTTGAAAAACTTTTTTTAATTTTTTATTGATTTTATTAGTCCTTTTAGGGTTCTTGAAGCCTGCATGATCCGATCGCTTCTGCTGCTCAGAGAGATGCTTCAGCATCTCTCTGAACAGTAGATATACAGTTATCCTGTGAATGCTGGCTCCCTGCTGGAATTCATATGAAGCACATCATGACAGCAACAGGGATCATCAGCTGTTCCCACACTGTCAAGACAATCCATCTGCACTCCCATCTGCAAGCTTGCATTAAAGTGCCAAACACAACCAATGAAGTATAATTAATTATGTCATTAGTCATGAAGGGGTTAATTAATCTGACTTTTTGGGGTTAAATTTTTCAAAATCCAGAAAAAATTGCACCCAGTGGGTTGTAATTTTTCAGAAATCTGATCCCAAGGATACTGTTTGAAAAAACAAGAAATACTTTTATCTCTAGTTGACTCTCCCCTCACTTGTCCTACCACCACAGCTTCTAACATTGTTTTCCTTTCATATCTCTTTGGTTTTGTCTTTCCTCCAGAATGCTGTGTGTGTTGCGTCCAATGTAACTTCATGAACCCAAACCAAAAAGAAGACCAATGAGGAGTAAGCGGAAAACTAGGTGGGGTCTAGGTGGGGAGTTGCAATGGTAGAACAGGCAAATCTTTCCTCGAAGAAAAACAGATCCAACAACAATTAAACTCTGATAAGAGTCTGATCAGAGTCTGATTAGCATGATCAGATAAATTTTCTCGGATGGAGAAAATATGGTGGTGTGAACCCAGAATTATGCTAAGTTGATAAATTGTCAATACGGCTGTTGCCTACAACTCATAGCATTCTCAGCTTCCGTAGCGCTGTAGTACAGAAGCTTTAATCCAGCCATAGTTAATTTTCCTTGAACTATTAAAATTATAGTCCAAATTACCAGTTTTCTTTAAATTAACAACATTTCTGAGAAATCACATGCAAAACAATAAAGCTCTTACTGTTTTGTTTTGTTTTTTTTTAATAATCTTGTGGTTTGCATCTGGTTAAAAGGTATTTCAAAAAACAGTAAGGCTGAGAACGCACTTTGCGTTCACCTACTTGCAGTTCAAAACGCACCTTTTGGGCTTAATTGATTTGACCAAAGTTGCCTTTTTCAGAACTTTAGCACTGAAAACGCATGCATATTTACCGCGTTTTTGATGCATTTTCAGTGCTTTTTACATGCGTTTTCACCAGCGTTTCGACAGATGCGTTTTGAACATCAACACACTGCTAAATAAAGTTTAAACAGTCAAAAAGAATGAAAAAAGACAAAAAAAAGAAAAAAACTATATTAATGGGAAAAATAATGAAAATAGATGTAATTCATAAACTTATAGCGCTAATATACATTTTATCGGAAATATAGCAATAAATGCATATTTATCATAAATTTAATTGTCGGATTTTGTGTGTGTGTAAAGGGACATATTAAATCATTATTTTGGTGTCCAAAAAGTATGTGTTTTGGTAGTCCAAAACGCATGTTTTCTGCACTGAAAAAGCAGGTAAAACGCAGGATTTTGAAGGAATTTTGTTTTTTGCCATTTCTCATTGACTTCAATGTTAGCAAAACACATCATAAATGGCAAAAACATTTGACATGCTGCTTCTTTGAACGCATGGTTTTTGCCACAAAATATGCAAATTAAACGCAGAGTTTTAAAACGCAAAGTGGGGTCTGAAAATCATATTTATCCGTAGAATATCATGGAAACGCAAAACACAGGCCATTTGGCATGAAAAAGGTGCTTCTCAAAACGCTGCAGAAACGCAGGTAAAAACGCAAAGTGCGGTCTCCTTGTCAGTAACACCATTTTAAATAATCCCCTAGACTCAATGTCATTTATTTATTTATTTAATTTAAAAAAATGTAATAAACAAATGAATGAATACATTGCAAATTGTTGTGAAGTAAATTAACCATTTCATTTTACAAAACCTCATTTAAAATGACAGCTGCTCATTGTTGTGCACCAGTCTATTCATCCTCAATTTCACGCTAATACACCCTAGGAAACCTGGAGAAAATTATGGTTTAGCAAATTTAATTAGTAACCTAGAAGATGCATGTTCAAAACAAACATATTTATTGCTAATCAATATAACCTAAACACAGGCGACATTCATCTCCTCTGCATTTAATCTGTTTTGCACAATACTTGTCACTCAGTGGTATACAAGTAATATATGTTCCAAGATTATTAGTCCTGAAGCTGATTTACATTACAAAAAGAGATGCAGTCAGCTACTGACATAAAGAAGAATTAGATTTTTCTTTAATCTGGCAGAAAGCATGTTTCTAACCTTTATATTACCATTAAGGAGGGCTCCTGCGCAAAAATAGAACCTGTGGGTCTCCTTTCATCAGAATACTTGTAAATTACAGTGATGTATAATAGAGATCAATATAGACTGTGGGAAGAACATCACATTCTGCTGTGATTGCGACTTAAGTGGGCCCTCTGCTAATTTGGGCCCTTTTGCAGCTAAAAGGGCTGCACAGGCTGTATATCAGTCCCTACCTGTAATAACATGCTTTACATAAGATATCATATATACACATGACAGATCTCACTTGTATCATGTTAAAATTTAGCTTTCTCCACCAGGGGGAGTTTATTGATAACAGTTATAGAGCTCATTAATCTGGTGCCTGCCTTCAAAATGTTTTTTATTTAACTCCACAAATGTATTAACAGAAAAAGAACGGAACTCTGACTTCTACAATTATATATTATGAAGTTGAGCAAAAATGTTTAAAGGGAATGTGTCAGCAGGTTTTTTGTAACTCATCTGAGAGTAGCATGATGTAGACAAAGTGATCCTGAATCTCATGATGTATAAATTAGATTACTGGGTGCAGCCATTCTAACACAATCAAAATGTTTAAATTTAGCATTTATCAGAGCTAAGAGAGCTTCCCCGCCCACACCAGGCTCTCTACAGAGTATATACATTGACAGTTAGGTGTCAATCAGAGGAAGGGGAGTGTCAAACTGGCATGCAAATGACATTGTAGTCCAAGTAATGATAAGGGTCCTGTTGCTTAAACAAACATAACACATAAACAAAAGATTGGACCTTGACAAGACAGGCATCTTTGAAGTCTATGTTTTGATCCTTGAATCATGCTTTATTTAGAATCTATAGCAAAAATCTGCTGACAGATTCCCTTTAAAGGGAATCTGCCAGCATGTTTTTGCTATGCAATCTGAGGAAAACAGGAGATAGAGACTGTGTTACAAATTGCCGCCACCATAGCCGCAAGCAGCCTGTTGCAGTTCTTGCTATGCCCAGGTGCCAGCCACCATTTTTGGCTGTGCCTCAGGTCATCCAGCTGGCTTCTTTTTCCTCCACATCTAAATGTGGAGAGGCAGCTAGGGTGAATGCGTGTGCAGATTTGCCCCAGCCACAGCCTATGTTTCACCTACTGAGCATGCTCAGCCTGTTAGTTCCATTTCTGAGGCTGTCCTCGGTTCAGGCTACTGAGCATGCTCCCACACCTAGTGCGAAAAGCCTCTTTGCCCAGGTGCTTGGACTTTGTTCTGTGTCAAAGTCCTGTGTTGTGCCTACTGAGCATGCTCATTTCTGAGACAAAGTCTGTGATTCAGGCTACTGAGCATGCTCAGGCACTTAATGCATTGGAGGCTAAGTCCGGTAAGGACTTCACTGGGCATGTCCGTGAGGTGGCAGGCCCTGATAGGCTGGATAGCATCAGGTGTCCTGATGATGTGGCCACTCCAGACTGGCTCGCGGAAGCCCATCCCTATGACCTAGCACCCCACTATTGGTCATCAGGCGATGACTGGTAAGGTGTTTGGTGCGGTGCTGCCCATATGTCATCAGTGACATGACGGTACCAGATAGGTAGCTGGTAACATCACTGATGATGTGGCACACCCCTATTGGCCCCTGGAGGCGCCATTATGGCTCACCCTGGGATTATGGCAGACCCTTGGTGATAAAAGGGCTTGGAGAGTGCACCACGGTGGGCAGTCTTCATACATGCTCATTTAAGTCCTATTGTTTGAGCCACATTACAGTCTACAACCACTAGTTCTGGAAGAGGTAGGTAGGGTTAGGCATCCGGTGCCTTTCACACCAAGATTTGTGGCTGGCACATTATTGTCGGGCATCACACTTCCCTCCTACCATCCAGTTCTGCTCGAGCAGCCCAGTGGAGTTAACTGGGCTGTGGCTGCTGCGCCATCTGCCCGTTTTGCTCACTATAAACATGGACAGTCAGTACTTGGAGTCCCTGTCCCTGTGGTAGGGAACAGGGGAGGTCCTGATCTCAGATCTCAGTGTGTGTGGATCCTGTGGGGTTAACAGGGTTCACAACTGTCCTGATCCACGTGTTTTTACTTTAATTTGGATCAGGTTCATATTAGTTTGGAGCCACTAAGCTCTGTATTATTCGCCTGGCCTACGGGTTGCCAGAAGCTCCTTTACCATCTTGGAGTACGATGGACCCCACTGGCAATTGGGATATTCACCACCTTTATCCTAATCCACCAGTCTCCCCGTAACAGGCTGAGTCCTAGATTTCAGTAATGTGTAACTAATTTAGCTGGGTGCTGTTGTTTACTTCCAATGTTTGTTTTATTACCAGGAGATTTTAACTGTCTGGACTACAGTTCCCCTTCCTGCTAGACCAAGCACACCACACCCTTTTTTGATAGGTAGCTCACTGTCAATAAACAATGTACACAAAAAGTTGTGGTATGGGCAGTTTTAGTTTTCTGTGCTCTGCTTAATTCTACACCCACAAACTCTGACTTTGACATAACCGCTGCATCCACTAAACTAAAGTAATCCATCATTAGCATCACGGGCTCGTTTCCTATATTCAGATTCACTTTAACCTGTTTAGAAAGACAAAGTCATAGGCATATGAACTTTTTGGGAATTAACTTTTTAAATAATAGGAAACTTTTCATGGTTTGTTTCCTTTAGAACACTATCAGACTCCTTTTTGGCAGATGCATGAAATAAACATCTGTACTTTATCTAGTATATGAAGTATCAATAGCATGGCGGTGAACAGTTCATAGTAATACCATTGGGATGACATGCTCTTGAGAATTCAGATCTATTAGCTTTTGGTTAGGTCCTGTTTGCGCCTCATTTTAAGTGCTTGACAAATACAATCCCTGAAGTAAACATCTGTACAGTATACAGTTGCTTATATTGACCGTAAACTCTAGGGTTAAAAAAAAAGTAACACTCCCATTTCAAGATAAGATCATTTTTTTCCATGAAATTTAATTTTTTTTGAAAATACAAAAATATGTAAGTTAACTTTACACACATTTAGTAAAGTGTGGGGCAGCTGGCCACCATTTTACTGAACCATAGAGGCAAAAGAATACCCTCTACTCACATCATCACTAACACATCTAGTCCCTCTCCGGTCTTCAGAGATGTCTTTACTTTAACCCATCACAAATCTCACTCCTTGTCCTGTTCACTCTAGAGTGGGACTTTGTCCTGTAATCAGGTCTCCAAAGTCACTACACACAACATGTTATGACATTATAGAAGGACATCATGCTGTAATCGCTAAGGCATAATTGCAACCTGAAGTTCTGGACAAAAGTTTTCAGGCTGGGAGATGCTGCCCTGAAAGAGGCCTGGAATGCCACCAGTGCTGCCTGCTGTTACATTTCTATGTAGCAAAGTCTCTTCTTTCTGCTGTCATAGCTCCGGACTGTTTATTCCAAGTCTAGAATTCTGATCGGTGTACAATCTATATAGAACTAATTTCATGTTGCATTTTCATGATGTCATGATGTGTGACACTCAGTGACTCCAGAGCCCTGGCTACAGAGAAGAGAGAAAGCAGGGTTTGGTTGTAAAAAAGAAAGTAGCCCAAGATCTGAAAATTTTGCAGAGCAATGTTCTATCTACCTTCCAAAAATGGAAAGAGTATGGCACAACTACCAACCTAACAAGACATGGACGTCAATCTAAACTAATATCTCAAACAAGGAAAGCACTAATTTGAGCTAATTAGAAAAAAAAACAAGAGGTCCGTGATCACTCAGGAGGGGTTGCAGAGATTCACAACTCAAGTGGGTTAATCTGTCTACAGGACAACTGAGAGTCATAGCAGTGATGAATGAATATTTGGCACTATTCATTACTTGCACGAATATTAAGGTATTCACGGTATCTGCTACTATCTGAGTACTTTGGTATTCGCTTTGTGAGATTCAAGACCCCTCCCAGCATGTTTGGTTTCTGATTTTCAGCCACTAAACATGCTGGGATTGCCTTCCAATAACAGTAATGCCATAGCCATCTTTGCTACTGGTATTACTGAGATTGGGAGGCGCAGTGAAAAAAAAATGACTTTCTGAGATTCCCCACAGCTGTTGACCTGTAAGTAGTGACTTAAAGGTCAATTCATTAGGTCTTTTACATATGTACTGCTTCCCCCACTAATGTTCTCTGCTGGTGCCTGTGATTGGCTGGAGTCAGATTTCTGGCATCCCGGTGACTTTGATTTGCTGCCCTCACAGAGGCTGTCTAGGTTCCTTAATGGAGTATAAAAATAAGTAAATAAATAGAAAAAAGTCCCAGGGTCCACCATATATAGATACTTAGGGTAGATAAAGCATATAGCTACAGGCTGCAGCTCACAGCCGTGTGCATTATTTTGAATGTGTATCAAAATAACAAAGATCCTATGTGGCTTTTTCTATATTGTTTAATTAAATATTTTTTTAAAATGCATGCGGTCCCCCCAATTTTGATACCCAGCCAAGATAAAGCAAATAGCTGGTGGCTGGTTTTCCTAGGCTAAGGAAGCCGAGGGTTTGGAGTCCCCTGGACTAAAGATATCAGCTCAAAGCTGCCCAGAATTGTTGTATCCATTAGATGTGAGAATCCCAGTGCTTTACACGACCCATCCCAATTGCACTAGTTTGGTGGCAATTGGGGTGAAATAAGAGGTTGACAGACATGATTTGTCTAAAATCACAGTGGCTACTAAACCCTGGATTAGTAATGGGGAGGAATTTTTGAGACCCCCCATTACAAACCTTGTAAATAAGAAAAACACAAACACATACAAAACATTTGTTTTAATTTAGAAAAAACACCCTTATTCACCAATTTATTAACCCCCTAAAACACCTCCGCTGTTCCAACATAATCTATATAAGGGCCATGACAATCCCAAATCTGCTGCATCTCCATCCAGAGGCCGCAGTGACCGATAACATGGGAGGTGGTGGAGAAAGACAGTAATGTCAATCAGGTCAGCGGAGGTCACATTCAGGGCTCCCTGCTGCTCTCAGTGAACGTGAAAGCAGCTCTCAGATTGTTGTGTGACAATGTCTCACAATCCTACAGTAAATGCCACTTTCACTGAGAGCAGTGAACTGCTATGACTTCCGCTGACCTTACTGCCGGATTGTCGGATTGTTGCTGTGGCGCCAGTTCCCGCAATCCAACTGTCCAACAATCTGGCAGCTGTGAGGCCCCGAAATCTTATAGGAGCCTTTAAGAGAGTCTTTATGCTTTTGGGAGTTACAAGCTGGGAACTACATGTAATTTTATAAATTTATAATAACTTTATAATTTTATATACACTTCTATAAATTGATGTAAGTGTATAAATTTCAGGACCAAATCTGCATCTCTTGGCACCCCCCCTGCTATTTTATGCCAGGAGATGCAGGGTTGATTGCTCTCTGAATTGAATTTATTTATTTTTACACACTGTGAGGTTAGCCTCTCAGAGACACCGCCACACCTTCAGTCTGACTGGAGCCAATCAGAGATGCCAGCAGAAATATGTATGATATCTAATGAGCAAAACCGGAAGTAGTGTGACAGCCATGGGGAATCTCAGTAAGTGTTATTTTCATGCTTTTAATCCACATAATACTCTGACATTATTATAACCATCAACCAAGTGTGAGTCAGAAATGCATCCAGGCATCTTCCCAATTCTGTTGCCATTCAGTTTCCGCAGTTTTTCATTCATTTCAGCATTTTTACAGCCCAGACCGACTTCAAAGGTCCTCCTTAAAAATATTTGAGTTTCCCATTGACTTTTTTTGGGATTGTAACTCATGACAAATACACAAATAATACAAATTATTTGGCTCGAATAATCCAAACCTGAATATTTCACTATTCGCTTCTCTCCAGTCCTTAGTCATTCCACAAATCCAGCCTTTATGGAAGTGTGGCAAGAAGAATGTCATTTTGGAAAACAAACTATAACAAGTTCTATTTGCTGCTTTCAAAAGCAATGTAGGGCACACAGGTTGCATCTGAAAAAAGGTAATCTGGTCAGAAGAGACCATAGTAGAACTTTTAGGGATAAATGCAAAACTCTATGTGTTGAAAATATAGTCAATCTGTTGAGATATAGACAAAATGAGACATGTCCCACAAAATTTGCAGCAGAAATTGCATAGAAAGATGGTTCTACAATATATTGACTCAGATGAGATGAAACCAAATGCACATTACAATTTTCAATATTATATTTTTAAAATAGTTAGGAAACCATGTTTCATTTCTTATACACTTCCCAAGTACCTAGTACTTAGTGTTGGTTTAGCACATAAAATCCTATTAAAATACATTCACGTTTGTGTGTATAACTTGAGAAAAAGTGGGAAAAGTAACAGGGTATTAATACGTTTTCAAGGCACTGTATTTATGCAAATATAATTATTATGAAAAAATAAAACTATTTATGACAAATATTTGTTGAGTCAAGTTTATGGTACATTTTAATCTTTTAGACAGTATATTTTTCTTTTTTTTACTGTTTTTTTTAGATATTATTTCGTCTAGCATATATACTGTGTTTAAATAATTTCTACTTGGATATATATATTGCTTCAGGACTCAATATGAGGTGTGAAAAAGAGCATAATGATGAGCAAGAATCATATTACAGTCTATAAAATGGAGACTACTCTACACTTGCAAATTAAAATAAGCTCAGTCAACTGACAAATGTGCGCATTTTGCCAGGATGCCTACAGGCCTGTTGATTTAAGGTACACTGAACTGAATTACACATTTGGAAGTCATGTTAAATGTAGTCATATGGATGTCTCTGCAATTGAATCTATCATTTTTTAATAGTGCAAGATTTTGGATTGCTCAAAAAGTAGACTAGTTAATAGAGTAAGAGATGCTTGTCAGCTTCTCTTTTGTGTAATAAAATAATGGTGCCCATAAGGACATCATTAAGATCATTTACAGAGGAGAAAAACGTGTTAAAGGGCATCTGTCACTTAGATAACACCTTAGGGCATCTACAGACTGCCATTGTACTGTCTGCTTTTTCCCTGCTAAAAGCCCCCCAAAAGTCTACATTTAGTACACCGGTATTTCACTAAGCCTTTTATGCTGTCAAAAGTTCTGAAATAAAACAAAAGCGATGCTTCACAGATTAATGAGAAACTAACCCTTCAACTTCCCAAAACCGCACATTATCGATCAAAATAACGGTACTGAAATGGCAAGTTTTAAGGAGCTGGTTAGTTCTTTTTTATACTAATTAAAATATTAAATGTGGTAAACCAATTAAACCATAAAAAAAACTGTAGCTCAACTTTTTCAGATAAGTAATGGGAAAATTACTATAATAATGAAGTAGAGGCATCTATTTTGTGACAATACTGTATATTGTTTAAAAGTTTTTCATGTTTAAAACATTTTTTAAATCAGAAATGTTCCAGTGTTTATACTTTGCTGTGTAACATTAACAAAACTTGAAACAGATCAGTCGGATCAGTCAGACAGATGTTTCATTATAATCTGGTGTAAAAATTACAAAAAAGGTAACACAGGAGTCATCATCTAATATATAAAGCTGAGCGTATGTATGTATGTGTGTATGTATGTATGTATGTCCGCTAAACGAATCCTCACCGTCACATTTACAATCACGAAATTTTGCACAGATGCCTCATGTGACCCAGGGAACGTCGTGGACGATGTTTTGACAGGAAAATTTAACCTTGCGCTTTACAGTTACTCTACAAAAAACATGCCTCCATTCAAGTGAATGGAGCCTGGAACTACAGTTTATTAATAGCAGCTGTGATTGGTTGCTATAGGAACAAAGGACAGTGTTAGTATAAGAAGCTTATGTGGGAGGTAATATGATGTCAGTGGGGAGATGGACAGATAGCGACAGACAGAGACAGATTGGGAAATAGACAGAGACAGACGGGGAAAGAGACAGACCTGAAAAGAGACAGGCAGACAGGGACAGAGACAGGCAGACAGGGAAAGAGGCAGACAGGAAAAGACACAGACAAAGAGATGGACAAATACAGACAGGGAAAGAGACAGGAAAGAGACGGAAAGACAGACGGGGAAAAAGACAACTTGGGAAAGAGACAGACCTGGAAAGAGATAGATGGTGAAAGTAACAGAGATATAGACAAACAAAGAAAGAGACAGACAGAGACAAGCAGACAGGGAAAGAAACAGACAGGGAAAGAGAGACAATGAAAGAGACAGACAAAGACAGAAAGGGAAAGAGATAGATGGGGAAAGAGACAGACCTGGAAACAGACAGACCTGGAAAGAGACAGGCAGACAGGGACATAACACGCAGACAGGGAAAGGCACAGACAGAGAGACAGACAAAGACAGATGGGGAACGATTCACAGAAATAGAGACAGACAAGGAAAGAGACAGGCAGACAGGGAAAGAGACAGACAGGAAAAGACACAGACAAAGAGATGGACAAAGACAGACAGGGAAAGAGACAGGAATAGAGACGGGAAGACAGATAGGGAAAAAGACAGACTTGGGAAAGAGACAGACCTGGAAAGAGATAGATGGTGAAAGTAACAGAGATAGAGACAAACAAAGAAAGAGACAGAAAGAGACAAGCAGACAGGGAAAGAGAGACAGTGAAATAGACAGACAAAGACAGACGTGGAAAGAGACAGACCTTCAAAGAGACAGATCTTCAAGAGACAGACATGGAAAGAGACAGACCTGGAAAGAGATAGACCTGGAAAGAGATAGACCTGGAAAGAGACAGACAGGGAAAGAGACAGACAAAGACAGACAGGGAAAGAGACAGACCTTCAAAGAGACAGACCTTCAAAGAGACAAACCTGGAAAGAGACAGACCTGGAAAAAGACAGCCCTGGAAAGAGATAGACCTGGAAAGAGACAGATGGGGAAAGAGACAGATGCGTAGACAGACAAAGACAGATGAGGAAAGAGACGGACAGGGAAAGAGAGAGACAGACAGACACAGACAGAGAGACAGACACAGAGATAGAGACAGACTGATACAAAAGACAGACAGAGAGATAGAAACACACAGACAGAGACATAGACACAGACAGACAAGGAAAGAGGCAGACAGAGAGTGACACACAGACAGAGACTGGGAGAGAGACAGAGAGACAGTTACTATCCTGGGCAACGCCCGGGTACTACAGCTAGTTTCCAAAAGATGGATACAGCTCATGTTGTCCTCTCTTACCCAGATCAGGGATCTCTGCACATGTTACTGAGCATGACCAAAACTGTGTTCTATAGACATCTATAAGTCAGCTTCTTGCTTTTTCCTTATTCAATAACCATATATCAGTGGAATGAATTATGCAATTTCAAAAATAAAAGCATACAAATATTTGTCCTCAGTATGATTTTTTATATATAAAAATAAGGCAATAATTTACTTTATCTTAAAAAAAAAAGAATCAGTCAAGTATACCGCTATGAAAGTTCTATTTCATCTGCAAAATTACACTGATGATCAACTGTCTAATACTGTTTATCCTTGACTTAATATTGCTGAAAGCAAATCACAATCTTGAGATTTGGCAGATGTAAATAACCATATAAACGGGCTAATAATTTCAATGAAAGAAACTATAAGCTCTATTAAGCTAAAATTGAGAATGAAAAATGTTATTTAAATCAGCAATCCATGTTGAGTGCTTAGACTCTTATCAGCTCTTGCATTTTATTTGCTGTTTTGAAATGCCATTTGGTTTTCATTTATTAACAATCTCAATCTGCACTTAGAATGTAAAACCTATTTCATCTATTAGATAATATTGTGCTGCTTTAATCTTGAATTTTACTTGCTCTTTTATATGAAATGGATGGCTATATGACTTTTTTCCATCATCATAGGTATGTGATTATGGAATATACAGTACTCATGGTGGCTAAAATAAGTTATTTTATTCAAATGTTATCTGGATACCTATATTGTATGTCTGAAAAACTACTTGAGAATCAAGATTAAAGGGAAGTAAATGAAAGTATATTCTTCATCGGACAATGGATTGGAAATAGTGGCAAGCAAATCTGCTGAAATTTGAGTTTGCCCAGGAAATTTTATTTGCATCAAAAATATTCCATTTTAATCATTTTATTAGAAAATTGTAAAGGAGTTTGATTATTTTAGAATTTATTTACTCATGCCCCAATTAGAAGGGATGTGTTGGAATAAAGACATATACTGTACAAATATTGAAATTATTCACCACCAAATATTGGACAATACTTCACAAGTTCAACTTATATTTATAAAATATACACATAAACCATCACTGTAAAGTTGAAACATACTGTAAAATCTGATCCCCTCCCTCAGGCACTCAGGTACAGGAAGTAAAAGTGCGGGAAAAGGACACTGAGCTACTGGAGCTGGACCTGAGCAGACCTGCCTCGGACTGCCCTCATCGCTGAAGTGTGAGGGATTGCCAGAACTGCTGCAGACGGGATACTGGACTCAAGGGACCTCCAGACCGTCTCCTTCCTCTTTACCAAGAGACTGTAAGCTAGTCCTCTGTTGAGAGGGCTGAAGATCTTCCCACTTCTCTCCCTTGGAGTCGCCGCCGTTTACCCGGAGTCCAGGCCTGCTACGTGGGAGCCCTCCCTTCTTGTGTTTTGGACTGGTAATATAAATTATAGGGCCAGTCAGGGACAGAATTCTTGTTTATCATTGCTGGGTTTTTTTGTGTTTTGTGTTCTGCGCGTCTGAAGTTAAAGACCCGGATAGCAAACCCTGGTTATGTGTGCTGCTAAGCCAGCGGCGTGTGTCATTGAGATGTTTACCAGTAAAGAAATGTACCCTTACATAAAATCCGAGTGTGGGGATTTTGTTGGCACAGATTATGGGAACTCAGCCGCGGCCTTACCCGAGGTCACTTCATCTGGCGTCGTCGGCAGGATCTGTGACCAGCAAAAATCCCTCCCGGTGGTAGCTTATAGTCAGACAGCTCCTCCGGCGTCTATTGTAAATCAAGTGAGAAAGTTTAACGGACGGAATTACCCTGTACCTGAATGGGCGGAACAACTTAGGATAGTGGGGGAAATGTATAATGTTGATCCTAAGACTTTAGCGGAAATGGCTATGCTGACGTTAGAGGGGGAGGCATGGACGACGGTCAGACTGGAGACGGTTAGGGGCCAGCGTACATTAGATGACTTGCGGGTGCGGGTGCTAGAGAACACCTATGGGCCGACCAGATACCTGGGAACACTGCGCTACATGTTCTTCCAGTGTACACAGCTCGAGTGGGAGGACATTCCCCGATATGCGAACGCCCTCCAAGTACTGCTGGAACAAGCCTGCAAAAATGGAGAAAATCTAGCTGGTACATCCTCCCGCGACCTGGTGCTGAGGGACCAATTCGTAATAAGGACTGAGAGATCCGTATCTCAACCGCTCATTGCAGGACTTACTCCGGATAAATCCAGCCCTTACATTTGCTGAGGTTAAACAAGAAGCCATAGAACGTTCTCGGGGACCTGTTACGGGAACAGAGACTTATACCACTACTTGCAAATCCATGTACAGTACATATACTCCGAACAGCGACACGGAGGAACTGAAGCAGATGGTGGCGGATTTACAGAAGCAGGTGCTGCAGCTCACATTAGACCGACAGGCGGATAGGCAAGTGAGACGGCAACCTAGCCGGCCTATGGGAAAGTGTTGGACATGTGGTTAGCCCCATCACAGAGAAAACTGTTGCCCCCAGATCGAACCTGACCCGCAGCCGTTCCATCGAATGGACTCTCAAACACCCCAGCAAGCGGAGTTTCACTCGAAACAGCGGATGGAACCCCAGGCCTATTCACTAGAACCGCCAAGCCGTGCCTCTCAACAGCAGGCACCTTTAAACTAGACATCCCAGCTGAGGAGGCTCACTCGACCGGAAAGGCCAAAGAGAAAAGGAACCAACAAAGGAGCCAGCTTGCATCAAACAGCCCTACACTGAAAGTAATGCTAGAGGGGGTTGCCGTGCAAGGACTAATGGATACTGGATCACAGGTGTCCACCATCTCAGAGCAGTTTTTCAAGAAATATTTACAACCATGGGCTGCTTATGACCCTAATACCGTCATCAAGATCAAAGCGGCCAATAATCTACCCATTCCAGTAACGGGAGTAGCTTAGATCAGCACCGAAATGTGTGGACAGGACCTCGGGAAAAGGGGGATAATCCTGGTCAAAGAAGGCTTCGGTTCGGAAATGCCCATGATTATTGGGATGAACATCCTGAAAGACCCAGACCTGGTATTGTTTACCAAGCGGGGACCCAAGTACTGGCAGGAAGTTACCACACACGGGGCCACGCGCCAAGCATTTCAAAGAGTGATTCGGGCCTGCAGCCTACAGTAAATGGCAGAGGAACAACGGCCCATAGCCACTATCACCGTGCCTCGCCACACTAGGATCACCTTACCGGCTGAAAAGGAGACAATTATCTCGCTACCCCTTAGCACCACAAGACCACTTGAAGGCGTGGAGATACTGATTGAGCCACAAACCATTAGTCGCTCACACTCTGGCTGTCGTGAGGAGGGGAAGGATCCCTGTCCGTCTGAGCAATACGGCTAGTGTAGGCGTCGACCTAGAAGTGGGGACACAGCTCGTCAGAGTCTATGCCCTACCTACAGAGGTGAATCCCAGGGGCCCACTCCAGTTTGCCCCATCGGCAGAGGGAGACTGGACAGTGACTGTCTCCGCCATGGCCACCGCCACAGATGACACTGAAGCTGGAAAGGAGCTGCTAGAGAAGTGTCAGCTGGATACATCCCAATATTCTAAACAGGAGGTGTCCCAGGTGGAAAAACTACTGCAGGAACACCAGGCGTCCTTTGCTCGGCATGACACCGACTTTGGATGCACCACCAGTATCCAACACGAGATCCCTACAGGTAACGCTTCTCCTATCCGCGAGAGATACTGGCAGATACCACCCCAGCAATATCAAGAAGTGAAAAACCTCCCGAACTCCATGCTCCATGCCGGAGTGGTACGAGAGAGCCAGAGCCCCTGGGCTGCACCGGTGGTAATAGTTAAAAAGAAAGACGGATCCCTGAGGTTCTGTGTGGACTACCGCTGCCTGAATGATTGCACCATCCGGGACTCATACCCTTTGCTGAGGATCGAAAAATCCCTGACGGCTCTGAAGAAAGCCAAGTACTTTTCCTCCCTGGATCTGGCCAGTGGCTATTGGCAGGTACCCATGAGCGAAAAGGACAGAGAAAAGACTGCTTTCATCCTACCCATAGGTCTGTACGAGTTTGACTGGATGCTCTTCAGCCTGAACAACACACCGGGAACTTTCCAGAGGCTGATGGAGCGCTGCTTGGGAGACTTCAATTTCGACTTCACCCTCATCTACTTTGATGACATTGTGGTCTATTCAGCAACGTTCAAAGAACATCTACAAAAGCTGGGCCGCGTGTTCCAGAGGCTAAGGGAACATGGCTTGAAGTTGAAACCCAGCAAGTGCTGTCTTCTACAGCAGGAGATCGATTACCTGGACCACAGGATCTCGGCAGAAGGTGTACAACCATCACCGGAGAAAATAGCTGCTGTACGGGACTGGCCACAGCCCACAACTGTCAAGGAGGTTAGGGCTTTCCTGGGACTGGCAGGCTACTACCGCCGGTTCGTCAAGAACTTCGCCCGGCTTGCCGCACCACTGCACGACCTGCTTCGAGGAACCACCAACAGTCCTAGGGGATGACTCATCAATTGGGGAACTACCCAAGAAGAGTCTTTCCAAGCTCTAAAGGGTGCCTTGACGTCATCCCCCATCCTGGCATATGCAGATTACACCCTGCCCTTTCAATTACATACTGACGCCAGCCTACAGGGTTTGGGGGCAGTACTCTCACAGGTACAAGAAGGCAAGGAACGTGTTGTAGCCTATGCCAGTAGGTCCCTACATGAAGGTGAAAAGAATCCCACCAATTACAGTTCATTCAGGCTGGAGCTGTTGGCCTTGATGTGGGCAATGACTGAGAAATTTGCTGGATATCTGACGGGGACAGAAGTACTAGTCCTGACGGATAACAACCCTTTGGCCCACTTAGAAAATGCGAAACTTGGGGCTATGGAGCAGTGATGGATGGCTCGGCTCTCCAAGTTTAACTACAAGATTAAATATAGAGCTGGGGCTGAAAATCAGAATGCGGACAGCCTGTCCAAAAGAACATCCCCCTCGCCCACTAAGGACCGGGACAAGGAGCTGGAAGGAGACGAGATGCCTGACTTCGCAAGACTAGCCCGGCAGATGATGGATTGTCGCCAGTATGCTGTGGATGAGGCTGGCACTCCAGTAGGGTCCCCATTGTCCCCACAGGAATGGTGCAGAATCCAGGACCGGAATGCTGAATGTGCCCTACTCAAACAATGGGTGAAGCAGCAGCAGAAGCCATCCTCTGACACGCGTTCACGACTGTCCACCAGTACCCTGACCCTGCTCAGCCAATGGGATCATCTGATTCTGAGAGAAGGAGTGCTATACCGGAGGATCTTCCTATCCCACATGCTGGAGGAGTGCCTACAGGTTGTAGAGCCGGTCCAAATGGCCTGTGAGATGGTGGGAGAAGCACACAAGAGGAACGGCCACTTTGGGATAGACAAAACCTTCCGGTGGATCCAACAGTCCATCTACTGTCCGGGACTCCGCAAGCTGGTTGAAGATGTCTGCCAAGCCTGTCGCACCTGTGAGCTGTACAAGTCCGCTGAGCAGCGTGCACCTGTCCAAACAGTTGAGACATCCCGGCCCCTTGAGCTGTTGATGGTGGACTACCTGTCGATTGGGACGACGACTGGTGGCTACCAATACTGTCTGGTTATGGTAGACCATTTCACAAAATTCGCAGTTGCTGTTGCTACCAAAGATCAGACTGCCGAGTCAGCTGCGCGGGCCATCTGTCGACAGTTCATCCAGGTCTATGGGTGTCCGGAGAGGTTGCACTCTCATCAGGGGGCTTGTTTGGAAGGTCAAATTATCGAGGAGCTGCATCGGATGTATGGGATCCAGAAGTCCAGAACCACCCCTTACCACCCACAGGGGAATGGTGCGTGTGAGCGCTTTAACTGGACTCTACTCCAGTTGATCCGCACCTTAGCCGATGACAAGAAAGACCAATCGCCCCAATTCCTCCCAGATCTAGTGTGGGCCTACAACAATCAAGTCCACTCCGTGACGGGCTTTACCCCACACACTCTTCTCTTTGGCCGCCCAGGAAAAAGGGTCCATGACCTAAACCTGACCAGTCCTGAAAAAGATACCGGCGGTACCTATCCATCCTGGCTACACACTCACCGTCAGAAGATGGAAACTGTATACCGACTGGTAGGCCAACAAATCCGGGGCCAGAGACATGCTGACCCGCTCCCCGTACAGGAAGAACCCTTAGAAGTAGGACAGCTAGTCCTGGTTCGTATTAAGAAGCCTCAAGGAAAACTCCGAGCTAAGTGGGAAGCTGAAGTCTATCGGGTAGTTGAGCGCCCCTACCCCGATGGTCATGTGTACAGAGTCCGGGGCGAAGATAGCGGCAACTCTCACACCTTGCATCGGAATATGTTGCGCCCCTGCCGATCCCAGCCTGACCCCCTGACCACAGTACCCAGTGAGGATGACACTGCTGACATGACTGACACCATTGATATTACTCAGCATAGTGACCTTGTTGACTCCGGGACTGATTACCCGCCTGCTCAGACTGGCTCTCCCTCTAGGGAACTGACGGAGGTAGAGAGTGTAGCCGGTGACAGAGTGGAGGGAAACCAACCTCTGCGGTGTACTACCCGCACCACTGCCGGGGTTCCTCCTGGACAGTCTTATAGGGACCAGTATGTATGGTCCGCTTCTCAGCCTACCCCTGCCACAGCCTCAGTCCTCGCTGCCTTGAAACCTGTGAATGTTGACAGGGACTGCCAACCTTTCAGTGGGGGGATATGTAATGAGGCGAGCAGCTCTGACTGTTTTGTGATTAAAATGGACATGGAGACTGACATTACACAGGATGGTGCTGCCACCTTGTGGACAAGTGCTGAAACTGCTCGAGAGGTGGACGCTGTAAAATCTGATCCCCTCCCTCAGGCACTTGTTGTACAGGAAGAAAAAGTGCGGGAAAAAGGGCACTGAGCTACTGGAGCTGGACCTGAGCAGACCTGCCTCGGACTGCCCTCATCGCTGAAGTGTGAGAGATTGCCAGAACTGCTGCAGACGGGATACTGGACTCAAGGGACCTCCGGACCGTCTCCTTCCTCTTTACCAAGAGACTGTAAGCTAGTCCTCTGTTGAGAGGGCTGAAGATCTTCCCACTTCTCTCCCTTGGAGTCACCGCCGTTTACCTGGAGTCCAGGCCTGCTACGTGGGAGCCCTCCCTCCTTGTGTTTTGGACTGGTAATATAACCTATAGGGCAAGTCAGGGACAGAATTCTTGTTTATCATTGCTGGGTTTTTTTGTGTTCTGCGCCGCGCGTCTGAAGTTAAAGACCCGGATAGCAAACCCTGGTTATGTGTGCTGCTAAGCCAGCGGCGTGTGTCATTGAGATGTTTACCAGTAAAGAAATGTACCCTTACATAAAATCCGAGTGTGGGGATTTTGTTGGCGTAGATTATGGGAACTCAGCCGCGGCCTTACCCGAGGTCACTTCATTGGCATAATTTACAAAATACTGTACATTTTATATGTTGACATGGTGTATAGTTGCTATGACCCAAAGTACATGCTTTAATATGAGGAACTTTTATCTTTTGTCACTATGCCTTTTCATTATTAGTTTTGAATGATAAAAACGAATATGTTTTAAAGCTATAATCTTATTGTTAGTCAATGCAATTTTACTGCAAAGTTAGGGTCCATTTAAAAAGTAAGCTCTAAATGACCGCTAATTGATAAAATGTAATTAAAAACAGACTAGCTGAATTCTTTTAAGTTCCATATAGAAACAGGAAGGGTCTTTTCCCTACTTGACTCATCTCCATCTTCAAATCCTAACCAAGCTTCTACGTGCACTGATGACAATGTGTAGTTCAAAGTATGACCCATACAGGTAAAATAGACTTTGTGTTGCTACATAGATCTTAGAAGAAATCATCTGTTCTATTCTTAATGACAGGATGTCATAGATCTAATGGACAAGAGTAAAAAATCACTTAAGGCTACTTTACACACTGCAATATCGGTCCCGATATCGCTAGTGTGGGTATCCGCCCCCATCTGTTGCGCGACACGGGCATATCGCTGCCCGTGCCGCACAACATCGCCCAGAGCCGTCACACATACTTACCTGTCCGGCGACATCGCTGTGACCGGCGAACCGCCTCCTTTCTAAGGGGGCGGTCCGTGCGGCGTCACAGCGACGTCACTGAACCGCCGCCCAATCGCAGCGGAGGGGCGGAGATGAGCGGGACGTAACATCCCGCCCACCTCCTTCCTTCCGCATAGCGGCCGGGAGGCAGGTAGGGAGAGCTTCCTCGCTCCTGCGGCGTCACACGCAGCGATGTGTGCTGCCGCAGGAACGACGAACAACCTCGTTACTGCTGAAGTAACGATAATTGGGAATGGACCCCCGTGTCGCCGATTAGCGATTTTGCACTGTTTTGCAACGATGCAAAATCGCTTATCGGTGTCACACGCAACGGCATCGCTAATGCGGCCGGATGTGCGTCACAAAATCCGTGACCCCAACGACTCCGCATTAGCGATGTCGCAGCGTGTAAAGCCCGCTTTAGTTGAAAGGCAAAATGAGCAATTGTAAGTACGCAATGCTATATAATATGAAGACCCCAATATATTGGGAGGATAAACATTTTGATGAGTGTCTTTAAGAGACTTTAAATAACCAGATATTGTATAAGCCATTGAATAATGTCATGATGCTGAGTTAGGTATTGCATTATGGTGTTTTGTGCTGTGTTTTCTTTGTTATAGTAAATTTGGCTACATTTCTAGGCCAGTTTTTCATCTGTTTTTGTGCTATTTGCAATGTACCTTTGGGCCTCATCCTATTTACTTTTCCTAGCAACAGGCAATGAAAAGCTGATAATACATGGACTAAATTAGTTTTGCATCCAAAGGCTGTTTGTTATTTTGTAAAACTATTCCCTTGAGTGGTCAAGTTCAGTCCAAAAATCAAACTAGTGAAGTAGATATCTTGTTTTGTTAGTTATTTATTGTTTTAATGCAAACTATTGGTCAGCAAAAAAAAATTTTAGGAATGCTATAATGTGTCAGCTTTCTATCGGGGAAAACCACAGAGTAACCATGTGCAACAAACAGAGATTTAAATGGTTAACAGATGCGGGAAGATTTCCAATTTACCCTTGTCTGTTAGAAGCAGATGTCAGCTGATCAGATCAGCTGACATCTACGTGGAAATGTTTGCGTTCAGCATGTGAGCCTGCATCAAAGGCAAGGACATGACATTTGACACCCCAATACTTCTAAGGTCACAAAGGGATTAAGTTCAAATATGATATGGGTTAAGCTATATGTATTTTAGATGTTTTATGTTTTATTTATTTTTTTTACATCATACTAGAACTAAGAGCTAATTGATGCATGAAAGTCCAAAACAGGTAATTCAACTCCTGATTTGAAATCTAAGCAAAAATGTTGTAATATATGCCTCAAACGTGGCATCAAAAAGTAAGATCAAGGCAGCAAATACTATTTGTAACATGCTAACCTTCAAATAAATGAAATAATCAATCAAGCTCACCCTTTCCAAAACTATCTTGATCTTTGGGGAACCCCAGAAAGCACGCCAAAGAAGGGAGCTTTAGCTAGATATGTCCAAGAAAGGTGAATGATCCAACTTTCAGTAAACTATATTTACAGTTGAAAACAGAAGTCTACATACACTATGCAAGAATACACATATGTATGCTTTTCTCACTATCTAACATAAACACAGAATAAACCTTTCCCTCTTTGGGTCATTTAGGATTGCCAAAATTATTTATATTTGCCAAATGAAAGAATTATGAGAAAGAGAGAGGGAGAGAAAGAGAGCGAGAGACAGAGAGAGAGACAATTTTTAAGGTATTTTTAATACTTTCTGCAAAGTCAAAAGTTTACATACATTTCATTAGTATTTGGTTCCCTTGCCCTTAAACTGATAACTTGTATCAAACATTTTAGATATTCTTCCCAGGCTTCTCATAATAGTTGGTAGGAAATTGGGCCAATTCCTCCTGACAGAACTGGAGTAACTTAGCCATGTTTTTAGGTCGCCTTGCTCGCACCTGCCTTTTCAGCTTTGCCCATAACTTTTCAATAAGAATGAGATCAAGGTTTTGTGATGACCACTCCAAAAAATGACTTTTTTTTCCCTAGGCCACATTGTAACCAGTTTGGCAGTATGCTTTGGGACATTTTCCATTTGGAAGACCCATTTCCGCCCAAGCTTAAAGTTCCTGGCTGATGTCTTGAGATGTTGCTTCAGTGTCGATAAAGACACAATCTTACCAGCTTCCATCAGCATCTTCACAAGGGCTTTTGCTTTTGTTCTTGGGTTGATATGTGCAGGTCTGACCAAAGCACGTTCATCTCTGGTACACAGAACCTGTCTACTGCCTGAGTGGTATGATACTTGGACATTCCCATCTTGATTTTACAAGCATATAATTATTTGTACATATGAACGAGGTGTGATGACATGGACTCTGTCAGTGCCTAGCAAGGCTTAAAGTTTCTTAACATTTAGCTGGACATGAACATATTTTGTTTATAAACGGGGGATAAGCCCCTCATTGTTTCTTTCATTTAGTCTAGTGTTAAAGTTCTTGTTGACTCATGTAATTACCTTGACCAGAGAGGATCAGATACCCAGACAAATCAAGTGTGTGAACCTCCATTGGATTGTTGGATGCAATGTGGCTGGGCTGTCTCCATTGTTACTGTCAGAAACCATTACTGATAGGAATATTTTATATGCGGCTTGAGATCTAGCCAATAAGAGCCTAGTCTTATCCACCAATCGTGAAGACCTCAATGGTATGAATGGAGAGCTCTGGGGTATAAGAAGGAGGACTGTCCATTGCCCAGGTAGACTCTTGCTACATGCTACCAATCTAGGATCTGCAGATCGGATTGGCAAGCCATAGCTGAACCTGGATTATAACACTACATGGACTTCAACATCGTATGCAAGGATTCGACTGAGCTATCATGGACTACCTAAGGAAGGAATCCAGCTTGGAACAATACAGTTACTGGACTACAGACTTTGCAGACCTCAGCCAGCTTCCTAAATCTTGCGTTATTCCATTCTCGGCGGGTGCCCGCCGAAAGCGGGGTGCTGCTGGATGGGAGTAAGTAGCCCTGGAAGCTCTGAGGCAAGGACATTCTAAATTCCTGGTGAGCCAGCAGAAGGGTGAGACTTTGTTGCCTGTTAAATTTGGTGGTTTTGCTGGTTATGTGCTATGTGCCGGTAAATGTTTGGGGATCCAATAAAATCTTAATATTGTGATTCCCTCACCCTGTGTTGTCTAAGTAGTGTTCCGCCCACGGTTAAGGAGGTCGGGCGTTCAGTTGGGATGAGCCCTGGGCCATGGTATCTTTTTAAAGGAGGCCGGGCGAGCGGACCAGAGCACCCACTGACCCCTGTGTCTCCACACGAGGTACCTTTGGGTATCTGGAAATTGCACCCAAGGACAAACCAGATTTGTGCAAGTCCACAATTCTCTTCCTGTGATCTTGGTTGTGTTACGTCACCACAGGTGTCCGCTCCAGCGACTTCTACTCTGGTCACCAGGCGACACCAGGTTCCTGCCATGGATAGTGCTGGTGATGGGAGAGGAGTCGATGTCAGCGGCGCCGGTGGGCGCAGTCACCGCTCATCCACTAGGCTGGGTTTCCTTGGGATCTGCAGTACCACTGTGTCTTCCAGCTGAAGTTACCATCATTCAGCTACAGCCAAGGGGAATACACCACACCCTTCTTAATTCCCCTCCTGTCTGCTGACCACTGCCAGAGATAGTTCAGATATTCTGGCTCCAGTTCTGTTTTGTGATTCTGGTGTTCTGACTTCTGCTTGTTTCCTGACTACCTCTCCTGCCTTTTGTTAATGTACCTCGCTGCCCGATCTGGATTTGACCTCTGCTACATTTTCTGATTACGTCATTGCCTACTGATTCTGTCACTCTTCTGAAGTTCCTGGTTTGACCCTTCCTGACGACTACTATCTCGGACTGCTGCCTTCCACAGGTAGTAATCTCCAGGGCCCTGTGTAATTCCAAATTCCTGTATAGGGGTTAAAGGGTTTCAGGGTTCTGGGGGTCCTGCTTGGTGAAGTGGTTTCCCTCTAGCCTGTCCATTACAGCCCGTCTGAGTCTGTGGATCCAGGCAGGCATTACTGGCTGATTACTTTTGACTTTCCCATGATACTACACAAAGAAGTTCTGTGTTTCAGGTGTGCATTTAAATACATCCACATGTGTGTCTCTAATTATCTCAGATGTTGCCAAAAAACTTATCAGAAGCTTCCAGAGACATGACATTATCATATGGGCTGTCCCATAGTGTTTATAGGCATAGTACTCTTAGTGTATCTAAACTGTTCACTTCGCAGAAACTAATTAAAATGTGAAGTAGTCATTGTACAGCTTGTATAACAGTGTAAATTTGGTATGCCCTATAAACAGCTCAATACACAGTCATTAATGTCTAAACCACTTACAACAAAAGTGAATGCACACCTAAGTGAAAATTGCCAAATTTTTCACAATTAGCCATTTTCACTTCCCAGTGTCATATGACTCTTTAATGTGACATGGTCTCAGGTATGAAAAGGGACGTTCCACTAAGTACAGGCCTTGCCATGGTTGACTAAAAAAGTTGAGTGCATGTGTTTAATGTAATGTTCAAAAGCTGTCTTTTCAAAATTGACATATGAGTGCTGCCAGTATTTTTGCACAGATTAAAATTCTGGGGGGGTCAGCCTGTCAGTGTGCAGCGACATGCCACACACTCCATCAAATTGGCACTCCAATAATAGGCCTTTTGCCATCCAATAATATGACAGAAATGGCATCACAATAGCTTGACAGAAAATGCTTGCTGCTTTGGAGATAAAAGTGGGCCCCTTTGCCCCTTGGGACCTTATGCAGCTGTACATGTTGGAGCAATGTTATGTCCACTCGTGGATCGAGACAGCCATTTTCCAAATGCTTGATATTCAGATATTGCCAAAAATGTTGTGTCAGTCTCAACAAACATGATAGTTAAAGCCATTTTACTGATAAACTGAAGACAGCTAACAGGATCTGGTCCTGAGGACACAAAATGCCTTTGATATGATGAAATTGTAATCTAAATATTTCAATTATGTATTATAATTTTATATTAGCTATTGAAGCTCTTTTTTAATAGGACTAATAGAATGAAAACTGACAAAGTAAGAGAAGATTATAAATGCCCTCTTACGTACCTGTAGCCATATAGCTATGTGCATGAGTCTTAAAATGATTTCATAGATGTCTTGGGAAACATTGTTATTTTTTTTCTTATAAGTCTACATATACAGTCAAATTCTTTTTAAGGTTTTTTTCTGAAAGACATTAATCTATCTTATAGATCTCTTAAAAGCATAAAGACTTTATTAGGAATTTCTTAGTTAACTTATGCGACACCACTTACTTCTCTAATGTCTTGGCCAAGTGAAGTGCTATAAATATAATCTGTTAAAGAGGCTTTACATGCAGCGACATCGCTAGTGATGTCACTGGTGAAAGCCCCTGCCCCCGTCAGTTGTGCGTCACGGGCAAATCGCTGCCCGTGGTGCACAACATTGTTAAGACCTGTCACACGGGACTTACCTGCCTAGCGACGTTGCTGTGGCCGGCGAACTGCCTCCTTTCTAAGGGGGGAGTTCGTGCGGCATCACAACGGCATCACTAAGCGGCCGCCCAATAGAAGCGGAGGGGCAGAGATGAGCGGGCGTAACATCCCGCCCACTTCCTTCCTTCCTCATTGTGTGCGGCGATGTTCCTTGTTCCTGGGGTGTCACACGTAGCAATGTGTGCTGCCGCAGGAACGACGAACTACCAGCATCCTGCAACAGCAACGATTTTATGAAAACGTGTCAATGATCAACGATAAGGTGAGTATTTTTGATCGCTAACACTTGCTCGTAGCTGTTACACACAACGACGTCGCTAACGACGCCGGATGTGCGTCACATAATCCGTAACCCCGGCGATATATCGTTACATACATTGTTGCGTGTAAAGGGGCCTTTACTCAAGAGGATTGTCCTGTCTTAATATATATATATATATATATATATATATATATATTGATATACCCAGAATTAAGTAGTATTCTAAAAAAATAAAGTCAAGTGATACATATTTATAAAAAATTGAATAGACAATATTTCCTACCCAGGAGGTTTTCTATGAGTTTTTATTTTTTTCTTAGAGTATTTAGATCTTTGTAATTAGAGTATATTGAATATAAATGCATCATAACTCATGGATGAGAAAGTTTAATAGCAGAAATGGCTTCAGATTTGGCTGCTGATCTGCTGGTGAAAACCGACTAGCACCGTCCTCTTCATGGTCTACAAATGAAGGCATAATTTCCCTCTACATGTAAGATGTTGTGTGCCACTCTTTTTTGTTTATTTAACTCATTTCTTACTAGCACACACAGCTCCATTCTTACATTTTACTCCAGCATCTTATAGAATCAATCTTGAGCAGCTTGCTACCAAATGCCTGATTAAAAAGTTAGTAGACCTTAAGTACAATTACTTTAGCTATATGGCATTCAGGCATTAAACCCAGTGTTAATTGTTTTTCAATTTTGTAATGATCCTTATAATAGGATATAAACAGAAGAGATCATTTCTTGCAGTTAAATCAGCAGAAAGTAAAGACATTAACTCTGATTAATTGTTGCAATATAAAACTAAAGGCAGTTGAGAGTAAATAGTCTCACTGTGTGCTATAGGGGTAAAAAGCAGCTAAAAATTCACCATTGTATTACTGGACAATATGATGATGGTCACTTTAGATTATACATTACATAAGTTTTATTCAAACATAAAATCAAAATAAATTTAATTTAATTAACCTATCCATTTTTGTGTTATTGATGAAAACAATTTAAGTGGTCTCAAAAAGGGTTAAATGACAATACAGTAACAACAATACGTATTAACTACTATTAAATCTATGTATATATTAATTAAATATTGAAATAGTTTTAAGTTTTATTAATACATTTAAAAAATATGAACAAAGCAAAGATACATTTTATGTAGTTAATGATAGAATAATGCTCCTCAGTATGTCTGAAGAATTACATTAAAGCTGTAAGACTCTTAACTTGGGAATCAATATTTACTTACTGTTTTTACTTTTTTTGTTTATTTTGTAGGTAAAAGCAACTCAATAAATTAGCTAGATACACAGCCAGAGTCATTTCTGATCATGTTCTTGGTACATTTGTCATGGCTACATTAGTGTCATTGTTTGTAAGGAATATAGGGCATTCATGGTATATATGATCACCATTATAAAAAGCATATATACTGAATACATGCACTTTATATAAACTCAAATGCTTTTAATATACATATACTGCATTGTAAAATGCAACAAAACACTAATCACATATTTGGGTTCTTTAGATTAGCTTGTGTGTTAAAAAGCCACAAAATATATTCCAAGGACGTGCACAACTTTATGCATATACAGTGAATGTTTGCCACTAACATCCAGGAAATTTATATTTAAAAAGTCTTTAGCAAATTTTAATATTTATAATAACCTAAGTAACATCACCACTCATCTCTGTGGTTCAGTCTGCCTGAAGCTCACGTTGGGTGGTCATGTTATATGCCCATGCGCTGTCATTTCAGATGTAGCAGGGATGGAATAGTTTTGAGGCCTTGTGTGGATTATGTCAGACCTGGGTGTTTTTCGGGTTATTAGGGGTGAAAGAGGGTGTTTTATTGTATTTTGTTTCAAATAAAGGATTTTTTTGGTGTTTGTGTTTATTTATTTTCCCTTACAGATTAGTAATGAATGGGTCTCATAGATGCCTCCCATTACTAATCTAGGGCTTAGTGGAAGCTGTGAGCTGTTATTAACCCCTTATTACCCCAATTGCCACTGCACCAGATCAATCAAAATGAGCTGGGTAAAGTGCCGGGATTGTCACATCTAATGGATGCAACTATCCTGGGCGGCTGCAGGATGCTATATTTAGGATGGAGGGCCAAATAAGCATGTGTCCCCCCAGCCTGAGAATACCAAATCCCAGTTGTTGACTTTATCATGACTTGGTATCAAAATTGGGGGACTGCATGCCAGTTTTTTAAATTTTCTATTTAAATATTTTTTTTAAAAAAAAGCTGCATGCGGTTACTCTTTTTTTTATACACAGCCAAGATAAATGCATGGCTGGGGGATGTAGCCTGTAGCCATATACTTTATCTGTGCTGAGTATCATAACATGGGGGGACCCTCCACCAGTTATTGTATTTATTTATTTTTACTGTAATAGAGATGCACATACAGAGTGTCTCTGATTGAAAGCAGTCAGACATACTGTAACACAGGGTGGGGGTAAGTCTGACTGAAATCAGTCAGAGACAAGGGAGCAGTGTATATGTATGAGGTTAGTAAGCAGCCTAGGAGTAGCGTTAGAGCCACATGGGAAACTCGATAACTATAATGCGCTTGCTTCAATCCCCCTTTCCCTTCTACGACTATTTTTAAACTCCTTTTTCAGGTCCCCATAGACATATATGGGGACTGACATATGGCCACATATCCGGGATCAATTCTGGGCTCCGAACCATTTTTTTTTTTTAAAACCTGGTTAGACTTGCCAATCCTGGGTATCTACTAGTGAGGAGTTCAAAGACAAGTATGTCTTCCGAACAGTCATTCATGGTGATGGGAGTGTAAATGTTTGGGGCTGCAGTAGTGCTGCCAGTTATAGGGACCTACAGTTCATTGAAGGAATCATGAATGCCTATATGTACTGTGCCCTACTCAAGCAGAGTATGATCCCTTCCCTTTGTATACCAACATAACAATGGCCTCAAACATACCTCCAAGACAACCCCTGCCTTGCTAAAGAAACTGAGGGTAAAGGTTACAGACTGGCCAAACATGTCTCCAGACCTAAATTATATTGTGCATCTGTAGGGCATGCTCAAATGGAAGGTAGAGTAGTGCAAGAGCTCTAACTTCTACCAGCTCCGTAATGTCATCATGGAGGAGTGTAAGATATTTCCAGTGGCAACCTTTGAAGCTCTAGTAAAATCTATGCCTGAGAGAGTTAAGGCACTGCTTTAGTGGCCACTCAAAATATTGAAACTTTTGGCAAAATTTAGCCATTTTCACTTTGGGGTGTACTGACTTTTTGTTGCCAATGGTTTTGACATTAATAGCTGTGTTGTAAGTTATTTAGAGGGCACACCAAATTTAGTGTGACTACTTTACATTGAATCAAAGAGTTATATGTGCAGTGTTGTCCCATGAAATATATAATAAAATATTTACAAAAATGTGAGGGGTGTATCTTTAGAAAGCACAGGAAGAACACACTTGTGTTACCTTGATGTCCAAATGAGGCCTTTCTGTGATTTCACTAATTTATCTCTAGCGTTTACATTGGATAGGTGGCATGTATCACTTTTGGGAACAATCATCTATTAAAGCCTGATCCTATTAATTCAAGTTAAAACCACAAGTCAGCTATGTGGAGTTTTTTTATGTTTGGATGTTACAAATAATTTGCATTTCAAAGTATTTCTTTGCCCAGTGTACACGATTACTTTAACAAACTTTAGATACTTTGGAGCATTACTAATTAATTGAAAAGAATGCCAAAATTAATTCTATTCTAAATTATTTTGTTTTCATTTTCTATTGCATTCTTTTAGTCAAAAGTCCAATTTACATAGTATGATCTGATGTTCTGTGATTCTTATCTTCTAGTGTGACCAGAGTTTGTGCATGTATTTTTATTTTAGTATTTTATTATTTTATGAATATTAAAAGTACATATTAAATATTTTGACAGTGAACCAGTTATAGCTTTCCTGGATTCCTTTTTTTTTGTGTTCACACAGATTACTAAGTTTTAATATTAGAAATGTATTTATCTTTGTGGTAAACTTTAAGACAGGGGTGGGGAACCTTTCTTCTTCTGGGGGCCATTTGGAAATTTCTACCAACCTTCGGGGTCCACACAAAATTATCAGCTTGAAAATTACCCTAATATATCTCGTCAAGCAATTAATTAACTCACCCCTACACCCCTACTGTGGTGGCTGGAGCTGCTTCTCTTTTGTGTGACTGTGATATTTGGTGATATTGATCATGTTGCTTCTCACAACTGCTTTTCCAGGTTTGTCTCGGTCTGGAGCACAGTCAACAGATTGGTAAATCATATATATCACATAGGAGACACTAGAAGCAGATACATCACAGGAGCGGCTGGGGGTATATATACATCACAGTAGGGGTTGGGGTATATATACATCACAGGAGGGGCTTAGGGTATATATACATCACAGGGGAGGTTGTGGGTATATATACACATCACAGGAGGAGTTGGGGGCATAAATACATCATCGGAGGGGTTTGGGCTTATATACATCACAGGAGGGGCTGAGTGTATATATACATCACAGGAGGGGTTGGGGTATATATACATTACAGGAGGGGTTGGGGCATATATACATCCCAGGAGGGGATGAGGGCATATATACATTACAAGAGGGGCTGGAGACATATATACATCAAAGGAAGGGCTGAGGGCATATATACATCACAGGAAGGACTAAGGGCATATATACATCA
Organism: Anomaloglossus baeobatrachus; assembly: GCF_048569485.1. NCBI lineage: Eukaryota > Metazoa > Chordata > Amphibia > Anura > Aromobatidae > Anomaloglossus > Anomaloglossus baeobatrachus. The sequence continues at coordinate 601,234,969 of NC_134354.1, forward strand.
CAGGAGGTGCTGGGGACATATATACATCAAAAAGGGGCTGGGGCATATATACATCTAAGGAGGGGCTGGGGACATATATACATCACAGGAGGGGCTGGAGACATATACACATCACAGGAAGGGCTGGGGACATATACACATTACAGGAAGGGCTGGGGACATATACACATCACAGGATGGGTTGGGGCTCGGACATCACTGGAGGAACATACAGTACTGGCAGTGGCACGGACAGCACTAAAGTGGCACAAACAGAACTGGTGGACACAGACAAGACTGAGGGGGCACAGACATCACCAAGGGGGCACATACAGCACTGGGGGTGGCATACAGCACTGAGGGGTGGCACACAGCACTGGGAAGGGGGCACATAGCACTGGTGGGCATTCACAGTACTTGGGGGATACACAGCACTGGGTGTTGGGCTCACAGCAGCAAGAGGCAGGATGTTCACAGCACAGCCGGAGGCAGGAGGCTCACAGCACTGTGGGAGGCAGGAGTCAAACAGCACCACAGAAAGCAGGAGTCAAACAGCACCGCAGGAAGCAGAAGGCTCACAGCACCGCAAGAAGCAGGAGGCTCACAGCACCGTGGGAGGCAGGAGGCTCACAGTACCATGGGAGGCAGGAGGTTCACAGCACAACAGAAGGAGCACAGCACCGTGGGAGGCAAGTAGCTCAGAGCACTGGGAGACAGGAGTCACACAGCACTGCGGGAGGCAGGAGGCTCACAGCATCGGGAGGCAGGAGTAACAAAGCACCGCGGGAGGCAGGAGGCTCACAGCATCTGGAGGCAGGAGTCACACAGCACTGCGGGAGGCAGGAGGCTCACAGCACCGGGATGCTCCTTTTCTTCTATGGGAAAGGAGCGCAGCGCACACACGCTTACACCATCCACAAAGTATGTCGTCAGCACACTAGCACAGGCTAGCAGGCTGAGGACCTAACAGTATGCGCACCAGACATGGTGACTTAAAGGGCAGGCAGACAAGACCGCAGCTGCTGTCTGAGTACTGCAATCCCCGGAATGTGCCCAGGGGTGGTATAAAAAGTCATCAGGGGCCGCATATGGCCCATGGGCTGAAGGTTCCCCACCCCTGCTTTAGGACATTGATCCAAGTGTTTACAGATTTAACCAAATTAAAATGAGCTTGGTTAAACTTGTACCGATAGTGCAAAATGTTTACTAAGTATTACTGTTTAGGCCCACCATTTTGACAAACTCTAAGTGAATGGCACTATATTTGACATTCATTTGACAAATCTCACCTAAAAGGTTATTCTAAAGTTGTCTATTGAGCAGCTCAGATCTATAAACTCTCTTTACTTTGTGGTTGCTTACGGGGGGAGATACTCCTTGAGTGGCAGTTCTGGTAAAGCTCTCTGCAATACTAAAGCACATTAATATTCTGTTAGTGTTTCTTCTGAGACTACACAGTTGTCAGTTATTAGTGCACTCTGGAGAAATTGCAGGAAAAATGTTATGGTGCATGCTATCCTAATACTCTTGTGAAAAAGGCTATCTAGTTGAAGTAACAATTTTGTGGTAATTTTTTTTTTATTTTCATGGCTCAATGTCATATAATTCTGTGAAACACCTGGGGTTTCAAGATGCATTGAAGGTGCTCACTAAATATCAAGATAAAATCCTTAAGGGGTGTAGTTTCCAAAATAGGGTCACTTGTGGGAGGTTTCTACTGTTTAGGTACCTTAAAGGCCCTGCAAATGTAACATGGTGCCCACTGTCTATGTCTTGTGTTCCAAAATTCAAATATTGCTCCTTCTGTTCTGAGCGAAAAGGAAAAAAAAATTTTAGTCAGCTCACCTGTCAAGCAGTAGTTTTACAAGTCTAGATGCCTTTTGAGCCACATCCAGAAAGGTAGTGTCCACCGTGGGTACAATGAATGGAAAAACAGTTGTTCCAGCAAAAAAATCACATTTAGGATTATATAAAAAATTGATAATGAAGAAGGCACTTTTGCCAAAAGGCATTATCGCTATAGGACTGCACGAGACATATTGCCTTTTTAATATATGGACTTTGTAATTGAATTAGAATAATAATTATTTTTTATATACTCCCATATGTGGATTCTTTACTGGAACAACTTTTCTTTGTTCCTGTGTAGAGATGAGCGAGCTCTAGAGGCTCGAGTTCGGTTTGTCGAACGGAGGCCGCGTTCGAGTTCGGTTCGATGAGCCGTTCGACGAACCTCTCGAACCCCATTGAAAACAATGGGAGGCAATCACAAACTCATAAAAACACATTATAAATGTACACATACAGTTAATAAACATTGCCGTAACACTTACAGGACACCGCGACGCGTCCTGCACTCTGTCTGCCGCCGCTTTTCCTTCCGATAATTGCTGCGTCCTCCCGGTAACCAGCACTGATGATAAGACCTATCGTGACATCAAAATAGCATGTGACCAGTCACGTGTCTATTATCTAATTGGCTACAGACTGGTCACATTGCTATAACGTCATGCTAGGTCTTGTCAGTGCATCTTTCCGGTACGCGGTGCTCATTTGAACATGTCCGTATACCGGCGAAATGCTCTGGTACATGGTCGACTCCCCGTTCCTCCATGTGGACGCTCTTTACAGAGTCAGCCACATGCAGGGACTAGCTGTCACAGCCGGTAAATAGCGGCATCGGGAATCACGTGATCGGAGCACCGTTGCTATGGTAACCCGTCTGTCAGCGGTGACGTCACCGCTTATAGCCAGCAGCCTCTGATCACTCACGGAGTGAAAAGACTGCACGGGGGAGCAGCATCTTCCTCCCATGCTGCGCTGTCTGATGTAGCAGAGCTGCATGGGTTGAAGGAGAAAAAAGACAGAAGAACAGGATCATAGGGGAATGAGAGGGATTAATAAACATGGAGTCTCTAAGTGTGTCTGTGTATTTATTTCTATTAAAGTATTTTTCTCTGTGTGGTGTCTTTCTTTATTGGAGATTCTTAATGGCCAAGTCAAACTTGCCTGACATTAAGAATCTCTGGCTGCATACTAGCTAGTAAAACAAAGCTAGTATTAACTCATTATCACCCAGCGAGCCACCGTCGCCAGGGCAGCTGGAAGAGTTGGATACAGTGCCACATGATGGCTCTTATATGAAAGCGCCATTTTCTGTGGCGGCTGCAGACTGCAATTCGCAGCAGAGGGGCCGAGAAACCTCGGGCTAACCTGTGCTGCGGATTCCAATCCCCAGCTTCCTAGTTGTACCTGGCTGGACACAAAAATGGGTCAAAGCCCACGTGGTTTGATTTTTTTAATTACTTCATAAAATTCATGAAATAATTAAAAAAAAGGGCTTCCCTATATTTTTAGTTCCCAACAGGGTACAAATAGGCAGCTGAGGGTTGGGGGCAGCCGTACCTGCCTGCTGTACCTGGCTAGCATACAAAAATATGGCGAAGCTCACGTAATTTTTTTTGTAGTTTTTTGGCAAAAAAAAATAAAAAATGCTTCCCTGGATTTTCCATTGCCAGTGAAGGTAACACCAAGCATTGGGGGTTAGCAGCCAGTAGCTGCTTGGATTACCCTTAGCTAGCAATACAAAAAATGCAGCAGGAGCCCATATATAATTTTTTAAATTATTTATTTAAATAACTAAAAACAATTGGGATTCCCTGTATTTTGATTGCTTGACATCACACTGATGTAGAAATAAATCATTAAAAAAAGATGTAGCGCTCCATGGTATATTTGATTCTCAGCGCAGATAAAGCAGACAGCTACGGGTTGCCACCCCATCTGCCTGGCGTTACCTTGGCTGCCAATCAAAATACAGGAAAGCCCATTAATTTTTATTATTTAAAAAAAGTAGTTAAAAAAAATGATGTGGGATTTACCCATTTTTGATAACCAGCTAGGGTAATGCAGACGGCTTTAGCCTGAAAACCACAGCTGGCAGCTTTTCCGTGGTTGGTGATCCAATGTGGAAGTCACCCCAGGCTCTTTTTTGTATAATTATTTTATAAATATTAATAATTACAAAAAAAAAGTAGGGTCCCCCCCAAATTCGATCACCAGCCAAGGTAAAGCGGACAGCTGTGGTCTGGTATTACAGGGTGGGAAGGTCCATAGTTATCGGCTCTTCACAGCCTAAAAATAGCAGGCCACAGGCCCCCAGAAGTGGCGCATCCACTAGATGCACCAATCCTGGTGCTTCACCCCAGCTCATCCTGTGCCCTGGTGCGGTGGCAAACGCGGTAATAAATGGGGTTGATACTAGCTGTAAGGTCACCTAACATCAAGCCCAGCAGTTTGTGATGTCATGGCGTCTACTAGATACCCAACATCAAAAACTTCATGTGAGGAGTGTGGGTGCAATGAATCTTCACTCACTCTCCCCGGGTCCACAGCAGCAAAGTCCATGTCGTAATGGTTGCTACCAAAGCTGCAATTCCCTGCTCATGAGGTAAGGGCATGCCTAATCAGGAGAACTATTCTACATTTCCAAATATTGGTATTTGCTGATATTATTTCTATTCCACCTACTATATATTCGGGATAGGATCTTCGAGATGGAATACCCCTTTAAGTCTAGTTATCCAGCTGAATGAATACTAAACAACAGAGTTCACTATTTAGATGTGTTTTCTTGTGGCATATAACGGACTCTCATGTTTGGTAGTCGTTCAGCAGGGCAACTATAAAATCAAATACCTCCGTTTGGAAATATAGTATAGCTCTCCTGATCAACTATGTTCCTTACCTCATGACCAGGGCATTGCAGTAGCTTACAGATGCATCGTTACCACCACTCACTGTGTCTGCACACAGGAAGCTGAGCTCACAGCCGCTTTGTACATGCAGCAGCGTCTATTTTTAAGTAGGGGGCCTCGGGGAATCAACGCTGCACAGGTACTGTGGGACACCAGGGAACACCGGTGGGGTTATAGGGGGTGACCTGGCAGGGCCTGGGGAGGAGTTTTCTGTCACATGTGTCATGGCACATGCGACAGAAATCAGAGGAGTAGGGTGAATGTGTCCGGCGCGATGCGGTGCGCGCGGCCATCTTGGATTTCCGGGAGAGGGTCAGAGGGGGCACTTTGGCAACAGCGGGGGACCGGGAAGGAGATTTATCTCCCATCTGACATGTTTGTTCATGCCAGATGGGTGATAAATAATTTTTTACCGGTGTTGTCATTTACTGTAACGTGATCATCGGTATACGGTGTATACCGGTGATCACGTGAGCGGGAACCGGAAAAACCAGCCTGAATCATGATATCCAGGGTCTCAGCTACCCCCTGAAACTCTGGAGATTTTCTGATGCTGCAGGGCGCTATTCTCTTATTTCTGCCTACTGTTTATAAATCAGATCAAAATAAGGCTTCATTCACACGACCGATCCATTTTTGCGGTCCGCAAAAAATGGTCCGTTTTTTTTCACGGGTGCATCTGTGTGGCATCTTTTTCCGTTCCGTATACGGTCTGTACGTCATCCGTTTGTCATCCGTGTTCCTTCCATTTTTTTGCGTACTGCAAAAAAACTGAAGGAGGGAAAATACATAAATTTACCGAGGACCCATAGCTTCAACATAAATGAGGCGTTCACATATTCACTCCAGTGCCATTTTCTACTGCTTTTCACAGCATTGAGCGCTCTGGTGATTTTCCTGTGCTTGTACACTTCATATCAGTCTTTTCTGTCATTATAATGGCAGAAAGACACATAATGTCCCACTCTACTGCATTTTGCAATTTTGAACCCTTTGGTGCCTTTCATGTGGCACTAAGAGGTACTTAGCCTTGTATTTAGCCAAAAAAAAAAAATAAAAAAAAATGATGTCGGGTTCCTTCTTTTTTTGATAGCCAGCTAGGGTAAAGCAGACTGCTGCAGCCTGCAGACCACAGCTGGCAGCTTCACCTTGGCTGGTAATCCAAAACTGAGGGCACCCCCACGCTGTTATTTTAAATTAAATAAATGATTAAAAAAAAAAACACGTGGGGGTCCCCCCAAAATTGGGTCACCAGCCATGGTAAAGCGGACAGCTGGGGTCTGATATTCTTAGACTAGGGAAGTCCATGGTTATTGGACTCTCCCCAGCCTAAAAATAGCAGGCCGCAGCCGACCCAGAATTGGCGCATCCATTTGATGCGCCAATCCTGGTGCTTCGCTCCAGCTCATCCCTTTGCCCTGGTGCGGTGACAAATGGGGTAATATATGGGGTTAATACCACATGTGTAATGTCACCTGGCATCAAGCCCTGGGTTTGTGATGTCAGGCGATCCATACTATAGTCAATGTCCCAGTCAATGAAGAACAGAATGTTCCATATTGGCTAGGAGAGCAATGAGGTGACCTGAGCTAACATCAATAGGTCAGCCCACGTCACTGCAGGGCATGACAAGCACTGCTGTCAGGAGGTTAGCGAGGTACATTACCTTCGGTGATCGCTGCAATCCTAATAGCAGAGCTGTCACTGTAGGGCATGACAAGTGCTGCTGTCAGGAGAATAGCAAGGTACATTACCTGCGGTGATCGCTGCACTCCTGATAGCAGAGCTGTCACTGAGTTCAATGACCGCCACCTTCACAAACCAAGTATCGCGGGAGCCTGTGATGTCACCGCTAGTGGCAGTCTCGGGTCGGCAGCTAGAGGAGATCTGACAAGCTGCGGCCATGGAGGACAGTGATAGCGCTGATGTCGGGAGGGAAGGACTTCATGACCGCAGGTAAGGCTAGCTTCACATTTCCGTTGTTTTGCATCAGTCACATGCGTTGCTTGACGCTTGTGACTGATGCGTTGTACAACAGATGACAAGAATATAATTCATTGTCGGACTCCGTTGTAAAAGAGAGAACGATCAGCTGATCGCTCTCATTAGCCGTCTAGCTTTTGAGAATGAACAGATGATCTCCCGGTGGCCGGCTAATGAGAGCGATCAGCTGATCATTCACAATAGCTGGCTGCTGAGAATGTGTGCAGACAGCTGAATGCGGGGTGGGTACAGCCGAGCGGGGACATGTGTGTGGGCGGCGGAGTGCAGGGTGGGTACAGTTGAGCGGGGAAATGTGTGTGGGCGGCGGAGTGCGAGGTGGGTGGAGCCGAGCGGGGTCATTTGTGCGTGTGGTGGAGTGCAAGGTGGGTGGAGCCGAGCGGGGCCATGTGTGCGGGCAGCAGAGTGCGAGGTGGGTAGAACCGAGCGGGGCCATGTGTGCGGGCGGCGGAGTGCGAGGTGGGTGGAGCAGAGCGGGACCATGTGTGTGGGCGGCGGAGTGCGAAGTGGGTGGAGCCGAGCAGGGCCATGTGTGCGGGCGGCGGAGTGCGGGTTGGGTGGAGCCAAGGGGGCCATGTGTGCTGGCGGCGGAGTGCGAGCTGGGTGGAGCCGAGCGGGGCCATGTGTGTGGGCGGTGGAGTGCGAGGTGGGTGGAGCCGAAAGGGGCCATTTGTGCAGGCGGCGGAGTGTGAGGTGGGTGGAGCTGAGCAGGGTAATGTGTGCGGGTGGTGGAGTGCGAGGTAGGTGGAGCTGAGCATGGCCATGTGTGGGGGCGGCGGAGAGCGAGGTGGGTGGAGCCGAGCGGGGCCATGTGTGCGGGCGTCGGAGTGCGAGGTGGGTGGAGCCGAGTGGGGCCATGTGTGCGGGTGGCGAAGTGCGAGGTGGGTGGAGCCGAGCGGGGCCATGTGGCGCTGAGGACATCAGTGCTGGGGACTGCATGGCTGGGGACAGGTGAGTGTGAGTGTGTGTGTGTTCATGCCGAGTGCAGGAGGCGGCGGAGCCGAGCGAGGAAGTGTCGGCTCCCTGCACACGTAGCCAGGGTAAATATCAGGTTACTAAGCAAAGCGCTTTGCTTGGATACCCGATATTTACCTTGGTTACCAGCTTACCGCAGGCTGCAAGCGATGGCTCCCTGCACACTGTAGCTGTAAAAAGCCACGCTTTTGGTGATCAAACCATTCTCGAACGTAACTCGAACTGTCGAGCTTTTAGCAAAAAGCTCGAGTTCGAGTACCCCCAAAATCACTCGAACATGAAATTGGCGAACTTTGAACCTCGAACATCGCTCAACTCTAGTTCTGAGCCGTACCATTTGTCCAGAGAGATGTTTCTGAACACATGTGGGGTGTCAGCGCACTCAGAATATACTGGGTAACAAATTTGGGGGTCTTTTTTGTTGTGTTATTTTTTCTAAAAGTGAATAAATTGGTTCTAGAGTAATATATTTGTGTACAATTATAATTTTGTTTTTCATTCCACATTACTTTAAATCCTGTGAAGCACCTAAAGGGTTAATAAACTTCTTGAGTGTGATTTTGAATACTTTGAGGAGTGCAATTTTTAGAATGAGTCATGTTGGATATTTACTGTCAACGAAGCCTCTCAAATTCCTTAAAAAGTATCTTGAGAAAGTTTTCATAGCTCTCGTGAAATTTTCAACATTACACCCCAAACAAATACATTTTATTGGGATTTTATATAATATATCAACACTAAGTAGGAAGTTTTTGTGATATGTAAAGGAAATTATTCATGATTTTCTAGATATTTTAAAAAATATAAATCTGAAAATTGTGACGTGCATTCGTATTCAGTCCCCCTGTAGTTTTACAACTCTAAATAAAATCCTGACTGACCTGAATTCAGAATTCACCTAATTATTACATTGAGTGAATCCATGTGTAATGTATTCTCATTAAAACTACAGCTGTACTGTAAAGGCCTCAGAGGTTTATTTAACCCCTTCACGACCATGGACAGATCTTTCCATCATGGATCGTGTCCCGGTAAGCCCCGCCCCCTGCCGCAGGCAGGCGGCGTGGATCGGCACACATATCAGCTGTTTTCAACAGCTGACATGTGTGCCTACATGTTCCGAGTGGAATCGCATTCCACCCGGAACATTAACCCCTTAGATCTCGCTGCCAAAGTCTGGCAGCGAGATCTATATGCGCGCGGCCATGTTTTTTACTTACCGCCGCCCCCTCCGGACGTCACGTGAGTGATCACGTGACGTTCGGTGGTTGCCATCATAGCACAGGGTCATGTGATGACGCCTGCTGCTACTAAGTTTCACTTTCCTTTTTCCTCGGCACGAAGCAGAGGAAAAAAGAAAGTGACTATTTCTGCTGTTTACAGCGGTATAGCTGTGATCAGCAGATAGCGATCAGCAATCGGATTGCTGATCGCTATAGCCCCCTAGGGGGACTAGTAAAATAAAATAAAAAAAGTAAAAAAAAAGTTTTAAAAAATTAAAAAAAAATAAAAAAAACCTAAAAGTTCAAATCACCCCGATTTCCCCCCACTGAAAATTAAAGGGTTAAAAAAAAATAAATATACACATATTTGGTATCGCCGTGTTCAGAAATGCCCGATCTATCAAAATATAAAATCAATTAATCTGATTGGTAAACGGCGTAGTGGCAAAAAAATTCCAAACGCCAAAATTACGTTTTTTGGTCGCCGCAAGTTTTACGCAAAATGCAATAACAGGCGATAAAAATGTAGCATCTGCACAAAAATGCTACCATTAGAAAAATCAGCTCGATACACAAAAAATAAGCCATCACTAAGCCATAGATCCCAAAAAATGAGAACTCTACGGGTTTCGGAAAATGGCGCAAAACGTACGCCACTTTTATTGGACAAGCTTGTGAATTTTTTTAACCCCTTAGATACAAGTAAACCTATACATGTTTGGTGTCTACAAACTCGCACTGACCTCAGGCATCATACCCACATATCAGTTTTACCATATAGTGAACACCGTGAATAAAACATCCCAAAAACTATTGTGCCATCACACTTTTTTTGCAATTTTTCCACACTTGGAATTTTTTTGCTGCTTTCCAGTACACCATATGGTAAAACTTATGGTTTAATTTAAAAGTACAACTTGTCCCGCAAAAAACAAGCCCTCACATGGCAAGATTAACGGAAAAATAAAAAAGTTACGGCTCTCGGAAGAAGGGGAGCAAAAAACAAAAACGCAAAAACGGAAAGTGCCCCGGGGCTGAAGGGGTTAAAAAGAATAGGGATCAAAACATCATCATGAAAACCAAGAAACACACTAGACAGGTCAGGGTTAAAATTGTTTTATAAAAAATAACCCAAACTCTGAACATATCAGTGATCACTATTCAATCCATCATCCAAAAATAGAAAAAGTATGGCACAACTGCAAACCTACCAAGATATGACTTTGCACTTAAACTGACAGCCAAAGCAAGGAGAGAACTAACTAGGGCCAAGAAACCTATGCTTACTCTGGAGGAGCTGCAGAGATCCTCAGCTCAGGTGAAAGAATGTGTCCCCATAACAACTATTAGTCATATACTGCACATGTAAAAGAAAGTGTTAACACGTGACTAAAAATAACCTTTTGGAGGTAAACCTGTTTAAGGCTGCAAAAGACTTTAGATTGGGGCATACTGTATGTTCACCTTCTAGTAGGACAATGAGCCTAAATATAATGCTAAACATAGAATAAAATAGTTTAGAGAAAAGTATATTTTGTTTGAATGATCCAGTCAAACTCCAGTGCTAAATCCCATTGAATATTTGTGGCAAGACTTCCAACTTTCCTTTCATAGATACTCTTCATTCAATCTCAATCTCTCTGAGCTAGAGCTGTTTAGCAAAGAAGATTGGGCAAATATTTCAGCCTCTAGATGTGAAAAGCTGGTACAGACATACCCCAAAAAACTTCTATCAGTATTTGCAGCTAAAGGTGGTCCTACAAAGTATTGAGTCCCATAGATTGAATACACATGCACACCCCAATTTTCAGATCTATATTTTTAAAGTATTTTGAGAACCATGTATCATTTCCTCTATACTTAACAGATCATCTCTGCTTCCTGTTGATATATGACAAAAAGTTCAAATAACATAAATTTTCATTTTGGGTTTAACAAGAAAAAAATTTGAAAAATGTACGGGATACGACTATTTTTTCAAGGCACTGTGTGTTTGAGTTACCTAGGTTTAGTATTTGGCTAGCTGTGATGAAAGCCAGTCAATAAATATGCATATGATCAGGTCATTGTTTAGAAGATTTCTTTCTTCAATAGATAGATTATCAAAATGGTATTTCTTCTGTTGTCATGTGATTTATAATTGACCTAAAATTAATCTATTGTATTTGATTAAGCAGTAGACATGAGCGAACCGGTCCCGGTTCGGCTCGAGGTCGGTTCGCCGAACGGAGGTCCCGTTCGAGTTCGGCTCGTCGAACGTTCGACGAACCGAACTCGAACTGCATAGGAAACAATGGCAGGCAATCACAAACACAGAAAAACACCTAGAAAACACCCTCAAAGGTGTCCAAAAGGTGACAAACAACTCACAACACAACACAAACACATGGGAAAGTGACAAGGACATATACTCATGCGAAAACAAAACAGCTGGACAAGGAAAAAGAGGAGGACACACAGATATAGGCATGGCACGCCCTTCTAAAATCATGTAAAACACCGCAAGGTGACTCCAAGCGTAGTCTCCCTTTTTTCCAAAAATTGTGCCCCACACACACCCACCCCTTCAGTGGCAGCACTTGTGCCCTAGTTGTACACTTCACAGCTAGATTTGCATCAAGCACATTCAAAAATACGCTATTCTTAACCGTCCCCAGGATGACACCGGGGTAGGTAGCAAAGTCTTTCCTGATCCCAGCTCTGTTCATCTTGGCTTCTTTTAAAAACACATCAAGCAAGGGTTACTCCAAGCGGAGCCTCCCTTTTTTCCAACAATTGTGCCCCACACACCCACCCCTTCAGTGGCAGCAGTTGTGCCCCAGTTGTACACTTCACAGCTAGATTTGCATCAAGCACATTCAAAAATACGCCATTCTTATCCGTCCCCAGGATGACACCGGGGTAGGTAGCAAAGTCTTTCCTGATCCCAGCTCTGTTCATCTTGGCTTCTTTTAAAAACACATCAAGCAAGGGTTACTCCAAGCGGAGCCTCCCTTTTTTCCAAAAATTGTGCCCCACACACACCCACCACTTCAGTGGCAGCACTTGTGCCCTAGTTGTACACTTCACAGCTAGATTTGCATCAAGCACATTCAAAAATACGCTATTCTTAACCGTCCCCAGGATGACACCGGGCTAGGTAGCAAAGTCTTTCCTGATCCCAGCTCTGTTCATCTTGGCTTCTTTTAAAAACACATCAAGCAAGGGTTACTCCAAGCGGAGCCTCCCTTTTTTCAAAAAATTGTGCCCCACACGCCCACCCCTTCAGTGGCAGCAGTTGTGCCCCAGTTGTACAATTCACAGCTAGATTTGCATCAAGCACATTCAAAAATACGCCATTCTTATCCGTCCCCAGGATGACACCGGGGTAGGTAGCAAAGTCTTTCCTGATCCCAGCTCTGTTCATCTTGGCTTCTTTTAAAAACACAGCAAGCAAGGGTTACTCCAAGCGGAGTCTTCCTTTTTTACAAAAATTGGGCCCCACACACACCCACCCCTTCAGTGGCAGCAGTTGTGCCCCAGTTGTACAATTCACAGCTAGATTTGTATCAAGCACATTCAAAAATACGCCATTGTTATCCGTCCCCAGGATGACACCGGGGTAGGTAGCAAAGTCTTTCCTGATCCCAGCTCTGTTCATCTTGGCTTCTTTTAAAAACACATCAAGCAAGGGTTACTCCAAGCGGAGCCTCCCTTTTTTCCAAATATTGTGCCCCACACACCCACCCCTTCAGTGGCAGCAGTTGTGCCCCAGTTGTACAATTCACAGCTAGATTTGCATCAAGCACATTCAAAAATACGCCATCCTTATCCGTCCCCAGGATGACACCGGGGTAAGTAGCAAAGTCTTTCCTGATCGCAGCTCTGTTCATCTTGGCTTCTTTTAAAAACACATCAAGCAAGGGTTACTCCAAGCGGAGTCTCCCTTTTTTCCAAAAATTGTGACCCACACACCCACCCATTCAGTGGCAGTACTTGTGCCCTAGTTGTACACTTCACAGCTAGATTTGCATCAAGCACATTCAAAAATACGCCATTCTTATCCGTCCCCAGGATGACACCGGGGTAGGTAGCAAAGTCTTTCCTGATCCCAGCTCTGTTCAGCTTGGCTTCTTTTAAAAACACATCAAGCAAGGGTTACTCCAAGCGGAGTCTCCCTTTTTTCCAAAAATTGTGCCCCACACACCCACCCATTCAGTGGCAGCACTTGTGCCCTAGTTGTACACTTCACAGCTAGATTTGCATCAAGCACATTCAAAAATACGCTATTCTTAACCGTCCCCAGGATGACACCGGGGTAGGTAGCAAAGTCTTTGCTGAACCATGACTTGTTCATCTTGGCTTCTTTTAAAAACACATCAAGCAAGGGTTACTCCAAGCGGAGTCTCCCTTTTTTCCAAAAATTGTGCCCCACACACCCACCCATTCAGTGGCAGCACTTGTGCCCCAGTTGTACACTTCACAGCTAGATTTGCATCAAGCACATTCAAAAATACGCTATTCTTAACCGTCCCCAGGATGACACCGGGGTAGGTAGCAAAGTCTTTGCTGAACCATGACTTGTTCATCTTGGCTTCTTTTAAAAACACATCAAGCAAGGGTTACTCCAAGCGGAGTCTCCCTTTTTTCCAAAAATTGGGCCCCACACACCCACCCCTTCAGTGGCAGCACTTGTGCCCTAGTTGTACACTTCACTGCTAGATTTGCATCAAGCACATTCCAAATCCACAAGCATTTACTCTCCCCAGGATGACACAGGGGGAGTAAATTCCTTCTGGATCCATGACTTGTTCATTTTGATGAACGTCAGTCTGTCCACATTGTCACTGGACAGACGCGTGCGCTTATTTGTCAGCACACACCCAGCAACACTGAAGACACGTTCAGAGACAACGCTGGCAGCTGGACACGACAAAATCTCCAAGGCGTAACTGGATAGCTCTGGCCATTTTTCTAGATTTGAAGCCCAAAATGAGCAAGGCTCCATTTGCAAAGTCATGGCATCGATGTTCATTTGTAGATACTCCTGTATCATCCTCTCCAGCCGTTGACTATGTGTCAGACTTGTTGTCTCTGGTGGCCTTGCAAAGGAGGGTCTAAAAAAATTATGAAAAGATTCCATAAAATTGCTGTTACCAGCACCAGATACGGTCCTACTGGTACGTGTAGACTGTTGAAGATGACGAGACCGTCCCATGTTTGTCAAGTTACAACTGGGAGATTCACTCCCTGCACCTGCACGGTTGTTTGGTGGAAAAGCGGATCTAAGATCGAGTAACAGCTTCTGCTGATACTCCTGCATACGTGCGTCCCTTTCTATGGCTGGAATTATGTCACAAAATTTGGACTTGTACCGGGGATCTAATAGTGTGGCAAGCCAGAAGTCATCATCACTTCTAATTTTGACAATACGAGGGTCATGTTGGAGGTAGTGCAACAAGAAGGCACTCATGTGTCTTGCGCAGCCATGCGGACCAAGTCCACGCTGTGTTTGTGGCATAGAGGTGCTAACCGTTCTTTCTTCCTCTGACATCTCCCCCCAACCTCTTTCAACTGAAATTTGACCAAGGTCTCCCTCATCTGCTGAGTCTTCCATGTCCATGGACAGTTCGTCCTCCATTTCTTCATGTCCTCCTGCACCTTCCTCAACATCTCGCCTGCTACCATACGCCCTTGTTGATCCCTGTCCCCCATGCTCCCATGCCTGGCGCCTTGGTGATGATGAACATCAGGACCTTGGTGATGTTATTGTGTCTTGCGCATATGAATCCTCCTGTAGTTCATCCCCTTCCTGTTGTCCCACCCCCTGACTCCGAATAGTGTTTAGCGTGTGCTCCAGCATGTAAATGACTGGAATCGTCATGCTGATAATGGCATTGTCAGCGCTAAACATATTCGTCGCCATGTCGAAACTGTGCAGAAGGGTGCATAGGTCCTTGATCTGAGACCACTCCATCAGGGTGATCTGCCCCACCTCTGCATCTCGTTGGCCCAGGCTATACGTCATGACATATTGCACCAGGGCTCGGCGGTGCTGCCACAGTCGCTGTAACATGTGGAGAGTTGAATTCCAGCGTGTCGCCACATCGCATTTCAGGCGATGAACCGGCAGGCCGAAAGACTTCTGGAGCGATGCAAGTCGCTCAGCTGCGGCGCTTGAACGGCGGAAGTGAGCAGACAGTTTTCGTGCCCTGTTCAGAAGGCCATCTAGGCCGGGATAGTGTGTTAAAATTTGCTGCACGACAAGGTTCAACGAGTGAGCCATACAAGGTACGTGTGTCACCTTGCCCAGGCGAAGGGCCGCACCCAGGTTTGCAGCATTGTCGCACACGGCCTTACCAGGCTGCAGGTTGAGTGGAGACAACCATTTATTAAACTCGGACCGCAGAGCTGACCACAACTCCTCAGCTGTGTGACTCTTATTCCCAAGACATGTCAAGCTAAAGACCGCCTGATGGCGTTGCGCTCTGCTGCCAGCATAGTAATGAGGGATGCGTGATTCCTTCTGCGCAGTGAGAACGCCTGTGGCCTGACCAGGCAGGCTTGGGGCGGAGGTGGAGGACCCAGATGAGGTGGAGGATGCAGAAGCAGTGGCGGAACTTGGACAGACAGAGGATTGACACACAAGTCGTGGGGACGGCAAGACTTGTGCAGCAGACCCTTCACCATCTATCACCATAGTTACCCAGTGCCCAGTGAGCGACATGTAACGTCCCTGTCCATGCTTACTGGTCCAAGTATCGGTGGTGAAATGCACCCGTTCACACACAGAGTTTCTCAAGGAAGCGGTGATGTTGTGTGCGACATGCTGGTGTAGCGCGGGCACACCTTTCTTAGAGAAGTAGTGGCGACTAGGCATCTGGTACTGGGGCACAGCGACAGACATAAGGTCTCTAAAATCCTGTGTGTCCACTAGGCGGAAAGGCAGCATTTCGGTAGCCAACAGCTTACAGAGGGATAGAGTCAACCTCTTAGCTTTGTCATGGGTCGCAGGAAATGGCCTTTTATTTGTCCACATCTGAGGGACAGAGATCTGGCTGCTGTGTGTAGACGGTGTTGAGTAGGGTGTCCCTGGAAAAATGCAGGTTTGTGAGGAAAGTGCAGGCGGAGACATGATGTTGCCTTCATCCAAAGTTGGTGCTATCGATGTCTGAGAGAGCTGTACACACTCACTTGTTTCCCCTTCCAAAACAACTGACGACCTACCAAGCAAACTGCCTGTTGCGGTTACAGTGGTGGAAGTTGTGGGTGGAAAAACAGGTGTGACAGCTGTCCCCACAGTCCTAGAAGATGACGAGCGCGCGGATCCACTGGAAGGGGCAGGCGGTGGATGGTTCGCTCCGCTAGGCCGCATTGCAGCACGGTGAGCTTCCCACCGGGCCATATGATATTTATTCATGTGACGATTCATGGAAGAAGTTGTCAAACTGCTGAGGTTTTGACCTCTACTAAGAGAACCATGACAAATTTTACAGATCACATAATTTGGGCGATCTTTTTCTATGTCAAAAAAGGACCAGGCTAGGCAAGGCTTAGAGGCCATGCGACCTTTTGATCCACCCCGAATAATGCTCAGAGGCAGAGTGGTGGCTGAGGATGCAGTTGTAGACGTGCTACCAGTACTCCGACTCTGTCCAGGAAGGCGCAAGGTAACTTCGTCATCAGTTGCATCCTCCTCCACCACCTCTGTTGACCTCCTCGAGTGCCTGACTGTGGGTTGACAGTAGGTGGGATCTAGAACTTCATCATCAATTGTTGTGTTTGCACTCCCCTCCCCCTCAGACCGAGCCTCTTCTTGCCCTGACCGAATATTTAAGTTGTCATCCCAATCGGGTATCTGAGTCTCATCTTCATCAGTATGTTCCTCATTGTCTATAACCACAGGTGTTACAGTTTGTGACAAAGGGTCAACATTATGCCCTGAAACTTGGTCCTCACGGCCTGAATCAGAGTCACAAAGGTTCTGGGCATCACTGCAGACCATTTCCTGTTCTGTACTCACTGTAGCTTGGGAGCAGACCTCTGATTCCCAGGCTATAGTGTGACTGAACAGCTCTGCAGACTCAACCATCTCAGTTCCACCATACTGTGCAGGGCTGATGGAGACTTCAGAGGTGGGAGAATCAAGTTTGATTGGGATGACAACTCAGAGGACTGGTGTTTTTTGGATGCGGTACTTGAAGTGGCTGAGAGGGCACTTGTTGGACCACTTGAGTTCCATTCAAGCATTTTCCTTTTTTGGCCATCATCTACCTTTGTTCCTGTTGTTCGTGTTCGTAAAAAAGGGAGTGCATCGGATTGTCCACGGTAAGTAGTAGACATCTTACTTTTGCTGGTAGATGGTCTATCTTCAGCAGATGATAATGGAGCTTTGCCACCTTCCCCACGGACAAAACCTTTTTTGCCTTTTCCACCACGCCTCTTCCCCTTTCCACCAGCATCTGTCATTTTGCCACTCATGTTGATTGCGACAAGATTGTGGACTGAAAATGTGGTAGTAAAAATTGAGAGGTGGTGTAGATTGCAGTGGTGGTCTAGCTTTATTAACAGCAGAATAATAAAGAATAAATATCCCTGACAATGCAACTACGGCCCTTAAACTGGCAGCAAAAATTGCTAGTATAATGGCTTAGTTATAATGAGTTGGAGTGTGCAATGCAGGCAGAGGTGCTGCAAATGTCTTTGCACTAGTGGGAGTATAGCAAAGTCCAATAGCCACGTTTAGGATGCCACTAGGTACACTGAGTGTTTGCTAGTATAATGGCTTAGTTAAAATGAATTGGAGTGTGCAATGCAGGCAGAGGTGCTGCAAATGTCTTTGCACTAGTGTGACTAGACAAATGTCCAATAGCCACGTTTAGGATGCCACTAGGTACACTGAGTGTTTGCTAGTATAATGGCTTAGTTATAATGAGTTGGAGTGTGCAATGCAGGCAGAGGTGCTGCAAATGTCTTTGCACTAGTGTGACTAGACAAATGTCCAATAGCCACGTTTAGGATGCCACTAGGTACACTGAGTGTTTGCTAGTATAATGGCTTAGTTATCATGAGTTGGAGTGTGCAATGCAGGCAGAGGTGCTGCAAATGTCTTTGCACTAGTGTGACTATAGCAAAGTCCAATAGCCACGTTTAGGATGCCACTAGGTACACTGAGTGTTTGCTAGTATAATGGCTTAGTTATAATGAATTGGAGTGTGCAATGCAGGCAGAGGTGCTGCAAATGTCTTTGCACTAGTGTGACTAGACAAATGTCCAATAGCCACGTTTAGGATGCCACTAGGTACACTGAGTGTTTGCTAGTATAACGGCTTAGTTATAATGAGTTGGAGTGTGCAATGCAGGCAGAGGTGCTGCAAATGTCTTTGCACTAGTGTGACTATAGCAAAGTCCAATAGCCACGTTTAGGATGCCACTAGGTACACTGAGTGTTTGCTAGTATAATGGCTTAGTAATCATGAGTTGGAGGGTGCAATGCAGGCAGAGGTGCTGCAAATGTCTTTGCACTTGTGGGACTATAGCAAAGTCCAATAGCCACGTTTAGGATGCTACTAGGTACACTGAGTGTTTGCTAGTATAATGGCTTAGTTATCATGAGTTGGAGTGTGCAATGCAGGCAGAGGTGCTGCAAATGTCTTTGCACTAGTGGGACTATAGCAAAGTCCAATAACCACGTTTAGGATGCCACTAGGTACACTGAGTGTTTGCTAGTATAATGGCTTAGTTATAATGAGTTGGAGTGTGCAATGCAGGCAGAGGTGCTGCAAATGTCTTTGCACTAGTGGGACTATAGCAAAGTCCAATAGCCGAGTTTAGGACGCCACTAGGTACACTGAGTGTTTGCTAGTATAATGGCTTAGTTATAATGAATTGGAGTGTGCAATGCAGGCAGAGGTGCTGCAAATGTCTTTGCACTAGTGTGACTAGACAAATGTCCAATAGCCACGTTTAGGATGCCACTAGGTACACTGAGTGTTTGCTAGTATAATGGCTTAGTTATAATGAGTTGGAGTGTGCAATGCAGGCAGAGGTGCTGCAAATGTCTTTGCACTAGTGTGACTAGACAAATGTCCAATAGCCACGTTTAGGATGCCACTAGGTACACTGAGTGTTTGCTAGTATAATGGCTTAGTTATAATGAGTTGGAGTGTGCAATGCAGGCAGAGGTGCTGCAAATGTCTTCGCACTAGTGGGACTATAGCAAAGTCCAATAGCCACGTTTAGGATGCCACTAGGTACACTGAGTGTTTGCTAGTATAATGGCTTAGTTATAATGAGTTGGAGTGTGCAATGCAGGCAGAGGTGCTGCAAATGTCTTTGCACTAGTGTGACTAGACAAATGTCCAATAGCCACGTTTAGGATGCCACTATGTACACTGAGTGTTTGCTAGTATAATGACTTAGTTATCATGAGTTGGAGTGTGCAATGCAGGCAGAGGTGCTGCAAATGTCTTTGCACTAGTGGGACTATAGCAAAGTCCAAAAGCCACGTTTAGTATGCCACTAGGTACACTGAGTGTTTGCTAGTATAATGGCTTAGTTATCATGAGTTGGAGTGTGCAATGCAGGCAGAGGTGCTGCAAATGTCTTTGCACTAGTGGGACTATAGCAAAGTCCAGTAGCCACGTTTAGGATGCCACTAGGTACACTGAGTGTTTGCTAGTATAATGGCTTAGTTATAATGAGTTGGAGTGTGCAATGCAGGCAGAGGTGCTGCAAATGTCTTTGCACTACTGGGACTATGGCAAAGTCCAATAGCCACGTTTAGGATGCCACTAGGTACACTGAGTGTTTGCTAGTATAATGGCTTAGTTATAATGAATTGGAGTGTGCAATGCAGGCAGAGGTGCTGCAAATGTCTTTGCACTAGTGTGACTAGACAAATGTCCAATAGCCACGTTTAGGATGCCACTAGGTACACTGAGTGTTTGCTAGTATAATGGCTTAGTTATAATGAGTTGGAGTGTGCAATGCAGGCAGAGGTGCTGCAAATGTCTTTGCACTAGTGTGCCTAGACAAATGTCCAATAGCCACGTTTAGGATGCCACTAGGTACACTGAGTGTTTGCTAGTATAATGGCTTAGTTATAATGAGTTGGAGTGTGCAATGCAGGCAGAGGTGCTGCAAATGTCTTTGCACTAGTGGGACTATAGCAAAGTCCAATAGCCACGTTTAGGATGCCACTAGGTACACTGAGTGTTTGCTAGTATAATGGCTTAGTTTTAATGAGTTGGAGTGTGCAATGCAGGCAGAGGTGCTGCAAATGTCTTTGCACTAGTGGGACTATAGCAAAGTCCAATAGCCACGTTTAGGATGCCACTAGGTACACTGAGTGTTTGCTAGTATAATGGCTTAGTTATCATGAGTTGGAGTGTGCAATGCAGGCAGAGGTGCTGCAAATGTCTTTGCACTAGTGGGACTATAGCAAAGTCCAACAGCCACGTTTAGGATGCCACTAGGTACACTGAGTGTTTGCTAGTATAATGGCTTAGTTATAATGAATTGGAGTGTGCAATGCAGGCAGAGGTACTGCAAATGTCTTTGCACTAGTGGGACTATAGCAAAGTCCAATAGCCACGTTTAGGATGCCACTAGGTACACTGAGTGTTTGCTAGTACAATGGCTTAGTTATCATGAGTTGGAGTGTGCAGAGGACAGGAGGGTACAGTGCCAGGATTGTGGGGCTCTGGGTAGAGGAAAGGAAGCCTGCCTTTCTTTTCCCTCCTAATAGGGAAATGCAGGGAGGAAATCCCTGACCTTTGCTACACAGACGCTGTCGCTGTTTTCAGGACCTGTCACTTATGGCTCTGACCCTACCGGTTTGAGCCCTTAAAAGGACTGATAGAAAGTGCTCTCCCTAAGCTGTCCAGCGCTGTGTATGGAGCGCATACAGCTGTATCGGCGATAGGACAAAGGACGGAGCTGCGACAGTGATGTCTGACACCAAAGACGCAGAAGAGGTAATGGCGTCCTGGAGGAAAATGTCCGGTTTTATAATGCAGGGACATGTGACATGGACATCCTATCACACATGCCGTTGCTTCTTTGGCTAAAAGTCCACTTAGCTGTGTGTGTGTCTGGGATTGGCTGACATGCTGGCCCGCCCCACAAGACGCGCGCGCTTAGGGAAGGAAGACAAGAAAAAAAAAAAAAAATGGCGATCGCCATTATAGAAACAGCAGTGATCTGAAGGCGCTGTTCCCGCACACTATACACTGAAATGTCATAATAGTGTGATTCACAGAGTGACTTCCACTATTACAGCAGAAACCAAGCTAGGAATTAGCTGTTTTTTTGCTGCTAGAACCGTTCTCGAACGTTTCTAGAACTATCGAGCTTTTGCAAAAAGCTCGAGTTCTAGTTCGATCTAGAACAGGCCCCAAAATCACTCGAGCCTAGAACTGGAGAACCTCGAACCGCGAACCGCGCTCAACTCTATTAAGCAGTCACTATATTGAGGGAATTGACAATGTCTACACAATAAATTTACAAACCTTGGGAAAGTTTTGATTTGTAGATGAAAAGAAAAAGAAATGACTAAATGTTCAGTTTATTTTTCTTTTCATTGGGAGAAAGTATAAAATGGAATCTTTAGTATTTTTAAGTGAAGTCTCACTATTTTTCAGCTTCCAATCTGCATCTACACTGCAGTATATTTTTAGTCTTCTGCAAGGCAAAGTTTAATTCTAAAAAAGGCAGGGTGTACGCCTCCACAATTCTGAGTATTTACTGTTTAAATTCAAAAGATGACATACTGAACTTTTTTTCTATTTGGACTTGCATTTGGTACTTTATAAGATAATTGGTCCTGATTAAAAAGCTGTTTTTTTCCACCTCTATCAAGCCCTTTACCATGTGCATGTACCCTGGACAGTGGTAATGCGCTGTATGATGCTAGCTAATGGCATCTTGTTAGGGAGCTATCCTTACGTAAAAAGCAGTTCTTTTTTGAGGAGAAAAACTTCCCAATATGATTTCTAACTAAGCTGATATTTTATCTTTTGAGCGATTTTAAAGGGATTTTTTTTTCTAATTCACAACAATTTTACAGTTATGGGTCATGGCTGTAGTTAAAAGAATTTATCATAATTATATATCTTAGATTTTGTATTATTAGAGGAGTTATCTCACAGATTGAAAACAGAATCTCTTGAGAAATGCACATAATAATTTAACCATATGAATACAAAAATATTTTATAGTGTATTTTTTGTACCTTTCAGCTTCTTTACTCCATCTTGTGTCTCTTCTCTTCCTGTGGATAGGCAGCCATTTTTCCTATGGGACCAGGAAGCAATATAATCTCTCGATTTCCCAGGAGTGCATTGCAGTTTCTGTTAACTCCTCCTATCTTTTTCTTTATACCTGCAAAGAATCTATCTATCTATCTATCTATCATCTATAGTTTCCCTTTCTTTCTCTTATCCTTGTTTCTTCATCCACACTGCCTGCTCAATTTCTCTTCTTATTGCTATGCAGTATCAGCCATAACATTTTTACTTTTCCATCCCCATAGCCGTATGAGGACTTGTTTTTACAGGATGAGTTCTACTTTTGAACTACAACATTCATTTTATCATGTGATGCACTGGAAAGTGATTCAAGTGCTTTGAAATTGCAAGAAAAGGGCTGTTCTTAAATTCTTTTTTACTTGTGTTTTAATTCACTATATGGTAAAACTGACCAGACAGTATCATTTTCCAGGTCAGTATAAGTATGCATATACCATTTTCCAAGACCCATAAAGTTTTCATTTTTCAGAATATGGAGCTGTTTGAGGTTTTTTTTTTACCCTGACCATACATTTTTAAAAACACTATTTTATGTTGAATAGTAGATAAAAAAGGGGTTAATTATGTTGCCGTGAGAGCAAAGGATAATCAGAAGAAAAACAAAATGACGGTTTTACTATTCTATGCATTTCGGAGCACTTTACTCCGTCTTCAGGAACAAAATCACTGATGGGTACAGTGCGATTTAAAAGCCCGTCTCAGTAAATGTTCACTCACCCTTCATCAGCGACGCCGTGACATGATAACTGTGAGCTGATAGTTGCCATGGTAGCACAGGATCATGTAATAACTCTTAAGGCCCCTTTACAAACTGAGACTTTCTAGCGATCCAACCAGCAATCCCGACCTGGCCGGGATCGCTGGAAAGTCTCTAAACAGTCACTGGTGAGCTGTCAAACAGACAGATCTGGCCAATGGCGCAGAAGAGATACGGACCTGCAGAACGACCTTGCTGGTCATTGGGGATGTGTCACACAGCAGCTATTTGACAACTCACACCTATGCTAGGGGCGTGGTGTTTGGCGCTGAAGCCACCTAGGTGTCTTATTTACACGCCCCCCTCACCTCCGATTGGTGATCGCTAGTGCATTCTTATTGGCGACCCCGAGCTTGGAAAGATTGGCAAAAGTCGCACTTGTATATCCTTTGTTCCTGACCTTCTGTTGCTTAGCGGATCTTTGTAGAGTTCTCTGTGCGGCAACCCCACACTGGTTTATCTATACAGCATCAATACAGCTTCAATCAAATGATGCTTACCGTATAGGCTTTATAGTATTGCAGACTGGAGAACTCTCTAATGATCCGCAAACCAGCACGCTCAGGAGCAAGGTAGCTTTGAAACAAAGGACGGAAGCGCTAAAGTTGCCTTCTTTTCAGTGAAAGCCGCCCAATCAGAATGCAACAGCAACCACCAATCGGAGGTAACAATTGGAGGTAAGGGGGCGGGAAAGGGAACGCTATAGCACGCCTACGGGCTGGGTTCTAAGTCGCTAACGATGTCGTTGTAACGGTGTCAAACACACCGATGCATGGTGCGTAGCAGGAAACAAAGGACCAAAAGATGTTCCTGAATGATTTGTAGCGATCAGCGACTTCACAGCGGGGGCCAGGTCGCTGATGCATGTCACACACTTCAATATCGCTGGGGAGGTCGCTATTACGTCACAAAACCGGTGATTTTACAGCAATATCGCTAGCGATGTTGCAGTGTGTAAAGGGGCCTTTATAGCTCTTCTGACTCACTTCATGTTTCAGCCAGCGAAGTGCTGCCTGTTACAAGACATGAACATTTCTGGTGATCTCAGCTGTGTAGCTGTGATCAACAGAAAATAATGAGCGATCAGACTGCTGACCCTTATAGTCAACTAAGGGGACTAGTAAAATAAAAATATAAAAATAATTACAAAATTTAAAAAACCTGAAAGTGAAATCCCCCCCCTTTTGCCCCGTTGAAAATTAAAGGGTTAAAAAAATAATAATATACACACATTTGGTATTGCCGCATTCAGAAATGCCCGATCTATCAAAATATAAAAATTAATCAGATCGTTAAACGGCATAGTGTCAAAAAAATTCCAAAAGCAAAAATTACTTTTTTTGATCGCAAATTTTGCACAAAATGCAATAACAAGTGATCAAAATGTAGCACCATACTATATTATATCATATCAAGGATACCATTAAAAATGTCAGCTCCAAAAGAAAAAAAAACATCACTGAGCCATAGATCCTGAAAAATGAGAATGCTATGGGTCGCAGAAAATGGCGCAAAAAGTGTGCCACTTTTTTGGACAAATTTCAGATTTTTTTTAACCTCCTTACGTAAAAGTAAACTTTTACATGTTTGGTGTTTACAAATTTATACCAACCTATGGCATCATATTGACACAACAGTTTTACCATATAGTGAACACAGTGAATAAAATATTCCCAAAATTATTATGCAGTCTCACTTTTTTGTAATTTTTCCGTACTAGAAATTTTTTTTGCCATTTTCCAGTGCACTATATGATGAAACTTATGATTTTATTTAAAACTTCAACAAGCCCTCATATGCCAAGATTGATGGCAAAATAAAAAAGGTACAGCTCTCAAAGGAAGGGGAGCAAAAAAAAAAAAAAATGAAAAACGGAAAATCTGCCAGGGTTGAAGGGGTTAATCGCTGTGTGTGTATCTCTGATACCCCAGCGACTTTTAAAGGCCCAAAATGGCTGATTAAATTAGCTATCAGGTGAGCCCGCATCAAAGGCAGAGACACTACCTTCGATATACATGTACGTCAAAGGTAGTGAAAGGGTTAAGATGCAAATAGCTAAATACATTATACTTTTGTTTGTTAATTAAATGAAAACATTAACAATTAAATATAATACATATTCTAAAATTATACATTATGTAGCCATTACATATAATTAATCCATCTAGTTAAGAAAAAGAAAAAATCCTTTCATCAGACCTTACTTCATGCTAATTAAATAATAGTGATATTTAAAATGTGCTCATACATCTTTAACAAATAGAACTCTTCCAGACACATATCTCCATTCTGGTAATTGGGTTGTAACTGCAAAAGCCCTTGAGCAATGCAGATTTATTTAAAAAATAAGCAAAAATCTGTTGTCTGCATGTAAAATTGTGATTATACATTCTCATTAGAATTTCTATAACTGTAATATACTGTAAGTTGCTACTGTCGATTGTTTTGCCAAGGATTTTACAACATGCTTGTTAAGTTAATAATCACCTTTAAATGTTTCGTTAAACAGTCTGAGGAAGGTAAAATATTTTTCACATCTATAAATATGAATGTAAGCAGTGAGAAAATCCTGATGAAAGTTTTTTAGAATTTAGTGTATAAGCAAGTGTAAGTAATCCTATTATTTTTACTATATTGTAGCCCCTTAAAGTAAATCTGTCACAAGATTGTTGCTATATAATGTGAAAGCAGCAGAGTGGGGACTGAGAACCTGATTCCAGCTATATGTAACTTACTGATTTCCTTTGTGTTGTTTCATATAATCACAGTTTTATCAGCAAGATATTATAAATGGAGGATTAGTAATTCAGGTAATACAACCCCACCCTCATCATTGGTTGGTAGCTTTCTCTTTATGCACAGTGTACGCAGAAAGGGGCTAGTCAGTGGTGCCTACCAGTGGAATCGATGAGTTTTACAGATGAGAGAAGAAAGTGAAAGTAGGTTATAGTCAGACAAGAGGAGAGGTGAGTTTGAGAGAGTGAAGATGAGGTCCAGCGTGTGCCAAACTTTGTAAGTAGCTACAGAGGATAATTGACTGAGGCCAAAGGAGGAAGGGAGTGTTAACAGTTAAGAGACAGCTAAATGCGAAGAGTCAATGCAGATGTTAAAGTTCAGCATGATGATAGTGGGAATGTGAATGGAAAGGAATGGAAGCAGCCAGGTGGTGAAATGGTCAAGAAAGAGGGGTGAGTAGTGGAGGGTGGCAGCGGGACTGGGGTAAAGGAGCAGTTATCAGACTGGAGCAATCCACCTCTTACAATGTGCTTGTAAGTGGGGGGTGTGTTTTGAGAAAGGCGGAGACCTCCTTAAGAAAATGAATACACCATATTCCTGCACCCAGTTTACACCTCCTGGCAAAAAAATGCTAAAAATGGTAGGAGGTGTAGATTGGGTGTAGTAATATGAAGTGAAAATTTCATCACAAAATCTGTATCTCAGGTAAAAAAATGCACAAAACCGGTGTTGCTACCATTTCGGTGCAGTTTTATACCAAAATATGAAAATTTGTAAATTTGGTGCTGAAATGTCTCAGATTTCAGCCACAAAGTTGCACCTCCTGGTAGAAAATTGCACCAAAACAGCATTAAAACCGTTTTTGTGCATTTTTTTGCCAAGAAATGCAGATTTGGTGCTGAAATTTTTACACCATGTTACTGCACCAAATCTATGCCTTCTGCCAGAAAATCGCATCACTATTGCATCCAAACCACATAGTGTTTTGATGCATTTTTTTGACAGGAGGTATAGCTT
This sequence comes from Anomaloglossus baeobatrachus, assembly GCF_048569485.1. NCBI lineage: Eukaryota > Metazoa > Chordata > Amphibia > Anura > Aromobatidae > Anomaloglossus > Anomaloglossus baeobatrachus. The sequence goes on from NC_134354.1 coordinate 601,261,703, forward strand.
GGGTGCAATAATATGATGTAGAAATTTCAGGGAAAGTAGTGAATATGTATAAGGGATAATGAGCGGCCCTGAAAGTACAGCTGAGGGAACAGTGACAGCCATGCCGTAGACTCGATAAGTATGTCCTACTTTATTCCTTCCTTATTTTCTTTCTTTTACAGCCCCCAACTCCATTTTACAACACATAAGTTTGGCTTCCCATTGAATTCAATGGGTTTGGTATGTTCACCGATCTGTTCACCGAACAGCTCGAAGAACACTGGGAAGAACGGTAAAGATCAGCCAACCAAACTTTGAAAGATTTACTCATCTCTACTGATGAGGAGGCTCCTCAAAACCCTTGGTCTGGAATAAAAATTGAAAAGTAACATAGATTGATAATGTGGTTGCAATAGGACAGTCTGAATGAAACTATAGAGGCTGCGGTAAATAAATAAACTGGAAAAGTAAGCCAGTACTTTCAAAACAGAGTAAATCAAGAGGCTTACTGGAGCATTGCAGCAGAGTCCAGTAATGTAGCTAATTTATCTAGAAAGAGAATCAAGTAGATCTGAAAACTAAAGGGTACTTTACACGCTGCGATATCGGTACCGATATCACTAGTGAGTGTACCCACCCGCCCCCGTCGGTTGTGCGCCACGGGCAAATTGCTGCCCATGGCGCACAACATCACTAACACCCGTCACATGGACTTACCTTCCCTGCGATGTCGTTCTGGCCGGCGAACTACCTCCTTTCTAAGGGGGCGATTCGTGCGGCGTCACAGCGATGTCACACGGCAGCCATCCAATAGCAGAGGAGGGGTGGAGATGAGCGGCCGGAATATCACACCCACCTCCTTCCTTCCTCATTGCCGGTGGACGCAGGTAAGGAGATGTTCATCATACCTGCGGTATCACACATAGCGTTGTGTGCTGCCGCAGGAACGACGAACAACATCATACCTGCAGCAGCAACGATATTAAGGAATGAACGACGTGTCAGCGAACAATGGTTTTTCACGTTTTTGTGCTCGTTGATCGTCGCTCCTTGGTGTCACACGCTGCGATGTTGCTAACGGCGCCGGATGTGCGTCACTAATGACGTTACCCCGACGATATATTGTTAGTGATGCCACAGCATGTAAAGCACCCTTTACTGTAACAATGTAGTAAAAATGAACAAGTTAGAGTGAAGCAGTACTTGTGGTGATGTAGCATGGTTGAGGGATGTAGCAGTGTTGAACATTTCAGAAGACGCTCTCAATCAATATAGCAAAACCCATGAATGAAGAGAGCTTGAGATGTCAGAATTCACACTTATTCAATATTCTATAGCCCAGCAGGATAGCAGAAAAAGGAATTGAAAATTATAATAATAATCTTTTTTTATAGTTCCAACATGTCCTACAGTGCTTTATATAAATTAGTAAAATGGACCATATTAGTATGTCTTTTGGAGTGTGGGAGGAAACCAGAGTACAAAGAGGAAACCCATGCATACACGGGGATAACATACAATCTCCTTGCAGATATTGTCATTGACGGGATTTGAACCCAGGACCCTAGCTACGCACTAAGCTAGCCACTCAAAACCTCAGCAACCATAACCTCAGCAACCATGAGTATGTTAGAGGGCACAAAGTGAGTATGTAGAAGAGCTCAGTGGTGTAACAAAGCTAGGTATCAAAGGAGGCTCACAGGGGCAATTTATCAGAGGTGAGTATTTATGGTACATCTTCAAATTGAGCTGGTGAAGTCTTTGTACTGGTGGTTGCCACCTACCTGAACACTCCACTGACATCTCACTACCTGAGCCTCGCTAAATGTTTCAGGTTATTGATGTCACAGGAGTGGACCAGGTTTCCATGGCAACCCAGTTTACAGCAGAACAGAAAGGGATAGCGGATGCAATTGGAGCATATAACATTTAGTGGTGGATCCAGGAAAGGTGAGCAATACCTATCCTTAGAGCAGGCATCAATATCATATTGGTGGGTATCTGACACCCAGCAATCAAAATGAACAGCAATTCTCATTTTAAAAGTCAACTAGAAGTACAGCAAAAAGTTGTAGAGCTCAACAGCATAGTTACTTCAACTGTTTTTTTCACCATTATTGAGCACTGCAAATCAAGCCCTATTTATTTCAGTATTTTTTTTTTGTTATTCCCCAAAAACCTTTAAAAAATAGAACTTGTCCGATAAAAAATGTTTGGCTCCACACCAATATGCAAAATAGGAAACTTTTTCCCTTTTTAAAATGGAACAACAGTGCACATACTCGACCTCCACTACATGCATTCCCTATGGGGCTGCCGAATGCTGCACTTGCTTTTTTCCAGCAACCCCATAAAGAATTACAAAAGGGGTGATGAATCATGCATGCTGCCATTCCATTCAAATGGGGATAAAGGTGCCTTATTAGAATACACATTCCCTGTTCAATTTAAAGATACAGGTCACAGAATTCGGATCCCCATTAATCACTAAGTTACCTTGTGGATATTGGATGATTAAAAACGTATTTTCCCTTGGCAATCCATTTAACTTAGTAAATAATATGTTACATGTTACATCCATAGATGTAGCAAAAATATTTTGATGAGCCTAACTTTAATCTGCTTCATACATCATTTAATATCTGGACAGTTTAAAGGGCACTTTACACACTGCGATATCTCTATCAATATCGTTAGCGAGCGTACCCACCCCCGTTGGTTGTGCATCATGGGCAAGTCGCTGCCCGTGGTGCACAAAATCGCTTACACCTGTCAAACGCACTTACCTTCCCTGCGACGTCACTCTGGCCGGCACACCGCCTCCTTTCTAAGGGGGCGGTTCGTGCCGAGTCACAGCGATGTCACACGGCAGCCATCCAATAGAAGCGGAGGAGCGGAGATGAGCGGGTTAAATATCCCACCCACCTCCTTCCTTCCTCATTGCCGGTGGACACAGGTAAGGAGATGTTCGTCATTCCTGCGGTGTCACACATAGCGATGTCTGGTTCCGCAGGAACGACAAACAACCAAAGGCAGGCACCACCAACGATATTGTAAAAAGGAGCGACGTGTCAACGATCAACGATTTTTGACATTTTTGCGATCGTTGATCGTCGCTCCTAGCTGTCACATGCTGCGATGTTGCTAACGATGCCGAATGTGCGTCACTAACGACGTGACCCTGACGATATATTGTTAGTGATGTCACAGCGTGTAAAGCACCCTTAAGTGTCTAATTAAAGGGGTTGACTAATTTTAATTCTTCAGAAGTGCACAGCTCTCTTGCCTCCCAGCTTTACACTTGTCTAGTGTTGTTATGTTATTCTCATGATGATTGACAGTTCGTACCAATGGCACTAACCGAACTGTACTCTACCTAGCATTTGAGGAGATTAGTGATAATGCTTTTTGCAGATTCAGCAATCTAAAGAGAAGAGTTTGTTAGAGCTTCCCTCTGACCGGTCATACCTGATGACTGCATCAGTAGTCAGTGACCTAGGTAGCACACAATAAACTAAAATAAAAAAAAGTACTCCATTCTTGAAACCGAGGAATATTTTTAATAGGAAATAAATTGAGAAATTTTTAGTTTCTTGATGTTCATTGCAATTGTACCCATTTAAGAAGATGATACAAACCCCTTAATTGCTACATTTGCGCAATAAATACTTATTGCAATACAGGCTTCCCCAGATAATGGCATGAGATAATATTATTCCTTCCTCAATAATTTAAATACCTCTAAGTTGTTTCACAGTATATTTAACAAAAAATGTTCTTCCAAAATGTAAGATCTAGTGTAATGTAGGAATTTCTAGGCTGAACAAAAATGTCCCTTTCTCTTTGACAAAGAGATGCTAATTGTATTCAAAGCAATCATCCAATAGAAACAGACAAGTTGTCACAATGAGGTACCTCAATTGTTAGAATCCAAGCATAGAATTGTCAGGTTAACTTAATTTTAATGAGTTTTCCTATCAATTTTAATTCTGTTTATTGATATTTTTGAAAAGAAAACAATATGGTACATAAAACTGCTTTGCTTTTAATTTAATAAATAGAGGTATATATTATATGAATATCAAATCAAAATTGGTCTCCAAGAAAATAAGGAAAATTAAAATCATATTACCCTATTTATTATGAACAGGAAAGACAAGTTAAAGGAATCTTAGTAAAATACATTACAAACTTCTGGCAAGTACTGTAGGTGCTCAAGTAGGATCCTATCCTGTAATGCAATGAATGCAGAACTTGGCACTCAAAAGTTAACATTATGAGTGCCAAGTTGTGTAATCATTGAATTTAAGGGGATCTGTCAGCAAAGTTTTACTCTGTTAACTATTAACTTAGGACAGCTGCATGATGTAGTTCCTGAAACACATATTTCAATGATGTGTTACTTATTAGGATGTTTGGTTTAGTTTACTAAAGGCCAGTTTACATGCTACGATTTATCTGACAAGATGTCGTTGGGGGTCACGGTTTTCGTGATGAAATTCCATCATCGTTAGCGACGTCGTTGCGTGTGACACCTACATGTGACTCAGAACGATCGCAAATAGGGGGAAAATCATTGATCGTTGACATGTCATTCAGTTTCAAAATATTGTTCGTCGTTTGGAACGCAGCAGACATATTGCTACGTTTAACACCCTGCCAATGACGAACAACATCCACACGACTGCCGTGGTCAAACAATATATTACTGAACGATGTAGTGTCGTTTGTGAAATGTGTACGTGTGACCGCTACAAAACGACCTATGAGCGATCTCGGCAAATTGTAAAAACGATCTGGACGTGTCACATTGCTAACAAGATTGCTAGCGATATCGTTGTGTGTAAAGCAGCCTTTACAGTGATTTAGGCTAGTTTTACACATCCGGATTTTCACCGGTTTGCCCGAATCGGCGCATGCCAGTACAGTGTATACAGTACATTGGCAGCGGGACAAGCGCCAGTCACATGCTGTCATGTGACCGGAGTATGTGATCCGGAAGTTGCGGAGCTGCCATTGTACTGTATACACTGTACTAGCGTGCACCAAATCTGGCAAACTGGCGAAAAGCCGGATGTGTGAAACTAGCCTAAAGGCCCTGTCACACACAGAGATAAATCTGTGGCAGATCTCCGGTTGCAGTGAAATTGTGGACAATCAGTGCCAGGTTTGTGGCCATGTACAAATGGAACAATATGTCCATGATTTCACTGCAAACACAGATCTGCCAAAGATTTATCTCTGTGTGTGACAGGGCCTTAAGAGAACTGTCAGGCTATGTCCGCACTTTGCTTTTTACCTGCTTTTTACCTGCTTTTTTGCTGCTTTTTCAACTGCAGCGTTTAATGCCAAAATGGATGTGTTCTGCTTTTCAAGCTAAGTCTATGGGAATTTGGGTTTCTTGTCCGCACAATGCTGTTCAAAATGCTGCCTTTTTGTGGCAGAAATTTGGGCAAAAACTCTGCTTTGCAGTTCAAAACGCAAATGGCACAAACAATTGAGATGTTGCTTCTTTGAAAAGCAGAGTTTTTGCCCAAATTTCTGCCACAAAAAGGCAGCATTTTGAAAAGCATAGTGTGCACAAGAAACCCAAATTCCCATAGACTATGCTTGAAAAGCAGAACACATCCATTTTGGCATTAAACGCTGCAGTTGAAAAAAAACAGCAAAAAAGCAAGTAAAAAGCAAAGTGCGGACATAGCCTCAGGGTTTCAACTCTCATGCCTGCTAGACCTACCACACCTACTCATCTGAACAGCCCCTAAGCAGCTCACTGTCTGTAGATCATGTATACAGAAAGCTGTGGTGTGGGCCAGGTCAGCATTCTGAGATCTGCTACATGATACATCTTAAAACTCTGATAGTATCACAACTGCTGTACCCAGTAACTAAGTGATACATTATTGGAATCACAATCTTGGTGACAGATTACTTTTAGGACTTCATTCAAATGACCATCTTGTATTTACATATTGTATCCGTATTTTGCCACAGATGCAACATGTACCCAAAAAAAAAATCTATTATGCTATTGACATGTCTTATTTTACCAGCTCTAAGTTGATGCAAATCTCATGGAGACATGTCTGTTTTTTATGTGTGAAAAGGACTAATTAAAATCTATTGGTCCTTGAAAAAGACGTATATTACACAGAAAGCATCCGTGTGCCATTTGTTTGCTGTAGATATTTGACATTACAAAAGATAGAAGTTTTGATGAAATGTATTTATCTATCTATCTATAAAATACACTGATGACACAGTAACACTAAATACTGATGACTTTGGTACCATTTCTTCACATACATGTTTAAACACGAACGTGTAAATGAAGCCTGAGTCAGAAAATAACTTTCTCTTTAATACTTGCAACACAATACACGACACCTTTTGATGTGCAACAATGTCTTACCAGCATGACTGGCCATTAACCAAGTAGACATTGTTACTAACTACTATTGATTTCTGTACTTTTTAATGTAATTTTCTAAGAAAATCATTAAGACCTTCAACACATCCAAGATATGAGGACTTTTAAACTAATTTAATATTTTGGAGCAGGCAAACTTTACTAAGTTATGGTTAAGACGATTCATAGTATTGGAGAAGTGAATTATATAATCAAAGATAATGTGGGGAAGTCAGAAACTATATGCTCTTGGTTCTCGTGATTTCATCTAATTTGACTTTTATTCTCAGAAGGAGCAAATAGTGATTTAGGAGAAGGTGGACTCCTATGCTATAGATCCAGGTCTACTGGCCAGAAAGCTAATCTTACCCCCTTTCATTTACCAAAAAGTGCACAATGCATCTCATAAATAATGAGTCATCCATGGAATATGCATTGGTTAACCAGTTAATGAAGCCTGAGTACCGGCTGAACAGACAACCTTTTTGCTGGTTCAATGAATATATAGGTCCTTGTTACACTTTACATATACCTTGTTTAAATAGACGGGAATTATATGCCTTAGCCAATCCTATACTGTGATGTACTTTAATTGATATATGGGCATTCCACATAGCCCAGCACTCTACTTGCAATTTCACATGTCAGAGCACAGTTACGTGTCATATCCGGTCTACAGTGAGCCTCAAGACATCACATCCTGCAGAATGAAAATAAATGTTATATTTGTATCCATGGAATGCAAGAATGTCATTTTCTGATCAGTGGAACACATATCTACTACTCAGAGCTCAAGATAGATCTTCAGTCTCAGCACAATAGCATCAGTGTCTGAACAAGCAGCTTCATTATCAATTCTTTTCTAGACTCCCTTTTAGCTTAAGTTTTCATCAGAGCATAAAAGAGAGAGCCAATGTAGAGTGGGAGCCCCACTGTTGTTAGTTGTTGTTAGTCATAGTTTAGCCACCCCTGCAGCTAGTTAAAGATAATTATCAGGGATTTTTAATTAGGATGAATCATTATATTTATCTATTGCATTTTTTTAAATAGTAGGGATGATCGAATACCAAAATATCCGACTTCGCGAATATCCGACGAATAGATTGCTGCTATTTGACTATTCCCAAATATTCGATGCACAATGTAAGTCTATGAGAAACCCGAATAATTTCACGTTGAACCTAACGGCGAGCTTTGGTGACTAAGGAAAAGGCTGAAATGGATAGGAAAAGGCTGAAATAGTATGGGCTCATCCTGTAGAAGGTGCATGACTGCATTTCTGGTGTCTTGGAATAACGTGCTCAGAGCAACACACGGCATTTACGTAGTCGCCAGAACAGCTTTCAAACCAAAGTAAAAGAAGGGAAATTGAAAATTAACTGTTTGCAGTGCCTAATCACTGTAATAAAACGTAAATTAAAACCACAACCTAAAAAAAAACCACTTTAGCATATGTTGATGCATTTCATGTTTACATTTTTCTCCCTTTTTTGATTAGAAAGGGCTCTAACTTATACATTATATTGGTGTCTATCTCGCACCTCCTCTTTTTGGACATAATCAACAGCACTTTAAAAGGTCAGCTACTATGTGCCCGTTGGGATGTTGGCCTTGCCCTCCTCCTCCTCCACCAACACCACCGGCTCCAGTGGCCCTCTATTCAAATTCTATTCAAATTCTATTCAAATTATTCAGTAATGTCTGTTTTATGGACAAATGAATGCCACGCTGGGACATCGAAGCTGATGTTGTTGATGATAATTGCATCTAGTCAAAAGCAGGTTGGGAGGCATCATCGCCTGCTTCCAAGACCGCAGTTTGTGAAGCATGCAGCACCATGGAAGTGGCAGTTGCTTCACTCTGGAACTCAGGCTTTAATCCACTAGCTAACACCGAGGATTTAAAATAATTCAGTTTCCCCAGGGGGGAATGATTCAGACACCATGGAGCACAGGATCACAAGGTACTCCCAACTGCTTTTTTTAAAAAAAAAAATTGGTAGGATTTGCAACAATCCATAACATGTTAATGAGTTAAAAAAATTCTGTTTCCCCAGGGGGGAATGGTTCAGACACCATGGAGCACAGCATAAGTAAAAAACACAAATAGAGACTGCCTGACCAATTGTTATAGATAGTGTAGCCTCGACAATGGTTGTGTCAGTGCATAATGTACAAAAGCTTGAAAAATATTCCCCTGGGTGATTGGGCCGAACAATTAAATTGCAGCAGCATAACAAGTTAGATTAGTCATGCTGTCTCATTAAATGATAGAAGACAAAATAGTCTTGAATGAGAAACAATGGAACTTATTTGAACTTAAGAAATACAAATTTTGGGACAACATTTATTAATGGGTCTTGTTAACAGGCGGCCTGAGATACTCTGGGACAATCCATCTATGGTTCATTTTGATCATCATCAAACTGTCTGCACTTTCTGTGGATAGTCGTGTGTGAGTATCTGTTATTATTGACCCAGCTGAGCTGAAAACACACTCAGACAACACACTCGCAGCAGGGCAAGCTAACACTTCCAAAGCGTATAAGGCAAGGTCTGGCCAAGTGTTGAACTTGGAAACCCAATAGTTAAAGGGAACTGTAGACTCTGACAGCACGGTGATATGGTCACCTACATAGTTCCTCACCATCTTACTTAAGAGTTCCCTCCTTGTCATAGTTGCCCCAAGCGGTATCTGATTCAAAGTTGACGGTTTGTGGACAATGGACCAGTTTTGGCACATTAGTCCTCCGCCTGTGTTGCTCCTACTATTCGTAGCCCTCTCTTGTAACCCTGTTGCGTGAGGTGACACAATACCTCTGACGCCAGCATTATCTGAGGGTAATCGTTTCTTCAACTAGTCCACTACAGCCCTCTTGAATGTTTCCGTAGTGCAATCTTTATTTGTCTCGACAAGTAGCAAAGTGAATTTGACTTTGCAGTGTGGGTCAAGGAAGGTACATAACCAGTATTTGTTGTCTGCCAAAATGTGGACTAGCCGACAGTCATGAGAAAGGCAGTATGAAATGAACTGTGCCATGTGTGCCACACTCCGAACTGGAAACCTTTGTGTGTCACAGCTAAGAATACATTCTGTCTCCCTTAACCTCCTCTCCTCCTCAGTCCTTCTCTCCTTCTCCTGCTCCTCCTCAGGCCATCCGTGTTGGACAGCCCTGAAGCTTGGGTTGTCAATCCCTTTGTTACCAACTTCAAACCATTCCTATTCTTCATCATCCTCCTCATCCTCATGATGCTGACCAAAGGTGGCCTGAGCCTGAGCCTGTTGGCCGAGGTTCTGTGGATTTCCAGCAACCATTGTGAAGTCTGGATCCATAGACAACTCAGTTGCATTAACACTTTGGTCAGTCAGAAAATCCAGAGAGCGTTTCAATAAACAATCATCACTGCTCACAATGTTGGTAGTGTAATCAAAATTCTCTAGGACCTGACAAATGTCTGCAATCCACACCCACTCTGCAGTATTTATGTCTGGCAGCTACGTCTGATGGGCATGTTCCAGCTGGAATTGGGATACTGCCCTCTGCTGCTCATGGATCCTGGCCAACATATGATAGGTTTAATTCCATCTCAAAGGGAGGTCACATATTAGTTTGTGACGAGGCAAGTGTAAGCTCTGCTGCAGCACTGCCAGGCCAGCAAAAGAGGGAGATGACTTGCGGAAAAGGACACAAATATGTAGTACCTTGGTAAGTAGGTCTGGAATCTCAGGGTAATTTTTGAGAAAGTGCTGAACTACTAAATTTACAACATGGGCCATACAAGGAACGTGTATAATATTTCCAAGCTTTAAAGCTGCCACCAGATTACGACCATTATCGCACACTACCATCCCTGGACGGACGTCCAACGGTGCAAGCCATTCATCAGTCTGCTCAGTTATTGCTTCAGTAAAGCTTGCTGCCGCTTAGACCAGGCTGTGCTGCTGAGGTCCCAGCTGGGGAATGATGTCAACGGTTGGACACCAGCGGATGTTGAGGAGGATGCACAGGAGCCAGATGAAGAGTAGGAGGAGGGAGTTGTTGATGTGTAGGGGGCAGCTGAAACTCTGATAGAAGTGGGGGCCTCTATTTAGGATGTGGGAATTTTATGAGATGTTGCTGGTAGAGATGAGCGATGTTCGAGGTTTGAGGTTCGCCAATTTCATGTTCGAGTGATTTTGGAGGGTGTTCGAGTCGTTTGACGAACTCAAACAATTTGCTAAAAGTTCGGCAGTTCAACTAACGTTCGAGAACGGTTCGATAACCAAAAGCGTGGCTTTTTACAGCTTCGTGTGCAGAGAGCCATCGCTGGCAGCCTGCGGTAAGCTGGTAACCAGGGTAAATATCGGGTATCCAAGCAAAGTGCTTTGCTTAGTAACCCGATGTTTACCCTGGCTATGGGTGCAAAAATGCCCAAAAGCCACACAGAAGCACTTCCGTGTAACTTCCGTCGGATGCCGCTGCTTTCTGTGTCTCGCTCCAGCTTCAACCTCGCGGCTGCACACACTGCAGTGTCAGCATATGCCCGCACTGTAATGTGTCCGCAGCTGCCCAAACTGCAGTGCCAGCATATGCCCGCACTGTACGGTGTCCGCAGCTGCCCACACTCTAGTGACAGCAGCCGAGGGGATGACAAGTGCTGCCATCAGGAGGTTAGTGAAGTCCCTTACCTGCAGTGATGAAGTCCTGCCCTCCCGACGTCAGCGCTGTCACTGTCCTCCATGGCTGCCACTTGTCACATCTCCTCTCACTGCCGACCCGAGACTGTGAGTAGCGGTGACGTCACAGGAACCCGCGATACTTGTGAAGGCGGCGGTCATTGAACTTAGTGACAGCTCTGCTATCAAAAGTGCAGCGATCATCACAGGTAATGTACTAGCTATCCTCCTGACAGCAGCACTTGTCATGCCCTGCAGTGACAGCTCTGCTATCAGGAGTGCAGCGATCACTGCAGGTAATGTACCTCGCTATCCTCCTGACAGCAGCTCTTGTCATGCCCTGCAGTGACCTGGGCTGGCCTATTGATGTTAGCTTAGGTCACTGCATTGCTCTCCCAGCCAATATGGAACATTCTGTTCTTCATTGAGTTGGACATTGACTATGGTATGGATCATCATGGGACCCCCTTGGATTACACCAGACCTGGATTTGTTATTCTTTCTAATAAATTAGTGAAAGAGGGAATGTTTTAAGGAGTGTTTTTTCAAAAAAAATGTGTTTGGCGTCAATTTTTTTTTTATTACTGACTGGGCTGGTGATGTCGGGTATCTGATAGACGCCTGACATCACAAACCCCAGGGCTTGATGCCAGGTGACATTACACATCTGGTTTTAACCTCATATATTGCCCTGTTTGCCACCGCACCAGGGCAACGGGATGAGCTGGAGCGAAGCACGAGGATTGTCGCATCTAATGGATGCGCTACTTCTGGGGCGGCTGCGACCTGCTATTTTTAGGCTGGGGAGAGTCCAATAACCATGGACCTCCCTAGTCTGAGAATATCAGACCCCAGCTGTCCGCTTTACCTTGGCTGGTGATCCAATTTTGTATTTTTTTAAATTATTTATTTAATTTAAAATAACAGCGTGGGGTGCTTTCAGTTTTGGATTACCAGCCAATGTAAAGCTGCAAGCAGTGGTCTGCAGGCTGCAGCCATCTGCTTTATCCTAGCTGGCTATCAAAAATAGGAGGAACCTCACGTCATTTTTTTTTAAAATGTAATTATTTTTTTGGCTAATACAAGGCTAAGCACCCCTTAGTGCCACATGGAAGGCACCAAAGGGTGCAAAATTACAAAATGCAGGAGAGTGGGACATTATGTGTATTTTTGCTATTATAATAACAGAAAAAACTGATATGAAGTGTAAAAGCAGAAGAAAATCACCAGAGCGCTCTTCGCTGTGAAAAGCAGTAGAAAATGGCACTGGATTGAACATGTGATCGCCTCATGTAGGTTGAAGCTATGGATCCTGGGTAAATTTATGTATTTTCCCTCCTTCAGTTTTTTTGCAGTACGCAAAAAATGGAAGGCACACGGATGACAAACGGATGACATACGGACCATATACGGAATGGAAACAGATGCCCCATGGATGCATCCGTGAAAAACGAAGCGAACCGCAAAAATGGATCGGTCATGTGAATGTAGCCTTATTCTGATCTGCCATTTATAAACAGCAGGCAGAAATAAGTGAATAGCGCCCCCCTGCGTCAGAAAATTTCCGGGGTTTCAGGGGGTAGCTGTGACCCTGGAGATCATGATTCAGGCCGTTTTTTCCGATCCCCACTCACGTGATCACCGGTATAATACTGTATACCGATGATCACGTTACAGTAAATGACAGCGCCGGTAAAAAATTATTTATCTCCCTTCTGGCATGAACAAACATGTCAGATGGGAGATAAATCTCCTCCCCGGTCCCCTGGTGTCACCAAAGTGCCCCCGACCTGACCCGCTAACCGAAAATCCAGCAGCGCGCTGGCCGCATTCACCCTACTCCTCTGATTTCTGTCGCATGTGTCACCTGCGACAGAAAACTCCTCCCCAGACCCTGCCAGGTAAAACCCTATAACCTTACTGGTGTTGCTGTGTGAAGCTGACAGGAGCGGCGGTGTCTGCTGCAGCTCCTGTCACCTGCATGCAGCAGAGCTGGAAGCGACACTGGAGGTCTGTGGATTACGCCGGACATGGAGGGCTTTTTGGGGCTTATTAAATTGGTTACGAGGGAATTGGTTTGTGTTTTTTATTTCTAATAAATGATTTTTTCAGGTGTGTGTGTGTTTATTTCCGGTAATTTACAGATTAATCATGGAAGGTTTCTCGTGGAGACGCCTGACATGATTAATCTAGGACTTATTGGCAGCTATGGGCTGCCATTAACTCCTTATTACCCCGATTTGCCAACGCATCAGGCCAAATCGGGAAGAGCCGGGTACAGTCCCAGAACTGTCACATCTAATGTATGCGGCAATTCTGGGCGGCTGCTGACTGATATTGTTAGGCTGGGGGGCTCCCCATAATGTGGGGCTCCCCATCCTGAGAATACCAGCCTTCAGCCGTATGGCTTTATCTGGCTGGTATTAAAAGTGGGGGGACCGCACGCCGGTTTCTTTAATTATTTAATTATTTAGTTCACTGCACAGTATACACACGCTCACCGGCTGCTGTGATTGGGTGCAGTGAGACACCTGTCACTCAGCGTGGGGGGCGTGTCTCACTGCAACCAATCATAGGTGCCTGTGGGCGAGGAAAGCAGGGAATACGAGATGGCTGTGTGCAGAGCACAGCGCGCCCGCCGGTATAAAGGCTCGGTCATGCTGTGCGGGCCGGCCAATCACTGCAATTCCACAACTAAGAGGGCTGTGGCATTGCAGTGGTCTGCCAGCCAATCCCTGCATAAGAGCTGGCTCTCAAAAGAGCGCCAACATGCAGGGATGAAGACCACGAGTACAGCACGAGTATCGCGAAATTACTCTGTACCCGCCGAGTAGCCCGAGTACAGTGATACTCGTGCGAGTACCGAGTAGTGACAAGCGTTCTCGCTCGTCACTAAATGATTTATTTTTATTTTTACAGTACTGTGATGTCAGGCAATCAAAATACAGGGAAACCAATTTTTTTTTAGTTATTTATTATAAATAATTAAAAAAAAATATGTGGGCTCCCGCAGCATTTTTGTATTGCTAAGGGTAATCCAAGCAGCTACTGGCTGCTAACCTCCACTGCTTGGTGTAACCTTCACTGGCAATGGAAAATCCAGGGAAGCATTTTTTTTTTTTTTGCCAAAAAACTAAAAAAAAAAATTATGTGAGCTTCGCCATATTTTTGTGTGCTAGCCAAGCACAGCAGGCAGGTACGGCTGCCCCCAACCCTCCAGCTGCCTATTTGTACTCGGCTGGGAATTAAAAATATAGGGAAGCCATTTTTTAAATTATTTCATGAATTTCATGAAATTAAAAAAAAACGACGTGGGTTTCGCCTTATTTTTGTATCCAGCCAGGTACAACTAGGCAGCTGGGGATTGGAATCCGCAGCACAGGTTAGTCCGAGGTTTCTGGGCCCCTCTGCTGCGAATTGCAGTTCGCAGCCACCCCAGAAAATGGCGCTTTCATAAAAGCGCCATCATCTGGCGCTGTGTCCAACTCTTTCAGCAGCCCTGAAGCCAGGTGGCTTGCTGGGTAATAATGAGTTAATATTAGCTTTGTTTTACTAGCAAGTATTAAGCCAGAGAAGCATTTTTTATTTTTTTTGCCAAAAAACTACAAAAAAAGGACGTGAGCTTCGCCATATTTTTGTATGCTAGCCAGGTATAGCAGGCAGGTGCTGGAAGAGTTGGATACAGCGCCAGAAGATGGAGCTTCTATGAAAGTGCCATTTTCTGAGGTGGCTGCAGACTGCAATTCGCAGCAGTGGGGCCCAGAAAGCTCAGGCCAACCTGTGCTGCGGACTCCAATCCCCAGCTGCCTAGTTGTACCTGGCTGGACACAAAAATGGGGCGAAGCCTACGTCATTTGTTTTCTAATTATTTCATGAAATTCATGAAATAATAAAAAAAGGGCTTCCCTTTATTTTTGGTTCCCAACCTGGTACAAATAGGCAACTGGGGGTTGGGGGCAGCCGTACCTGCCTGCTGTACCTGGCTAGCATACAAAAATATGGCGAAGCCCACATAATTTTTTCAGGGGGCAAAAAACTCCTGCATACAGTCCTGGATGGAAGTGATTAAGAGATTTCACCAGCACAAAACTCCAGGCATCTTGTACTTTAAAATAAAAACTTCTTTATTTTCTTGTCATTAAAAAGTCCATGATATAATGGTTAAGCCCATGTCAGAGACATGTCTGAAATGGGCTTAACCATTATAGCATGGACTTTTTAATGACAAGAAAATAAAGAAGTAAAGAAGTTTTTATTTTAAAGTACAAGATGCCTGGAGTTTTGTGCTGGTGAAATCTCTTAATCACTTCCTATGCACATGGACTGGCTCTCCAAATCTCTTCTCCGTGCACAGCCCAGGATTACTGGCTTCCATTGCACAGGTGAGCTGGGCAAAAAACCTTTTTCACTATCAGTCCTGGATGGAGTATGCTGACCATGTAGTTCTGCAGCTGCTGTCTGTCTGTATGGAGAAGAGCAGACAGCAGCTTCAGAACTACAAGGCTCCGCATACTCCATCCAGGACTGTATGCAGAAGTTTTTTGCCCACCAAAAAAATGACGTGGGTTTTGCCATATTTTTGTATGCTAGCCAGGTACAGCAGGCAGCCACGGGCTGCCTCCAACCCCCAGTTGCCTATTTGTACCCGGCTGGGAACCAAAAATATAGGGAAGCCTGTTTTTTTTTAATTATTTCACTTATTTCATGAAATAATTAAAAAACAAATGATGTGGGCTTCGCCCCATTTTTGTGTCCAGCCAGGTACAACTAGACAGCTGGGGATTGGAATCCGCAGCACAGGTTATCCCGAGGTTTCTGGGTGCCTCTGCTGCGAATTGCAGTCCGCAGTCGCTTTCATAGAAGCGCCATCATCTGGCGCTGTATCCAACTCTTCCAACAGCCCTGAAGCCGGGTGGCTTGCTGGGTAATAATGAGTTAATACTAGCTTTGTTTTACTAGCTAGTATTAAGCCAGAGATTCTTAATGTCAGGCACGTTTGACCCGGCCATTAAGAATCTCCAATAAAGGGTTAAAAAAAGACACCACACAGAGAAAAATACTTTAATAGAAATAAATACACAGACACATTAGAGACTGCATGTTTATTACTCCCTTTCATCCCTCCATGATCCATGGTCTTCTGTCTTCTTTCTCCTTCAACCCATGCAGCTCTGCTACATCAGGCAGCACAGCATGAGAGGAAGAACGCTGCTGCTTTCATGCAGTCTATTCACTCAATGAGTGAGCAGAAGCTGCGTGCTGTAAGCGGTGATGTCACCGCTGACAGGCGGGTTACCATAGCAACGGTGTACCTATCACGTGATTCCCGATGCCGCTATTTACCGGCTGTCACAGCTAGTCCCTGCATGTGGGCTGACTCTGGAAAGAGCACCCACATGCAGTAACGGGGAGTCGACCTTGTGCCAGAGCATTTCGCCGGTACATGGACATGCTCAAACGAGCACCGCTTACTGGAGAGATGCACTGACAGGACCTAGCAATGACGCCTAGCCATGTGACTAGTCTGTAGCCAATGAAATAATACACACGGGACTGGTCACATGCTATTTTGACATCACGATAGGTCCTAGCATCAGTGCTGGTTACCGGGAGGACTCAGTGATTATCGGAAGGAAAAGCGGCAGGAGACAAAGTGCAGGATGTGTCGCGGGGACCTGTAAGTGGTATGGCAATGTTTATTAACTGTATATGTACATGTATAATGTGTTTTTATGTGTTTGCCTCCCATTGTTTTCAATGGGGTTCGAGTGGTTCGTCGAATGGTTCATCGAACATTTGTCGAACAGAGCCTCCGTTTGGCGAACCGATCCGAACTCGAACGCTAGGGGGGTGGCTCATCTCTAGTTGCCGGCTCAGACTCTACCAGCTGCCACCAGGTTCACTCAGTGTGCCATCAGTGAGATGTAGCGTCCCTGTCCACTTCCGCTTGTCCACGTTTCTGTGATTAAGTGGACCTTTCCTGTTATGGCGTTGGTTAAAGCCTGATTGATGTTAATGGAAATGTGACTGTGGAGCGCTTGGACGGCACAATAAGGAAATAAGTGGTGGCTAGGCACATTGTACTGATATTCTGACACTGGGAAAAGGTAACGGAAAGCCTCTATTCCCACAAGCTGATACGGCAACATCTCAAGGGCTATCAATCGTGCAATGTTTGTCGTTATGGTTTCTGCCTTTGGGTGCGTAACGGGGTATTTTTGCTTCTTAACAAAGGTCTGTGGTATGGACAACTTAACAGAACGCTGGGACACCAGAGTGGATGTGGTCGATGATGATTGATTGTGGCCAACATCAGGTTGGGAGGAGACATCAGCGCCACCTTCTTGCACACGAGTTTGGGAAGCAAGCAGCCCAGGGGAAGTGGCAGTGTTTTGAGTCTGTAAATCATGTTTTTTACTTAGGATCTTTCAACCACCCAGTGGCGTGCTTGGCTAACATATGGTTTCTCATGCTGGAGGTGCCCAAACTGAAATTATTTTTGCCTCTGCTAAGCTTGGTCTGACAGATTTGATAAATGGCAACTGTTTGGTCCAAAGTACTCTTGGAAAAAACTCCCACACAATCGCAGCATGGACCCTTGGACTCTGAGATGAAACAGGTGGTTGTGTCATGTGCACAGTTGGTTGACCTCTGGCAGTGGTCAAAACCCTATCTCTTACAGCCTTTTTGCAGACTATGGGTACAAGCTCCTCTGCGCTGCTGCTCTCGCATTCCATGCCACCCGTCCATGTTGGATCAGTCACCTCATCATCGACCAAGTTGCCTTCAAATTCCTGAAGGTCAACATCTTCGGTAATGGAGGTTTCAGGCTGACCTGAGGGCAAAAGTGTCTCATCATCCTCCAACACTTCCACCTGATTGCCCAGCAGGTCACGGCCAACAACATGGCTTTCTTTTGGCCTTGGGTGCTCAAAGGTCTGTAAATCACTGCACACCATGGTCTCACGTGCGTTGGTGGTGTTGCGCGGTGAGAGGCAAGAAAGGTCAAAGGGTCCCGTAAACAGTTCCTCAGAGTAACCTGCATTGGGGTCATATGTTTCCTTAGAAAACTGATGTTGTGAGGAAGGAGGACCAGGCTGAGGATTTGATGGCCCAGCCTCTGGGCTACTCAAGTCTGTCTGTGTGGACCCTTGGGATTTGCTACTCGACAAGTAACTGGAGGCATTTTCTGCTAGCCAACTCGTTACCTGTTTGCACTGTTCAGGGCACAAGAGTGGTTTCCCACATGAAACAGAAAAATGGGATAGGAAGGCAGAGGAAGATAAAGCAGGAACCTTTTCCTTTGGCTTGGTCACATTGCTTGGGCAACCACCATTGTCACTACCATCTCGTCCACGGCTCTTACCGCCTATTTTTTCCATTGTTTTGATTTTATTATTTGAAGGTGAACACTGTAACGTGACCTTTTGTACAGGCAGTGGGACAACACTGATGCCGGGTTGGTAAACTTGTGTTAATAGTTTCCCACGATAGCTGTTTCTATAAGTCTAAAAAGTGCAAGATATCTTTTATGGACAAAGTACCACTTGGAGGAGTCGACAAAGATGTTATGAATGTCTTTCAGCCCTAAAAGAAAACAGCGTTTGACACCAGTTTTATTTTAATATTGTTATTTGACACTCAGACTGTGTTTTAGTAGCAGCAGCCCACTATCTAGGTTCTGTAAGATATGAATGAAACATCGGGATGCTAGTTTGGTGCTATAATGGTATTTGACTTCAGGAAGAAGTAGAGCCATTGACACCGAGTATTAATTAAAATTTTGTAACAATGACACTGTGTTTTAGTAGCAGCAGGCCACTATCTAGGTTCGGTAAGATATGAATGAAACACCAGGATCCTAGGTTGGTCCTATGACGGTATTTGGCTTCAGGAAGAACTACAGGTCTTCATAGCAATTTTTTTTGTTTTTTTTACACTTACACTAGTTTTTTTTAGCAGTAGGGTACTTTTGAGTTTAATGTATGCTTTTGAGCCAACACAAGGATGCAATTGTGCTGGTATGAATTGAGATGGTGGCTGACAGGCACTACATACACCTGAATCTGTTGTTTTGGAAATTTTGGGGCCTTTTTTAGTAATTTGCAATACCTATCGCTAGTAGAACAGACACAAGGGATGTAGCAGTGCTGGGATTGTTGATTAATTAGAAGCAGATGTCATGGTAAGCTTTAAATCTCTCCCTGCATCTGAAAAAGCTCTCCCTATATGACACACAGCACTAACATACCGTATGCAGCACTAAAAAAAGGATTTATTTTTTTTTTGTTTTAAGATGGATTGCTCTCACCTAACAAAGCACTGCACAAACACTGGCCCTATAGCTGGGTTCGCATTCACTGTTTTGCAGCCTGTCAATTTATGGAGCCTCTAGCAGCTACTGACTACTGGCTTCAGTCCTTAGAAGGACTATTTAGGAGTTTGCAGCAGGAACGCTATCACCTACAAGGCACTGCACTTAAGGGGGCTTTACATGCTACGATAACGTTAATGTTTTATCGTCGGGGTCACATCCGGCATCACTAACGATATCACAGCGTGTGACACTTATGTGCAACCTAAAACGATCGCAAAAGTGGCCAAAATCGTTTGCCGCGGAGAGGTCGTCCTAAAACAAAAAATCATTTACCTCTCTCTCATTAGCGATGTTGCTCCTCGGTTCTGCGGCAGCACACATCGCTGTGTGTGACACTGCAGGAGCAAGAAACATCTTCTTACCTGCCTCCACCGCCAATGCAGAAGGAAGGAGGTGGGCGGAATGTTACATCCCACTCATCTCCGCCCCTCCGCTTCTATTCCAGAGCAACGTCACAGGGCAGGTAAGCCTTGTGACGGGGAGCACGATTTTGTGCTTGACGGGCAGTGATATGCCTGTGTTGCACAAACGATGGGGGCGGGTACGCATGCTAGCAATATCGGTACCGATATTGCTAGCGTGTAAAGCCCCCTTGACACTTGCCCTATAGCTGGTTCTGCATTCACTGTTTTGCAGCCTGGCGATTTATGGAGCTGCAAGCAGCTACTGGGCACTGTCTTCAGCCCTTACAAGGACTATTTATTAGTTGGATATAAGAACGCTCTCACGCACACAATACAGTCTATCTATACCGCCAGCTCCCTATGACTGCGTGTTCACAAAATGGCCGCTGGCTTATATAGCCCCTATGACGCTGTGCGGCCAAGCCAATCACAGTAACACCACAACAAAGATGACTGCGCCGTTACTGTGAGGGCAAGCAACATCAGATATGTTCATTGGCTGGAAAACAGGCGCCAGGAAGTCAGAAATGAAAATGAAAGTATTGAAGCGGAAGCTGTTTTCTTCGTCGGATACCGAATGGTGCGAATAGCCTGTTATCCATTGGATACTGAATAGTGACAAATACATTTGCTCATCCCTAATAAATACCTATCTCAATACCCTATACGTCTCAGCTCTTTCAATATCCAATATACTATTATGCTTAATGTGATCTATGGACATTAGAAGCTGGAGCCTCTGCCTGATAATCAATTTTAACCTCTATTTTCTAAATGTTACAGTATATGTTCTTACTCACTGTAATTGTAAAACCCATGTTTTAACTAACAATATTTTTTCAAAAATTTGTGCCCATAATGAAAGTAAATTAAACACTTTATACATGAAAGCCCATAATTGTATTATACAGTTAGTTACTTTAAAAAACAACGACACCAGCTAAAGGCTGCTTTACATGTGTCAATTTCTCATGCAATCGCATTTGCGATCGCACCCGCCCCATCGTTTGTGCGGTACGGGCAATTTCTTGCCCATGTCACAAAATGTTGTAACCCTCCGTCACACGTACTTACCTTCCAAATGACCTCGCTGTGGGCGGCGAATATCCACTTCTTGAAGGGGTAGGGATGTTAAGCTGCAGTTAATCGTTCCCGGGGTGTCACACGGAGCAATGTGTGTTGTCTCGGGAACGATGAACAACAGGACGTTCGATTTTTTGAAAATGAGCGACGTGTCAATGATGAACGAGAAGGTGAGTATTTCTGCTTGTTCATAGCTGTCACACGCTACGATATCACTAACGATGCCGGATGTGCATTACTTACGACGTGACCTCGCCAACATCTCATTAGATATATCGTAGCTTGTAAAGCCCACTTAAGAGTGATGTGTAAAATGTAATTATATACATATACACCAAGGATAGAGGGTGGTTTTTCCCTATTTACAGGTAATGTGTTCACAATACTGACAACTCAGACAGGAAATAAATTATTTTTCTTTTGTTTCAGGTGTCTGACAGGTGTTGGCATAGGGTTGTGAAACATCTGTTTGAAAGGTTAAGGGTACATCAACCATGAGTGAAAAATCATGATGAGGTTGTCATGGAAGGGGGAATAGTCAGAGTGTTGGAGGTGTACGTATTGGAAGTTTTGTTACTCAAAGGTCTAGTAAGGAAACACCAGCTCATCCTATCCCAAGAGAAATGAGAACAACTTCCATTACTGGACAGCCTATTTGATTGCTTCAACTTTAAAAGGAGACTAATAAGCAGCATGTGCTATAGTGGATGGCAAGTGCTGCATCAAGTGGCCTCTTATCTTCTTCCTGCAACTCAACATCACACAGAATTCATTCCTCAGAGGTGCCATTCCAATTACATTTGTTTGCGCCTATGTCACATATCGACAAGCAGGAAACTGACTGTGGTGAAGCACACATGGGCGAGTCTCAAAATCTGTACACACATTCTATCCCATAGACATCACAGATCCGCTCCAAAGATTCCAAGACTGAAGAGGAGGAACGCATGTGCACCAATGCTCAAAATCTTTGTGAATTAGATCCTGGCCCGGACAAAGTAAGGTCCCAGCAGGATCCCAAACCTCTTCAACTGGTAATCCTCAAAGGTGGAGGTGATGATGATGACACTCTGATACCTGAGGCACATATGTACTCTCCTGTGATGTCAGGTTAGAAAGAGGAGGAAGGTGAAAACATAGAGCATGACAATGAAGTTGTAGATCCCAGTTGGTGTGAACCCAGAGGCATGCAGCTGATTAGCTCAGCAGATGAGGAGGAGAAGGAGGAGGAATGTGAGGATGTTACGATGGTAATTTCCATACAAACACGTAGTAATGCAACCATGAGAAGGCACTGCATCCTCAGTCAAAACTCTGGCTGTAGCCATCAGCAATTGTGGGTCTGCAGTTTGCAGGAACGGTTGTCTAGCCTGGGCCTTTTTTGAAACCACAAAAGAAGCCAACTTTCGTTATCTGCTAACATTGTAAATAACGACTCAGTAGAGGCAAAGATTAAAAAATTTGACTACTTCATGCATGAACAGACACATGTGCAACCAACATGCATTACTGTGGGATCTCACTGCGCTAAAATGCTGACTACCTTGCCAACCCAACCACCTGCACCAAATCAATCAACCTAATCTGCTGTTTCTTCCTCCTTTTGCGTCACCGTAAAAGACAATTTCCTCCCACACATGGCAAAACGAAGTGCTTGAACTTCACCATATCAAAACTATTGGCCACATAAATGCTGCCTTTCCATGCTGGTGGACACAGATGGTTTCTGAAACCTGATAGCTGTTGCAGTCCCCCAATACCAGTGACCCAGTCGCCAATACTTCTCTAATAAATGTGCCTGCATTACACCATAATTTCATGGCAAAGATTACCTTTTCCTTGAAAATCTCTGCTTCCCAGGGTGCATTTCACAACTGATCCCTGGAAAAGCAAGCATGGCCAGGGGCATTAGATCTCACTGACTGAAAGCTGAAGGAAAAAGAGTGCCGGTAGGGTCTTACCATTATTGGGAGATGTACATAAAGGGACACTCACGAAAAAAGGTTGAGTAAATCACAACCCCTATGCAAAACTGAGGTAATGGCGGCTACCGCGGCCCCACATGGGTTAAACTCAATGCTGGAGAGAAGAATGGGTAAATGCCACCCTGCTGCCAAAGAAATAGAATGTTGTGTTAATTAATTATTTTTATTTTACAGGTCTATGTGTTTTAGAAGTCAGAGCCTTCTTCATCAGGAGAAAGGAAAAATCAACAATATATCTTATTTTACATTGTTGAATTTTCCTTTGTTGTAATAAAGGAGGCTCTGACCTCTGAAATGCGTAGACCTGTAAAATAAAAAAGAATTAATTAAATCAACAGTCTATCATTTCAGTAGCAGCATGGCATTAACCCTGTTTCTTCTCTCCAGCATAGAAATCTCGCTGACTGGGCACTAGGTTACCTGTTTGGCTACAAAGATGGTTAGCACTGATGATGCCATCATCAGCATCATTATTCCGCTCATCTACACGTTGAAACACACTTTGAATAGTCTGCGGAAGGAGGTGGGAGGTGTTACGAACCGGCGCCGCCATAGCCGCAAGCAGCCTGCTGTGGTTCCTGTTGCGCCCAGGCGCCGGCTGCCGTTCTTGGCCGTGCCTCGGGTCGTCCAGTTGGCTGTTCCTTCCACCACGTCTAAGTGTGGAGAGGCGGCTAGAGCGCATGCGTGCGCCGATTTACCCCAGCCAGAGTTTAAGCCCGGTGTTTTGCCTAGTGAGCATGCTCAGCCTGTTTGTGTTATGTCTGAGACTAAGTCCTCAGTTCAGGCTACTGAGCATGCTCAAACTGATAGTCTGCTTTCGAAGCCTGTGGCTCAGGCTACTGAGCATGCTCAGGCACTTAGTGCATCAGAGGCTAGGTCCGGTAAGGACCTCACTGAGCATGTCCGTGAGGTGGCAGGCCCTGATAGGGCAGAGGGTGTTAGGTGTCCTGATGACGTGGCAACTCCGTACTGGCTCGCAGAGGCCCGCCCCTATGATCTGGCACCTCAGTATTGGTCGTCAGACGATGACTGGTGACGTGTTTGGGGCGTGGCTGCCATGAGGTCATCAATGACGTGGCGGTTCCGGATAGGTCGCATGTGACGTCACTGATGACATGGCACTCTGCTATTGGACCTTGGTGGTTCCACCCTGGGTTTGGGGCGGACCCAGGTTATAAAAGGGGCTGGAGACAACATGGAGGTGCGCAGTCTTCACTTTTGCTCAGTCAGAGCACACCTCCATGTTAGAGCCTCATTGCGGCATAAGCCTATGTTGGGAAGCGGTAGGTAGGGTTAGGCGAACGGTGCCTGTCACGCTAAGATTCGTGGCTCGGCACATCAGGGTCAGGCGCGGTGCTTCCCTCCTGCCGTTCCAGTCTTGCTATAGCAGCCCAGTGGCGTTAACTGGGCTGCGGCTGCTGTGCCACCTGTCCGATTGTGCCCCCTACGCACACGGACAACGCACCTGCTGCGCCACCTGTCCGATTGTGCCACCTACGCACACGGACAACGCACCTGCTGCGCCACCTGTCCGATTGTGAACCCTACGCACATGGACAACGCACCTGCTGCGCCACCTGTCCGATTGTGCCCCTTACGTGCACGGACAGCGTACCCCAGGACCCCTGTGGAGTTAACAGGGTGTTCCTTATCCTCCTCGGCTTCCCGGTCAACGCTATTGGTGTACCCATTTGGCCTGACGAGTCATACACACACGTGGCCAGTCAAGAGGTGGCCAGAAACGCTAATCGGAGGACCGCTCGGCCTGACGTGTCCTACACACGTGGCCAACAGGGCGCTTTCGTGGCGGTCTTCCAGGTCAACGCTACCTGGTTACCACCCTTCCTGACGGGCTTCCTGCACACGTGGTTGGTGTAGCGCTAGGTGCACCAAAACGCTAATCAGGTTGTCGTCCGGTCTGACGTGTCCCAACACACGTGACCGGTTCCCAGAGTTCCTGGGTTATCTCAGAGCCATCCAGCTCTATAGTCTCCGCCTAACCCTCAGGTGCCAGCAGCTCCTTTGTCATCTGGAGCACGGTGGGCCCCGACTGGCGATTAGGATTTATACCCCCTGGTCCTAATCTGCCGGTTCCCCCGTAACAGTAAGACTGCGCCAGGGTCTGGCTGGCATGGCGGAGATGGAGCAGCTACGTCAGTTCATGCTGCAGCTTGATGCCAGAGTGAGGTCTCTGGAGAAGTCTGCTCTTGCTGCTGATATGAATGATGTGGTGGCTCAAGTGGCTGCAATGGTGTCAGTCACCAAGCCTACTCCAACCCTCCCTCACCTCTCGCTGCCCAACAAGTTTACGGGGAACAGCAAGGCATGTAGGGGATTCGTGAACCAGTGCTCAGTCCATCTAGAGCTGTTGGCTGCACGGTTTCCTACAGAGAGGTTGAAGGTGGGGTTTATCATCTCCTTGCTCTCCGATAGAGCACTGGAGTGGGCTACACCATTGTGGGAGAGGAATGACTCCGTAGTACAGGACTCTAAGGAGTTTTTGGAGTCCTTGCGACAAGTGTTCCTGGGGCCTCAGGTCACTCACGACTCGGCCCTACAGCTACTGACTTTGGAGCAGGGGCGTACCTCCTCAAGTCAATATGCTGTGAGTTTCCGGACACTTGCTGCAGAACTGGGGAGGTCAGAGAGGACTCTCATTCCACTGTTCTGGAGGGGATTAGCCTCGCACGTTAAGGACGCATTAGCATCGCGTGAGGTACCAACTACCCTTGAGGGCCTCATGACTCTGGCTACCCGCATTGACCTGCGGACCTCCGAACGTCAGCTGGAGCGCAGGTCAGAGGGTCGTTCAGCCACTGTAGTGGTCTCTCCTACTGCACCTCCCTTAGAGGACATCTCTGTTCCTATGGACATCTCTAGGGTTGGTGTTGCTAGGTCTTCGAGTCGCAAGGGCATTTCCTGTTTCGCTTGTGGGCAGTATGGTCATGCCAAACGTTGCCCAAAGCGTCAGGATAAGCAACCACGATTGGTGACCATAGCTGGAAGTAGACTGGATTCTGCGTCATCCATTAGGGTGACGTTTCCTGCGTCCATTTCCTGTAAGGGGTCAACATGGTCCACAAGGGCAAGTGTGGACACAGGTGCTGGGGATAGTTTCATCTCCTCCTCTTTTGCCCGGCGGCATGCCATCCCGCTGGTGCAAATGCCAGGGCCAGTGAGAGTCCGTGTGATGGATGGGTCCTTGTTGCCCAAGGTAATTCACCAGCGGACAGTGCCCATTACCCTTGCCATGTCATCTGGGCATAGGGAGACCATTTCATTTCTGGTTCTCCCTAAGGGTGCAGATGATAATCTGCTGGGTATTCCTTGGTTGAAGCGGCATTCCCCACATATCGACTGGTCGTCTGGGGTGATTACACGGTGGAGCAAGTCTTGTAGCTTCCACTGCATGTCTCCATCTTCCGCCCGTCGCTCAGTGGTATCTGTGGCGACTATAGACCATTCGAGTGGGAGGGCCGCTAGAGGGGGGGGTACTGTTACGAACCGGCGCCGCCATAGCCGCAAGCAGCCTGTTGTGGTTCCTGTTGCGCCCAGGCACCGGCTGCCGTTCTTGGCCGTGCCTCAGGTCGTCCAGTTGGCTGTTCCTTCCACCACGTCTAAGTGTGGAGAGGCGGCTAGTGCGCATGCGTGCACCGATTTACCCCAGCCAGAGTTTAAGCCCGGTGTTTTGCCTAGTGAGCATGCTCAGCCTGTTTGTGTTATGTCTGAGACTAAGTCCTCAGTTCAGGCTACTGAGCATGCTCAAACTGATAGTCTGCTTTCTAAGCCTGTGGCTCAGGCTACTGAGCATGCTCAGGCACTTAGTGCATCAGAGGCTAGGTCCGGTAAGGACCTCACTGAGCATGTCCGTGAGGTGGCAGGCCCTGATAGGGCAGAGGGTGTCAGGTGTCCTGATGACGTGGCAACTCCGTACTGGCTCGCAGAGGCCCGCCCCTATGATCTGGCACCTCAGTATTGGTCGTCAGACGATGACTGGTGACGTGTTTGGGGCGTGGCTGCCATGAGGTCATCAATGACGTGGCGGTTCCGGATAGGTCGCATGTGACGTCACTGATGACATGGCACTCTGCTATTGGACCTTGGTGGTTCCACCCTGGGTTTGGGGCGGACCCAGGTTATAAAAGGGACTGGAGACAACATGGAGGTGTGCAGTCTTCACTTTTGCTCAGTCAGAGCACACCTCCATGTTAGAGCCTCATTGCGGCATAAGCCTATGTTGGGAAGCGGTAGGTAGGGTTAGGCGAATGGTGCCTGTCACGCCAAGATTCGTGGCTCGGCACATCAGGGTCAGGCGCGGTGCTTCCCTCCTGCCGTTCCAGTCTTGCTATAGCAGCCCAGTGGCATTAACTGGGCTGCGGCTGCTGTGCTTCCTGTCCGATTGTGCCCCCTACGCACATGGACAACGCACCTGCTGCGCCACCTGTCCGATTGTGCCTCTTACGCACACGGACAACGCACCTGCTGCGCCACCTGTCCGATTGTGCCCCCTACGCACACGGACAACGCACCTGCTGCGCCACCTGTCCGGTTGTGCCCCCTACGCGCACGGACAGCGTACCCCAGGACCCCTGTGGAGTTAACAGGGTGTTCCTTATCCTCCTCGGCTTCCCGGTCAACGCTACTGGTGTACCCATTTGGCCTGACGTGTCCTACACACATGTGGCCAGTCAAGAGGTGGCCAGAAACGCTAATCGGAGGACCTCTCGGCCTGACGTGTCCTACACACGTGGCCGACAGGGCACTTTCGTGGCGGTCTTCCGGTCAACGCTACCTGGTTACCACCCGGCCTGACGTGTTTCCTGCACACGTGGTTGGTGTAGCGCTAGGTGCACCAAAACGCTAATCGGGTTGTCGTCCGGTCTGACGTGTCCCAACACACGTGACCGGTTCCCAGAGTTCCTGGGTTATCTCAGAGCCATCCAGCTCTATAGTCTCCGCCTAACCCTCAGGTGCCAGAAGCTCTTTTGTCATCTGGAGCATGGTGGGCCCCGACTGGCGATTAGGATTTATACCCCCTGGTCCTAATCTGCCGGTTCCCCCATAACAGGAGGGTCATAAAAAAAGAGAAGGAAGCAGAGGAAGATCAGCAAGGGATACCATTTCCTGGGATGTCCGGACAGTCATCGCACTAGTGGGTGTAACAGAAGGGTGCAGTCAATCATGGTAACAGAAAAACTGGTAGTAAAGGTGAAGGAGCCAAGGAACAAATGGAGGAGGAAGAGGTGATGGGCATAGAAAACTCCAGAGATGAAGAATATATTAATCCAGTCTCCTTTGTCCTTGGTTGGTGGAAGAGTATCTAGGAGGCAAGCTGGAGAATTACCCCACCACCAACACAACATGGACTGTGACCACATGGAAGCGTCTGACATATGAGCGTCTTTTTGCTGCACTATCTGTAACATAATGTCCGTATCGTTACTATTAGAAATAGTGCTGACTACTGGGCTGCCACTCTGTTGGATCCACGATACAAGAGTCAATTTAGCAAGATGCTTCCACCCCTGGAAAGGGACATGCAGGTTCTGGAGTATCGAAACAAGCTTGTAGACCATCTTAACAATAGTTTTCCACAAGACAGCAATGAGGCACACAGCATGCATCGCAGTTGTAGAATTCAAACCACGAGAACGTGAAGGCAGAAAAATTAGCAGCAGCAGTTTAAGTTCCAGAAGCTATTTCTGAGATTTTTGGGACACATTTTTTACACCATCGCATGCAGCAGCAGAACAGAGTAGAAGTCTGACACATAGTGAATGACTGGAGAGGATGGTGCAGGACTATCTAGAGCTCAACATCGATGCCATAAAGGGGGGATAATACCCTTTTGCATTTTTGGCTTTAAAAATGGAAAAGTGGCTTGATATCACCAATCACACTTTGGACGTTTTGGCCTGCGTTCTATTAGAACAGGTCTTCAGCACTGCTGGCTGTGTAATGATTGGTAAGTGCATCCGGCTGTCCCCTGAAAGCGTAGACAGCCTAATGTTCATAAAGATGAACAAGTCATGGATGTCCAGTGATTTTTCCACCCCAGTCCCAGACGATGCGACGGTGTAGTGCCAGGCCTCTGTGAGCAAGAGCCCTACGCCTGTCAGTCTTCATCTCTTTATTTTTTAAAAATTAAATGTCAAGCCACATCCTGTATGTTGCATGGACCATATCTTCCTGCTGTGCGAAGACACTTGTCTAATTGTGAATTGGGGGGCAATTGATTTCCCTGTCCTGCTGTCTGCCTGAAATGTTTTTAAATCTCAACACTCCAAGTTGGCTTTCAACATTCTCTTTTGACTGCAGTTTCAATCATCTGGGAGCAAGAGGCCTATGCCTGTCTGTTATCTTGCTGTTTCTGGTGAAGGTAGAAATGTTTGTTCAGGCCTTGTTCCA
Organism: Anomaloglossus baeobatrachus; assembly: GCF_048569485.1. Lineage (NCBI taxonomy): Eukaryota > Metazoa > Chordata > Amphibia > Anura > Aromobatidae > Anomaloglossus > Anomaloglossus baeobatrachus. The sequence continues at coordinate 601,291,004 of NC_134354.1, forward strand.
GGGCCAGTCCCACACAGCCATGTTGCTTTGTTGGACTATTTGTAGTATGTGCCAATTGTTGCCACTTTTCCTATTACCTGACCTCAATTTTGGAAATGTGGAGAGTCTGAGTAGGGTCTCCGAGTTGGCTTTTGTCTGTATTGTCAGTCTTCTGAGAGCAAGAAGCCTATGCTTGTCACTTATTCATCTCTTGATTTTAAACATTTAAATGCCAAGCCACATTCTGTGTGTTGCATGGACCATATATCCCTGCTGTGCAAAGACACCATGGGAAGGGGTTCAATTGATGCTACTTTTCTGATAGTTGATACTCCAAGATTGGTCTCTGAGTTGGTATTTTGGGTACTGCCAAGCTTTACGGAGCAACAGGCTCACAACTGCCACTCATGCATGTCTTCATTTTTAAAATTGAAATGCCAGGCCACAGCAACCTGCCTACTGTACAAAGACACCATGAGGAGGGGGACAATTGATGCTACTGTAAATGCTACAAATTTTTGTAGTGCCAGGCTTCTGGGTGCAACAGCATACACCAATCATTCATTCATATCTTCATGTTTAAAATTGAAATGCCAGGCCACAGCCTGTAAGTGGCACGGACTCTATTTCCCTGCTGTGCAAAGACACCATAGGGAGGGGTGCAATTGATTCTACTCTGCTGATGTTTGCATGAAAGGTATTTAAAGGTTGAGACTCCAAGATGGGTCTCAAAGTTGTGTCTTGTGGGTAGCACCAGGCTTCAGGGAGCAACAGACTATAGGCGTCACAATCCATACAATCATATCATCCCTGTCTCAAAGTGCAATATAAATATTGAGTATATATATAAAAATATAAAAATAAGACTGAAGAATGTATCACAACATTATATACGATCAAGGATACTAAATACAACCATATAGGAGTTCATCAAGTTATATCTCAAACCAATAAGTGTATAGATACAGTAAAGTATCTTTTCAGTTAATTATAAAGTGACTGGGGTATAGATAAACAAATCCTGGACTAATCCGTGAATGTGTCCAGGAATTATGGATACTGTAAAATCATAAAGTGCAAGGTGCAAAATAAGTAGATAAAAGAAGATAAGACGTCAGTATAAAAATATGTGTATACGTATATATATTCGTATTTGAATGGTTAAAAAAGCAGCCAAAACTACATAGAAGGCTGAAGGAGTTAATGGTATTACCAGTACTTAGAAAGAGAAGGGGGAGGGGTGGGTAGATGATAAGTTCCCCAGATGATAAACTCTCAAGATGGAGTATATAATTATATATATACAGAAATGTATTAGCACTCCGGGACAAGGGGTAAATCAGAGAGCAAAAAGAGCCCTTATTGAGTGATACCAGGGACAGTGGCTATGACAAGGATAACGATATGCAAGTCTATTAGTCATGTAATAAGATTAGAGGTAAGTAAACACTGCAGCCTTGTCAGGTGCCACTATGATAATAACTGCTGGATAGGCAGAATACCCTAATCAGAGACACAGGCAAAACAAAGCCTGTGATCTGTACAATGAAACCGTATTAGGCTATGTGCACACGTTGCGTTTTTTCCGTGGAAACGCTGTGTTTTGAACTGTAGCGTATTCAGTGTCAAATTGCATGCATTCAAAAGTCTATGAGAAAGCCTAAAAATCAATGCACACGCTGCGTTTGTAAACGCAGCGTTTTGGATGCCCAAAATTGCTGCGGAAAAAAAGCAGCATGTCACTTCTTTTGTGCATTGTAGCTGCATTCTCCACCCATTGAAATCAATGATGTGGGTCAAAACGCAACCGAAATGCTCTTGGACTGCATTTTTGTTGCGTTCCGCATGCTTTTTTGACAAGCAAAACGCAGGTCTTTTCAGTCTCTTTCTGTCAATGTCGGTCAATCTCTGTCTGTGGATATTGGTGAATCTCCCTCTGTCTGTCAGTCGGTGTCTTTCTCTGTCAGTTTGTCACTCTGTCTGTCTCTCTCTCTCTCTGTCGGTCAGTCTCTCTCTCTGTCCGTTGGTCAGTCTCTCCCCCTCTCTCATACTCACTGATTACTGGCGCGGCGCTGCACGGCGTTCCAGCGGCTTTTCCTCTTTTAAAAATGCCGGCCACTCATTATTCAATCTGGTATTCCCTGCTTTCCCTGCCCACTGGCACCTATGATTGGTTGCAGTCAGACACGCCCCAACGCTGAGTGACAGCTGTCTCACTGCAACCAATTACAGCCACAGGTGGGCGGATCGATATCGTGCAGTAAAATAAATAAATAATTTAAAAAAAACGACATGCGGTCCCCCCCCAATTTTGATATCAGCCAGGGTAAAGCCACACGGCTGAAGGCTGGTATTCTCAGGATGGGGAGCCCCACGTTATGGGGAGCTCCCCAGACTAACAATATCAGCCAGCAGCCGCCCAGAATTGCCGCATCCTTTAAATGCCACAGTCCCAGGACTCTACCCGGCTCATCCCGAATTGCCCTGGTGCGGTGGCAATCGGGGTAATAAGGAGTTAACGGCAGCCCATAGCTGCCACTAAGTCCTTAGTTAATCATGACAGGTGTCTCACCATTCCATGATTAACCTGTAAGTGAAAGTAAATAAACACACACACACGAAAAAATCCTTTATTTGGAATAAAAGACAAAAAAAACACCCTCTTTTACCACTTTATTAAAATCCCCAAAAACCCCTCCAGGTCCGGCGAAATCCACAGAGGTCCCGCAACGCATCCAGCTTTGCTACATGAAGCTGACAGGAGCAGCAGTAGAACACCGCCGCTCTTGTCAGCTCCACACAGCAACTGAAGTGAATCGCGCTGTCAGCGGGGACGTCACTGAGGTAATGCCAGTGTGAGTGTGCGGTGATGATGGGTGCAGTAGTGCCTGCGTGTGTGCGGGGATAATGGATGCGGTAGTGTCGGGGTGTGTGCGGTGAAGATGAGGGCTGTAGTGTCGGGATGTGTGCGGGGATGATGAGCGCTGTAGTGTCGGGATGTGTGCAGTGATGATGTGTGTGGTAATGTCGGGATGTGTGCGGTGATGTGTGCAGTAATGTCGGGATGTGTGCGGGAATGATGAGGGCTGTAGTGTCGAGATGTGTGCGGTGAAGATGAGGGCGGTAATGTCGGGATGTGTGCGGTGATGTATGCGGTAGTGTCGGGATGTGTGCGGTGATGATGTGTGCGGTAGTGTCGGGATGTATGTGGTGTTGTGTGCGGTAATGTCGGGATGTGTGCAGTGAAGATGAGGGCTGTAGTGTCGGGATGTGTGCAGTGATGATGTAGGCGGTAATGTCGGGAAGTGTGCGGTGATGATGTAGGCGGTAATGTCGGAATGTGTGTGGTGATGATGTGTGCGGTAATGTCGTGATGTGTGCGGTGATGTGTGCGGTAATATCGGGATGTGTGCGGGAATGATGAGGGCTGTAGTGTCGGGATGTGTGCGGTGAAGATGAGGGCGGTAATGTCGGGATGTGTGCGGGGAAGATGAGGGCTGTAGTGTCAGTATGTGTGCGGTGATAATGTAGGCGGTAATGTCGGGATGTGTGCGGTGATGATGTGTGTGGTAATGTCGGGATGTGTGCGGTTATGTGTGCAGTAATGTCGGGATGTGTGCGGGAATGATGTGGGCTGTAGTGTCGGGATGTGTGCGGTGAAGATGAGGGCGGTAATGTCGGGATGTGTGCGGTGATGTATGCGGTAGTGTCGGGATGTGTGCGGTGAAGATGAGGGCTGTCGTGTCGGGATGTGTGTGGTGAAGATGAGGGCGGTAGTGTCGGGATGTGTGCGGTGAAGATGAGGGCGGTAATGTCGGGATGTGTGCGGTGATGATGTGTGCGGTAATGTCGGGATGTGTGCCGTGATGGAGGTGGTAGTGTCGGGGTGTATGCGGTGAAGATGAGGGCTCTCTCGGCTAAAGAAAACTTAACATGTTATTTCATTGGAATCCATGGCCTTTATTATCACACTATTTGCAAGGCATCCATCACATTTAGAGCTGAATTGCCGGGGGAACGCACTGTCAAAAATGCATCCAAAACACATGCAAAATGCATGGAAAAAGCATCCAAAATGCATGCGTTGTGGATGCATTTTATTTTACAAACGCAGTGTCCAGTCTGCAAGAGGGTGCGTTCTTTTCTGCACTGCAGAGAACGCAACGTGTGCACATAGCCTTAGGAGCGCTGGTGGGAACAAGGAAATACAAACAGGCACATTACCTGATAGCTGCAAATGGCAACCAGATGCTGATATATGATTGTGACGCTTCCCAGGGAGCTTCCTGATCCTATATCAGCTTCTGATTTCCATTTGCAGCTATCAGGTAATGTGGCTGTTTGTATTTCCTTGTTCCCACCAGTGCTCCTAATACGGCATCAGTGTACAGATAACAGGCTTTGTTTTGCCTGTGTCTCTTATTAGGGCATTCTGCCTATCCAGCAGTTATTATCATAGTGGCATCTGACAAGGCTGCAGTGTTTACTTACCTCTAATCTTTTTATATGAGTAATAGACTTGCATATCGTTATCCTTGTCACAGCCACTGTCCCTGGTATCACTCAATAAGAGCTCTTTTTGCTCTCTGATTTACCCCTTGTCCCGGAGAGCTAATACATTTCTGTATATATATGTGACGCCCTGGACTAGCTAGGTAGTCACAGACAGGCCCTTGCACAAACACCAGTCCCCTAAAAAGGTAACAGCAGCCAACCTAAAAACCCTGAGTCAACCCTCTCAAGGCTTTGACGTTCACACCTGAGGGTGGAGAAAGGCGGCTGGCCACACCCACCGAGGAAGTTCGGATAGTCAGAAGCGGGAAAAACAGAGAGATGAAGTTAGGGAGGAGAAGAGAGTAGTCGATAGGAGAACACGTCTGTCGGGGATCTGGGACGTAGCCCGGATACCCTGTGGCCAGCAGGCAGACGGTGGTTGTCGCCTGCAGGAGTCGGGAAGATGGCTGGTGGAACCGTAAGGGACCGGGACAGGGCAGTGACCCGCCAGAACCCAACTGGGGAGCCAACTGGAAAGCGGAGCACCAGGAGGGGTACTCAGACCCAGAACGAGGCCCAGAAACCATTGGACCGAGTCAAATTCACTGATTGGGGTCTGGACCTTAGGTCCTTTCCCACCCAAGTCCTGACTGAAGACATCAGCCCAACGAGGGGGATAGAAAGCCACTGCTCAGGCAGAGAGATCCCACGGGCCAGCGTCTGCGGGCAAACGGGCTCTCCCGACACACACACAAAGCCGGGGAGCGGACTCCCGTCGCGGAAGCACAGGCTGTCAAAATGTACAAAACGAGGTGCAGGAGAAAGGCGGGGAACCACCAAACCGGGTGGAAGACCAGACGCAGCCGGCTGCGGGCACCGACCACCATCTTTTTGGTTTACCAGAGACTCCGGTGTATCTGTCATAGTGAGTACACCAGTGCCCTCGGGCCGCGCACCGCCCCGCATCGCGCCAACGCGCCCGCACCCCCACATCCTAATCCCCAACAACCAGGCTTCGGGACCATCAACCCCCTACCCACGGAGGGGTCAACACCTGGCTGCACAACACCGTCCCCGGGAGCTTAGTCAACGGCAGAGGTGGTGTCCACACTCACCACGACCCGTGGGTGGCGTCACGGACGTAAACCCAAAATCGGGGCTCCGGCCGTGAACCTCCCCACCGAAACCCCTCAAGTAGCGCCAGCCTCCCTTCAGAGCGACGTGACCCCCGGGTCCGGAGGTGCTTGAGCCACCCACTGACGAGCCCAGATCCGAGCGGCTCGGTTGCGGCCGAGCCCCGGGGCGGTACATATACACTTATATCCTCCATTTTGAGAGTTTATCATCTGGGTAACTTATCATCTACCCACCCCTCCTCCCTCTCTTTCTAAGTACTGGTAATACCATTATCTCCCTTCAGCCTCCTAAGGAGTTTTGGCTGCCTTTTTAACCATTCAAATACCAATACATATACGTATAGACACATTTTTATACTGACTTCTTATCTTCTTTTATCTACTTATTTTGCACCTTGCACTTTTTGATTTTTCAGTACCCATAATTCCTGGACACATTCACGTATTAGTCCAGGATTTGTTTATCTATACACTAGTCACTTTATGATTAACTAAAAAGGTACTTTACTGTATATATACTGTGAGACTCATGTGGGATTAGTGGATGAGGGCAGGTATATCTCACCCCGGTATCGGTCCTATGTGACTTAGCCTGGCCAGGATCACCTGGCTACTAATGGATTAATGGGAGGTGAAGGACGGAGGTAAAAGGAATCTGGGAAGTTGGGGGAGGGTCTCCATCTGGGAACACAGTAAGCCTGTCTGTGTAGGAGACACTTGTGAGGAGCAGTGCCTGGTGTTTGTATGGTTTAGCTGGAAGGGAGAAGCCCTCCAGTTGGTAGTTAGGATAACACTGTGTATAGTTAGTGCCGGACAGGCAAGGATTTATTTTGTTGGTGTTTTTTTTTTCTTTTTGTTTATGCTTCACTGCAATAAACCTGACCAAGCGTCAGTTACACCTTGAATTCGGCTGTCTGCCTGAGGTGAATACGTGCCCTTTGAACCCAGCAAAGGCGATCCCGGAGCGTGTTATCACATTGTGGTGGAGAACGCGGGCAGCACGTTACAGCGCATCATAATGGATGACGTGGTGAAAGCGCTGGTACAATCCGCAGCTGTGCAGCAGGAGGCTAATCGCTTGATGTCGGCACAGTTGAAGGAACTGGTGGAATCGACGGTTAAAGACCGCCAACTTTTGCAGCAGGTGGCGCAGCGTCTGGCGACCGTACCGGAGAGTAATGCGGAGGCTGACCAGAGGGTGATTCATGTGAGTCGGTGCTGGCAGAAATTAACCACAGAGGACGATGTGGAAGCTTACCTGACCACGTTTGAACGGACGGCGGAGCGGGAAAAGTGGCCAAAGGAGCGATGGGCCGACTTGCTTGCACCGTTTCTGGCAGGTGAGGCCCAAAAAGCCTACTTTGATCTTGAGCCTGAAGCAGCGCATGACTTTGATAAACTAAAAGCCGAGATTCTTGCCCGGCTGGGAGTGACGACGGCCGTGCGAGCACAGAGAGTTCATCAATGGACTTATCAGCCCGATAAACCACCGCGGTCACAGATGTTTGACCTCATTCACTTGACCAAGAAATGGCTACAGCCCGAGGTTTTGACGGCGCCAGAGATGGTACAAAGAATCGTTCTGGATAAATACCTAAGAGCTCTACCGCCATCTCTGAAGAGGTGGGTAAGCCATGGAAACCCCACGACAGCGGATCAGCTAGTGGATCTAGTGGAGCGTTATTCCTTGGCAGAAGGACTTATGGACGATGCTACACATCCTCGCTCTTCCCCTTCTCGACGAGGATCTGGTAAGACTGTTCCAGGGTCATGGGGAGGAGGAAAATATCCTAAGGCAGTGGAGGAGGAAAACAGGACTGCTGGCCCTGTGAGGGCTAAGGTGCCAAACTATGGTCTCAGCAAGGGGCCCGTGAGGTGTTTCCGCTGCCAGGAGTTGGGCCACATTGCTGCAAACTGTCCAGTAACTGCAGAACCGATGCAGTGTGATGTCACGGACTTTGAAAAACGCAGGGCTATGGTTGCACGGGTAGTGTGTGTTGCTGCATGTCAAGGCGATATGAAAAAACACCTGTGTGAAGTGTCCATTGATGGCAATACTGTTGTTGCGCTGTTGGACTCGGGGAGTGTGGTGACTCTGGTAAAGGCCAGTCTGGTAACAGTCCCGATGGGACCGTCAGATAAATTTTCTGTGACATGTGTGCATGGAGACACCTGCTCGTACCTCACAACGGTCTCCTGCATTACTACGCCCTATGGGTCTGTGCATCATAAGGTGGGACTAGTACCAGCACTATTGCATGATATCATTTTGGGCAGGGATTTTCCCCACTTCTGGCAGTTGTGGGAGAACCAATTAGTACCCCAGGGTAGCCGCACGGATGATCCTTCTCCCACACCTTGTGTGGGCCCGGAGCCACTAGAGGATGCCCCACAAGAGGGTTCAGAGGAGGAATCCGCTGAAAACAACCCCCAGTTCCCCTTTTCAGTTCTGGCGGGTGATTCCGATGAACCCGGGGCAGAGGCGGACACGGGTGGCTGTCCCCCTTCCTCTTGGCTGAATTTGGAAGTCCAGAAAGATGACTTCCAAAGTGAGCAAATGAGAGATCCTACCCTTACTCAGGCTATAAAAAATGTTAAAATGATAAACGGGGTGCAGGTGGATGCAGGTACTAGGCTGGCTTACCCCTACATGGCCCTGGAGAATGACTTTCTCTATCAGATAGAGAAGAAGGGGGATGACACAGTACAACGATTGGTTGTGCCGAGAGCCTACAGGCGGAGAGTGCTGGACCTGGCACACGGACACATGATGGGGGGACACCTGGGGGTCCAGAAAACTACCGAAAGGATATTACACTGTTTTGTTTGGCCCGGCATGCATCACGATATTCGCACCTATTGCGAGTCTTGTCCCGACTGCCAAATGTCTGCGCCTAGGCCCCGTTTCTGTAGCCCCTTAGTACCTCTGCCTATCATCGAGATCCCATTTGAGAGAATTGGGATGGATTTAGTTGGACCCCTCCCCAAGTCTGCACGAGGACACCAGCACATCCTTGTCATCTTGGATTATGCCACTCGTTACCCCGAGGCCATCCCTTTGCGTAACACGGCCACCAAGACCATTGCCAAGGAGCTGGTCCATGTGTTTAGTCGGGTTGGTGTCCCAAAACAAATACTCACAGACCAAGGAACCCCCTTTATGTCTAAAGTAATGAAAGAACTCTGCAGGCTGTTACAAATAGCACAGTTACGCACCTCCGTGTATCACCCTCAAACGGACGGACTGGTCGAACGGTTTAACAAAACTTTGAAACAGATGCTCCGTAAGGCGATAGACAAGGACGGGAAGAACTGGGACTACTTACTCCCGTATTTGCTTTTTGCCATCCGGGAGGTGCCCCAGTCTTCCACCGGGTTCTCTCCTTTCGAGCTTCTGTACGCCCGACGTCCCCGTGGACTGTTAGATGTCGCTAAAGAAACCTGGGAGGGACAGGTCACCCCGTTCAAAAGCGTAATAGACCATGTAACCCAAATGCAGGACCGTATTGCGGCGGTGATGCCCATCGTTAAAGAGCATATGATACAGGCTCAAGGAGCACAGAAAAGGATTTATGATAGGGGGGCCAAGATCCGTACTTTTGCACCCGGAGATAGGGTGTTGATCCTGGTCCCCACGGCAGAAAGCAAATTTCTGGCAAAGTGGCAAGGCCCCTTTGAAATTAAGGAACGGGTGGGTGAGGTAAACTACAAAGTGTACCAGGCTGGTAAAAGGAAGCCTGAACAGATTTATCACGTGAATCTGATAAAACCCTGGAAGGACCGTCCAGCTCTGTCAGCAGGTCTGGCCCTTCCGGTCTGCAAGCAGACCATACCGGATGTCGGGACGGCGGAGACTCTGTCGGAGCGGCAAAAGACCGACGTCAAGCAGTTTGTAATCAACAATCACGAGTTTTTCTCGGAAAAGCCCGGGCAGACCACTCTCATTAAACATGACATCATAACAGAGCCTGGGGTAACAGTTCAGGTAAAGCCCTACCGAATACCGGAGGCTCGGCGGGAAGCTGTCTCCCGAGAAGTGAAGACCATGTTAGAGTTAGGTGTAATCGAGGAATCGCATAGCGCCTGGTCGAGTCCGATTGTGTTAATACCGAAACCAGACGGCTCCATTAGATTCTGCAATGACTTCAGGAGATTAAATGCGGTCTCCAAATTTGATGCATACCCTATGCCACGGGTCGACGAATTAATAGATCGGCTTGGAAAAGCCCGGTATATCACGACCCTAGACTTAACGAAGGGCTATTGGCAGATCCCGCTAACAGAGGCCGCTAAAGAGAAAACCGCGTTTTCTACACCGGAAGGTTTATACCAGTATGTGTATATGCCGTTTGGACTACACGGGGCACCGGCAACCTTTCAAAGGTTGATGGACCGAGTCCTGAGGCCCCATAGGCACTATGCTTCTGCGTATTTGGATGACATAGTCATATACAGCCTGGACTGGGAGACGCACCTCCAGAAACTAGAGGCTGTGATTGAGGACCTGCGGGAGGCGGGTCTAACAGCAAACCCCAAGAAATGTCATATCGGGCTGGAAGAAGCCCGGTATTTGGGATACGTAATTGGGAGGGGAATTGTTAAACCCCAGATTGACAAGATACAAGCCATTCAGAAATGGCCGCAACCAGTCAACAAGAAGCAGGTGAGAGCGTTTTTGGGAATAGCCGGCTACTACCGACGGTTCATTCCCAATTTTGCGGCTACCGCTGTTCCCCTGACGGACCTTACCAAAGGGAAAGACTCTGTCATGATCAAATGGACCACGGCAGCCGAAGAAGCCTTCCATAACTTAAAACTAGCTCTTTGCTCTCAACCTGTGCTAATGACTCCTGACTTCCGCAGCGAGTTCGTGGTCCAAACGGACGCTTCTGATGCCGGTATCGGGGCTGTATTGTCACAACTGAAGGACGGAGAGGAACATCCGGTCCTTTATCTTAGTCGGAAACTTAATAAGCATGAACGCAACTATGCCATAGTGGAAAAAGAATGCTTAGCCATTAAGTGGGCTCTAGAGTCCCTTAAATATTACTTGATTGGAAGGAAGTTCCGGCTGATCACTGACCATGCCCCTCTCAAGTGGATGCACTTGAATAGGGAACGGAATGGCCGAGTGACCCGGTGGTTCCTTGCACTTCAGGCCTACCGTTTTACAGTGGAGCACCGCCCGGGGGTGCGGATGGGGAATGCTGATGCCCTGTCTCGTGTGCACTGTTTTGTGGGTGCCGTTGCTCAGCCGAGGTGGTCTGAGCAGAGGGGGGGGATATGTGAGACTCATGTGGGATTAGTGGATGAGGGCAGGTATATCTCACCCCGGTATCGGTCCTATGTGACTTAGCCTGGCCAGGATCACCTGGCTACTAATGGATTAATGGGAGGTGAAGGACGGAGGTAAAAGGAATCTGGGAAGTTGGGGGAGGGTCTCCATCTGGGAACACAGTAAGCCTGTCTGTGTAGGAGACACTTGTGAGGAGCAGTGCCTGGTGTTTGTATGGTTTAGCTGGAAGGGAGAAGCCCTCCAGTTGGTAGTTAGGATAACACTGTGTATAGTTAGTGCCGGACAGGCAAGGATTTATTTTGTTGGTGTTTTTTTTTCTTTTTGTTTATGCTTCACTGCAATAAACCTGACCAAGCGTCAGTTACACCTTGAATTCGGCTGTCTGCCTGAGGTGAATACGTGCCCTTTGAACCCAGCAAAGGCGATCCCGGAGCGTGTTATCACAATACACTTATTAGTTTGAGATATAACTTGATGAACTCCTATATGGTTGTATTTAGTATCCTTGATCGTATGTAATGTTGTGATACATTCTTCAGTCTTATTTTTATATTTTTATGAATATACTCAATATTTATATTGCACTTTGAGACAGGAATGATATGATTGTATGGACTGTGATGCCTATTGTCCAGCTCAGGCTGTGTCTTTTGATATTAAATAGTTTTTAATGAATTAATAAAATATATTCTATGCATTATAGACCTTTGTATTCGTATTTTTCTTTTTTGGTCTTATTAGTAATCCCCGAAACGGTCTCATGGTCCTATGTACCCCTTCACCCCTAAAAATAAAAAAATATATAAAAAATACGCATAGATGAATATATAGGATATGGTATATATATATATATATATATATATATATATATATATATAGAGAGAGAGAGAGAGTGTACTCTGGGGTGTGGTACGGGTGTCATCACTTAAACTGTCTTTTGTGATGTTCAGGGAGCAACAGGCCTACACCTGTCTCTCAAGCATCTCTTCATTTTTAAAATTGAAATGCCATGCCACATCCTGTGCGTGGCATGGACCGTAGCTCTCTGCTGTGCAGAGACACTATGGGAAGGGGGCAATTGATGCTATTGTACTGTTGTCAACCTGAAAGGTTTTTAAATGTCAAGACTCCAAGATGGGTCTCAAAGTTTTGTCTTGTCTGTACTGGCAGGTGTATGGGAGCACCAGCCTTACAACTGGCTCTCATTAACTTCTATATTTCTAATGACAATGGTCTAGGAATCCAATAACTATGCCAAAACAGTGCTACTACAGTGCTTAATGTATTTTTTGCTATTTTGGAAGGTTTTCAACCCTCTTAAAGGTGTTTTCTCAGCCTTACGTTTGGCCTCCCATTCAATCCAATGGGGTTTGGTAAAGCTTGATAACGGTTACGATTCTGTTCAACGAATGTACCATTTATTCGAGTGGGCTGGGAAACTGACACTTGAGAGGTTTGCTCATCTTTAGTTTCTATCCTTATAAAAAAACATAGCCAACTGAGAAAAGACAAGTAAAGCAGCTCAAGCTTTTGTGACCTCATTTGTCCCTAGGTTCATCCTCCTCCAAAACCCATGACAATTCAGAGAACCTCTCAGCATGATTTTGAAATGTATGGTAAAGACATAATGTAATGACATCTTAATAGGTATTAAATTGATATCTTTGGTGAAGAAATCCGCTTTGTAGTTCTGCTTTTATCTACTTGAAAATGTATTCTAAATAGATTTTGGTGCACATAAGCTGAACTGTAAACTGGATCTTCTCCTCCATGTCGGTGATTCTCCAGCCCCTCATCTGCCTCAAGTCTGTGAATAACAGGTAACTGCATTTTCAGTGGTCTGCCTTCTCAGTTTAAAATCTCCTCTTCAAAATGTGGCAGGCAGGGAATAACAGACAGGGAGGGGAAAACCAATGAATAATCCGGCCCATATGCACTGAAATGTAATATGCAAAAATTTAAAACAATATTTAAAATAGAAACAAAAATAATATTTTTTCACCAAATGTATCAAATTATTTTGTTTTACAGCACCATTATAGCCATGTCTTTACATTACAAAATTGTTCTGACATTGTTTTCACAAAAGAGAAGACAGAGTGCAAGGAACAATATAATAATAGATATAATAATGTATATAAAAAATGAAGTTTAGTTTCAGCATGTACATTTTTATAATTGTGACAAAGTTGTGACACATTGTGCAATTTTTTCAGTTTAGCAAAAATACAATATGTATTAAAAACTAGTAGTTGTATATACAGGGAGTGTTAGTTATACACTTAGGGGTACTTTGCACGCTGCGACATCGCAAGCCGATGCTGCGATGCCGAGCGCGATAGTCCCCGCCCCCGTCGCAGCTGCGATATCCTTGTGATAGCTGCCGTAGCGAACATTATCGCTACGGCAGCTTCACATGGACTCACCTGTCCTGCGACGCCGCTCTGGCCGGCGACCCGCCTCCTTATTAAGTGGGCGGGTGGTACGGCATCACTGCGACATCACACGGCAGGCGGCCAATAGGAGTGGAGGGGCAGAGATGAGCGGGATGTAAATATCCCTCCCACCTTCTCCCTTCCGCATATCCTACGGGAGCCGCGGTGACGCCGGTAGGAGATGTTCCTCGCTCCTGCGGCTTCACACACAGCGATGTGTGCTGCTGCTGGAGCGAGGAACGAACGTCGGACCATCGCATCGGCGTAATTATGGATTACGCAGACGCTACACCGATGATACGATTACGACGCTTTTGCGCTCATTAATCGTATCATCTAGGCTTTACATACTACAATGTCGCCTGCGATGCCGGATGTGCGTCACTTTCAATTTGATCCCACCGACATCGCACCTGCGATGTCGTAGTGTGCAAGGTACCCCTCAGACACAGTCATATGAAAAAGTTTGGGCACCCCTATTAATGTTAACCTTTTTTCTTTATAACAAATTGGGTTTTTGCAACAGCTATTTCAGTTTCATATATCTAATAACTGATGGACTCAGTAATATTTCTGGATTGAAATGAGGTTTATTGTACTAACAGAAAATGTGCAATCCGTATTTAAACAAAATTTGACCGGTGCAAAAGTATGGGCACCTCAACATAAAAGTGACATTAATATTTTGTAGATCCTCCTTTTGCAAAAATAACAGCCTCAAGTTGCTTCCTGTAGCTTTTAATGAGTTCCTGGATGAAGGTATATTTGACCATTCGTGTTTACAAAACAATTACAGTTCAGTTAAGTTTGATGGTTGCCGAGCATGGACAGCACGCTTCACATCATCCCACAGATTTTCTATGATATTCAGGTCTGGGGACTGGGATGGCCATTCCAGAACATTGCAATTGTTCCTCTGCATGAATGCCTGAGTAGATTTGGAGCGGTGTTTTGGATCATTGTCTTGCTGAAATATCCATCCCCTGCGTAACTTCAACTTCGTCACTGATTCTTACACATTATTGTCAAGAATCTGCTGATACTGAGTTGAATCCATGTGACCCTCAACTTTAACAAGATTCCCGGTGCCGGCATTGGCCACACAGCCCCAAAGCATGATGGAACCTCCACCAAATTTTACTGTGGGTAGCAAGTGCTTTTCTTGGAAAGCCGTGTTTTTTTTGCCTCCATGCATAACACCTTTTTGTATGACCAAACAACTCAATCTTTGTTTCATCAGTCCACAGGACCTTCTTCCAAAATATAACTGGCTTGTCCAAATGTGCTTTTGCATACCTCAGGCGACTCTGTTTGTGGCATGCTTGCAGAAACGGCTTCTTTCGCATCACTCTCCCATACAGTTTCTCCTTGTGCAACGTGCGCTGTATTGTTGACCGATGCACATTGACACCATCTGCAGCAAGATGAAGCTGCAGGTCTTTGGAGGTGGTCTGTGGATTGTCCTTGACTGTTCTCACCATTCTTCTTCTCTGCCTTTCTGATATTTTTCTTGGCCTGCCACTTCTGGGCTTAACAAGAACTGTGTTCTTCCATTTCCTTACTATGTTCCTCACAGTGGAAACTGACAGTGTAAATCTCTGAGACAACTTTTTGTATCCTTCCCCTGAACAACTATGTTGAATAATCTTTGTTTTCAGATCATTTGAGAGTTGTTTTGAGGAGCCCATGATGCCACTCTTCATAGGAGATTCAAATAGGAGAACAACTTGCAAGTGGCCACCTTAAATACCTTTCCTCATGATTGGATACACCTTTCTATGAAGTTCAAAGCTCAATGAGGTTACAAAAGCAATTTAGTGCTTTAGTAAGTCAGTAAAAAGTAGTTAGGAGTGTTAAAATCAAGAAATTGATAAGGGTGCCCATACTTTTGCACCGGTCAAATTTTGTTTAAATGCGAATTGCACATTTTCTGTTAGTACAATAAACCTCATTTCAATCCAGAAATATTACTCAGTCCATCAGTTTTTAGATATATGAAACTAAAATAGCTGTTGCAAAAACCCAATTTGTTATAAAGAAAAAAGGTTAACATTCATAGGGGTTCCCAAACTTTTTCATATGACTGTATATACTTAGATTGAGCAAAAACTATTCTGCAATGCACAGGTTAAAGTAATATTTTTACTACTGGTAATGTTCAGGAATGTATCAGGTTTGACAAGTGAGTGGTGGCAATGGTGATTCCTCTAAAGCCATCAAATCATATGTTATATTTTGCTCTCAAGTTGACAGGAAAACTTATTAGATATGACACAAATTGTAACAAAATTGTGCTACTACTGAAAGGCATCTGTTGGAAACTGAAAAAGATAAAGCAGTGCATGACTTGTATTTATGTTATGTACTGGGAAAGATGAGCCAAAAATGCAAACAGAATAAGAAGTCACAAGGATGCTGATGAAACGTCATTGCAGATGAGCAAGTAAACATACAAAGAAGAAGTGAAAAATATGATAGTAAGAACATTATGAAATACATATATATATATATATATATATAAGCTTGGTATACTTGGGATTCAACTCACATATTAGTCAAATATGGCAACAGGTAACAACTGGTAAAGTTTAAACCTTTGTAATGAAAATAATAGTTGATTAACACCATATAAATATATAACTATTATAATTTGTTACATTTGTAAATAAAGCTATGCAACAAAATATGTGGAGGATGTAGCTAAGGGTTTGCTCACACTGGCCATTTGACTCGCACGAGTATCAGATCGCATCACTCGGCATGGCCGCACACTCTCTGGACAGGAGCATCTCAACTGCATAGAAATACATGCAGCCGATTCGCTCCTGTCAGGAGAGTGTGCGACCGTGTCCGGTGATGCGATCTGATACTATTGCGAGTCACACACCCTAAGGGCTTCTTCTCACTTGCGAGTTTCTCGCAGTAGAGTAATGCGAGAAAAACTTGCATTGGAATCGGACACATGTTAGTGAATGATTCAGCTCGCATTTGCGATTTTTTTCTCAGTCCAAATCGGACTGAGAAAACAATCGCAGCATGCTGCTTTTTTGCGAGTTTCTCGAACCATTTTTCTCAATGATTCCCTATGGAGGCGGATTAAAAGTAGGATCACACACGCGCACCAGTGTTCACATTTGCGAGTGTGGCAGGAACTATGCTCATTAAATATTCAATGTGACATCACATTCCCAAAGGTAAATTAACTGACACATGTGTAATCACTTTTATCTAGTTAAGATGTTGCAGGAAACTAGCATCGCAAACGCGACACACACGCGTCGCACACGCAAGCCAAATCATTCATTTATTCAGAAATCGCATCGCACTTGCGTTGCACTCCCACCTAACGTGAACTAAAATCAGCTGAGTTTTTTTCAGCCCAGTCGGACCGATTTTACTCGCATAGATGTGTTTCCAGCCTAACAGAGATACTGAGCTAGCCATAACACAACAAACCCTCTTGATTCCTAAGAAAACATCAATATTAAGTTATAAATACGGTAAGTACGGGGTCTTTTTCAGATTTTGTACTCAGACCTGGAATCTTAAAATTTTAGGGGTAGATGTGTTTATGTTTTATGGTTTATTAGTTTTTTTTTCATTTCACTGGTGATCAGAGTCTGCATTTTCCAGTAAAATAGAAGAAATAATGAATAAAAACTAGACAAAAAATATTAAAAGTGCCTTACATTAAAGGATGTAAAGTTCCATAATAAATACTGCAATATAGATTATTGTACATGAGATATTGAATGCTTATTTCTTCTATACGAATGCAACTCCCAAAATAAGCTCTAGGGATGGAAAACAAACACATAGAGAGATTAATTCATTTATATTCAGTGTCAATCTCGTCAAACATTCAAACGACCCCATAACTGTCAGAACATTCACAGGTCAATATTCGTTAAAAATATTCTTGCGGCGTTAATTGACATTTGCTCCAGAATTTTAAGGTTATGTTTTTTGCCTGCTGAAATGTATCAAATGCCAGTAATTAAAGTGAACTAAAGCGGAATTAATTTTGCACCAGCTGGCAGGTTTTGTGCTTGTTTTCTCTTTTCTTTCATTTTTAATCATCTCTGTACACCTTGAATACTCTCTCAGACACTGGAATCATATCCCCTGCTTTTCAATTTCCTTATCTGCTTTTACATTTATTCAGCAATGTAAGCAAGGTCTGTGTAGGTGATATCTTTGGATAGCAAATTAAATTGTCAGTCCATTTTCTGGGTGGTATTCCATTATACAGAATCTACTCATTCAACCTTCATTGACAATTGATTCACAAGGTAAACAAGACACCAAATTGTTTCCCTTTTGGTATAGATGGCAAAATGGATACAATTTTTTTTTTAAATAAAAAAGGAGTGCAGTGAGAACAAAAGTTGATGTAGTATACTGTATGTATGGGCTAATTAAAAATGTAAATGAAAAATAACATATCAAAGAAGTACATTATTATATTTCTCTGGGACAAGTAAATAAATATTCACTTGTAAAGCACCATAGAATAAATCATGCTAAAATAATAATAATAATAATAATAATAATAATGTTGTTCTGTAAGTAGACACACATGACAGAAAATGCTGTTTGCGAAGGAAGAAAGAAGTCCGGAATGTTTTGGAGACATTTAGAATTGGACAGATTAGGGTCCTATATATTCTATATACAAATTAGAACTATAGGCATGAACTCTATGGATTGTAAAAGAGGATAATTTATTAAGACTGGAACTTCATATTTCATATCCAGCCTATGCAAAGTTTGCCAAATATATTTATAAATTTGGTGCACCTTTAGGAAGTCTACACCATCTCATGGTTCATTAAGCTGCAATATTTGGCAGTATACTGGCGTCCTTTATTGTAGAATTATTGCATTTCTATGACTCGTCTTGCTAAACCTTACAAACCTTTTGAAAAAGTGCTGGAGCCGACATAATAGGGCAAAAAATATTAGATGACAATAAATTCCTCTGATAGACCCAAAATCTGGACCTGATTGAAACTATTATAAAGCAGGAAGCTACCAATTCTCAAAAATTAGCCACAACAGAAAAAAGTAAATTACTAGCTTTATTTAATTACAAATATATAGAGCAAGAGATAATGACAACACAATGGGACATGGAGCTGGCACAGCAAAAAATCATTGTGCATGAATATACATATTAACCCCTTCACGACCATGGATGGATATATCCATCATGGAGCTTGTCCCATTAAGCCCCGCCCCCTGCCGTGGGCAGGCGGCGGCGGTCGGCACACATATCAGCTGTTTTCAACAGCTGACATGTGTGCCTGCATGATGCGAGTGGAAACTCTTCCACTCGCAACATTTAACCCCTTAAATCTCACTGCCAAAGTCTGGCAGTGAGATCTATATGCGCGCGGCCATGATTTTTACTTACCGCCGTCCCCACCGGAAGTAACGTGCGTGATCACGTGACTTTCGGTGGTTGTCATGATAGCACAGGGTCATGTGATGACGCCTGCAGCTATGAAGTTTTACTTTCGTTTTCCCTCGGCCGGGAGCAGAGAAAAACAGGAAGTGACTGAATCTGCTGTTTACAGCTTTATAACTGTGATCAGCAGATAGATAAGAGCGATCAGATTGCTGATTGCTATAGCCCTCTAGGGGGACTAGTAAAATAAAAAAAAATTAAAAAAAAAGTTTTAAAAAATTAAAAAAAAAACAAAAGTTCAAATCCCCCCTTTCCCCCCATTGAAAATAAAAGGGTTAAAAAATAAATAAATATACACATATTTGGTATCGCCGAGTTCAGAAATGCCCGATCTATCAAAATGTAAAATCAATTAATCTGATTGGTAAACGGCGTAGTGGCAAAAAAATTCCAAACGCCAAAATTAAGTTTTTTTGGTCGCCGCACGTTTTACGCAAAATACAATAACAGGCGATCAAAACATAGCATCTACGCAAAAATGGTACGATTAGAAATGACAGCTCGAGATGCAAAAAATAAGCCGTTACTGAGCCATAGATCCCAAAAAATGAGAACTCTACGGTTTTCGGAAAATGGCGCAAAACGTGCGCCACTTTTATTGGACAAGCTTGTGGATTATTTTTAACCCCTTAGAAACAAGTAAACTTATACATGCCCCTGGTTACACATTATTTGCACTTTGCACTTCGGTAGTTTTTGCATATCTGCACTTTGGGTGCTTTGTTTACATTGCATTGTAGTAGTTCTCCTTGCAGCTGCTATATGTCCTTTGACTACATATTGCTTGCACTTTTGCATTTTGGTAATTCTCATATAATTGCTCAAACGGTATTATGTTTACATTTTCAATAGATTATAAATTTAATACTCTAGTGCTTGTTTATTCTTAATATATATATTCATGCACAATGATTTCTTGCTGTGCCGGACCCATGTCCCATTGTGTTGTCATTATATCTTGTTCTATATATTTTTAATTTAATAAAGCATATAATTTACTTTTTTTGTATTGGCTAATTTTTGTGAGTTGGTTTTCTCATTGGTACTTAATAGCCTTCCATACATACTTAGGGTGAATTGAATGGAGTAATTTACTACTTATATTTACATACACACCCTTTTTATTGGCAAAAATTGATTTAATGCAGGATGATTTAGGTTTGAGAAATAGACATTATCTTTCATATGAGATATACAATGATTTAGGTTCTTCGGGCATTTTTATAATTTAAAGATAAAGAAGCTTTCCCACCATGTAAAATGTAATGAAATTGTTTTGTAAATTTTCAGTATATTAAGCTTACCAATATATGGTAATTATGAGATCTGCAGCAGCGTAACAATTTGACATACCATCTTCGGGATCAAATGTTTTATTTTTTCATTTCATTTCATTCATTTTTTCATTTTGACACAGCCAGAGAGCATTCTTCCCCTTACTCTATGATACCTGATTCCGGGGCAGAGGGTAGGTTTTCTACATTTTAACAAGTCATAGTATTACATGGTAGATTACATGATAGATATCACAGTGATGAACACACAGTGGGAAAAAAAGTATTTAGTTAGCCACCAATTGTGCAAGTTCTCCCACTTAAAAAGATGAGAGAGGCCTGTAATTGACATCATAGGTAGACACAACTATGAGAGACAAAATGAGAAAACAAATCCAGAAAATCACCTTTTCTGATTTGGCAAGATTTTTTTTTTTGCAAATTATGGTGGAAAATAAGTATATGGTCAGTAACAAAAGTTCATCTCAATATTTTGTTATATATCCTTTGTTGGCAATGACAGAGGTCAAACGTTTTCTCTAAGTCAGAGGTTTGACAGAGGTCAAACGTTTTCTGTAAGTAAGGTTGGCACACACTGTTGGTGGTATGTGGCCCATTCCTCCATGCAGATCTGCTCTACAGCAGTGATGTTTTGGGCCTGTCGCTGGGCAACATGGACTTTCAACTCCCTTAAAAGGTTTTCAACGGGGTTGAGATCTGGAGACTGGCTAGGCCACTCCAGGACCTTTATATGGTTCTTACGAAGCCACTCTTTCATTGCCCTGATGGTGTGCTTAATATCATTATCATGTTGAAAGACCCATCCACATTTCATCTTCAATTCCCTTGCAGATGGAAGGAGGCTTGAACGCAAAATCTCACTATACATGGCCCTATTCATTCTTTCTTGTACACGGATCAGTCGTCCCAGTCCCTTTGCAGAGAAACAGCCTTAAAGCATGATGTTGCCACCCCCATGCTTCACAGTATGTATGGTATTCTTTGGTTGCAACTCAGCATTCTGTCTCCTCCCAACATGACAAGTTGTGTTTCTATCAAACAGTTCTACTTTGGCTTCATCAGACCATATTGCATTCTCCCAATACTCTTCTGGATAATCCAAATGCTCTCTATCAAACTTCAGATGGGCCCAGACATGTACTGGCATAAGCAAAGGAACACATCTGGCACTGCCTAATCTGAGTCCCTGGCGGCGTAGTGTGTTACTGATGGTAGTCTTTGTTATGGTGGTTGGGGCTCTTTGCAGGTAATTTACTAGGTTTCCCCATGTGGTTCTGGGATCTTTGCTCACCATTCTTGTGATCATTTTGACCCCAAGGGGTGAGATCTTGCATGGAGCCCCAAATCGATGGAGATTATCAGTGATCTTGTATGTCTTCCATTTTCTTATTATTGCTCTCACAGTTGATTTAAACACAGCAAGCTGCTTGCTTATTGCAGATTCAGTCTTCCCAGACTGGTGCAGGGCTACAATTTGGTTTCTGGTGTCTTTCGACAGCTTTTTGGTATTCACCATGGTGAGTTTGGAGTGTGAATGTTTGAGATTGTGGACAGGTGTTTTTTATACTGATAACAAGTTCAAACAGGTGCCATCACTACAGGTAATGAGTGGAGGACAGAGGAGCCTCTTAAAGAAGAAGTTACAGGCCTGTAGGAGCTAGAAATCTTGCATGTTTTTAGATAACTAAATACTTTTTTCCAACATAATTTGCAAAACAAAATCTTGCCAAATCAGTCAAGGTGATTTTCTGGATTTTTTTTCTCATTTTGTCTCTCATAGTTGTGGTCTACCTATGATGTCACTTATAGGCCTCTCTCATCTTTTTAAGTGGGAGAAGTTGCACAATCAGTGGCTGAGTAAATACTTTCTTTCCACTTTATAAGAGGACCTCTGTGCAAGAACTATATCTGGGCCTCTTATTGTGTCTGTGACAAAAGCTTCTTACTGCTTTGGTAGTGGAATTTGGCCCCCATTATCTCCTGGACCTGTGTGGCTACACAAATTGCCCCAATGATTTGTCCTCTCCTGAGTTATCAGGTGCTTATTCATCCTCACAAAAATATTGGATGCTTCAAATGTTAAGTTACTGTATCTGCTTAGTTTTAGTCACTTAGGAAATAGGGCAATGTTTTTTTTCTATCTGAAAAAATGTTATGCTATATTTGTATCACATTACAAATTTAGCATTTGAAGCTTAAGCCATGTACATAAATGCTTTATTACTTTAAGGGTTGTCTGCTCCTGGATGAGACCAACTTTTCAAATCAAGACCTGAAGTAAAATAAAAACAATTTACACTCTCCTCCTGCAGCATTGCCATTACAACCATGTTGGTAAGGATCTTCCCCTTGTTGTGTCACTTGTTGGTTGCAGCCATTGAGCAGCCACTCAAGAGTTTTAGCATTATTTCATCAAAGTGGATATCCATCCTGACAGCATATTAATGATAAACAAAGAGTGGTTACACATTGTTCGCAGCTGGCAAAAGACACGATAATTTGCCAATCTAACAAACTGGAATGCCACCTCTGAAAGGTAAGTATACAACATTAATTTTTGTCCTCAGTTTATTAAGCTGGTGTTTTCAATAAGTGTACAACTCTTCTAAAAGGACTATATACCTCCAAAAAGAGTTTCAAAAACAGAAGTAAATGTTGGAATATAAAAATCAAAACCATGTAGACCTTTTCTTTACCTTAGGTCTTTGTTTAGAAGCAGAAAAAATGGGACCAATGCAGTCCATCAAAGGCCACAGCTCGGGACATAAATTTCCCATTATTGAGTAGTGCTGAGTGATAACACTAGTAGATTGCAGCATAAGACTAAGGCGGGCTTTGCACACTACGACATCGCAGGTGCGATGTCGGTGGGGTCAAATTGAAAATGACGCACTTCCGGCATCGCATGCGACATCGTAGTGTGTAAAGGCTCGATGATACGATTAACGAGCGCAAAAACATCGTAATCGTATCATCGGTGCAGCGTCGGCTCATCTCCGCCCCTCCGCTCCTATTGGCCGCCTGCTGTGTGACGTCGCTGTGACGCCGCACGACCCGCCCCCTTAATAAGGAGGCGGGTCGCCGGCCAGAGCGACGGTCGCAGGACAGGTGAGTCCATGTGAAGCTGCCGTAGCGATAATGTTCGCTACGGCAGCTATCACAAAGATATCGCAGTTGCGACGGGGGCGGGCACTATCGCGCTCGGCATCGCAGCATCGGCCTGCGATGTCGCAGTGTGCAAAGTGCCCCTAATGGCTGCATAAGTCACCTGTTAGCAGCTTCTAATGTAAACTGGAATGACTAATGATTGCTATGCATGGAATTAATGGTAGAAGGAAGAAAGGAGTTATATTTAATTTTTTTGTTGTGATTTGCAGCTGTTCTTCAATTTTTGTAGAACTTGGAAACTCCCTTTAAGTTTTTCTGTATTGAATATTTTACCTGACATAAACTTGATTTGCTACTTCAACTATAAAACACAATAACTAATTGTATCTTATGTTTTTGTTACAGTCCCAGCGCCGTGTTACATTCCATTTACCTGATGGCTCTCAAGAAAGCTGCAGTGACAGTGGCCTTGGAGACCACGACCCTGTAGGAAGCGGAACTTTGATCTCACAGCCACTTCCTCTGGTTCAGGCACAGGATGAATTCTATGACCAAGCATCTCCTGACAAGAGAACTGAAGCTGATGGAAACTCTGACCCAAACTCGGGTAAGTCACTCATTTTTTTTACTTAGGTTTACTTAGTTGGCTTACACTCTTTGAGATACACAAATATATATATGGATGCAAATTGCTGAATGTATATAGGTATTGACTATTGACATAAGAACTATCAAATTTACTATTTTCATTGTTTTACTATTGGTTGTTTGGTTATTTGGTCTTTTCTATGTTCTATAATCAGTCTATTAGTTAATAGTATATTAATGTAAGAGGTATATTACTAGTTCATACCTGCAAATTTTGGACAAATTACTTTGATATACTGTAATGAATTTTTTTAAATCTACTTGAAGACTAATAATACAAATACAATATTCCACAATGTAAGGTCTGGTAATGTTACGTTATACTATATTAAAAGCAGACCATATTGTACAATATGAATATATTAGTTTTCCCATTCTTTTATAATACTTAAAGCTTTATCTAGTAAAAAAACAAATGTGAAGACAAAGCATATCCACACCAAAATACAAAGTGGAGGACCTTAAATTATTTTACGTAACCAGTTTGATAAGTAAATCAATCTTTTATTCAGTGATTTTCCAAAGGATCAGCCAATAAAATACAAGAGATTAATGGTTTATCGGGATTTCATTTTAATTCATCTTTCTGGAAGCGAGTCACTAAACATGATAAATTGAATGACGCCACGTATTCTGTTCATTGGCAGATTGCTCCTAGTCACTTAAACATAGTATATTTTGTAACGATATATACAATATATAGTATCAAATCAAAATACACTATATCCATTTCACCTTGGAAACTGATTGATAGCAACTGAGGTTTTTCTTTAGGTCAAATTGACTTGAGATCAATTAAAGTATTTACTGTCATGAGATTAATTAAAACATAGACTGAAGAGACTGAAATTAGAACATGCAGAAATAATGCTCGTAGATCCTCAAATGAATTATTTACCACTTACTCGTATGGTATACAATTAAATATTATATAGTAAATATTAGATTAATGGTGATTAATTCACTAGAATCCCAATGATCACTTAAAAGGAATCTGTCAGCTGACTTAACTGAAAGCCATATGATTTAGGAAAAGAGATTCTAAATTCAGCAATGAAACACTTTAGATTACTTGGTGCAGCGGTTCTGACAATCACAGTTTTAGGCTTGAAACACACATCCGTGAAACACGTGCATGTTTGGTCCGTTTCCGTGTATACTGGAGACACGGCCAAACGTGCACCAATGTTACTATATCTCAGCGGTTACAATTGCGTTTTTGGTTATGTCCGTTAGTTTGTCTCCGTGATGCGTTTTGTGGGCCGTGTCTCACGCCAGCATGTCCGTTTTCTGCACGCAACATGCAGCACGGACCCAATGAAAGTCAATGGGTCTGTGCGCACGTCCGAGTGACACGGACGCATCTCTGTTTGCTCCCTGTACGTTTTGTGCTTTTTTCATGTGATGTCGGTCTTTTTTCTTTTTCTGTTTTGTTCTCTCCCTCAGCCCGTCGGTCGGTCTCTATGTCTGTCGGTCGGTCTCTCTGTCTTATCTGTCCCTCTAGCTGTCTGTCGGTCAGTTCCCCCCCCTCTCTCATACTTACCGCTCCACGATCCCCGGCGCGGCGCTGCACTGCTGTTATAAAAACTTTGGCGGCTTTTACTATTTTGAAAAAGCCGGCCGCCCATTAATCAATCTCGTATTCCCTGCTTTACCCGCCCACCGGCGCCTGTGATTGGTTGCAGTCACACACACCCACCACTCTGAGTGACAGCTGTCTCACTGCACCCAATCACAGCAGCCGGTGGGCGTGTCTATACTGTGCAGTGAAAAAAATAAATAAATAATTAAAAAAAACCGGCGTGCGGTCCCCCCCATTTTAATACCAGCCAGATAAAGCCATACGGCTGAAGGCTGGTATTCTCAGGATGGGGAGCTCCACGTTATGGGGAGCCCCCCACCCTAACAATATCAGTCAGCAGCCGCCCAGAATTGCCGCATACATTATATGCGACAGTTCTGGGGCTGTACCCGGCTCTTCCCGATTTACCCTGGTGCGTTGGCAAATCGGGGTAATAAGGAGTTATTGGCAGCCCATAGCTGCCAATAAGTCCTAGATTAATCATGTCAGGCGTCTATGAGACACCTTCCATGATTAATCTGTAAATTACAGTAAATAAACACACACACACGAAAAAAATCCTTTATTAGAAATAAAAAACACAAACAAATTCCCTCATTACCAATTTATTAACCCCGACAAACCCTCCATGTCCGGCGTAATCCACGGACCTCCAGCGTCGCTTCCAGCTCTGCTGCATGGAGGTGACAGGAGCAGCAGAAGACACCGCCGCTCCGGTCACCTCCACGCAGCTAATGAGATGAGTAGCGCGATCAGCTGCTGTCACTGAGGTTACCCGCGGCCACCGCTGGATCCAGCGGTGGCCGCGAGTTACCTGACTGACAGCAGCTGATCGCGCTACTCATCTCATTAGCTGCGTGGAGGTGACCGGAGTGGCGGTGTCTTCTGCTGCTCCTGTCACCTCCATGCAGCAGAGCTGGAAGCGACGCTGGAGGTCCGTGGATTACGCCGGACATGGAGGGTTTGTCGGGGTTAATAAATTGGTAATGAGGGAATTTGTTTGTGTTTTTTATTTCTAATAAAGGATTTTTTTCGGGTGTGTGTGTTTTTTTACTGTCACTTACAGATTAATCATGGAAGGTGTCTCATAGACGCCTGACATGATTAATCTAGGACTTTTTGGCAGCTATGGGCGGCCAATAACTCCTTATTACCCCGATTTGCCAACGCACCAGGGTAAATCGGGAAGAGCCGGGTACAGTCCCAGAACTGTCGCATATAATGTATGCGGCAATTCTGGGCGGCTGCTGACTGATATTGTTAGGGTGGGGGGCTCCCCATAACGTGGAGCTCCCCATCCTGAGAATACCAGCCTTCAGCCGTATGGCTTTATCTGGCTGGTATTAAAATGGGGGGGGACCGCACGCCGTTTTTTTTAATTATTTATTTATTTTTTTCACTGCACAGTATAGACACGCCCACCGGCTGCTGTGATTGGGTGCAGTGAGACAGCTGTCACTCAGCGTGGTGGGCGTGTGTGACTGCAACCAATCACAGGCACTGGAGGGCGGGTAAAGCATGGAATACGAGATTGTTTAATGAGCGGCCGGCTTTTTCAAATTAGAAAAAGCCGCCGTAGCAGTGTGAACGCCGTGCAGCGCCGGTGATCGGGGAACGGTGAGTATGAGAGAGGGGGGGACACTTCAGTCACTCGGGGGATTAGCGGTCACCGGTGAATCCTTCACAGGTGACCGCTAATCAGTACACGGCACACAGACAGAGCCGCAGCATGACTATGAAGTCGGGTGAAGTTCACCCGAGTTCATTCTCATCCCGCTACTCTGTCTTCCGACATGTAGTAACGACATTTTGCATCACACACGTACATTTCACACGGACAACACATACACGTCAGTTATTTCACTCACGCACACACGGACATTCCACACACACATACGGCTAGCATACGGGATACACACGCAGGCCACACATACCATAAAAACGGACCTAAAAAACGGAAAACGGACCCGAAAAACGGCCCGTTTTACACGGACGTGGTTTTCACGGATGTGTAGCGGAGCCCTTAGGTTTAGCACCTAATAGAGCTGTTAAAGCTGCCTTTGCCCCCCCCAAGGCTCTGTATGTACATTTCTGCAGACAGTGAGGTACTCATCTCATCAGGCAGAGTGCCAGACTAGATCAACTCTAATTTACCCACTCCAGCGATGATAAACTTCAGAAGCTAAGGGTACCTTCACACTTTAGCGATGCAGCAGCGATCCGACCAGCGATCTGACCTGGTCAGGATCGCTGCTGCATCGCTACATGGTCGCTGGTGAGCTGTCAAACAGGCAGATCTCACCAGCGACCAGTGACCAGCCCCCAGCCAGCAGCGACGTGCAAGCGACGCTGCGCTTGCACGGAGCCGGCGTCTGGAAGCTTCGGACACTGGTAACTAAGGTAAACATCGGGTATGGTTACCCGATGTTTACATTAGTTACCAGCGCACACTGCTTAGCTTAGCGCTGGCTCCTTGCTCTCCTCGCTACAGTACACATCGGGTTAATTAACCCGATGTGTAATGCAGCTACATGTGCAGAGAGCAGGGAGCCGCGCACACTGCTTAGCGCTGGCTCCTTGCTCTCCTAGCTACAGTACACATCAGGTTAATTAACCCGATGTGTACAGCAGCTACATGTGCAGAGAGCCGGAGCCGGCAGCACAGGCAGCGTGAGAGCTGCGGAGGCTGGTAACTAAGGTAAATATCGGGTAACCACCTTGGTTACCCAATGTTTATCTTGGTTACAGCTTACCGCAGCTGCCAGATGCCGGCTCCTGCTCCCTGCACCCCTAAAACAAACATTCCAGATAAACAACTGCACTAGTGTGATAAGAGATGCATTTCGGAAATTTCTGTGTTAACACTTAAAGCATGCTGTATTCAGCTCACATAGCAAATAGCTTATAATAGATTTCCTTTTATGTTTTATTATAATCGAGTGAGATAAGGAGGTAAAAAGTAGCACAATATAGGATGCTCCACTTAGTTGTAGTCCAGAAGCACAAATACATGTTAAAGTTGGCCAGAATGGGAGAACCATTAAATGTGTATGGTGGTCTCCAGCCAGGTATCAAATATAGAGCGCAAGACAAATCATTGACTCTATTGCCATTAGCTACATGTTGTGATTTTATTATTTTGTTATAGCCAATCTTTAACAAGCGAGTTTTGTTCTTCACATTTTGAACTTAAAAACATCAAGATTAAGATGGATTGTCACATGCTGTGATCTGCACTTTTCTTCTCTAAATGAATAGTAGCTTGGTGTATTATTCCCCCCCTCAGTTCTGTCTATTGGTTATACCCATGTATTTGATGAGTAGATGATTCAATGTTTCAAAGCTCTAGGGTGTTTATTAGTCTGATGGATTGATGATTTTCAATATGATATTTGGAGACATATGTGGGAGATATTCTTCAACTAACAGAAAAGCCATCACAAAATGTTCTATTATTTCTTTAGACTGGATTTTCCAGTGGCTGTCCAACCTAAACGCTAAGTGCTTGTAAATACATTATTGTTTGGAAAAAAAAATATTGCAGAAAGCATTTTATTTGCATATTTAAATCATAAAGAGTATGATAAAAAAGGTTATTCTTTTTTGTGTATTCAATGTATCTGACTAACGTATTTTGTAAAGCTAATCAGTTCACATAGAATGCTAAGCAAGTTTCAGGTTGGTTTCTTGTTATTCTCTTCTCAGAAATGTCTTATAACAGATTTTGACCTTGTGCAAAGCATTAGTAGAAACAGGTGAAGGACAGTGTCACTTGTATAATCTTTTTAATAGACTAATACAGTAATGCTTAGAACATAATATGCTTTTATACTGTAAAAGTCAATGATTTCTTACAGATTCTTTTAAACATTGCACTTGCTTTTCAATAATGTATTAAATGTTATAAAATTTGTGCTATTTGTTTAGCTTTTGTATAAATATATATATATATATATATATATATATATATATATACACACACATAAGGATACATATATGTACAGTATACAGTATGTATAGCTATGTGTATACAGTCAAGGCTGAAAGTGTTTGCACCCTTGAAACAAAACAAAATAAAACATTGAAAAAAAGACGAATTGTACATAATTTAACACAAAATTCCAAAAATGGGCAGAATAACATTGTACGCACCCTCAACTTACTATTTGGTTGCACATCCTTTGGAATAAATAACTGAAATTGCTTCCTATAACAATTAACAGGCTTCTCACACCTCTTAACTAAAATTTTGAACCTCTCTTCTTCTGCATACTGCTCCAGGTCTCTCAGATTTAAAGGGTGCCTTCTCCTAGCAGAAATTTCAAGATCTTCCCAACAGGTGTTCAATGAGATTTAGATCAGGACACATTGCTGGCCACTTCAGAACTCGAGCACTTTGATTCCATCCACTTCTGGGTGCTTCTTAAAGTATTTTGTGTCACTGTCCTTCTGGAAGACTCATGACTAGGGCTGAGTGGATCCGAACTGTAAAAAGTCCAGATCCGCGTGGTTTCAAAGATTCCCGGGTGCCAGATCCGGATCCGGAATTCCTGGTGCACGCTCCGGATCCGGCACTGGGGAACATAATTGAAAAATAAAGAAAAACAGGAATAAAACAGCATTTCATACATACCGAGACTCGGTGTCATGGCGGCATACTGCTTCGGGTTGTGCATTCACTTCCTGTACTGTGCATCGTATACACACAGCTTTCCGTGTTTTCCCCGCCCTCCAGCCATCCTATCATCTGTGATTGGTTGCAGGCACACGCGCCCACAGCCTGTGACAGTATCTGTTTGCCGAGCAGTCATCATGGCTGTCATTGTCTGCACATTTTGAGGCCATTTTGAGACAGAATCCTAAAAACTGTTCTAGTGGACACAGGGACTAGAGGTGACCAGACCTGTTGGAGCTCTGCTGCAGTGGAAGAGGGGCTGTCTTTGGATTTTCTAACCAATAAATGTTCCTCCTGAGCAGTTGTCTTGCGGGTTCTGCCAGACCTGGGCTTGTCAAAAATATCTCCAGCCTCTTGAAATCTTTTTTTAATTCTTTGTACTTGACGCTGAGACACATTAATGGTGCCATCCACCAGTGGATCTGGCCTTCAGCCTCTTGATAATCAAGGCTTTGGTCACAGGGTGGATTTTTGGCATGTTGTCAGAGGTCAAGTTGCAGTTCAACTGAAGGTCTGAGGTGCTGGATATCTTTTTATACATACCCACTAATTAAAGGATCATTTAGTAAGCACAGGTGAGGATGTAAACTAGGATTGGGTGCATTATATGACAAGGTGACAAAACTTTTGTCTTGTCAAAATCTGACCTTTCTGTCTTCATTAAATGATCAATATTTCAGCTTTGCAGCAACTTTATTTTCATAACCTAAACCAAATTTGGGAGGGTTTCAGCTTTTAAAAAGGTAATTTATGAAACCAATGGATGAATTTAAAGTCAGGTTATAAGCTTTAATTTACATAACATGGATAAGTGACAGAACTTTTGTCTGGGACTGTATGGCCGCTGGCTATGTAGCAGAGCTGAAGCGGCGTGGGACCTCGTGTGAATTACACCGAAGCTGCAGGGTGTTGAGGATTAGTAAAGAGGTGAAAGAGGGTGTGTGTTTTGTACTTTATTCCAAATAAAGGATTTGTCTCTGTCTGTGTTTATTTACTGTCATGTACAGGTTAGTGTGATGCAGTTATCTCATAGACGCCTGTGCTATCACTAACCTAGGGCTTAGTAGCAGCTGTGCGCTGCTATTAACCCCTTATTACCCCAATTTGCACCACTCCAGGTCAATCGAGAAGAGCCGGTATTGCACCAGGATTGTCACATCTAATAGATGTGGCAATATTGGGCGGCTGAGGGCTGAGACTCCCAGCCCCCCGCCGGCAAAATCATGGCTGAGGATAAAAATTAGGGGGGAACAGCATGTTGTTTTTTTTAATTATTTATTTAAATAGTATAAAAAAAAGAAAGCCGCTTCACCGACACAGCCGCGCACACTTCTGACAAGAGCATGCATGTGTTTCTAGGTACATGCACGCTCATGCTCAGAACGCGGCAGGTCATGCCGGCCATGCCAGCTGATGTCATGTCATACCTATACGAGTCTGACAGAGCATCACCAGCACAGCTGCACACACTCCTGACAGGAGCATGCATGTGTTTCTGTGTACATGCATACTCATTTTCAGAAAGCGCAGGCTGTTCTGGCAATGCCGGTTGATGCTATGTCAGACTTGTGCAAGTCTGGCAGCGCATCACCGGCACAGCCGCACACTTCTGACAGGAGCATGCATGTGTTTCTGTGTATATGCACACTCATGCTCAGAGCACTGCAGGTAATGCCGGCCATGCCGGCTGATGTCATGTCAGACTTGTACAAGTCTGACAGCGCATCACCGACACAGCAGCACACTTCTGACAGGAACGTGCATGTGTTTCTGAAACATATGCACGATAACCATATTGACCCGCAGACACTTGCACTGCTTTCCCTGCCCACCTGCCGTCTTGCTGCCTTTGATTGGTTGCAGTCAGCTGACATGCTGCCACTCAGGGTGGGTGCGTGTCTAGCTGCAACCAATTAAACGCACTGTTGGGTGGGCAAAACAATGAAAATTTAATTGTTGACTCCGGAAGGGAAAAGCGTGACCCGGAAGAAGTTTGCTGCCATGACATAGCCTCGGGTGAGTAAACCGCGTGCACTCCTACCGCCATATCCCTTACAGAAACATTTTTAATCTCCGGAATCTGGTCCCCATAGACTTATATGGGCACCAGAATCCAGAGCGGATCCAGATTTTTTGTTCAATCCAGCAAGGATCTGCCGGTTTCGGATTTTGGTGGATTCGATCAACACTACCCATGACCTAATGCAGAAACCCAGCTACTGACACTTGGCACTGCAATGTGACCCAATTTTTTTTCAATCTTTAAGGGCGCTTTACATGCTGCAACATTGCTATCGATATATTGTCGTGGTCATGGTGTTTGTGACGCACATGCGGCGTTGATAGCGACATCGCAGCATGTGACGCCTAGGAGTGACGATCAACGATCGCAAAAAACATCAAAAATCGTTGATCGTTGACACGTCATTTCTTTTCATAACATCGTTGGTGGTGCATGCCGCTAGTTGTTCGTCATTCCTGCGGCACCACACATCGCTGTGTGTGACACCGCAGGAACGACGAACATCATCCTACCTGCGTCCCCTGGAAAGGAGGAAGGAAGGAGGTGGGCGGCATGTTCCGGCCGCTCATATCCTCCCCTCCTCTTCTATTGGGCGGCTGTTTTGTGACACCGCTGTGACATCGCTGTGATGCCGAACACACCTTCCCCTTGAAGGAGGGATTGTTCGGCAGCAACAGAGACGTCGCTGAACAGGTATGTGCGTGTGACGCTGCCGTAGCGATATTGTTCGCTACGGCTGCGATCACCACATATCGCACGCACGACGGGGGAGGGTGCTATCGCTCGCGACATTGCTAGCAATCGCTATCAATGTCGCAGCGTGAAAGCACCCTTTAGATTTCATGATCCTTCGCACACAGTCAAGGCACAAAGAACCAAAGGATGCAAAATGAACCCAAAATATCCTTAAACCCTCACCATATTTGACATATTTTTCCACAAAATGCTTTCCCATGAGAATTTTGCTTAGATAGATTTTGGAAAACTACAGTCTAGGTTTATAATGTCTCTGTGTCAGCAGTGGGGTCCTCCTGGGTCTCCTGCCATAGAGTTTAATTTCATTCCCATTTTGACAGATACTTTGTGCTGACACTGATGAATTCTGAGCTGCAAGCCAGCTTGAATTTCTTTGGAACTTGATTGGGGCTGCTTATTCACCTTTGAATCCATGCTGCGTTGCAACCTTTAATCAATGTTTCACAGCCAGCCACATCTAGGGAGATTAGCTACAGTGACATGGGTTGTAAACCTATTGATTAACCTGGGCACCATGAACAAATGAATATCAAGACATCTAGAGATGGACTTGTAACCTTAAGATTTTTGATATTTTTCAACAATTTTGTTTCCTAAGTCCTCAGAAAATTCTACATGTTTAGTGTGCACACAGACACACAACGCAAAAAAACTGAATCCGATTATGCTGTTTTTATCTGGTTTTAGGTGTGATTTTCATACTGCTCCAAACAAAGTTGTGTCCCCAAAATTTTGCAGTTTTGTGTGAAATTATGTAAAATTTGCCTTTTTTTTCCTTAGTTTTTTGGTGGCTGCAAAACACACAAAGAAAATAAACAGGTGTATGACAAAACAAATGTAATTGCAATATTTTTCTAAGAAATACATTTCATTTTCTGTAGTAATTTCAAGAGTGCCAACACTTACGGTCATGACTGTATATATGGTAGATCACAAAAGTGAGTAAAACCCTCACATTTTTGTAAATGTTTCATTATACTGTATTTTTCATGGGACGAAGATATGACGTTTTGATACAATGTAAAATAGTCAGTGTAGAATTTGTATAACAGCATAAATCTGGTGTAACCTCTAAATAACTCAACACAGACATTAATGTCTAAACCACTGGCAATAAAAGAAAATACACCCATAAGTGAAAATTAGCAAATTGTGCCCAATTTGCCATTTTCCCTCCCTGGTGTCATGTGACTCATTAGAGTTTAAAGGTCTCAGGTGGGAATGGGGAGAAGGTTTGTTAAATGTTGGTGTTATTGTTCAGTCACTCTCTCATGCTGGCCTCGGGAAGTTCACCATGTCACCTCATGGCAAAGAATTCTCTGAAGATCTAAAAAAAAAGATTTGTTGCTCTATATAAATATGGCCTAGGTTTTAAGGAGATTTCCAACACCCTGAAACTGAGCTGCAGCACAGTGGCCAGGTCCAGACTGTGATTTAACAAGACAGGTTCAACTCAGAAAAGGCCTTACCATGGTAAAAAAAAGAAAGTTAGTACACATACTAAGCGTCATATGCAAAAGTTGTCTTTTCAAAACAGATGTATGAGTGCTGCCATCATTGATGCACAAGTTAAACGGGTGAGTCAGCCTGTCAGTGCTCAGACCATATGATGCAGACCACATTAAATTGCTGTGCAATGTTATTGTCCCAGAACTAAGCCTCTTCTAAAGATGATGCACAAGAAAGCCCACAAACAGTTTACTGAAGAAAAGTATCCTAAGGACATGGATTACTGGAACCATTTTCTGTGAATTGATGAGACTAAGATAAACTTATTTGGTTCAAATAGTGTTTGCGTGTAGCGACAACAAGGTGAGCAGTGAGAAGATAAGTGTGCCTTGCTTACAGTCATGCATGGTGATGGGAGTGTCATGGTTTGAACCCACACCTCACATTTTTGTAATTATTTTATTATATATTTTCATGGCCCAACTGAAGATATGACACTTTGATTCAATTTAAAGTAGTCAGCGCACAGCTTCTATAATAGTGTAAATTTGGTGTGCCCTCTAAGTAACTGAACAGACAGTCATTAATGTCTAAACCACTGGCTAAAAAAGTGAGTAAACACTTAAAGAAAAATGGCCAAACTGTGCCATAAGTGTCAATATTTGTATGACCAACATTTTTTTTTTTTAAAGCATTTGCCTTACTCTCTTGGGCATGGACTTCACTAGAAACTCACCGGAGCCACTGGAATCCTCTTTCACTCCCCCATGACAACATCACAAAGCTGCTGAATGTTAGAGACATAGCACTGTGCCACCTTCAATTTGCAGATGCTCTGCATATGCTCAATAGGGTTTAGCTCTTGAGACATGTTTGGCCAGTCCAGCATCTTTACCCTCAGTTTCTTTAGCAATGCAGTGGTTATCTTGAAGGTGTGTTTGGGATTGTTACTATGTTTCAATATTGTCTATCGAAGGGATCAAGCCTTGCTTCAGTATGTCTCAGTACATGTTGGCACTCAAGGTTCCCTCAATGAACTGTAACTCCTCACAGCCAGCAGATATCATGCAGTCTCAAACCATGACATTCCCACCACTATGCTTGACTGTAGGCAAAACACACTAATATTTGTACTCCCCACCTGGTTTCTGCCACACACGCTTGACAAATAAGTTTATCTCGGGCTCATCAGACCACTGGACATGGTTCCAGTAATCCATGTTCATAGTTTGCTTCGCTGAAAGCAATGTTTACATAATATCCCAAAAAAATAAATTTGTAGGTGTAATGTGAAAAAATGTACTTTTTCAAGGCACTGTATCTTTCATGTGCCATTTAACTTGGTGGTGTCTTTTTTATTTGTTTCGGAGAAGACATATTTTTATTATGGTATTATTCAGCCTGTAACACAATTGTATTTACTGCTCTTTTGTTATTAGTTTGAGTTTAGAATGCATGTGGTGGTTGTGTTGGACCTTGTTAAGCATCTTGGACTCTTGACTAAAGCGGGCTTTACACGCTGCAACATCGCTAATGCGGAGTCGTTGGGGTCACGGAATTTGTGACGTACATCCGGCCGCATTAGCGATGCCGTTGCGTGTGACACCGATAAGCGATTTTGCATCGTTGCAAAAACGTGCAAAATCGCTAATCGGCGACACGGGGGTCCATTCTTAAAAATCGTTACTGCAGCAGTAACAAAGTTGTTCCTCGTTCCTGCGGCAGCACACATCGCTGCGTGTGACGCCGCAGGAACGAGGAAGCTCCCCTTACCTGCCTCCCGGCCGCTATGAGGAAGGAAGGAGGTGGGCGGAATGTTACGTCCCGCTCAGCTCCGCCCCTCTGCTGCTATTGGGCGGCGGTTCAGTGACGCTTCAGTGATGTCGCTGTGACGCTGCACGGACCGCCCCCTTAGAAAGGAGGCGGTTCGCCCATCACAGCGACGTCGCCAGACAGGTAAGTATATGTGACAGCTGTTGTGCGACACGGGCAGCGATTTGCCCGTGTCGCGCAACAGATGGAGGCGGGTACCCACACTAGCGATATCGGTACCGATATCGCAGTGTGTAAAGTAGCCTTTATTCACTCCATTGTTTGATGTCTATAATTAGATTTTTACCAATGCTAGCAGCCAGCCCCCTTTTATTTAATGTACCTAAATTTATGTCCTGAACATCAAATATCAGTTACACAAGCAGTAATATATGTCAATTTTTTGGAGCAAGAAAGAAAATACAGGACCTGTTAACTTTTAGTAATTAATCAATGTACAGGTGCATAAATCCACCATGTGGCTAATATACAGATACTGTATATACATACTGCAATCATTGAATACATGAACTTCTATAGTGCTTCAGAAATGCAATATGTAAGGTACTTGAAGTTTTGTTTGATCAAAGAGATCACAAAGCCATCCAACCACATCAAGGTGTACCATAAATTTGGATGGACCCTAAACAGTATTGTCCTACATCTTCATGTGGGTAGTGACAAGTGAATAAATATAGTGCCTTAAGTATTAAATTAATGTACAGGTGCACAAATGTGGCCAATATACAGACAAAAGCTGGAGTCCCAATTGAATATTGCAGCGGATGCAAAAACATCAGATGCAATAAGTTAATGACCCCAGGCTCAAACTCTACGAGCGTGAGCAGAGTGTCATGCAACTGTGGTCCAATCTTGTGGTGCGAAGAAGATGGACAGAGCCATCCATCCATCTTCTCCATTGCTGGTCCATGCATACATCGCACTGCATTCAGGTGTCATCCGAGTGCAGTCATATGTTAGATAGATAGATAGACAGACAGACAGAGAGATAGATAGATAGATAGATAGATAGATAGATTGATTGATTGATAGATAGATAGATTCCCAAGTTAATCAGTGTCATTACACTCAGGAGCTGAAGATACATCCAAAGATATTTTATGCTATAGACATTCTAAGAACACATGCTGTGAAAAGCACATGCTAAGTAATAGATTTTTTTATAATAATTATCCACTTTTTTTTCTAAAATAATTTAGCATAGTTTTAGCTGGAGCAAAAAGTATTATTGAGGAAACTCTTAAAATCCAGACAAATGTATACAGCTTTACTGACTTGAAATAATTACCCAGTGTACAATTTTAATTGAGGTATATCTATATTTCATATTATTGTGTCCATTAGCCTACTTTACAGATAGCATTCACTTATGTAATGTGCTTTTAAAATGTCACATATTATGTATTATTTAAATGAAGAGAAAAATACTTTTGGTTTTAAATCAAGTAAAGATCATTTCATATTTCAACTTCATGATATTTGACTAGTCATATTTAGAGAATGTTTTATCAGTTCCAGCTCAGTTAACAAGGAGTGCATGTCTATCCTGAAATTAAATATTTTCCTTTATTTTTTTGAGTCTGACATTTTGCAGGTTTTGGGAAAAAAATCAAATACAGGGAAAACTGTTCATTTAAATTATAGTAAAAATATGTATAGAAGAGCTACGTTACAATACTTTAATGGTTGATATTATTTTCGGTAACATATTTTAAAAATTTGAAAAGATCTGTCCTAATGAAAAAGCAGCAAAAAAAAGATTTATTTACTATGGAGATCATAAGAGTCATGCATGCAACAAAGTGAATGAAGCTTGTACAGAGAGATTTGTCAGCGTCATTCCTTAATTTCTATTGTTTAGTAGCCTTATATTGTTATATGGAGCCACTATGCAGTAGGTAACAAGAAGAATATATAGTTTAAACCTAACTATTAATATGAAATAATATATGTCGAACCTGTGCCTAATAGACAAAGAACATACCAACACTTGGTGAGCAAACAAACACCACTTTATATTGATAAGTGCATAATAAAACTTGTGCACAACAAAAAATGATTCAATCTCACACTTGAAAGTATATGAAGACCATACAAATGGTTCAAAATGGGAAGATGAGAACGTTGGTATTAAGAAAATCATTATTGTGCCCCTAGTGACTGAATTTAGGAATGTAGCTACCTAACAGACTTGAAGGGCTAGTGCAAATATCGAGGATGTAAAGCAAGCGCACATATGGAAATTGGAAAAACCTTCTTTAGTTGCAATATACAAGAATGATTTACCATCAGGGAATTCTGTTTTGGAAATCAAAAGGGGTTATTTACATGATCAATTGTAAGTGTGTCAAACAGTACATTAGCAAGACCTCACAGGAACTTAGAATATCCACAATAACCAGGACCCATCCATCATGCAACATATTTACCTTGAACATGGTGGCAATTTGATGGCCATCAAATCTATGGCTATTGATCTTGTTAAACCATCAGACAGGGGGACATTTTGATCCATTTCTGCTACAGAGAGATACCAAATCTATTTTCATCTCTGGACATCCACTTATCAAGACCTAATCGAACAACTTAATTTCAGTTTTCTCTAATCTGCATTTATCTTCTTGATATTTTGTTAGGCTGGGTTCATGCATAGCGACAGCGATAACGACGTCGCTGTTACGTCACAATTTTCTGTGACGTAACAGCGACCTAGTAAGTCGCTGTTATGATCGCTGCTTAGCTTTCAAACACAGCGACGCAGCAGCGATCATAACGTCGCTACATGTGCAGAGAGCAGGGAGCCGCGCACACTGCTTAGCGCTGGCTCCCTGCTCTCCTAGCTACAGTACACATTGGGTTACTTACCCGATGTGTACTGCAGCTACATGTACAGAGAGCAGGGAGCCGCGCACACTGCTTAGCGCTGGCTCCCTGCTCTCCTAGCTACAGTACACATCGGGTTAATTAACCCGATGTGAACTGCAGCTACATGTGCAGAGAGCAGTGCACACTGCTTAGCGCTGGCTCTCTGCTCTCCTAGCTACAGTACACATCAGGTTAATCAACCCGATGTGTACTGCAGCTACATGTGCAGAGAGCAGGAGCCGGCACTGGCAGCGTGAGA
The DNA here is from genome assembly GCF_048569485.1 of Anomaloglossus baeobatrachus. Classification (NCBI taxonomy): domain Eukaryota; kingdom Metazoa; phylum Chordata; class Amphibia; order Anura; family Aromobatidae; genus Anomaloglossus; species Anomaloglossus baeobatrachus. The sequence goes on from NC_134354.1 coordinate 601,330,307, forward strand.
GCGGCGGAGGCTGGCAACAAAGGTAAATATCGGGTAACCACCTTGGTTACCCAATGTTTACCCTGGTTACAGCTTACCACAGCTGCCAGATGCCGGCTCCTGCTCTCTGCTCGCTTCATTTCGTCGCTCTCTCGCTGTCACACACAGCGATCTGTGCGTCACAGCGGGAGAGCAACAATAAAAAAATGAACCAGGGCTGTGTGTAACGAGCAGCGATCTCACAGCAGGGGCCAGATCGCTGCTCAGTGTCACACACAGCGAGATCGCTAATGAGGTCACTGTTGCGTCACCAAAACCGTGACATAGCAGCAATTTCGGTAGCGATCTCGCTATGTGTGAAGCACCCCTTACTCCCTTTTACTATCCTATAATTGTCCTTATCTTTCTAGCAATTAAGCCAACTCCATTTGGATGGGGTTTATTCATATTATTTTTACACTCTATTTTATCTAGACCCTCAAATTAGCCTGACTAATCTTATGACATCTAAAATTTTTCCTGCTGATCAAACCAAGTTTTTGTTTCCCCAAGCACACCTGTTTGGATGGAACTTTGACTAATGTTGTTTTGACTAAATTTACCATTGGAACACCTGCCCCCTTCTCTGTTTTACTTTTGTTATGCTCCCAACTTCAGGCTCTATTAGTGATGTATAATAGCACATTGGGAGAGGAATACCATTTGAAGAAACAATTAGCCTACCAGATCTTCTGGTATACAACACGTCATAGTGACACGGTCCAATGTCAGATGGAAATGTATACAATGACACAATTAAACAAGGTCCAATGAGAGAGCCTTATATTTATTATTTCTATGTGTCTCCATTGAAAACAGTAGTCAGGTGATGCAGTCAAATGAAAACACACTCCTCTCATGAATCACTCTGATGCGTTGCTATTGAATAATATTCATATCTCAGTTGATTGCCTGGTTATTCCCGAAAATGATGTCAGATGCCATGTTTGAGTGACATTATATGGAGATAAGGTATGCACACCAGTGACTATGGAAGGGGAATACATGTAATAGCAGAAACTGCTGTGTGAATACGGACATGAAAAATCCAATAGCTATATGTAAGAATGAAAATGTGAAAATGGAACCTGCATTACTGCCATGAACATATGACTAAAGAGAAATTTAGCTACTGAATTGATCAATGCAATAGAGCCACAACACTACGCCAAAGTATTTCTCTACGTTGGGGTCCCTAGCTTGTGTGTGTCCTCTCATGCAGTTAAAAAACTTACCGTGTATGGGAAGCTGAGACCCAGGATATATATACGTATCATGTGGATTGGCAATAGGTGTGAGTGGGGAGGGTTCACAAACGAAAAACTACTAACAAATAAGGAATAACGTTTGGGACACCATTCTATGTCTGAACTGGGTGCAAAAACCTAAAAAAAAATCACTATATGGAGATAAGGTATGCACACCAGTGACTATGGAAGGGGAATACATGTAATAGCAGAAATATTATATAGTTACCTAGTTATATAGGTTGAAAAAAAACTTAGGTCCAACTAGTTCAACTTTTCTCCACCAATAATACATTTCTGTTACAAAATCATCCATAACTTATAATGTTATGTGTACTGAGGAAATCATCAAGCCCTTTTATTAAAAGCTGTTATAGTGTCTGTCATTACTATCGCTTGAGGTATGGCATTCCATAGTCAGACTCTCTGACTGTAAAGAACTCTTTTCTTTTTAGCTGCTGGAATTGCCGTTCTTACACTTGCAGTGAGTGCTTCCTGGTCCTTAGTAATGTGTATGGCAGGAATAAGTCATGTGCCAGTCCTTTGTATTGACCACACATGTATTTATACATATAAATGAAATCTCCTCTGAGATGGCTTTTTGTGAGCTAAACAAGCCCAACTTTTACAACCTCTCATTATATGAGAGGCTTCTCATACCTTGAAATAATTTAATAATTTAGCTGGGTCCCCTATTCTGAATGTGGCCTTACCAGTAATTTATAGAGCAGTTGCAATACATTGGGATCACTGGCTCTATTCTCTCTTTTATATACACCATAAGATTTTGTTTAGTTTTGCAGCTGCTTCTTGACATTGGGTAATGCGGCTCAGCATACTTGTAACCAGAATAAACAAGCCCTTCTCTTGTTCTGTAGTCCTGAGTTTAGTTTCTTTTCATTTACAGTATACGCAGCAATGGAATTACTATGCTTTGTACATTACTCTACATTTTTGAACATTAAATCTCATTAGCCAATTGTTTGCCTATTGAGATATCTTATTCAGATCCTTTTTTAATATTGCATTAATATATCAGTGTCAGTTTTTAATATCCTACATAGTTTGGTGTTAAAAGCAAATACTAACTCTTTCCACTCAATCCCATAAAAAGGTCATAAAAAAAGATTAAAAAGAATCGGTCCTAACACAGCTTTCTGCAGTACCCTACTGCTGATTATAGCCAATTTAGAGAATCTATCATTTATGATGACTCTTTGTTTCCTATCTTTTAGCCAATTCCTTACTCATCTGCTTATAGTTTCCTCTAGTCCTTGTTTTTGGAGTTTCTTTGAAAGGCTTTTTTGGGGTTCAATATCAAATGTCTTTGCAAAGTCTAGATAAATCACAACAGATGCTTTAGGGTAAATTCACACAGTGCGTTTTTCGCGGCGTTTTTGCGCAATTTTCGGCTTCCCCAGCAAAGTCTATGAGTTTTCATTTTTGCTGTCTGCGCACAGCGTTTTTTTTCAGCTGCGTTTTTGTGGTGCCACAAAAACGCAGCATGTGAATTATTCCCACGTTTTTCACTGCGCTTTTCATCCATTGAGTGCAATGGGATGTTGAAAGACGCAATGAGAAACGCAAATTGTTACTATAGCTGCGTTTTGGTGCGTTTTGCTGCGTTTCTAAGACCAAAAGCGCAGCTATAAACGCAGGAGGTGGGTAGTAAAGTGACATGTACAGGAAGAGGATTCCTTCTGTCAGTAAATACAGAAGCGTGAATCCTCCCGGTACCGTCACCGCTGCTTCCACCTCCCGTCCTGTGCATGTATGCTGCCGTGCGGTGCCATGTTCGGGCGGGAGGTGGAAGTGGCTGCTAAATCAAAAGTGAACAGTAGAAAAAAAAAAAAATCATACTCACCTGTCTGCAGGGTCCCGGTGCCATGTCCGCTCCCGGTACCGCCGCTCCGGGTGTGTGCAGTCTCCCCGGGGACGTATGCCTGCAGGATGCAGGACCTGGCGATGGATCACCTGATGCAGTCACCTGACGCATCAGCTGATCGTAAGTCTCGGGCTGACGCCAGTGGCCGGCCGGTTTACCTATCAGCGGATGCATCAGGAGACTTCATCCCTGATTACCGGCAGCTGCTGCAGCGATCGGACGGGATCAGACTCCAGCCCCATCGCTTCAGGAGCTGCCGGTAATCAGCACATAAGTGAGTATTTTTTTTTTTTTTGCACCGATGCATCTGCTGATTGTATAACGGCTTTTATACAATCAGCTGATGTGTGATGTGATTCAGGCACTTGATCCTGACACATCATCTGATCGCTTTGCCTTCCAGCAAACCGATCAGATGATATTGGATCCGGATTGGACGGCGCGGGACCCTGACCCAGGATTACTGCGGAGGGGGGGTTCTTTATTTCAATAAAGATGGAGTCACTAATTGTGTTGTGTTTTATTTCTAATAAAAATATTTTTCTGTGTGTTGTAGTTTTTTTATCTTTACTAGAAATTCATGGTGGCCATGTCTAATATTGGCGTGACACCATGAATTTCGGGCTTAGGGCCAGCTATGCAGCTAGCCCTAACTCCATTATTACCCAGTGAGCCATCCGGCATCAGGGCAGCTGGAAGAGTTGGATACAGCGCCAGAAGATGGCGCTTCTATGAAAGCACCATTTTCTGGGGTGGCTGCAGACTGCAATTCGCAGGCGGGGTGCCCAGAAAGCATGGGCACCCTGCACTGTGGATTCCAATCCCCAGCTGCCTAGTTGTACCCGGCTGGACACAAAAATTAGGCGAAGCTCACGTCATTTTTTTTTTTAATTATTTCATGAAATTCATGAAATAATTAAAAAAAAGGGTTTCTCTATATTTTTGGTTCCCAGCCGGGTACAAATAGGCAGCTGGGGGTTGGGGGCAGCCCGTACCTGCCTGCTGTACCTGGCTAGCAGACAAAAATATGGTGAAGCCCACGTCATTTTTTTTTGTTTGGGGGGCAAAGAAATCCTGCATACAGTCCTGGAAGGAGGATGCTGAGCCTTGTAGTTCGACAGCTGCTGTCTGCTCTCCTGCATACACTATTGGATGGAGGATGCTAAGCCTTGTAGGTCTTCTCCCCCTGACTCTCCCTCCAGCATACAGTCCTGGATAGAGCATGCTGAGCCTTGTAGTTCTGCAGCTACTGTCTGCTCTCCTGCATACACTATTGGATGGAGGATGCTGAGCCTTGTAGTTCTGCTCCCCCTGACTCTCCCTCCAGCATACAGTCCTGGATGGAGCATGCTGAGCCTTGTAGTTCTGCAGCTACTGTCTGCTTTTCTGCATACACTATTGGATGGAGTATGCTGAGCCTTGTAGTTCTGAAGCTGTCTGCTCTCCTGCATACACTAGTGGAGAATGAAGAACATATTGAAAAAGGAAATGACATCAGACCTTTTTTTTTTTGTTCACTGACAAAAAACGCATAAAGACGCAGTGAGCAAAAACGCAGCAAAATGCAGTAAAAAACGCAACAAATCGCGACAAAAACACGTGCGTTTTTTACCGCTTTTTTAACGCGGGTGCGTTTTTGTGCGTTTTTTGCCGCAAAAAACGCACACAAATGCAGCGTCAAAAAAATGCAGTGTGTGAACCTAGCCTTATCTGTATCCAGATTTGCACTTAGTTCTCATAGGAAAGCAACATGTTTGTTAGACATGACTCATCCTTCGTGAATCCATGCAGGTTGTAAGTGATTACAGTATATTATTCTCTGCAATATCTCTGCATGTCATCACTAGAGATGAGCGAACCGGTCCCGGTTCGGCTCGAGGTCGGTTCACCGAACGGAGGTCCCGTTCGAGTTCGGTTCGTCGAACGTTCGACGAACCGAACTCGAACCGCATAGGAGACAATGGCAGGCAATCACAAACACAGAAAAACACCTAGAAAACACCCTCAAAGGTGTCCAAAAGGTGACAAACAACTCACAACACAACACAAACACATGTGAAAGTGACAAGGACATATACTCATGCGAAAACAAAAGAGCTGGACAAGGAAAAAGAGGAGGACACACAGATATATGAGTATATGCAAGGAAACATCGATGCCATTACTGTGCAACTTGAGCCCTGCTCATTTTAGGCTTCCAATCTGGATAAATTGCCTGAGCTCGACACGTACGCCTTGGGGATCTTGTCGTGTCCTGCAGCCAGCGTTCTCTCGGAACCTGTCTTCAGTGCTGCTGGGGGTCTGCTGGCATATAAGCACACGTGTCTGTCCACTGACAATGTGGACATGGCTCTCAGAGGACTTTTCTTCCCCTGGGTCAGCCAGGGGATGGGAAAGGCACGCGTATTTTTGAGAGTGCTTCATGCAAAGCATATTTTTCTTTTTCAAAAGGGGGGTCAACCGATGCCAGTCAAGTGGGGTGTGTGTGGCCCAATTAGTGGCAACGAGGGAGACTGTGGTTGGAGTCCCCTCGCTGTGTTTCTAAAAGACAAAAAAGATGAACAAGTCATGGCTCTCAGAGGACGTTTCTTCCCCTGGGTCAGCCAGGGGACGGGAAAGGCACGCGTATTTTTGAGAGTGCCTCATGCAAACCATCTTTTTCTTTTTCAAAAGGGGGGTTAACCGATGCCAGTCAAGTGGGGGGGGGTGTGGCCCAATTAGTGGAAATGAGGAAGACTGGTTGGAGTCCCCTCGCTGTGTTTCTAAAAGACAAAAAAGATGAACAAGTCATGGCTCTCAGAGGACGTTTCTTCCCCTGGGTCAGCCAGGAGACGGGAAAGGCACGCGTATTTTTGAGAGTGCTTCATGTAAAGCATCTTTTTCTTTTTCAAAAGGGGGGGTCAACCGATGCCAGTCAAGTGGGGTGTGTGTGGCCCAATTAGTGGCAACGAGGGAGACTGTGGTTGGAGTCCCCTCGCTGTGTTTCTAAAAGACAAAAAAGATGAACAAGTCATGGCTCTCAGAGGACGTTTCTTCCCCTGGGTCAGCCAGGGGACGGGAAAGGCACGCGTATTTTTGAGAGTGCTTCATGCAAAGCATCTTTTTCTTTTTCAAAAGGGGGGTCAACTGATGCCAGTCAAGTGGGGTGTGTGTGGCCCAATTAGGGGCAACGAGGGAGACTGTGGTTGGAGTTCCCTCGCTGTGTTTCTAAAAGAACCAAAATGAACAAATCATGGCTCTCAGAGGACTTTTCTTCCCCTGGGTCAGCCAGGGGACGGGAAAGGCACGCGTATTTTTGAGAGTGCTTCATGCAGAGCATCTTTTTCTTTTTCAAAAGGGGGGTCAACCGATGCCAGTCAAGTGGGGTGTGTGTGGCCCAATTAGTGGCAACGAGGGAGACTGTGGTTGGAGTCCCCTCGCTGTGTTTCTAAAAGACAAAAAAGATGAACAAGTCATGGCTCTCAGAGGACGTTTCTTCCCCTGGGTCAGCCAGGGGATGGGAAAGGCACGCGTATTTTTGAGAGTGCTTCATGCAAAGCATCTTTTTCTTTTTCAAAAGGGGGGTCAACTGATGCCAGTCAAGTGGGGTGTGTGTGGCCCAATTAGTGGCAACGAGGGAGACTGTGGTTGGAGTCCCCTCGCTGTGTTTCTAAAAGAACCAAAATGAACAAATCATGGCTCTCAGAGGACTTTTCTTCCCCTGGGTCAGCCAGGGGACGGGAAAGGCACGCGTATTTTTGGGAGTGCTTCATGCAAAGCATCTTTTTCTTTTTCAAAAGGGGGGTCAACCGATGCCAGTCAAGTGGGGTGTGTGTGGCCCAATTAGTGGCAACAAGGGAGACTGTGGTTGGAGTCCCCTCGCTGTGTTTTACATGCTTTTAGAAGGGCATGACGTGGCTTGGAGGATGACTTTCAGCATCTGCAAACTGTTGGCTACCAAAATGCTGCCTTTCCAACCTTTTTAACCGAGGATTTTTGAGACCTTATGCCCATCGCATTGCCCCAAGAGCCGATGCCCAGGCGCCACTCCTCCAACAAAAGCGTGCATGCGCTACACCAGCATGTCGCACTAAACATCACTGATTGCTTGAGAAACTCTGTGTGACAGGGAGCATTTCACCACAGATAATTGGCCCAGTAAGCATGGACAGGGGCGTTACATGTCGCTGACTGGGCAATGGGTTACTGTGGGGAGAGATGGAGAAGGGTCTACTGTACAAGTCTTGCCGTCCCCACGAGTTGTGTCAATCCTTCTGTATGTAGAAGTTAATACACTGCTTCTGCCTCTTCATCGTCGTGTGGGTCCTCCACCTTGGCCCAAACCCTGTGTGGTCAGGCCACCCTTCCTTGTAACTGCGCACAAGGAATATCACACATCTCCTTACTATACTGGCAGCAGAGCTCTATGCCATCAGGCGGTCAAAGGTTTACTTTGAAATGTATGGGAAATGTGAGTCACACCGCTGAGAAGTTGTGGACGGTTAGCTCTGGAGACCGAGTTTCATCAATGGTTGTCTCCACTCAACCAGCAGCCAGGGAAGGCCGGGTGCGACAATGACGCAAACATGGGTGCGGCCCTTCGCTGTGACAATGTGACACACATGCCTTTTGTGTTGTTCACGTGTTGAACCTGGTTGTCCAGCAATTTTTAAAGCACTATCCTGGCCCACATGGCCTTCTGCAGAGAGCACGGTGTAACGCCTTCCTTGATCCACACACTCAGATGGGCTGTAAATGATAGGCTAGAGGGAAGCCACTCACCAAGCAGGACCCCTAGAACCCTGAAACCCTTTAACCCCTTTACAGGGATTAGGAATTACACAGGGCCCAAGGTGATTAATACCTGTGGAAGGCTGCAGTTCCAGAGAATAGTAGTCAGGCAGGGTCAAAACATTAATTGAGGAACAGGAACAGAATGGGACGGCCAGGACTTAATCAGAAAACAAGCAGAGGTGAAATGCGGATCGGCCAACGAGGTACATAAACAGCAAGCAGGAAAAGTTGTCATGTAACAAGCACACAAAATCATAAAACTGAACTGGGGGTAAAAGTAACCAGAGGTTCATAGCTATGTCTGGCAGTAGTCTGCAGACAGGATGGGCATAAAAAACGGTGTGGTGTCTTCCCATTGGTTGTAGCTGAATGATGGTATTTCATCTGTGAGATACCCACCAGCTTTATTCAGCCAGAGATTCTGCATCTGTCAAGGTAATGCAGCCCAGTGGGTGAGCATAACCTGCGTCCACCTGCGCCGCTGGCATCGACTCCTCTCCCATCATCAGCACTATGCATGAAAGGAACACGTTGTCACCTGGCGACCGGAGTACAAATTGACGGAGCGGACTCCGTTGGTGACTTAACAGCCGTGTGCGGCAATGATGCAAACTTGGCTGCGGGCCATCGTCAGGGCAATGTGAGACACGTGCCTTGTATGGCTCACGTGTTGAACCTAATTCTCCAGCAATTTTTAAAACACCATCCCGGCCTACATGGCCTTGTGCAGCGGGCATGCTCGCTATGTGCTCACTTCCATCGTGCGCACACAGCAGCTCAACAACTTTCGTCGCTACAGAAGTCTTTAGGTCTGGTGGTTAAACGCCTGAAATGCGATGTGCCAACACGCAGGAATTTTAATCTGCACATGTTGCAGCGTTTGTGGCAGCACCGCCGAACCCTGCTGCAATACGTTATGACATATAGCCTTGGATAACTTGATCCAGAGGTGGTGCAGATCACGCTGCTGGAGTGGTGTCAGATCAAGGACCTATGCACCCTTCTACACAGTTTACAAATGTCGACGAAGATGTTTAGCACTGGTGATGCCATTCTCAGCGTGACAATTCTGGTCATCTACATGATGGAGCACACTGTAATTATTATTCGGAGTCAGGTGTTGGGACAAGAGGAAGGTGAGGAAGTACAGGAGGAGTCATATGCGGAAGTGATAACAAGATCTACGAGGTCCAGATGGTCAGCGGCACCTAGACGGCAGTCATGGTGAGGGAGAGGGATTAAGAAGGGCGCATAGTATCAGCAAAAAGTGTTGAGGAAGGTGCAGGAGCCCATGAAGAAATGGAGGACGAACTGGCGATGGGCATGGAAGACTCAGCAGATGAGTGAGAGATTGCTCACATTTCGGTTGTGCGAGGTTGTGGGGAGAGGGCAGAGGAAGGAGGCACGATTCTCACCTCTCTGCCACCAACACACCAAGGACTTGGTCCTCCTGGATGCATAAGACACATGAACGCCTTCTTGCTGCACTACCTACAACATAACCCTCGGATTGTACGAATTCAAAGTAATCCTGACTACTAGGATGCCACACTGTTAGATCCCCGGTACAAGACAAAATTTGGCAAAATAATTCCTGCCATAGAAATGGACGCACGTATACAGGAGTATCTGCAGAAGGTGGTACGCAATCTTAGATCTGCTTTTCCACTAAACACCAGTGCTGCACAGAGTGAATCTCAACGCTTTGTCATGGATAGGAGGAAATGGTCTTTTACTTGTCCACATCTGAGGGACTGAGGGCTGGCTGCTGTGCTGAGATGGCGTTGAGTACGGTGTCCCTGCAGAGTTGCACTTTTGGTCATATACAAAATGAGTTGAAAAAGGACAGATGCTGGTGGAAAGGGGAACAGGTGTGTTGGAAAGGGGAAAAAAGTTTTTGTCCGTGGATTTGGTGGTTAAGCAACAGTAACATTTGCTGAAGAAACACCATCTGTTACAGTGGGACTGGTAGATTTGGATAAGGTGGTATATACTATGTTACCGCTATATACCGAAAGTTATTAAGAAAAGAAAGAGAAAGGTATATATCCCCATCAGCAGTCAGTGTCCACCGTGCTCCCAGATGGAAAAGGAGAGGTTGGCAACTGGAAGGTTTAGTGGAGGATACAGAGCTGTGTGGCTATGAAACTAATAGTAGCCTGAACCGAGTTAGACGCTATTCGGATCTGGAGACTGGGAGCCCTGTTAGCGTCACAGGGTCCACATGCCCACCCAGCCCAGGAACTCACTGTTAACAACACAGGGGCCATTGAGTATGCTGACCGTGTGCGTAGGGGCCACACCTGTAGACAGCAGGTGCATCAGCAGCAGCAGGCCTGTTAATGCCACTGGGCTGCTTAAGTAGGACTGGTAGGACAGCTGGTCTTAACCGTTCTGCATTACCAACTGTGGTGGCGGCCTGCATCAACGCCCTATCCCTGCCTACCTCTGGCCTAAAGCCGCAATGGGTTCAACACATGGAGGTGTGCTCTTTCGGAGCATAATAGAAGACTGCACACCTCCTTGTTGGCTCCAGCCCCTTTTATAACCTGGGTCTGCCCCAAACCAGGGTGAACCACAATGCACCTCCTGGAGACAAAAGCAGAGTGACACGTCATGAGTGGCATAACTAGCGTCCTATTTGGAACCGCAACTTCAATGATGACCTCATGGCTGCCATGACCCAAACACCTCACCAGTCATTGTCTGACCATCAATAATGCGGTGACAAGTCATAGGGGCGGGCCTCTGCAAGCCATTTGGGAGTGGCCTGGCCACATTGTCAAGACACCTGATGCCCTGTGGTCTATATGGGACCCCCACATCAGGGGCAGGGCCAAAGAGTTCATTACCGGACATAGTCTCTGATGCAGTAAGTGCCTGAGCATGCTCAGTAGCATGAAATACAGTGTCTGAAAAAAGACTATCAGCTTTATGGTGTCTAGGCACAACACAGGACCTAGACGCGGCACGGAGTGCAAGTACCTGTGCAAAGAGGCTTTTTGCACTAAGTGTGGGAGCATGCGCTGTATCCCGAAATGAAGACTTAGCCTCAGCAATGGCACAGTCAGGCTGACCATACTCACTAGGCGAAACACTGTAGTTAGGCTGCGGCTGGGGTAAATCGGCACACGCATGCGCACTAGCTGCCTCTCCACACTTAGAAGTGGAGGAGAAAGCAGCCAGCTGGACAACCCAAGGCCCAGCCCTAAATGGCAGCTGACGCCTGGGCGCAAATGAAACCGCAGCAGGCTTCAGGTTACAGGTTTTGTAACAACAAATACCATCCAAAAGAACAGGTGTACTTCTTCCCATGGATAATCTGATATGATCCTTTTTTTCACGGACACAACCATCGCTAACAAATGTAGATGAGGCCAAAACAGCAGCTGCTTCAATGGATCTGAAGTGCTCCATAAAGTGGCCTCTCCTCCACCCCAATTTCAAGATCCCAAATACTCCATTCCTCTGTGGTGTCAATCCAATCGCACTTACTTCCTAACAGCTCTCAAGTTTCCACCAGCCCTGCTGAGTATGGGGTAACAGGGATGGTTGAGTTTGCATAGCTGTTCAGTCGCACTATAGCCTGGGAATCAGAGGTCTGCTCCAAAGCTGCAATGAGTACAGACAAGGAAGTTGTTATTATTTTTATTATTATTGATTTATAGAGCACCATTGATTCCATGGTGCTGTACATGAGAAGGGGGTTACATACAGAATACATATACAAGTAATTATAGACAGACTGGTACAGAGGGAAGAGGGACCTGCCCTTGCGGGATTACATTCTAAAGGATTTTTGGGAGGAGACAGTAGGAATGGTGTAGGTTGAGCGTGAAGTACGTATGGTGGTGGTGTCATTGAAGGTTATAGTAATTTCTGAACAGATGAGTTTTCAGATTCAGTTTGAAGCTTGCGGGTGTAGCAGATAATCTGACGTGTTGAGGTAGCGAGTTCCATGAGACAGGGGAAATAATCTGCGCAGATGGCCAGAAGCTTTGTGAGTGGGATCCAGGCCCCGATGAAGAAGGTGCTGAGCCTAATCTACACCCTCATTTCCAAAAAGTCAACCCTCCTGGTGGAGACAATGGGGAACATGATGAGGAGCACAGATACCTGATTGGAATGACAACTTTACTATTCGGTCAGGGCAGGAAGAGGTTTTCTCGGAGGACTCAGGACGAGGGGAATGAAAACACACAGGGTTATTGATGAGGTTGGAGACCACACTTACTGTCAAACCAAAGTCAGCCAGTCGATGAGGTCAGCAGAGGAGGTGGAGGAGGATGCTACTGACGACTAGGTTACGTTGCATCTTCCTGGCCAGAGACAAAGTACTGGAAGCACGTCAACAACTGAATTCTGGACCACAACTTTGACTCTGAGCAGAAGTCGTGTTGGCTATGCAGGTCACATGGGCTGTAAGCATTGCCTAGCCTGTGAATTTTTGGACATCGCAAAGGATCACCCAAGTCATGGAATCTGTAAGATTTGTCAACAATCTGTAAGTAGAAGGCAAAAACTCACACCTTTGAGTAGTTCCTCCTTGAAGTGTCACATGGATATGAATTGATAGCGTGAAGGTGTATTGCTCAGCTTTATCCACTGTCAATGCAACATGCTTATTTGCCATTGAATGCATTGTTGCAGACTACACACAAGGGGCTGCTGTTTTTTTGGATCTGCCTTGGTTTGGTCACTATAGCAATATCAAATTGCTCTTCGGATGTGGACTTGGAGATGCTGTCTATGAATAGAAGGAAAAGCTAAAGGTGTGTGTTACAGCAAGGAGCCACCGCGGAAACACTTCATTCAATTGTGAGGGGAGTCATGTTGTACTTTGATGATGAGCCCCGTAATGCCAGTGAGCAGCATCCTGTGCCACAGACCAACATTCTTACGGTGCTGTCTATACTGTTTACAGTGAGAGGAGCGTAAAGTCTGTATTTCTGGCAACTGGACAACACAGTACCCGGGTACACTCCCGGGGCTGTGCCCAGACAATAATGCGGGCACGCAACACTTTGTTTTATTAGCAAAACAGATATCTGTTCTGGGTAGGCCAACTATATAGACAATAAGACTTGCTGCCTCTGCACTGTCAAATTGTCACGTACAGTTTAAATCATAGAGGGACAGCAACACATGTTTGCATTGACTGTTGCTTTTCAAGATTTCCATGACTGTGTTGCAGAGCTGTGTGGTTTGCATTTACACTGTTATCATCTGCATTATCTGTGAGGCTTCAGCTAACAAGGGTATTCAGGGGGGGGTAATGTGTTTTGACTATGTTTAGGTAGATAACTTGGAAGCTCTTGTGATGCGCCACTGGTAAGTCGTGTTCGCGCACACAATCACACACACACGCACAAACACACAATTACTGCTACGCAGAGGGATTAGCAGGTAGTAGGCAACAGAATAGATTGTTCAATTATTTAAATTGTATGCATGGTTATTATTGTTTGTTTTGGTAAAGTTAAACAATCATTTATCAACCCAACTGCCTAGAGTCCTTTTCCTGTTGCCTGGTTTTGCTGCATACTGGGGAGCCCACCCTGTACACGACTTAAAATGAAGCATAAGTCGCAATGTGAATTTCACTGTGCTACAATGCGGCCTAGCGTGCCTGTGCAACCACCGCCTGCCCCATCAAGTGCATCTGCGTGCTCTTCATCCTCTGTGACTGTGGGGACAGCAGTCACACATGGTTTTTAACACTGAACTTCCACTCCTTTACCCGCAACAGGGAGTGTGATTGGCAGGTCATCACTTGTTTTGGAAGTGGAAACAGAAGGTATTGTTGAGCTGTCAGACATTGAGAGAACCATCATTGGATGCAGGCTACATTATATCCACGCCTGCACCTTCGTCACAGATTGGCTGGACTACCTGCAGTTAATAATTGCATTCCAGAAATGGAAAGGAGTGTAGAATGCACATGTGTTGTACCTTGCTTGGCAGCAAAGGAACACTAACTTAGTATTCCAGACAATTTTAGGATGGCAGAAAAAGAGTCAGCTCTTTGGGCAAATTAAATAGCGTGGCAAAAGTGGACAGATGGGTACAGTGGCCGTGTTCTGTTGGTACCAGGACAGTAAAAGAAGCCTCACTTTCTATCCCTCCTAATGATCAAATGCAGCAAGGAATTCCCTGAGTTTGCTATAAAATTAGCATAGCAAAATGTGCATGAGGGTAGAATGCAGAGGTGCTTGAGATTGCTTGGCACAAGTGGCACAATAAAGGAGTCCTACAGCCATTTTTTGTATGCCACTAAATTGCAGTATTTTTTGCTATCATTATAGCTTATTAAAAACAGAGCAGGAGGGTGTCATGCAGAGGTGCTGCACATAGCTTGCCACCAGTGGGGCACTAATGGAATACAACAAACAGTTCTATGATGCCACTAAATGGCAGTATTTTTTGCAATCATTATAGCTTATTAAAAACAGAGCAGGAGGGTGTCATGCAGAGGTGCTGCACAAAGCTTGCCACCAGTGGGGCACTAATGGAATACAACAAACAGTTCTATGATGCCACTAAATGGCAGTATTTTTTGCTATCATTATAGCTTATTAAAAACAGAGCAGGAGGGTGTCATGCAGAGGTGCTGCACATAGCTTGCCACCAGTGGGGCACTAATGGAATACAACAAACAGTTCTATGATGCCACTAAATGGCAGTATTTTTTGCTATCATTATAGCTTATTAAAAACAGAGCAGGAGGGTGTCATGCAGAGGTGCTGCACATAGCTTGCCACAAGTGGGGCACTAATGGAATACAACAAACAGTTCTATGATGCCACTAAATGGCAGTATTTTTTGCTATCATTATAGCTTATTAAAAACAGAGCAGGAGGGTGTCATGCAGAGGTGCTGCACATAGCTTGCCACCAGTGGGGCACTAATGGAATACAACAGACAGTTCTATGATGCCACTAAGTTTACTCAATTTCTGGTATTATAACGTCTTAGTAAGTAACAATGAGTTTGAGTGTGCAATGCAGGCAGACGTGCTGCAAATATCTTTGCACTAGTGGGACTATACAAAAGTCCAATAGCCACGTTTAGGATGCCACTAGGTACGCTCAGTGTTTGCTAGTATAAAAATATCTTTGCACTAGTGGGACTATACAAAAGTCCAATAGCCACGTTTAGGATGCCACTAGGTACGCTCAGTGTTTGCTAGTATAATGGCTTAGTAACAATAAGTTTGAGTGTGCAATGCAGGCAGAGGTGCTGCAAATATCTTTGCACTAGTGGGACTATACAAAAGTCCAATAGCCACGTTTAGGATGCCACTAGGTACGCTCAGTGTTTGCTAGTATAATGGCTTAGTAACAATAAGTTTGAGTGTGCAATGCAGGCAGACGTGCTGCAAATATCTTTGCACTAGTGGGACTATACAAAAGACCAATAGCCACATTTAGGATGCCACTAGGTACGCTCAGTGTTTGCTAGTATAATGGCTTAGTAACAATAAGTTTGAGTGTGCAATGCAGGCAGAGGTGCTGCAAATATCTTTGCACTAGTGGGACTATACAAAATTCCAATAGCCACGTTTAGGATGCCACTAGGTACGCTCAGTGTTTGCTAGTATAATGGCTTAGTAACAATAAGTTTGAGTGTGCAATGCAGGCAGACGTGCTGCAAATATCTTTGCACTAGTGGGACTATACAAAAGTCCAATAGCCACGTTTAGGATGCCACTAGGTACGCTCAGTGTTTGCTAGTATAATGGCTTAGTAACAATAAGTTTGAGTGTGCAACGCAGGCAGACGTGCTGCAAATATCTTTGCACTAGTGGGACTATACAGTTAGGTCCAGAAATATTTGGACAGTGAGACAATTTTCGCGAGTTGGGCTCTGCATGCCACCACATAGGATTTGAAATGAAATCTCTACAACAGAATTCAAGTGCAGATTGTAACGTTTAGTTTGAAGGTTTGAACAAAAATATCTGATAGAAATTGTAGGAATTGTACACATTTCTTTACAAACACTCCCCATTTTAGGAGGTCAAAAGTAATTGGACAATAAACCAAACCCAAACAAAATATTTTTATTTTCAATATTTTGTTGCGAATCCTTTGGAGGCAATCACTGCCTTAAGTCTGGAACCCATGGACATCACCAAACGTTGGGTTTCCTCCTTCTTAATGCTTTGCCAGGCCTTAACAGCCGCAGCCTTCAGGTCTTGCTTGTTTGTGGGTCTTTCCGTCTTAAGTCTGGATTTGAGCAAGTGAAATGCATGCTCAATTGGGTTAAGATCTGGTGATTGACTTGGCCATTGCAGAATGTTCCACTTTTTTGCACTCATGAACTCCTGGGTAGCTTTGGCTGTATGCTTGGGGTCATTGTCCATCTGTACTATGAAGCGCCGTCCGATCAACTTTGCGGCATTTGGCTGAATCTGGGCTGAAAGTATATCCCGGTACACTTCAGAATTCATCCGGCTACTCTTGTCAGCTGTTATGTCATCAATAAACACAAGTGACCCAGTGCCATTGAAAGCCATGCATGCCCATGCCATCACGTTGCCTCCACCATGTTTTACAGAGGATGTGGTGTGCTTTGGATCATGTGCCGTTCCCTTTCTTCTCCAAACTTTTTTCTTCCCATCATTCTGGTACAGGTTGATCTTTGTCTCATCTGTCCATAGAATACTTTTCCAGAACTGAGCTGGCTTCATGAGGTTTTTTTCAGCAAATTTAACTCTGGCCTGTCTATTTTTGGAATTGATGAATGGTTTGCATCTAGATGTGAACTCTTTGTATTTATTTTCATGGAGTTTTCTCTTTACTGTTGACTTAGAGACAGATACACCTACTTCACTGAGAGTGTTCAGGACTTCAGTTGATGTTGTGAACGGGTTCTTCTTCATCAAAGAAAGTATGCGGCGATGATCCACCACTGTTGTCATCCGTGGACGCCCAGGCCTTTTTGAGTTCCCAAGCTCACCAGTCAATTCCTTTTTTCTCAGAATGTACCCGACTGTTGATTTTGCTACTCCAAGCATGTCTGCTATCTCTCTGATGGATTTTTCTATTTTTTCAGCCTCAGGATGTTCTGCTTCACCTCAATTGAGAGTTCCTTAGACCGCATGTTGTCTGGTCACAGCAACAGCTTCCAAATGCCAAACCACACACCTGTAATCAATCCCAGACCTTTTAACTACTTCATTGATTACAGGTTAACGAGGGAGACGCCTTCAGAGTTAATTGCAGCCCTTAGAGTCCCTTGTCCAATTACTTTTGGTCCCTTGAAAAAGAGGAGGCTATGCATTACAGAGCTATGATTCCTAAACCCTTTCTCCGATTTGGATGTGAAAACTCTCATATTGCAGCTGGGAGTGTGCACTTTCAGCCCATATTATATATATAATTGTATTTCTGAACATGTTTTTGTAAACAGCTAAAATAACAAAACTTGTGTCACTGTCCAAATATTTCTGGACCTAACTGTACAAAAGTCCAATAGCCACGTTTAGGATGCCACTAGGTACACTCAGTGTTTGCTAGTATAATGGCTTAGTTATAATGAGTTTGAGTGTGCAATGCAGGCAGACGTGCTGCAAATATCTTTGCACTAGTGGGACTATACAAAAGTCCAATAGCCACGTTTAGGAAGCCACTAGGTACGCTCAGTGTTTGCTAGTATAATAGCTTAGTTATAATGAGTTTGAGTGTGCAATGCAGGCACACGTGCTGCAAATATCTTTGCACTAGTGGGACTATACAAAAGTCCAATAGCCACGTTTAGGATGCCACTAGGTACGCTCAGTGTTTGCTAGTATAATGGCTTAGTAACAATAATTTTGAGTGTGCAATGCAGGCAGACGTGCTGCAAATATCTTGGCACTAGTGGGACTATACAAAAGTCCAATAGCCACGTTTAGGATGCCACTAGGTACACTCAGTGTTTGCTAGTATAATGGCTTAGTAACAATAAGTTTGAGTGTGCAATGCAGGCAGACGTGCTGCAAATATCTTTGCACTAGTGGGACTATACAAAAGTCCAATAGCCACGTTTAGGATGCCACTAGGTACGCTCAGTGTTTGCTAGTATAATGGCTTAGTAACAATAAGTTTGAGTGTGCAATGCAGGCAGAGGGGCTGCAAATATCTTTGCACTAGTGGGACTATACAAAAGTCCAATAGCCCCGTTTTGGATGCCACTAGGTACGCTCAGTGTTTGCTAGTATAATGGCTTAGTAACAATAAGTTTGAGTGTGCAATGCAGGCAGACGTGCTGAAAATATCTTTGCACTAGTGGGCCTATACAAAAGTCCAATAGCCACGTTTAGGATGTCACTAGGTACACTCAGTGTTTGCTAGTATAATGGCTTAGTAACTATCCTTTGGAGTGTGCAATGCAGGCAGACGTGCTGCAAATATCTTTGCACTAGTGGGACTATACAAAAGTCCAATAGCTACGTTTAGGATGCCACTAGGTACGCTCAGTGTTTGCTAGTATAATGGCTTAGTTATAATGAGTTTGAGTGTGCAATGCAGGCAGACGTGCTGCAAATATCTTTGCACTAGTGGGACTATACAAAAGTCCAATAGCCACATTTAGGATGCCACTACGTACGCTCAGTGTTTGCTAGTATAATGGCTTAGTAACAATAAGTTTGAGTGTGCAATGCAGGCAGACGTGCTGCAAATATCTTTGCACTAGTGGGACTATACAAAAGTCCTATAGCCACGTTTAGGATGCCACTAGGTACACTCAGTGTTTGCTAGTATAATGGCTTAGTAACAATAAGTTTGAGTGTGCAATGCAGGCAGACGTGCTGCAAATATCTTTGCACTAGTGGGACTATACAAAAGTCCAATAGCCACGTTTAGGATGCCACTAGGTACGCTCAGTGTTTGCTAGTATAATGGCTTAGTTATAATGAGTTTGAGTGTGCAATGCAGGCAGAGGTGCTGCAAATATCTTTGCACTAGTGGGACTATACAAAATTCCAATAGCCACGTTTAGGATGCCACTAGGTACACTCAGTGTTGCTAGTATAATGGCTTAGTAACAATAGGTTTGAGTGTGCAATGCAGGCAGACGTGCTGCAAATATCTTTGCACTAGTGGGACTATACAAAAGTCCAATAGCCACGTTTAGGATGCCACTAGGTACGCTCAGTGTTTGCTAGTATAATGGCTTAGTTATAATGAGTTTGAGTGTGCAATGCAGGCAGACGTGCTGCAAATATCTTTGCACTAGTGGGACTATACAAAAGTCCAATAGCCACGTTTAGGATGCCACTAGGTACACTCAGTGTTTGCTAGTATAATGGCTTAGTAACTATCAGTTGGAGTGTGCAATGCAGGCAGACGTGCTGCAAATATCTTTGCACTAGTGGGACTATACAAAAGTCCAATAGCCACGTTTAGGATGCCACTAGGTATGCTCAGTGTTTGCTTGTATAATGGCTTAGTTATAATGAGTTTGAGTGTGCAATGCAGGCAGACGTGCTGCAAATATCTTTGCACTAGTGGGACTATACAAAAGTCCAATAGCCACGTTTAGGATGCCACTAGGTACACTCAGTGTTTGCTAGTATAATGGCTTAGTAACAATAAGTTTGAGTGTGCAATGCAGGCAGACATGCTGCAAATATCTTTGCACTAGTGGGACTATACAAAAGTCCAATAGCCTTGTTTAGGATGCCACTAGGTACGCTCAGTGTTTGCTAGTATAATGGCTTAGTTATAATGAGTTTGAGTGTGCAATGCAGGCAGACGTGCTGCAAATATCTTTGCACTAGTGGGACTATACAAAAGTCCAATAGCCACGTTTAGGATGCCACTAGGTACGCTCAGTGTTTGCTAGTATAATGGCTTAGTAACAATAAGTTTGAGTGTGCAATGCAGGCAGACGTGCTGCAAATATCTTTGCACTAGTGGGACTATACAAAAGTCCAATAGCCACGTTTAGGATGCCACTAGGTACACTCAGTGTTTGCTAGTATAATGGCTTAGTAACTATCAGTTGGAGTGTGCAATGCAGGCAGACGTGCTGCAAATATCTTTGCACTAGTGGGACTATACAAAAGTCCAATAGCCACGTTTAGGATGCCACTAGGTACGCTCAGTGTTTGCTAGTATAATGGCTTAGTTATAATGAGTTTGAGTGTGGACCTGTCACCTATGGCTCTGACCCTGCCGGTACGAGCCCTTAAAAGGACTGATAGAAAGTGCTATTTCTATGCTGTACAGCGCTGTGTATGGAGCGGATACAGCTGTATCGGCGATAGGACAAAGGACGGAGCTGTGCCAGTGATGTCTGACACCAAGGACGCAGAAGGCAGATAATGGCGTGCTGGAGTAAAATGTCCGGTTTTATAATGCAGGGACATGTGACATGGACATCCTATCACACATGCCGTTGCTTCTCTGGCTAGAAGTCCACTTAGCTGTGTGTGTTTCTGGGATTGGCTGACATGCTGGCCCTCCCCACTACACGCGCGCGCTTAGGGAAGGAAGACAAGGAAAAAAAAAAATGGCGATCGCCATTATACAAACAGCAGTGATCTGAAGGCGCTGTTCCCGCACACTATACACTGAAATTTCATAATAGTGTGAGTCACAGAGTGACTTACACTACTACAGCGGAAAGCCAGCTAGGAATTAGCTGTTTTTTTGCTGCTAGAACCGTTCTCGAACGTTTCTAGAACTATCGAGCTTTTGCAAAAAGCTCGAGTTCTAGTTCGATCTAGAACAGGCCCCAAAATCACTCGAGCCTAGAACTGGAGAACCTCGAACCTAGAACCGCGCTCAACTCTAGTCATCACTTAAAATGCCCTCAAAAACTTTGCACACCACTGATGTCAGGCTTACTGGAGCGTAGTTGCCTAGATGCACTCTCTTACCTTCCGTAAATGTTGGTACTACACCGGCTATCCTCCAGTCCCACCTTGTTATAAAAAGTCTAAGAAGATGAAATATCTCTGTCAAACACTGCACTAAATTCCCTCAAAATCTTTGAATTTATGCAATCCGGCCATTGGGATTTTTATACGTTTAATTTACAAAGGTGCAAGCATACTTCATCTTGTGTTAAATTAGTGGTGCATTTTGATTTTTAAGACTCATATATGTGATAACAGCTAGGGAATAACAATATACATGCACATAGACTTACCCTATAAAACTTAAATACGTTATTGAATCACTTAAAACCACACCGTGATTACTAAAAGTGCACAGGATAGATTGCTAGCCCTCAATAGCTGCACCTATCTGTGCATGGTCTAACAGCGGGGGTTGGCACCCTAAAAATACGACATGGTGCCCCCACTCCGCGATGACTCTCCCTGCTGCCCCTGAAGTCCCTGCCGGAAAAAAGGTGCACTGCCTAAGATAAGGGCAACAAACAAATTGTTGTGGCGGGTGGACAGTAGGGAGGAAAATTCAAAAACTTATCTCATTGATGTGAATAAAATGGTAATTTCAAGCCTTAACATGTTTCTCCCAGAAGTGGGTTCCTCAGGAGGCCAATAGTAAACTACAATGGTGGTTCAGGAATACCCTCTCTAGCCAAATGGCTGATTCAAAGAGGTGATCCTACAGAAATAACAAGATACATACAATACATATCAGATATGGTCTAACTGACCAGCAATGGAATCAGAGCCAAAAAAGCAGAAAAAGTTATAGAAGCACATACCTGATGATAAATAGCACACTGCAGACCCAAACAGTGCTGGTGTCCAAGAAAAAACACCCTATTCAATGAGATCACACTGTGCTAGTGGGACTGGAGACTTTAAATACCACCATCTGTGCTGCAATAGGTCAGTTCCGCCTACTAGTTGCTAATCACCATTATAAACAACTTCAGGGAGAGTCGTCGCGGAGTGGGCATTTTTAGGGTGCCAACCCAAGTTAGGCCGTGCACAGATAGGTGCAGCTATTGAGGGCTAGCAATCTATCCTGTGCACTTTTAGTAATCACGGTGTGGTTTTAGGTGATTTAATAAAGTATTTAAGTTTTATAGGGACAGTTTATGTGCAAGAATTTTGATTTTTGCTTCGTTGATTGATCCCTGGAACAGTCAGTTCATTGGTGAAAATTAGTGATGGGTGGACTCACAGATAACCGGGAGTGGCGGATTTGGCTTTTTACTTCTTCGGCTAACTGCAATCAATTTCATATTGATTTTTTCAACCCTTCTTATTAGAAATCACGCCTGTTTAGGTGTTAACTTATGGGGTTGGCCAGGATGTCTCTGTGAAATGGTTGCATTTCCATCTTTTTTAAAATTTTGGATAACTTTTGCTACAGAATTCTGACTAATAAGTAAACTTTTGCTGATCTTTTTGTAGCCTTCAACTTTTTTGTCTAAAGAAATTTTCTTTCATAGGTCTTAAAACATTTCTCTTTCATGTGGTGCCATTGCTGATAGCATGAGTTGGAAGGGATTTTATCTGTCAAGTAATGCTGTTTTAAACTCAACTCTCCGCCGGACACCTGCTAAATGAATAATTAGACTTTCCTGTTGAATTTTTAATTATAACTTTGTAATCAAATCTTTATCTTTGGTTCAAAGACTTTCATTTTGATGTACCATAGTTTGCAATATGGTCTTGAATTAATTTGTTAGTAAAATTAGTTTCTTGGGTCTGAAAAACAACAAATCTATTTATACATATAGTGTATTAATATTCACTTATATACCATTGTGCTGTTTAAGTGTTCCCTTTATTTTTTTGAGCAGTATATATCCATATTTGGTGCACTCCACACAGTAATTTAAAAATTATATGGATGATTACATTTTTGCCTTTACCCTTTTTACATGTCACTTTAATATATCTGATTTTATGTACCTGTATGGTTCGTTTGGGGAAGTAGGACAGCACCCAAAGGTCACATAGTGTAATCTAAGCTTAATCCATTTCCACCCACGGGACCACCATTTCAAATATAATAGATTATTGGAATGCATCACTTCTGAGACTTGTTATCCCACAGGGAACATGCTTGAATTGAATTTCTGTATATGCTGATTTGAGTAAGTAAAGAATACTTTTTTCTTGAATATACTGGTGCTTTGAATAATTGATTCTTTAGTCATGCTATAGACAGTATTATATTGTCATCTGCAGGGTATCCCAACAATGGCTCTCACAAAACAGGACACAGCACTTATTGATTACAAAATACAGTTATTTTGTCTATAATAATAGCAAATGTACTGTTAGAAGGATTTCTGCTACTAATCTATGGTTTTACATTTATAATTTAAAGCTTGTTTAGATATACTTTTTTCTTCTATGAAAAAAAGTGAAGTGTAAGCTTTTTGCCAATAGCTCCATTTGCATTTAAGCTTGATGCCCTTCCAGTGTTTGTTGATTCTTCCACAGATGGTCATGAAGTAATTTACTTATTTTTTATGTAAGAATCGCCTGCAGAATTTAATCTCTTGTTTCATACTGTGAGCTAGATTAGACAGAATTTTTTTTACTGCCTCAACAATAAAAATGAACCACTATTTTGGTCCATAGCTGATTCAAAATTACATTTCCATTATTATTATAAACATGATGTATGCTTCATTATTATTACAAAATGATTTTGAAATAAAAAAAAGGATTTGAATTGATTGTAAAAGCCAAAGTACTCTCTTTTTTCTTTTATTTTTTTGGTAATTCTGTTGTCCTTTCATGACCATATGTATCGGATTGTAACAAAGTTCTTCTTTTATTGTTTTTAATAACTTTATATACAGTATAGTATTTTATTTCATGGCTTGTGCTAGTGTTTCTTTCCAGGTCTCAATAAATCTCCCTGAAATCTCATAACATAGGTGATGTGCTAAAATGACAGGATGAATCCAATGAAATTGCAGGAAGTATAGGTCTAGGGAGCTCTGTGGACTTGTCTATGGCTCATAGAACACTATTAAAACCGTTTTAGTGCTACCATACATCAGGTCCTTGATGTGGCATATTGATCAGGGGGGAGCACATTTTCTTTTTAAAGGCAATATGTATCTTGACAATCAGGGACTACAACTGTGTAAATCTTTCTAAGCACATAAAACAGGTTGTGAGCTTTGCTTTAAAGCCACTACCCATTGTAAACATGCAATTAATAGAACCTTTATTTTATTTCTGTGTGGGTTAACTGCCGTTCTATCTATCTGTCTAGCTTTGTAACATTTTCTATTATGTGGTATCAAAAGCTTTTCCACTTCTCTGTTTACCAATATAGATTTATTGTAACTTGGCTACTACCACATCTACACTAATGGGTTTAGAAATAACATGTTGACCCACTTGGAACTAGGGTGACAATTCTTTTTTCATAGTTTAAAAAAAATAACTACATAATTTACAACTTCTTTCACAAAAGGATTCAGATACCAGGTACTAGCATCAACTTATATTAAATTCCTGAACAGCTTTAGATAAGCGAAGGATGCACTATGCTAAAATATCCCATTGTACCCACATATATATCATTTTTTGGGGATAATTGATAAAGCTAACCAGAACAGGTTAGATCTCTTACCATGCCATTAAGGTTCTATTGCTCAATGGATCACAATTGCGGACCATCGTTTATCAAATCCCACCTGGTAGTTTTCCCACATTTCTGTAGATTCTGAAATCTATGAAGGAAACTTGTATTTGTAAAAGCAAGATCATATAACAGATTGTGACCTTTAGTCATTGTCCAAATGTATCCTTCCAATTTAATTATGAGTGCCATCATATTTCAAGGTCCATGCATTTATTCCCATTGTGTTTATCAGATCCATAAACAAAAAGAAAAAAATATAAACTGAGTGGATCACAATAAAATGCTGCTTTTTTTTATCCAGAGTGGCTGTATTGTGAGTACAATAGCCACATATTTTAATATTAAAATGTCAACATAACAGTTACATAATAGAATAAAAATGTTCCTATTGATGACTTTTTATTTGCTCAAGAAAACTGAGAAGACTTGAATTCTAAATTTAACGCTGTAGGAGCTAAATCATCCAATTTATGTATCCATCTCAGTTTCTCCAGTGATCACCTTTTATGTACATTTCTTTCTGAATAAAAGTAAGCCTCAATTTAAGAATTAGAAAAGTTCTAAAGTACTACTGTGCTGCCAGATGGCAGCGCGGCAGTATTTTAACCCTTTTTTGTTTCGTCCCTGACAGGTTCTATGCGGACCATGCAACTCCTCACATTACCCTATTGAGTGCCATTAAGACGATCTTTATTACTATTTTAATACCAATTTTTTTATTTATTACAAGTTTTGTTTAACTAATTTAAAAATAAATTACATTGGTATGTATTTTATTCCCCCTTCACAACTCACCTTCCCCTTTCCCTTCTTATCCTCACCTCCCAGGCCATTCGAAGCACCAGTGTTTTTAGAATTTCTTTTTTTTACTAAATTTAAGAACTGTTTCATTCAAAGTAATAACCATCAGAATATTTTATAATCCCTATTGATGGGCAAATAGTAACTATTTGTGTTCAGATTATTCGAATTCCAATGTGCTATTGCAGTATTCATCCCAAATAACGAACCTAATACAAGTCAATAGGGAACCCAAGCAATTTTTGGGGAAATCTTCATGAAAAATGCTCAGGTTCCCCATTGACTTGCATTAGGTTCAAAATTTGTGTTGAATACCAAAATAGTACTTTGGGATTCCTTACAAATAATCTGAACCTGAATAGTTACTATTCGCTCATCACTAATAATCACTACTGCACTACACTGTGTGCAGAATTATTAGGCAAATGAGTATTTTGATCACATGATAATTTGTATACATGTTGTCCTACTCCAAGCTTTATAGTCTTGAGAGCCAACTACCAATTAAGTAAATAAGTTGATGTTCATCTCTGTAATGAGGAGGGGTGTGGTGTAAGGACATCAACACCCTATATAAGGTGTGCTTAATTATTAGGCAACGTCCTTTCCTTTGGCAAAATGGGTCAGAAGAGAGATTTGACGGGTTCTGAAAAGTCCAAAATTGTGAGATGTCTTGCAGAGGGATGCAGCAGTCTTGAAATTGACAAACTTTTGAAGCGTGACCACCAAACAATCAAGTGTTTCATGGTAAATAGCCAACAGGGTCGCAAGAAGTGTGTTGGGCAAAAAAGGCGCAAAACAACTGCCGATGAATTGAGGAAAAGCAAGCGTGAAGCTGCCAAGATGCCATTTGCCACCAGTTTGGCCATATTGGAGAGCTGCAACGTTACTAGGGTATCAAAAAGCACAAGATGTGCCATGCTCAGGGACATGGCCAAGGTAAGGAAGGCTGAAAAATGACCACCTTTGAACAAGAAACATAAGATAAAACATCAAGACTGGGCCAAGAAATATCTTAAGACTGATTTTTCAATGGTTTTATGGACTGATGAAATGAGAGTAACTCTTGATGGGCCAGATGGGTGAGCCAGAGGCTGAATCAGTAAAGGGCAGAGAGCTCCACTCCGACTTAGATGCCAGCAAGGTGGAGGTGAGGTACTGGTATGGGCTGGTATCATCAAAGATGAACTTGTGGAACCTTTTCGGGTTGAGGATGGAGTGAAGCTCAACTCCCAGACCTACTGCCAGCTTCTGGAAGACAACTTCTTCAAGCAATGCTACAGGAAGAAGTCAGTATCATTCAAGAAAAACATGATTTTCATGCTGGACAATGCTCCATCACATGCATCCAACTACTCCACAGCGTGGCTGGCCAATAAAGGTCTAAAAGATGAAACATTAATGACATGGCCCCCTTGTTCACCTGATTTGAACCCCATAGATAACTTGTGGTCCCTCATAAAATGTGAGATCTAAAGGGAGGGAAAACAGTACACCTCTCGGAACAGTGTCTGGGAGGCTGGGGTGGCTGCTGCACGCAATGTTGATCGTAAACAGATCAAGCAACTGACAGAATCTATGGATGGTAGGCTGTTGAGTGTCATCATAAAGAAAAGGTGGCTATATTGGTCACTAATTTTTTGAGATTTTGTTTTTGCATGTCAGAAATGTTTATTTCTAAATTTTGTGCACTTATATTGGTTTACCTGGTAAAAATAAACTAGTGAGATGGGAATATATTTGTTCTTTATTAAATTGCCTAATAATTCTGCACAGTAATAGTTTCCTGCACACAGAGATATCCTCCTAAGATAGCCAAATCTAAAAAAAACCCCACGCCAATTCCAAAAAAATTAAGCTTTGATATTTATGAGTCTTTTGGGTTGATTAAGAACATAGTTGTTGATTAATAATAATAATAATAATAATAATAATAATAATAATCAATAATAATTCTGAACACTGTGTATTCTGCAAATACATGAGAGGAGAAGAACATAGTGTCTACTTTGTGTTGATGAAGCCTGCATTTGCTAAAGGGCATTTGAACCCATAGTAAGCATTGGCATATGGCTTGTACTGTAAATGCTATCAATTACACATTACTAAAAAAAGAAATGCAGGAGAGCTCCTTGAACTTACAGCAAATGCTGCTATGAGTTTCTGTCATGCAATATTAAAACAGTGAAAAGTATAGAAATAATTAAAAGAAAAGAAGAAAATAAAACAAAGTTCATGTTTTTACTAATACATTATTATTGACTCATTTTTTTAATTGACTCATATTTTTACAGTATCTGAGCAATGGCTTCTGTTCTACTTTAATGCTTTCCACAAAGATGCTAGATGCTTGTACACAATTCCCAGTGAAATTGTAACACTGACACAATATACACCTATCAAACTTGTCATTGATGGCAACCGGTCTCTACAGAGGAAATATAACAATATAGATTTATGAGCATGTCTGTGTAGGAGCCAAGCAGGGTTTCCATCAGAATGGCAAAACTGTGTAGATTTGACTGATAAATTTCAATGTAAGACATTTCCCAGTATGATTGACATATTAGGAACCTTCAGAATTCTTGAAAACAGACCATTAAAGAGCTTTTCTGCCCATATGGACATTATACTGATATTTAGAAACAAGACATAGATTTCAACAAGAATTAGATTAAAATGAATAATACCTATTAATAGTTAAGATAACAACAAAGAAAATAACTAATAATACCCCCCTACTAGTCTGTACAAAAATCTTTTCTCAGTTATATGGAGTTGGAAATTAGAAAATATTCTGTACATTGTCATATTTTTTAGTGAGAGGGGACTTTTGGTCGGCAGGTCAGCTCTGTGCCATGGAAGGATTTTGTTACAGAATATTTTTATAGCTTCATGGTGCCAGCATACTGATCTGATCAGAGCTGGCCTGCTGGATTTACTATTTACACTAATTGTGCTATGCTTTTTGG
Organism: Anomaloglossus baeobatrachus; assembly: GCF_048569485.1. NCBI lineage: Eukaryota > Metazoa > Chordata > Amphibia > Anura > Aromobatidae > Anomaloglossus > Anomaloglossus baeobatrachus. The sequence goes on from NC_134354.1 coordinate 601,358,532, forward strand.
ACTTGGGCTTTTTTTACTTCTATGAGAGTAAAGGCTGCTTTACAGGCAACGACATCGCTAACGAGATGTCGTTGGGGTCACGGAATTCGTGAACACATCCAGCCTTTTTAGTGACGTCGTTACATGTGACACGTACGAGTGACCGCTAATGATCAAAAATACTCACCTAATAATTGATCGTTGAAATGTCATTCAAATCCCAAATATTATTGATGGTGCTGGACGCAGGTTGTTCGTCGTTCCTGAGGCAGCACATGTCGCTACGTGTGACACTCCAGGAACAACGAACAATACCGTATCTGCGTCCTCCGGCAACAAGGAGGGCGTGCCTTTCATGTGGCTACTCTCTGCCCCTCCGCTTCTATTGGATGCCCGCAGTGTGACATCGCTGTAATGCCGCACGAACCGCCCCCTTAGAAATGAGGCTGTTCGCCGGCCACAGCGACGTTGTTAGGAAAGTAAGTACTGTATGTGTGATGGGTACTAGTGATTTTATCCGCCACGGGCAGCGTTTTGTCCGTGGCCGACAAATGACGGGGGCGGGTGCCAACGCTAGCGACATCGCTAGCGATGTCGCAGAGTGTAAAGTCCCCTTTAGAGTGTTGCTTTCCCCTGTACCTATATCTGTAATTTCACCCAAAACCAGTAGAAAGTAGAGTCTTACTGCCCTCATTCCTTTCATCTATTTTCTTCTAATTTGGTATCACATACCAGTTTATTATATTGAGGAGATTATCCCATATCTCTTCCATGAAACTTGCCATCCACTGCTTTTTTGTGGGTGGTTCCTCACATTTATCATGTTACTAGTTTAGTTGCAAGACATTGCTTTTCCTTACTTTCTAACATGTTCTGTTATCGACATTGTCAAATGGTTAGACCGCATTGAAATTAAAGCTTACCTTTCTGCTATGCCTGCCTGCAAAACTATAAAAGTAGAAAGAGCAAAGCATAAAGGAGCCGAAAAGCACAATATGAAGAGAAAACATATGAAAATAAAGTGCAAGGTCAATTAAAGAAACAGTGAAAAATAATATATTTGTTATCAAATCAATGAAAAAAGGAAGTAAAAATTAGACATATAAAAGTGCTAGCACAGGAGTACACGGTTGGCAAGTTATATATAAGTATCAAAAAGTATTGGGAATACTATGACAAGTATGATAAATGATGGTGTTACAAATGGATACTCACCCTGTAAACAAATATCTTAGAAACACAGCATAAAAATAATAAAATATAAGTAGACAATATTAATACTGAGGGGTCAAGGGTTTAAAGATGGTGATCCAAATGAAAGAGAATAGGAATTGAATTAAATAGTTAGTGACCCATCAAGATGAAAAAGAGGTAAAGTTCAAAGGGGCATATAAGATCAATTTACCAGTTGAGAAAAACACAGTGCTTTTTCTTCTCTTTCATTTGGAACTACATCTTTAACTCCTTGACCCTGCAGTATTATTATTTTTTTTTTATATTGTATTATTTTTAGTGATGGGTGAACCCGCAGATACCCGTCATCATTGGATCAAGCTGAGTTTAAACATGACACCTGGTTTCAGCCTAGAATTGATCCAGGATATCTGAATGATGTCATTTCCCACATAAGTATATGGGGACCAGAATACAGTAGTAGAAGGGATAGATGAATTAAAGCAGGTGTGTTATACTTACCAGTCACCCACATGGTTGTAACGCCACTTCTGGGGCTGCTCATTAGGTTAATATATGCATATTCACTGCTTCTCCCACTAACCGGTAGTTCTGTAGTCTCTAATTGTCGGCGATCAGACCGCTCCCCTACCCTATGTGACAGTGTGTCTGACTGAATGTAGTCACAGGCGATGTGTATGTCCCTATAGTGTAAGAATAAAAAATAAAATGGGCAAAGGGACCCCCATATTATGATTCCCAGCACATATAAAGTATACAGCTACAGGCTGCAGCCCTTAGACGTGTGCTTATCTTGGTTGTGTATCAGAATAAGAGGGCTTTTTTATTATTTAATTAAATAATTTAAATAATCAGTGTGCGGTGCTTCCCATTTTTAATACCCAGCGGGGGGCTGGTACTCTCAGGCTGGAAATACCCATGCTTATTGGGCCCCTCGAGCCAAATAAAACAGCCTGCAGCCACCCAGTAATGTTGATTGTCATCCCAATTTTCCAGGTCCAGTGACAATTGGGGTAATAAGCGGTCAATGAAAGCTCACAGCTGCCACTAAGCCCTTAATTAGTAGTGGGAGGTGTCTATGAGATCCCCCATTACTAATCTGTAAGTGAAATGAAATAAAATGCAAAACAGAAAAAAAAAATATTTTTTTTAAATAAAATACAAAAAAATCCTCTTTATCCCCTTTTATTAACATCGAAAACACCCATTTTCGACATAATCAACAAGATGTCCTATGATGATTCCAGCTCTGCTATATACTAAAGCATGGCAGCCTGTAGTCATATGCTTCATTTGTGCTGAATATCATAACATAGGGGGGCCCTATGCCATTTTTTCACTGCAGTTTTTTTACACCATGCCAGGGACACACACACAGCATCTGTGAGCGAAAGCTGTCAGACACACAGTTACACAGGGTGGGGGCGCATCTGACTGCAATCAGTCAGAGACACTAGGACTGCCGGTGGGCAGGGAATGGAGTGCATGTCTATGAAGGATAATGAGCGGTCCAAGAAGTAGTATGAACGACCCCGAAAGTAGCATTGCAGCATCGTGGGACACTGGTAAGTATAAGTGACCTACTTTTCCCTTATTTTCTTGATTTTTCCTTTTTTTTAATTACCCAGGTGGCTGGATAGGGATTGGTACCCAGACTTTTCTGAGAACTCTGAACTCGGGGTTTGTGCATGTGTGCTTTTGAACACATGCAGATCCGGACTTCTACAGTCTGGGTCTGCCCATCCCTAATTATTTTTATAATTGTAAATTTTAGTGAGACTAAAGGATTATTTTATCAGTAGCACAAAAAAGAGTTATGCTATACATAACTTGTCATATATAAATATATATTTTTTAAACCTTAACTACTTTTATAACATGCTTTATTAGAAAATATCCTACTGTAATCCCTATATAGATAACCACATTTTTTTTTTTTACTTTACTGACGTTTCATTTGATTGAATTCTAGAATGGGATGAAATAAGTAAGATGGCTCTTTTATCATTTCCCTGTATGTTTCATTATCCAACTTTAAGCAGAAGATCGTCAGGGAGTGGCACTGTGATCACTTACCACAGCTACTATCACTGCTTTCCCCTGATGAGATCTGGAATAAATGATGATAATGGAGGAAAAGAAAAGTATCCACCCTGAGAAGAATCATCACATATGGCCAAGAGTGAGAGACAGTAGTGCCACCCTACAGCTTCTGTCACTGCCATTAAGCACATTGTCATAAAAGGGGAAGCACTGCTACAATTCACCCTGCTTCCTTCTATCACCACCTCTTGATGATGTGTCATTTCAGAAAACAAGGTGGCGGGGAAAGAAATTGTGTGGAAACTGTGTGGAAAGGAGTCTTTTGTTTGTGATAGAAGCTGTGGCGCTGCAGTCGCCTCTCTCTGCCTCCATGATCATGATTAATTCCAGATGTCATCAAGGAATAGTGGTAACAAACATTGTGGTAAGTGACCACAACATAGTTCCATGATGATGTCCTGTTTCGGGGGTGATAGAAGCAGCAGTCACTCATATAACATTTAAGCTGTATGGGAATTCCAGTAAAAAAAATTCTAATGAAGCAAATTAAAAAAGAAAATAAGGTTTAGTAGTGGAAATATTTATACAGGGCAAGCTATGTGTGATTTTTTTTTTCCCGATGAAGGTGAGAGGTTTCGCTTAAATGCATTGAAAATGAAATCACTTTGATCTAAAACTGGATCACTGTTTCTGCACAGCAGCATGGCATATTTCCCATTCACCACCAACCTTGTATCTCTTTAACTTTTAGGGATCAATGTGTGATTTTTTTTTCTGGTGAAGTTAAGAGCATTCATTAAAACATGTAGAAAATAAAATCACTTTTATCTCCATTTGAATTGGTTTCTTTTTTTTATAGCAATGCGGCATATTCCCCATTCACTCCCAGCCTTGTCAATTGTCTAGGGTTGCTGCAGCAGCTGTTTGATGATTAGTAGTAGTTGTGGCTCACACAACTACCCCAGATGAGCTTGTTATCTTTCTTTCACATCTCCCTTTAAAACAAATAAGACCCTACTGTGCTCCTGTTTCTTTCCAGATTTTACCTCCTAAAAATTAAAGATGACACATTTTCTTTGTATTTTAAGCATAGTTACATAGGTTGAAAACAGACCTAGGACCATGTGGTTAAACCTTCCTCCATCCATTACACCTTTTGTCACTAAATCATTTATAAGTGATAATGTTGTGTGTATTGAGAAAATCATCCAGCCCTTTTTTAAAAGTTGTTATAGTATCTGCCATTACTACGTCTTGTGGTAGAGCATTCCACAGTCTGACTAATCCAGCTGTAAAGAACCCTTTCCTATTTAGCTGTCGGAATCACCTTTCTTCCACTTGCAATGAATGCCCCCTAGTCCTTATTATTGTCTTTGGAAAAAGTCATGTGCCAGTCCTTTGTATTGACCACACATGTATTTTTAAATATAAATGAGATCTCATTTGAGATGGGGTTTTTCTAAGCTAAACACATCCAACATTTTCAACCTCTCATCATATGGAGGCCTTCTATTTCTTGCAATAATCTAGTTTCCGCCTTTGAGTTGACTAACTTCTGAATGTCCTTTTTAAAATGTGGAGCCAAAAACTGGTTCCCATATTATAGATTTGGCCTTACAAGGGATTTATAGAGGGATCACTGGTTCTAATCTCTATTTTTATACACCCTAAAATCTTGTTTGCTTTAGCAGCTGCTACCTGACATTGAGTGCTGCTGCTCAGCTTACTTGTAACCAGAAAGTCCAAGTCTTTCTCCTGTTCTGCAGTCCTGAGTTTAATTCAATTTAATGTATATGCAGCAATAGGATTACTCCATCCTACGTGCATTACTTTACATTTATCAACATTAAATATCAATTGTCAAGTGTCTGCCTATTCCAACATCTTATCCAGATCATTTTGTAATATTGTACTACCAAGGTCAATTTTATCCTACATAGTTTAGTGTCATCAGCAAAGACTGACACTTTACTCGCAATCCCATCCACAAGGTCATTAATAAAGAGATTAATAGGAATTGATCCTAGCACAGATTCTTGTGGTATCCCACTGCTTACTATAGCCCAATTAAAAATGTACCATTTTTGACTATTCTTTGCTTCCTTTCTTTTAGCCAATTCCTTACCCATCTGCTTTTAGTTTCCGTTAGTCCTTGCTTCTGGATATTTATTACAAGACTGTTATGTGGCACAGTATTAAATGTCTTTGCAAAGTCCAAATAAATTACATCAGCTGCATTACCAACATCCAGATGTGCACTTATCTCCTCATAGAAATCAAACATTTTGGTTAGACATGAATCCATGCTCATTATCAGTTATTATACTGTTCTCTCCAATGTATCGTCGCATGTCATCTCTTAAAATGCCCTTAAAAATCTTGCACACCCCTGATGTCAGTTGTCAGTTGTTACCTTTCTTAAATTTTGGTAGCACTTTAGCCATTCTCCAATACTAAGGTACCAATCCTGTTAAAAGAGAGTATATCCAGATAAAATAAAGTAGTCAGTCAATTACTGAGATCAATTTCCTCAATATCCGTGGATGAATGCAATTTCGCCTAGGTGATTTGTCAATGTTTAATTTACTCTCAGATGCAGGCGTACTTCTTCTTGTGTTAAATTAGTTATATCAGGGGGTGCTTTGATTTTTGCCCTGTTGAATGATCCCTGGAACAGTAAGTTCCTTGGTGAACACGCATGAAAAGTGCCTGTTTAATATCTCAACCTTTTCTTTGTCCTCTAAAATTATCCTGTTATAATCTTTTATGGGGCTAATACCATCCTATTTTTTCCTTTTGGCATTGATGTGTTTATACAATTTGGGGGGGGGGGTTATTTTAAGGTCTTTGCCAATTTTTGTTTCAGTAGCTAAGTTTTGCTTGCTTGATTTCTTTTTTTACTTTTCCTATTGAGAATTTTATACTCCTGAAATGCATTTTCTGTATTCTCAGCCTTCAAAATTTTGAATATCGTTTGTTTTTGTTTTAATATACTTTGCACTGTCCTATGTATTCATAGTGGTTTCTTTTTATTCCTGGGCCGATGCAATAGTTTTGGTACCCTGCGTGTTTGTCCTCCTTTTTGGGAAGTATCACAGCTAGTAAATGTTGTTTGAGCCAGTCAGGATATTTCAATTCTTCTTTGAGTATTTTCATCCCTTCTTCCTTGTAAAGGTCTTCCAGTTGTGTAAGATTCATGGGTGCACTGTTTTTTTGAGATGTGAGGGCCATTGTAAAACCTTTAACTTGTGCCTTTTGAGGTAGTCAATTTTGGATGATGACCAGAGTTGCCCAAACGTTTACATGGCACAGTAAATAGATAGCTAGATAGCTGATAGATAGATGGACAGATAGATAGAGAGATAGATAGCTAGATTGAGATCCTATAGTGACATTATATTTATTGCTCCAAAGAAAAAAGAATTCACATATTTTTGTAATGAGACTGATGGATGGTAACACCTTCAATTAAGCCTTAAATAATCCCAAAGGAGACATTTACAAAATTAGAACACTTATAATAAGGATGTATCACATAAAAACCCAATTTTCCAGTGCAACTGTGCATACAATCAGTTACTCACCAGGCTCACTTTGTCTTGGAGGAGAAAATCTCTGGTTTGTAGAAAGTCTAATGAGGAATGAATGTATTGAGAATCAATGGTTATATTTTCTTAGTGTTAAATCCTGATGTGTGTCACCGTCCTATTAAAAGAGACTGCACTTGAAGAGGCACAATTATATTTTCTCACTAATCTAATGAAGAAAAAGATGAAAAGAGACCAAGCAAATACATGTACATTGTTAAGGACTTTTCAAACTTTAAGCTATGCTATTATTTCACTTTGGAAAGTTGATGGAAATGATTTAAATAAAGTAATTGTGGAGGATTAAAAAATACTTGAATATTGTCATAGCATATCTTGTAAGTAACTGATATATTAATGTTGTACAGCTCTGGCAATAACTGCTGCTCTTTCTCATTAATGGTACTGTTTCATTATCACACATCTATAAAGTATTCAATGATGATTTCAGTCACGAAAGACTCTAATAATAGCCATTCTTCTGCTACATATCTAGGATGACATATTTTGTCATCCATTTTATGACTTCCAAACATGCATCCCTCTTTTTGTAAGGTGCTCTTCATATACATGAGTAATGTGTGGGCTCTCGTTATTAATTGCAAAAGTGATTAGATGCTTGAGTGCTTCATGATTGATAGTGAGAAGTAACATGGATGCACCACATACAGGCAACAGCCTTTCCACATTTAACCCATTCCTTTTCCGTATCCCTGCATGAAATGGCTGTCATTCATATGTATTGTGTTCATATGCCATCATATTATGGTTTAGTGCAATTAGAATAAAATTAAAGCATCACTTTGGTCCAGTCAGGAGCTGAGGTCTCAAAATGGCAGAATGGAACTGGAACAGTGCATGAAGTGGTAGAAGATGGCATCTGGTAAGTATTTTACTATGGAGAGGAAACATACAGTATTGATTCAACTCTGGTGGTTAAATAGAATGTCGGAGGGATGCTTTTAAAAATGTTATGGCTAGTGAGTGCCACATTTATCATTTTTTTCTGAAATAACTTAAAAACCAATCAAAGTTTCAGGACTCTTCTCTTTGCATCTTAAAAGCAAGCAAACTTACAATAAATACAGTGATTGTATAGAGACAAAACAACAACAAATTCAAGATTATTGCAAAGCTCTTATGATGAGTTTATCTTTCTATCTCCTTTAATACCAACAGCACTATTTTCAAAGAAACCTGTCAGATTAGATAACATTAGTAACCTGAAGATGCATGGTTAATAAACAGGTTAAAATAGTTAGGAAGGTGTTTAGCCGTTATACTAGAATTGTGGCACAGAGTGACCAACATTTAGTCAAAAAAGAATGCTGTGCCAGCTGTCACTCAAAGTACCATGACATGCCTACAACCAGCACTCACAGTGCTGTAAGTTATGACTGAAAATGACTGCTCCACAGAATTATTCATTTATTTTTTTCCTGGGTACAGCAGTTTCAATACAGCTGCTGGGTTACTGTCTTAACCCTAATGACCTGCAGAATAATTCCATGTCTGCAGGTTAATAGCATTATTCTCCTGTCAGGTTCTCTTTACCATGATAGTACCTTGCTGTTTTCTTATTCTCTATAGAATCAAAATGTTCTTAGGGTCTATGTCTGGTATTGCCACTAAAGATGAGCGAAATGGCCAAGATTTGGTTCAAATTCACTGAGCTTGCCTTAGTTCTCCGAACGGTTCGCCGATCCTAGCTGAACTGATTGAATTCCATGGAAGGCAAAAAAAAACACATAGACAACTAAAATATTCAATTTCTCTCTCTCCTCTGGTGTCTTTTCGTTCTCCTTCAAACATGCCAGCATATACCCATTACTTAAAAAAACATCTCTGGACCAAAATTGTGCCGCTAACTACAGACCTGTCTCTAATCTCCCTTTCTTTTCCAAAGTATTGGAACACTTGGTCTACTCCCGTTTAATAGGCAATCTGTCAGATAACTCTCTCCTTGACCCTCTACAATCCGGTTTCCGCTCCTTACATTCTACTGAAACTGCTCTTACTAAAGTCTCTAATGATCTACTAACAGCTAAATCTAGCTCCTCGATCTCTTTGCTGCATTTGATACTGTGGATCACAAGCTCCTCCTCACTATGCTCCACTCTATTGGGCTCAAGGGCACCGTTCTTTCTTGGTTCTCCTTTTATCTCTCTGACTGCTCATTCACTGTATCTTTTGCAGGGTCATCTTCCTCTCCTCTTCCCCTTAGAGACAGGGTTCCCCAGGGTTCAGTCCTAGGCCCCCTCCTTTTCTCTCTATACACTGCCCCTATTGGACAAATGATCAGCAGATTTGGTTTCCAGAACCATCTCTATGCGGATGACACCCAACTGTACACATCATCTCCTGACATCACCCCTGCATTATTACAAAATACTACTGATTGTCTGTCCGCTGTCTCCAACAGCATGTCCTACCTCTATCTAAAACTGAACCTGTCAAAAACTGAACTCATGTTTCCTCCCTCCTCCAACCTTCCAAAACCCAATATTACCATTTCTGTGTGTGGTTCTACGATTAGGCCCCAGCAGCACGTCCGCTGTCTTGGGGTTATATTTGACTTCGATCTCTCCTTCACTCCCCACATTCATTCACTTGCTTGTTCATGTCAATTCCACCTCAAAAACATCTCTAGAATCCGACCTTTTGTTACAATTGACGCTGCAAAAACTCTTACTGTCGCTCTCATTCATTCTCACCAGGATTATTGTAATTCTTTACTAATTGGTCTCCCTATTAATAAACTCTCCCCTCTCAAATCTATTCTGAATGCCGCAGCCAGGATCATTTTCCTCTCCAGCAGCTTCACTGATGCCTCATCTCTGTGCCAGTCATTGCATTGGTTGCCTATCTCCCATAGAATCCAACATAAACTTATCACTTTCACTCACAAAGTTCTCCACAGTTCCGCACCACCCTACATCTCCTCCCTCATCTCTGTCTATCATCCCACCCATGCTTTCTGTTCTGCTAATGACCTAAGACTGACATCCTCAACAATTCGAACCTCCCACTCCTGTCTTCAAGATTTCTCTGGAACACACTACCAAGAACAATCCGATTAATTCTTAACATCCACACCTTGAAGCGGGCCTTAAAAACGCATTTCTTCAGACTAGCATATCCCCTCACTTCCCTCATCCAATCTAGTCCCATTCTACCCTTCATAACATTTACTTCCAATTCTTGTCCCCTGTATCTTCTGATTCCATTTCTCTTCATATACTTTTTTACACTCTGTACCTGTATAATTTTTGGCTGGCGACTGGTCCACGCAGCTGGTTTTGAATGCCCTATTAAATCGATGGCTGGATAATATATGGTAAGCTTTTCTCTTCCCCCCTTCCCCCTCCCCTACTCACCTTTTCTGCCTCCCCTATTTCCTCATAGACTGTAAGCTTATGAGCAGTGCATTCACTCCTCTTGGTATCTGTTGTATTTTGCTATTTTGTAATGTCTCATGTTGTCTGTACATATCCCATCTGCATTGTAAAGCGTTGCGGAATATGTTGGCACTATATAAATAAAAATTATTATTATTATTATTAGACAACACCTTTAGGGGGCGGAAAGCTATCAAAACTGTTCAAACCATTTTACAGTGGAACCACACTGTTGTTGCTCAGCCATTAACTTCATAGACTATTAACGTAAGAAATATTGGACGAGGGACAGGAGTAGGCCTCTTGCTCTGAGAACCCTGCCATTACAGACAAGAGACAACTTGGAGACCCATCTTGGAGTCTCCACATTACATCTCCAAGAGATGAATGAATGACAGGAATATGTCTCTTGCTCTGAGAACCCTGCCATTACAGAGAACACACAACTTGGCCGCTCAACTTGGAGTCTCCATATTTCAAAAAATTAAGGGGAGACACCATGACAGTTTTGTCATTTGCCCCAGAGTATCTGTAGTGTTTTTCATAAAAGGCTGGAATGGGCCATGCACCACACAAGGTGTGGCACAGCATTTATATTTTCAAATCAAAAGGTAAGTGGATGAGTGACAAGTGTATGCATCTTACCCTGAGACCCCTGCCAATACAGACACGACCCAGATAAGAGCCTCCATTTTTTTAAAAAAATAGGCTGGTCGTGATTCAGGAGGAGCAAAAAGAGTTGGAATGGGAGGAATAGTAGGTGTTTCATAAGTAACAAAAAGACAAGGTGTAAAAGTAACAGTGGTGGACCAACCACTTGATTGTTGTACCACCAAAGCACTTGTTAATAACAAAAGCAGCAGTAGAAACAGAAGCCACAAAAGTCAGGAAAAGGTGTCACAGACTGCAATAGCACAATATCAATACATCAAACTGAAAAGTACAACATTGCTTAATCTATACAGTATGCAACTGGGAGAAAATGTAATTGGAGAGCCATGACTTCATCTTGATGAAAGTTAGGCAGCCTACACTTTCAGGGGACAGCTGGATGCGCTTATCTATCAGGATACTGCCAGCATCACTGAAGACATGTTCTAAGAAAACACTGGCTACCAGGCATGACAGAGCCTCCAATGCATGACTGGAGCGCTCATGCCACTCTTCCATTTTTGAATCACAAAATGAAAAAGAGTTTGACCCACCTCTGATGGCATCAATATTGAGCTAGAGATACTCCTGCACCATCTTCCACAGTCGTTCATTATGTGTCAGACTTATACTAGGTTCTGTTGGTGCACGGGATGGTGTAAAAATGTGTTCCATAAGTTGCAGAAATAGTTTCCGCCACTTAAACTGTTGATGCTGCTAATGTTTCTGCAATGACGACTCAGTGTTCCCAGTGTTTGACGTGAAGAACTGTGATGCACACTGGGTGCCTCACTGCTCTCTTGGGGAAAAGCACTGTTAAAATTATGTACAAGCTTGTTTCCATACTCCAGCATTCGTGCATCATTTACCAGGGGGAGAGAGCATTGGGTAAAATTTACTCTTGTACCGTGGATCTAACAGAGTGGCAACCCAGTAATCAGCACTATTTCTAATCCTAACAATTCTTGAATCATGTTGCAAATACTGCAGCAAGAAGGCGATCATGTTTCTGGCGCTTCTGTGAGATCCAAGTCCATGGTGTATTGGTGGCGGGGTAATACTCAAACTTTTTTCTTCCATCCCCTCCCACTACCCATGGACAACAGAGAAGAGATCAATATCATCTTCATCCCTTGACAATTGCGCACCCTTCACCTCTTCCTCCCCGTCCTCCTCCATTTATTCTTGGACTTCTACACTTCTACTAACAGTTTGTCTGGTACCATGAACCCACCTCAATTTCTGTACTCGACCCTCCCCTTCCTCGCTAACTGCCACTGTGATGATAGACCAAACCTTAGAGATATTGGTATCCCTTCTGCATCCTCCTTTGCATCCTCCTCTTCCCCTGGGACCACCACCTCCTCCCGCAGACTATTCAAAGTTTTCTCCAGCATGTAGATTACTGGAATAGTGAGGCTGATGATGGTATTGTCAGCGTTAACCATCATAGTAGCCATTTCAAAACTTTACAAACATACAGAGGTCCTTCATCTGGGCCCACTCCACACCCGTGATTTGCCCCAGAACCACATAATTTTGGCCAAATTTATAGCTCATGGGGTACTATACCATGGCTTGTTGCTGCCACCACAATCGCTGCAATATGTGCAGAGAGGAATTCCACTGTGTCAGCAAATTACATATCAACTGGTTAACCAGTACGCTGAAAGACCTCTGTAGCAATGCAAGTCTATTAGCCACAGGGTGCAAACGGCTTAGGTTAGCACACAGCAACTGTGACATGTGGAGCAGTGCATCCTTGCATCAATAGTGTCCTATATATTGCTGTACATCCATATTGAGGACATGAGCCATGCAAGACACGTGTGTGAGGTTGTCCCGGCATAGGGCTGCCACCAGGTTTATACCATTATTGCACATGGCCTTCCCTGGCTCCAGTTTCAGTGGAGACAGCCATTGCTGAAACTTGGACTTGCTAGCTGTCCACAACTCTACCACTTTGTGATTGCGTTCTCCCATGGATTTTAATTTCAACACTGCTTGATTGTGTTGAGCCCTGGCAGCAGTGTACAGAAGATGGGGGTTCTCTCTGCACTGTTGGAATGCATGTTACACTAAGGGAGAGGTTGAGGGCACAGGTGGAGGCCGTAGAGGAGGTGGCGGATGAAGATGAAATGGATAAAGTGATAGATACAGAAGTTTGTCACACAAACCTTGGGGATTCCAAGACTTGTGGAGCAGCCACTTGCCTGTCTGCCCCTGCAGTCTCTAGAGGCACCCAGAGCCCAGTGATTGAGAATAAAAAAACGGCCATGATTGCTCATTCAGGTGTCAGTGGTGTCAGACACAGAGTTTTTCAAGAAACGGGTGATGTTGACTGCGACAAGCTGGTGTAGCCCAAGCACAGCTTTACTAGAGAACTAATGGTGACTGGGCAACTGGTACTGGGAGACTGCAATGGCCATCAGGTTTTGGAAACTGTCTGTATCCACCAGGAGGAATAGCAGCATTTCCATGGCTAAAGTTTAGATATGGGGAAGTTCAAGCTCTTAGCTTTGGCATGTGTAGGAGAAATGATCTGTTACTTGAACACAACTGTTGGACCTAGGGCTGTCTTCTCTGCTGACAGAGGTTGGAGTAGGGTTTACACCATAAACTTGTTGACTGTGAGAGAGGTGCTGGTGGAGATGTTATGGTGTATTGAGAAACATGTGGTGTGACCGGTGTCTCAGATGGGTCAAAAACAACAGAATTGTCCACTTATGTAACAGCTGACAAGCTTTCACTCAACCCGTCTGTAGCAGGTAAACAAATGGAGGTCCTGTGGCTGGAGATCTCTGTGAGAACATTTTTGATGGTGATGGAGGACAAAGAAGCAGCAGGCACGGTTGATGGGGTGGCCAGTGGTTTGGTATGCCCGCTAGGCTGCATTTTAAAGCAGTAAGATTGCCAGGTTAGAACATATTGGTAGACCATGTGCAAATTCATGCATGTAGTAGTCAAGTTATTGCAAATTTTGCCTCTGCTGAGTCATTGTTTACACACTTGGCAGATAGTGAAATTTGGGCAATCCTTTTTGGTCTAAAAAAAAAGACCAGGCTAGGCAACTCTTCCTGCAAACTACAGACCCACGACTGCTGCTGGCCACAGCCAGAGTGGTGGGTAAGGATGCAGTGCATATTATGGTTGCATCACTACGTGTTTGTGCGGGAATCAGCAACATAACTTCCTCATCTTCCTCCTCCTCCGCTGCTGACCTACTCAGCTGCGTGCCTCTGAGTTCACATCAAGTGGGATCTCCAACATCATCTTCATCCTTTCTATTCTCCCACTCATCACCCTGGCAGTTTCCCTCCTCTTCCTGCCCTGACACCACATTACAGTTCGCATATGCCTCAGGTATCTGAGTCTCATCATTATCACCTCCACCCATGGGGCTTAACATTTGGTGATGAGGGTCTGGATTCTGCTCAGACCCTCCTACATTTGACCCCAGATCTAACTGACAAAGATTTTGGGAAGCGGTGGAGATGATTTTCTCCTCTTGAATCTGGGAATCTTTGGAACAGACCTCTGATTCCCATGGAATAGAATGTGTGAAAAGCTCTTCAGACTCCCTCCTCTGTGGTTCCCCAAAGTTATTTGACAGTTGGAGAGTTGTGATGTGGGGGGAAACAAGGGTAATTGGGGTGCCACCTCTGAGGACTGTACTATGGGTGAAGTTCAGGTGAAGGAAGAGGAGGAGAGGCCACTTGATGCAGCGCTTGCCATCCACTGTATCACATGGTCCTCATCAACAAGTTGCACAGCTGTATGGCTGCCACAGAATGGGAGTAGAGTACCCCGCCAAGTATCAGAAGTTGTCAGTTGTGTTTTGCTAGGCCAAGCCAGTGTTTGTTCACTAGAGCTTTCAGAAACTTTAACACCTTCCCCACATACACCTCGAACACTACGCTTATTCCCCTTCCACCATGACCTCAGGATTTCCCACTCATATTTGATTTATCCTTTCCCTCTTTTAAGCAACTATTTCACAACCCTAGTCCCACACGTCAGTCACCTATGACTAAATTAGCATTCACTATTTAGGTGAATAAATGACAATTTTCACCTGAAGCACAGATTGTGCAGTATTTAGATGCAAAACTAGCAATTTAAAGCTGGAAGACAGATGTGGCCCAATTTAGATGCACATATCACAATTTGAAGCTGGAACACAGATGTGGCCCTATTTAGATGCACAAATCTCAATTCAGAGATGGAACACAGATGTGGCCCTACTTAAATGCACAAATCGCAGTTTGGAGCTGGAACACAGATGTGGCCCTACTTAGATGCACAAATCGCAGTTTGGAGCTGGAACACAGATGTGGCTCTATTTAGGTGCACAAGTCACAATTTGGAGCTGGAACACAGATGTGGCTCTTTTTAGATGCACAAATCACAATTTGGAGCTATAGCATACAATTAGCTATCACTAGATGATGCAATTCTGATCTGATTTTTGTCACACAATGCTCCCTACACTACACTTCCTTATTTTACACTATCGCCATATATCCTAACTGTCTTACCTACATATAATTAAACCCTTACCTACGCTAAATGTCTAGCAACAGTGGGGGCAGCACCATCCATAAGGTGTAGCAATCACAAAATGCCAAAGGTCTGCATTTTATATGCAGAGGGACATGTGAGTTAGGCAGCCAACAACACAAGCCTTTTTGTCTTAAAATTGTGGAGCCTGATTGGCTCCTGGAAATAAATTAAGAAAAAAGTCTTCCTCTTCTCTGACCTTTCCTCACCAACTCCCCTCATCAAACACGTCTCCCTGCTCCTAATACAGCATCACAATAGTAGCCATAGTAATAGTAAAGAATTAGAAAAGCCGCAAACTATTATCAGCAAAAACAAAAATTGGCAACTTTTGGGAAAAGTGTTCGGATTACCAGGCCCAAGCCGAACCGACTCAGGCTTGTACCTAATTTAAGATTGGTGAACCTTTATCGAACAAGTTCGCTCATCTCTTGTTGCCACTCTTGACTATCAAATTTAGTTTTCTAGCTATTTTTCTCATGTATCCATCCCTTAAGTTGATATATATTTTGGTAATGAATATTGGATGATCCCATACATATTAAAACCACTCATGTATTTAGTAAAGTTATATGACATTATTCTATTAACAGCTAATGTTTTGTGTAAAATGCCTTTCAGCTATTCTAGTTTATATTCATGCCCATATTAATGATTCTGCCTTAGCTCTTCAGGGAGAGGTGAATATAAAAGACACACACACAGACGCTTGTAAACTTAGCATGGTGTTAGCTTCAAAGAACATTTGCTTGAAAACATTTGCTACTTTACTTGTAACCCAAGTCAAGCAGCCGTTTTGCTAGATGTTCACATTTAAAAATAACATTATAATGTTCCCTTTGAAACCTCCCAGAACGATCATCCTATCATAATAATGTGTGACTGTGCGGCATTGTTGTGCAGAGAAGCAAAGTATACAATATATTTACCAGGAAATGGCAGGTGTTTCCTACCAGAATGTTATCAGCTCTTGTTAAAAAAATAAAGATCCTTTCCATTTATATGAGTCATATGATGAGGGAATTAAGTAAGTGATTCTGATGGATAACTTGCATGTTTGCAGAGCCAACTTTGTTAAATTCACTAAATCAATTCTATATTTTGACGACTGGAAAATATGCAGATTAGTAAACTGACAAACTCTGCCAGCCTATGCATTCTGGTTTGTAAAGCTACAAAAGGAGCTGAGAATTGGACAATAATGTGGATTTGCTCAACTATATCACTAGGTTACAATTAGAAATGAAATGTTTTCTATGAATCCTGGAATCTAGTTCTTTCGACCAAGAACCACAAAGCTTTACATCATGGCAGACTGTAAATGTGATGATGATTGCTAATGATCCAAGACTAATGATTGTTAACAATGACGTTTTATGACAGGTATTGGATTAATATAATATTAATCAAATTATAGTTCAGATATACTGCATGATGTGAGCACAGTACTGCCATATCTTACTATGAGCAAAGTGGAAATCCACCAAATCAAAACAAGCCCTATTAAAGCATAGATTTTTATTTAATATACATTAAAAAGGTATAAATATAACTCTTTGGGGATGTCCCACATGCAAATTCTAAATCAAATATGGTAACTATCATGCACAGAAATATATAACCAGTATACACACAACACAACACGTGTTAGTAAACTGTTCATGTTGAGCCCTAACAGATCCTTCAAGACTGCAGGAGTTGTTACCCAAATGACTGCAACTTGGCATCCCTCGTCAGTGTGCACTGGCCCTAGGAGTAGACCAGGAAATATCATCTACCTAGCATTATGCATACCAACTGGCAATCTGGTCATGATCACTATGTCACAAGGATGAGTTTGGCAGCTAGTAGATGCACAAAATGCCCTAATTATATCATAGTCAGATATAATATTTATTATACTACTTTGATGCACGTTAAATTATACTGACTGCTGTTTCCGATCCAACATTGTTCCCTGTTTGTTTTATTAATTAATTGGGATGTGTAGACTCGTGGAAGTTCCGATTCGCTGGGTTCGGCTGAATTTTAGTTAAATAATCGTTTGAGATTTGGACTTGACACAAACTTGACCCCCGACCCGGAAACCGATCTGTCAATGGGAACACAACTTTGGTGCTATAAAATGAGTGTACAATGGTCATAGTAAGGACTAGAGGGCTGCAAAAGGAAGTACAATGGGAGTAAGAGCAGGACAACTGTCCTTCAATGAAATGTTGATAAGGAATAAAAACAAAAAAAGGATGTGGGGTCCTGCCTATTTTTGATAACTAATGTAGGTAAAGCAGACAGCTGTGGGCTGCAGCTCTCAGCTGTTTGCATTTCCTTGGCTGGTCATCATAAATAGAGGGGACCCCACAACATTTTTTTTTAATTATTTATTTAAATAATTTATAAAAAGGCATGGAGCCCTCCCTTTTTTGATAACCAGCCAGAGTAAAGCAGACAGCTGAAGGCTGGTATTATCAGGCTGTGAAGGTAAATGGTTCCTTGACCTTTACAAGCCTAAAAATAGCAGCCTGCAATGACCCAGAATTGGTGCATGCATTAGATGCTCCAATTCTGATATTTTGCCCGTCTTTTCTCGATTGCCCTAGTGCGTTGGCTGTCAGAGTAATACTTTTGGGGTTAGTGTCACCTGTGAATTGACAGCTGGCATCAAGCCCAGGGGTTAGAAATAGTTAGGCATCTATTAGACATGCCCACTACTAACCCATCAAGTGTACAGTTAAAAAACATTCACAAACACAAACACAGGAGAATATTTTTTTATATGAATAAAGACTCCCCTACACTCCCGCTCACTCCCGCTTTTAACAATTCATTAGTTTAAAAGAAATCCTTGAATTTATGATGTATTCTAATGCTGTAATGTTCCACGAGGTCCATAGAATGAGGCTCCATATTTCACCCCCCGCTCAGTCGCATGCACAGAATTTCTCCTACTTGTGATAAATTCCGGGTCTGCCGCTGACCGAGAGTGACCTGTGAAGCATTGTTCTGAAAAAATTTCTCAGAATGAGGCTCTATAGCTCTATAGCAATCACAGTCAGTGGCAGATATAGAATTTCTCAAGAGCTTGAGAGATTCTGTGCCTGACGCTAACCGTGAGTGACCTGTGGAGCCTCATTCTCAGAAGCTCCATAGGAATTGAATGGCATTGCAGATATTACACCATTGAATTACGTCAGAACTTTGAAATTATATTTTTAATTAATAAAATGGTGAATGAGGGAGTGCTGAGGAGTCTTTATTCAAATAAACTATTTTTTTTCTGTGTGAGGGTTATTTCACTGTAATCTTGCCGTGTTAGTAATAGGGGTGTCTGATAGAGGCCTATCCATTACTAATGCCTGGGCTGGTTGCTAGGTGTCAATTCACAGCTGACATTAACCCTAAAAGTATTAATTCAATTGCCACCGCACCAGGGCAATCGAGAAGAGCCGGTGTGAAGTGCCAGAATTACGGCATCTAATAGATGCACCACTTCTGGGAAGGCTGCAGGCTGCTAAATTTAGGCTGGGAATTTCCAAAAAAATGGGTTTTCCCAGCCTGATAATAACAGCTCCCAGCAATCTGCTGTACCTTGGCTGGATCTAAAAATTAGGGGGGACCCCACGCCATTTATTTTAATCATTTCAGTAAATTATTTTTTTAAAAATGGTGTGGGATTCCCTTTATTTTTGATAATCAAGAAAGGTAAATCAGACAGCTTAGGGCTACAGTTCACAGTTATCTGCTTTACCTGCACTAGTTATCAAAAATTGGCAGGACCCAATGTCATTTAAAAAAAAAAAAAAAAATTAAAAAAAAAATAAATATATATATATATATATATATATATATATATATTGTTCACAGCAGTATACAGGCATCTTCCCCACCCAATAACACTTGTTGATCGGCTACACTGCGGTTCAGGCTCATTAATTCCTACTGATTAATCCATGGGTTTGATCCTTGGACCCCTGGTTAATGTCTCTGCCTTAAATCTCACTAATTGCCTATGTAGATTTCCACTGAATTCACATTTATTTCTAATTTTGTCACTGTCCATTTGCCTGGCTATGACCTTACTTGCTATTGTTTTTACCCTTGACTCATTCTACTGGCTAGTAGATTTTCCTTTAAAATTTATCCTGGATCTCTGCATAGATATGAACAATAGGAAGACCTATAATCATTTGTACAAATTTAATTTAGGTAAACATTTTGAGTTAAATAACTGGCAGAAAATGTCAAATAATTCAAAACTAATTTATATTATTTGTGAAGTGATCATTGTAAATAAACAAATGGCAAACATAAGAGCAAAAAACTAACATTGAACAAAAAAAAGTCATACAAACTTAGTCCAGTGAAAAGACTAGAACCTTGAAAACCTCTTCTTACTTTATCTCCAGGTGTCTATTCTGATTAGAAGGCCTGTTGCTGGGGCTCACATCATATTGGGCCAACTAATCAGAGGAGTCACTGGGAATGTTGGGAAGTTGGAAGTTTGCAGAGCTTTAGTCCGATGGGACTGGACAACTAACATGGCTGCTAGATCAGGGGTTTTTCAAATTTGTTTTTTAAACGTCACTTTAATCCCAGGTCTATTTCTGAATAATTTACAATTTAAATTATTTTAAACAAAATTCATGAGACACCATTTACCCATGAAGAATAAATGAAGAGAATGTATAAATTATCTTCACTACATAACAAAACACTCCTGATACAAACTCTGTAACTAATACTATAATTTTGGAAATGGAGTAAAAAATGTATCATATAAAATTAACAGCTTTATTACATCACGTTACAACAGACAAAAAAAATCATATGATAGTATTGAGGTCAGTGAATAGAATTGAAAAAAAATATCAGCATATCAATATGAATAGAAAGCTATTATAAATTTGATTCCATAGTAATTATTCTCATTGCACTGTATAAGCTGCAAGTAAAATTAAAGGCAAATTACTGCATTATAGCATAATCAGATGTCCTATTTAGGAACTCAATGCAAAGTGCTGATACATAGTGTCATGAGTGTGTCAAGGGTGACAGACAGTCCTGTGGTGTCTGGCTATAGAAGGTGGCAGCTCCCTGACTTTTTATTATTCCTGCTTGGTGTACATGGTATCGTATGCACCTCCTCTGCTTGGGATTCATCCCTTTCTCTTTATGACTCGGCAGAGTTCTTGTCACGACATGGGCTTGGTGAATTTCCGGAGTCAAAACATACAACTAAATAGGGGTAACACCACAACAAACAAAAGGTACACAGGGACACTTTAACAATGGTGGGCCCTATAAACACACCAATAATCCAATGCTAGCCCCTTATAATGAAAGGTGTCAATAAATATTTATTGCAAACAATTTAAAAAAAAAACATTAAAATGAATGGACAAACCCTAGTGACACATAGAATTGATAAAGGGGACGCGTCACCTACAAGATATTAGTAAAAGCCCCTACACATCTCCAAACCTTTAACTGTTTAATAGTGATGAGCGAGTACTAAAAAGCTCGGGTGCTCGAGGCTTGGGCCGAGTATCCCAAGATACTCGTGTACTCGGCCCGAGCACCGAGCCCAATGTTATCCTATGGGAGACCCGAGTATTTTTATGAAATAACCCCCGGCAGCATGTAGAAACCCTAAAAATGTCACAAAAGTCTCAGAAGAGTGCTCAAATGACATGGCAACAGTATGGGGAAGATCCCTTGAAGCATTTATCACTCAAAAGTCACAGCTGTGAACAATTTTGTCCGCGTTTTACGCCATTTTTACGGACTCACCAGAAAACCTTCTAAAATGACACCAAAATGAATTTTCATGGCGGAAATGTTAAGGGCACATACCCAATAGTGAGATAGAGCTGGTGTATGTTACTTTTGGAGATTACATGAAAGATTTTACGTGAAAACATTGTGTGGCACTTCGATGTCCCTGAGAAGAGACGTACATGAAGGCCTCTTGAGTCTAATGTGCCCATATTGAGGAAGTGGGTCTATTGTAGTACAGCCCTTTGGCAGGGCAGCCAAAAATTGGGAGGCTCCACGTTGTCCCTGGATAGAGACGTGCATGAGGGCCTGTAAACCTGAAGTGCCCATTGTAAGGAAGTGGGTCTATTGTAGTATAGCCCTTTGGCAGGGCAGCCAAAAATTGGGAGGCTCCACATTGTCCCTGGATAGAGACGTGCATGAGGGCCTGTAAACCTGAAGTGCACATTGTAAGGAAGTGGGTCTATTGTAGTATAGCCCTTTGGCAGGGCAGCCAAAAATTGGGAGGCTCCACATTGTCCCTGGATAGAGACGTGCATGAGGGCCTGTAAACCTGAAGTGCCCATTGTAAGGAAGTGGGTCTATTGTAGTAAAGCCCTTTGGCAGGGCAGCCAAAAATTGGGAGGCTCCACATTGTCCCTGGATAGAGACGTGCATGAGGGCCTGTAAACCTGAAGTGCCCATTGTAAGGAAGTGGGTCTATTGTAGTATAGCCCTTAGGCAGGGCAGCCAAAAATTGGGAGGCTCCATATTGTCCCTGGATAGAGACGTGCATGAGGGCCTCAAAACATTGTTCCCATTGCAAAGGAGCAAAAGAATGGGCGAAAAAATTTACCACTGGGGGTATACCTGAAACAAAGGCCTAACTATTGTAACGGTCATCATGGTGGCGCATGAGGAGAAGGAGGAGCAGTCCAGCGATTATCCAAAGTCCAGAAGTGTGTACCCATTGGTGACTGGAGGTACATGGCAAATTCCCGTTACAAACTTTAAATTCCGCTCTCATTTGCTGGTGGTGGGGTGAAGTCTGGCCCAATCCAACCCTTGTTCATCTTGATCAGAGTCAGCCTGTCAGCATTTTCAGTTGACAGGCAGGTGCGTTTATCTGTAATGATTCCACCTGCGGCACTAAAAACACGCTCTGACAAAACGCTAGCAGCAGGGCAGGCCAGGACTTCCAAGGCGTAGAGAGCCAATTCATGCCACGTGTCCACCTTGGATACCCAATAATTGTAAGGCACAGAGGAATGTCGGAGTACAGTTGTTCGATCTGCAAGGTACTCCTTGAGCATCTGGGCAAACTTAGGATTTCTTGTGGCACTACCCCGCACTTCAGGGGCTGTGGTACGTGAGGGGCTGAGAAAACTGTCCCACATCTTAAAGACTGTTCCCCTACCTCTGGCGGATTGGACTTGTGCCCCTCTTGGCTGTACGCCTTGGTTGTCCACTGATTCCTGACCTATGCTGCTAGGGTTTTGTGAGGGGAATGCTTTGCCTACTTCCGTGACTATGGCCTTCCGGAACTGCTGCATTTTGGCTGACCTCTCCGCCTCGGAAATAAGAGACATAAAGTTCTCCTTGTAGCGTGGGTCTAACAGTGTTACCAACCAGTAATGATTGTCGGCCAAGATGTTCTTAACGCGAGGGTCACGAGACAGGCAGCTTACCATAAAGTCAGCCATGTGTGCCAGACTCTTAACAGCCAGTACTTCAGTATCCTGACCAACACGATGACTGAACATGCTGTCCTCCTCCTCCTCCTCCTCCTCATCTACCCTGTCCTCTGGCCAGCCACGCTGAACCGAGGATATGACTGGTGTGCATGTCATATCCTCAATTTGGCCGGAGAGTTGCTCCATGTCTTCATCCTCATCCTCGTCATAGTCCTCCACTGCACGTTGTGATGAGACGAGGCTGGGCTGTGTGTTATCACCCACACCCACTACTGTTTCTTGCTCCAACTCATCGCGCTCCGCCTGCAATGCATCATGTTTGTTTTTGAGCAGAGACCGTTTTAGAAGGCAGAGAAGCGGTATGGTGACGCTAATAATGGCGTCATCACCACTCACCATCTTGGTGGAGTCCTCAAAGTTTTGGAGGATGGTACATAGGTCGGACATCCATCTCCACTCCTCAGGTGTTATGTGTGGAGTTTGACCCATTTCCCGACGGCTTAGGTGATGCAGGTACTCAACAACTGCCCTCTTCTGCTCACATATCCTGACCAACATGTGCAGAGTTTAATTCCAATGTGTGGGGACATCACACACCAGTCTGTGAGGCGGAAGATGCAAACGGCGCTGAAAGCCGGCAAGGCCGGCTGAAGCAGTAGGTGACTTTCGAAAATGTGCAGACAGCCGGCGAACTTTTACCAGCAGATCAGACAGCTCTGGGTATGACTTTAGAAACCGCTGAACCACGAGGTTGAGCACATGGGCCACGTATGGAACATGTGTCAGCTGGCCTCGCCTCAAAGCCGCCACCAGGTTCCGGCCATTGTCACACACGACCTTTCCTGGCTTTAGGTTCAGAGGTGTGAGCCAGTGATCTGCTTGCTGTTTCAGAGCTGTCCACACCTCTTCTGCATTGTGGGGTTTGTCACCTATGCAGATTAGCTTCAGCACAGCCTGTTGCCGCTTCGCCGAGGCAGTGCTGCAGTGCTTCCAGCTTGGGACTGGTGTGGAGGGTAAAGTGGATGAGAATGCACAGGAGGAGGAGGAGGCTGAAGAGCATGACATTCCGGAGCTGTAGAGTGTGGGTGAAACCCTGACTGAGGTAGGGCCTGCAAACCTTGGTGTGGGAAGGACGTGTTCCATCCCTCGCTCAGACTGGGTCCCAGCTTCCACAATATTAACCCAGTGTGCCGTCAACGAGATGTAGCGGCCTTGCCCACAAGCACTTGTCCACGTGTCTGTGGTTAGGTGGACTTTGGGTGAAACAGCGTTGTTCAGGGCACGTGTGATGTTTTGTGACACGTGGTTATGCAACGCGGGGACGGCACACCGGGATAAATAGTGGCGGCTGGGGACCGAGTAACGTGGGACAGCTGCCACCATCAGGTCGCGGAATGCTTCTGTCTCCACCAGCCTAAAAGGCAACATTTCCAGCGCAAGCAGTCGCGAAATGTTAGCATTTAGAACTGTGGCATGTGGGGCGTTGGCAGTGTATTTGCGCCTGCGTTCAAAGGTTTGCTGAATGGATAACTGAACGCTGCGCTGGGACAAGGACGTGCTTGATGATGGTGTTATTTCTGCGTAGGCAACTGCAGGTGCAGGACCGGAGGAGGCTTGTTCGCAGGCAGCATGGACAGGGGATTGGCTCGCATGCACAACAAGCGAAGACGTAGTAGTGACATCAGCAAGCACTGCTCCTCGACTCTGTTGTACTTCCCACAAAGTCGGGTGCTTGGCTGACATGTGCCTGATCATGCTGGTGGTGGTCAGGCTGCTAGTTTTGGTACCCCTGCTGATGCTGGCACGGCAGGTGTTGCAAATGGCCTTTTAAGAATCATCTGGAGCCAACTTAAAAAACTGCCAGACTCGGGAAGACCTAACATTTGTACAGGCACCTTGTGTCGTGTTGTTGTTCCGGGGAACGGTTGCCTGACTTCTGCCTGGAGCCACCACCCTGCTTCTTACTGCCTGTTGGGATGCTATGCCTCCCTCCCCCTGTGCACTGCTGTCCTCGCTCTGCATATCCTCCTGCCAGGTTGGGTCAGTTACTGGATCATCCACCACGTCGTCTTCCTCTTCCGCACCCTGCTCCTCCTCCTGACTTCCTGACAATTGTGTCTCACCATCGTCCACCCCTTGTTGAGACACGTTGCCAACTTCGTGAGAACGTGGCTGCTCAAATATTTGGGCATCTGTACATACGATCTCCTCATGACCCACTTCAACATGAGCTGGCGAGAGGCCAGAATGAGCGAATGGAAACGTGAACAGCTCTTCCGAGTGTCCAAGTGTGGGATCAGTAATGTCCGAGGACGTGTACTCAGCCTGGTGGTAGGAAGGAGGATCAGGTTCTGAAATGTGCGGTGCAGTATCACGGCTACTGACACTTGACCATGTGGAAGACAGAGTGTTTGTGGTTGTGCCAATCTGACTGGAAGCATTATCCGCTATCCAACTAACAACCTGTTGACACTGGTCTTGGTTCAAGAGCGGTGTACTGCTGCGGTCCCCAAGAATTTGGGACAACCCGTGCGAGCGAGTAGATGTGGCCCTTTGTTGTGGCGAAATTAGAGCTTGCCCATGACCTCGGCCTCTGCCTGCACCACCATCACGTCCACTTCCTTGTTTGTTGCCAACGCCCTTGCGCATTTTGCAATGCTGTGCTGACGTGTATTCACTAGACTTGTGCGTTATATCCAAGTTTGTGCAAAACGCACACAAGTGCACCTGTACGCTGCCACTGACAGGCACACACGTGCGGTTTTTAAATGCAAGCACGGACGCACTAAGAACCTAACAGGTTTTTAGGAGCGACAATTACTGAGAAGTCTGACACTATCAGACACTGCTGACTGACGTGTGTTATTCACTAGACTTGTGCGTTATATAATAGTTTGTGCAAAACGTGCACCTGTACGCTGCCACCGACAGGCACACACGTGCGGTTTTTAAATGCAAGCACGGACGCACCAAGAACCTAACAGGTTTTTAGGAGTGACAATTACTGAGAAGTCTGACACTATCAGACACTGCTGACTGACGTGTATTATACACTAGACTTGTGCGTTATATAATAGTTTGTGCAAAACGTGCACCTGTACGCTGCCACCGTCAGGCACACACGTGTGGTTTTTAAATGCAAGCACGGACGCACTAAGAACCTAACAGGTTTTTAGGAGCGACAATTACTGAGAAGTCTGACACTATCAGACACTGCTGACTGACGTGTATTATTCACTAGACTTGTGCGTTATATAATAGTTTGTACAAAACGTGCACCTGTACGCTGCCACCGACAGGCACACACGTGCGGTATTTAAATGCAAGCACGGACGCACTAAGAACCTAACAGGTTTTTAGGAGCGACAACTACTGAGAAATCTGACACTATCAGATACTGCTGACTGACGTGTATTATACACTAGACTTGTGCGTTATATAATAGTTTGTGCAAAACGTGCACCTGTACGCTGCCACCGACAGGCACACACGTGCGGTTTTTAAATGCAAGCACGGACGCTCTAAGAACCTAACAGGTTTTTAGGAGCGACAATTACTGAGAAGTCTGACACTATCAGACACTGCTGACTGACGTGTATTATACACCAGACTTGTGCGTTATATAATAGTTTGTGCAAAACGTGCACCTGTACGCTGCCACCAACAGGCACACACGTGCGGTTTTTAAATGCAAGCACGGATGCACTAAGAACCTAACAGGTTTTTAGGAGCGACAATTACTGAGAAGTCTGACACTATCAGGACTGTTTTAGACTGTGTACACCAGCCCCAGATATGATGAAGGCTGGTATACGGTCACCACTAGGAATGGCTATATACCCTGCCTGCCTGCCTGCCTGTATACTGCTACAATAGTCCTGACAAGGACTCTTCTGGTCACTAGCCTGCATTCCGACCTGGCTATACCCTGCCTGTATACAGCAACAATAGTCCTGAGAAGGACTCTGCTACTGTACTCCGACCTGGCTATACCCTGCCTGCCTGTAAACAACTATAATAGTCCTGAGAAGGACTTCTGGTCACACTGTTTGCAGCCCTGCTACGGAAATAACTATAAAGGGCCGCAAACCTTTCCCTGAAGCAGCAACACTCTCCCTGCACTGACTGTCTGGATGGCTGTGTGCAGAGCACAGCGCGCCCGCCGGTATAAAGGCTCGGTCACGCTGTGCAGGCCGGCCAATCACTGCAATTCCACAACTAACAGGGCTGTGGCATTGCAGTGGTCTGCTAGCCAATCCCTGCATGAGGGCTGGCTCTCAAAAGAGCGCCAACATGCAGGGATGAAGACCACGAGTACAGCACGAGTATCGCGAGATTACTCGGTCCCCGCCGAGTAGCCCGAGTACAGTGATACTCGTGCGAGTACCGAGTAGTAACAAGCATACTCGCTCATCACTACTGTTTAAGTATCAAGGTCAGATACAGAAGAAAAATATGCAGCAAGAAAATAACCAATATTACTGTACTAAATAGAATAAAATATTGTACATTCCCATGTGTGAAAGCCTATGTAGGCAAATCTAGATAATCAATCAAGCCACATATCGCAATATTATTACCAACTGAAAGGTGTCCAGATATAGAAATGGTGCAACGTACCCACACACTGACGCGCATTTTGCAGCTACCATGCTTCGTCCAGGAGTGGTGGGCCCTAGTGCTAGTGAGAGGGAAGATGGATACCTCCTTCCCTTACCTGCTGCAGTACCCTGCACCTCTAGCCAGTATCTATACCGGCTCCTGAAATGTTGCCGAGTAGGAACCTGAAGGCCTGAAAAAACCCTACAATATTTTCTGGCTAGGGAGTGGGCAGGTGAATGACGACGCTAGCCCCACGTCTGCATTGAAACAACACACCAGGCAACGAAGATAGACACGTGGAACACAACAACAGATTGTTTCAGTCATCACCAAGACTGCAGCCACACCAGGAAACTCAGCAGAGGGTTTCAGCAGCTCCTTCCCACTCCAAGACCAGTATCAAAATGGCAAAGAGAATAACTGGCACCCTCTGCTGGTAGCAGAGCATATATAAAGGAACTAGGAGTGGTCCCAAACTGGAAACACTTGAGCTGGTAATTAGCCTTCTTGCGGTCAAAGAATAGTGACATAAACTCTCTGACTGCCCAAAGAAAGGAAAACATGTTTAATATTGAGAGTCAAAAATGGAAATGACTCTCAAGTGCTGAATCTGTATTTAGTCTCATAATGCAAAGAGACAGCCGTGACAGTTCCTTACTCTTTCAGCTGTTTTCATCTGCATTTCCGTTTGTGTTCTTAAATTCCCTCATTTCCTTCTGGTCTGTATTGGTAAAAGCTCTAACTACCTACAGATCCTGAGTGCAAGCAGTTGGCTTGCAATCATCTAGACTAAAGGAGGCTTTACACGCAGCGACATCGCTAGTGATGTTGCTTGTGAAAGCACCCGCCCCCGTCATTTGTGCGTCATGGGCAAATCGCTGCCCGTGGCACACAATATTGCTAGTATCCATTACACGTACTTACCTACCTAGCGACGTCGCTGTGGCCGGCAAACAGCCTCTTTTCTAAGGGGGCGGTTTGTGCGGCGTCACAGCAACGTCACACGGCAGGCGTCCAATTGAAGCGGAGGGGTGAAGAGCAGCTGCATGGAAGTCACGCCCACCCCGTTGCTGGAGGACGCAGCTACGGTGTTGTTTATCGTTCCTGGGGTGTCACACATAGTGATGTGTTCTGCCTCAGGAACGACGAACAACCTGCGTCCTGCACGAGCAACGACATTTGGGAAATGGACGACATGTCAACAATCAACAATTTGGTGAGTATTTTACATCGTTAGCGATCGCTCAAACGTGTCACACGCAATGACGTCACTAACAAGGCCGGATGTGCGTCACAAATTCCGTGACCCCAACGACACCTCATTAGCGATGTCGTTGCATGTAATGGGGCCTTTTCTTCATTGCATGTCACAGTTCCACTCTGTGAATATTCTTGGAGATAAGTTCTTTGTAATTTTTCCTTGTTTGTTAACCCTATGCGTCCTTTAGCTCCTAGTGTGGTTGACGATAAGCTCATCACATCTGTCGCTACCTATTGCCCAAATCAGGGTCAGCCTAGTACAAGGTATCCTGCTCGGCAACTAGGTGAAGAAATTATCTAGGGCGATTAGGGAAGCCAGGGCCCAAAGCTAGGCTTTGTCAGTGGCCACCATTTCCCCATTCATAGACACAGGGTCTCCCTTCTCTTTCGCGGTTCGCTGGCTACTTCCCCATACCTAGCGTGATGCATAGTCACAGTATATGTAAAATTCAATAAGTACAAATAAAAAATTTCACCCATGATATGCATAAGAAAAGTGTGTCATATGCTTACCACATGCCCACTTTCTCAAAGTGTAGTCCATCTCCTAACCTATATATCGATTACAAATTACCAATTCAGGAAGTGCTGTGCTGTTGCCGCATGTCCGGAATGATTACATGCATGATCCAACAGCACTTCCAGACACATTCTACAGACGTGTTTTCCTCCAATATACATGAGTGGAAAGGAATAGACATACGCATATCATTGAAGAGATAACACATATTATGTCAGCATTATAAAAGTGAAATTAGACCCCTAAGAAAACTTTATTTAATTTACTTACTTGTATCGCACCATTAAATCTACAGTGCCTTACAGACATTATCATTGACTATCCCCAACCATCATTGGGTCTCACAATCTAACTTACTGATAATATATCTCAATCACATGTGATATCTTCTGGGAAGGGTGTTTCATATTGTCTTTTGTGTCTACAGCACATCTACCTGAGTGTAGAATTTTTTTTTTAAGTGTTCCGTAAGCTTTGTCTTACTTTTAATGATATAGAAAAAACAGTTATATTTTAGGAGTTGTCCTTGTCTGTGAAAAGGAGTAGCAATGGTGCTCTGATCAGCAGACATGCACAGGCAATCAGACTGTGCAGGTATAAAGTCCCCTAGGGAGACTAGCAAAATTAATAACAAAAAGTTTTAAAAAATATGAAAAAATAAAAAACCCAAAAGTTGAAATCACCCCATTGAAAATGAAACAGTAAAAAAAAAATAATAAAAGAAATATACACATATTTGGTATTGCCGCATTCATAAATGCCTGATCTATCAAAATATAAAATCAATGAATCTGACCAGTACACGGCGTGATGAGAAAAAGTTCCACAAATCAAAATTATGTTTTATGGTTGCGGCAACATTTCTTTAAAATGCAATAACAGGTGATCAAAACAGTGCTTCTATACAAAAATTGTATAACTAAAAATGCCAGCTTAAGACGCAAAAAATAAACATCACTGAGCCCCAGATCCCAAAAATGAGAATGCTATGGATCTCGGAAAATGGCAACAAAAGCGCTGTTCTTTTTTTGGACAAATTTCTAAAAAAAATTTCAACAGTTAGATAAAAGTAAAAGTATACAGTATACTGTTATAATGCAAATTAGTTAAGAAGTTGATAAAATATAATATATAATGATGACATAACACTGCACTTTCTCTGCAAAGTTATTATAATACACCATATTTACTATATTTAATTACTCATGATAAACTTTCTACCGTTCACATGCTCAGAAAATAAGTTAACCTCTATAATTTTAGAAGCTCTATATCTAGCGATTTTCTAGCAAGAACAGTTAATAACTTAGACAAAAAGACCTGCACTTTTCCCACAAGCAGAAACATTTTTTTTCCAAGTGGATCCTTTTCTCTATCAAAATGTGCACTTTTTCCTTCTTTGCTGAAAAGGTCAATACCACAATTTGCTCCTAGATTCTTGAGATGGCTTGTCATTATTTTCAGATACTTTTATGTCTCTAAAGCTGTAACACTAAAAGAACAATGTATTTATTGTATCCTAACTGAAATTAAAAAGTAGCGCCTCATGAATAATAGGTAGCATGATTTTTATGTTGGTTAAATTTTTCTACAATTTTGATATTTTATTACTTACGAGACATGTTTGAAAAGGTATATACACATAAATCTCATAAAGTATACAAAAATTAAGGTAAGAAATTTTAATTATATACCATATTTGTCCTATTCTGTAACATTTTGCAACTTATCATTACTACAGCTGAGTCCATCTTGTGAGACTCAAATTCACCAAATCGTGTGGATTTTAAACAGAAATTTGATTTGCAGGTAATTTATTATTTGCAAATTGAATATTCCTTGAAACCCCAAAGTATAATAAATGAAAAATGTAAAAAAAATCCACAAAAACCTAAAAATCACCTCCCCACTCATGTTTCCTGTCACCACAATTACCACATATTTGATTCTCTTCCATACGCTATTGCATGCTGCATCTGCAGTGTTTTCGCCTTATGATTGGACTTCCAACTGGCATGGCAAAACTTTGCATGTCCTTGTGTATTACGGAAATACTGTGCATGTCATAACATCACAACTTTGATACATATATGAATTGACCTCTGAGGCCTGCTGGAATCCAACAGTACCATTTCAGAGTGAAAAGATAAGAGATGTGGCACATGAAAATAGAGGATCAGATGGTGGGCATTGAACAGGGGTGGCTGGAATGATGATGTCAAGTAAGTAAAATTGCTTTTTAACCTTCTACAGGTAAAAGAAGGTCAGCTGGCCACCAATTTGCTAAATTCTCATTGAACAAATTACAAAATTTACAAATATACTAGATCATTTTCAAGCAGAATTTAATTTTACTCCAATAAATTTGTCCATCTCTAATCACTTCTTATTATACTGTCAGATCAGATGCATGACATATCCTATAAGACGAAAAGAGATGGCAGTCAGCTCACCAGTCCATCAAGTGTTTGAATAGATAATGCAGCCAAGCGTGCGGTGCAAGGAGGTTCCTGAGTCAGTACACAGGTGAAGTATTCAAGATGAGAAGAAAAAAATCCAGCCTCCACAGTAATAGTATATAATGGCATTCTGGACTTCTAATATTAAAGACATTTTGTTATTTCAACCATTAAAAAACCTAAGAATCATTGGCCTACGTGTTTCAAGCAATTTGCTCTTACTCATAGCCAGTTCGACACGAAACCGCAAGAAACATGTAGGCCAAAGATTCTTATGTTTTTTTAGTGGTTTAAGTAAAAAAATGTTTTTAATATTGGAAGTCTACAAGTCATTATATACTTTTGCTGTGGTAGCTGGATTTTTTTTCTTCTCCTCATGATATATCCTAGCCTGAAATAAACAATCTAGAAATTCTAGAAATCTAGATGAACTGATACCTTACAACAGACTATGACATCACTTTATCTTTGACATCACTTTGGTTTGGGCATTCTTCTATAATTGATATCCTTCTTGTGTAGTCTGGAAGTCTCTTAAAAACTGACAATCTAGTCCGAACCCTCACAGAGTAATCTGGTTAAGTATTATGAGACTCCCCACATAATGACAACACTGGCTGTGTAGTTATGATTACGTGCCTTAACAATAAATTGGTGGTGCAGTCAGAAATTTCATCCATTAAAGCAGTTTGATGGATTAGACATGGCTGATTACCCCACATAACAGCAGTTTTATGGCATTGGTAGGACGTACCTCAGTAAATGCAGTTTTGTGATAAATTCTACTCTTCTCCATATAACAGCATATAGTCTTGGCTATTTAAATGGGTGTCCAAATAGATAACCTATATTGCAGATAATTTTGGTGTTATTATACCTTCTTCTTTACCATGTTCTAGGAAGGCAGGGACAAATTATGTATCAGGGTCAGGGGTATTATGCATGGTAAGTAAAGAAAAGCACATTTCAAAGTTGTATTCTTTAAGTGCCAGACAGTAGTCCTATGAACCATCTCCTAATTACTCTCATTCCATGTCTCTATTTTTGATTTGATGTCATATGTACGCTAGACCACTGTTCTGTAAATCTATTGGTTCTTCTCTAGTTGCAGCTATTTTACATTTTGGAGTCTATTCTTTTATTCCTATTGGGTTTGTTTAATTTTTAAAGTATTTTTGAGTATTTATTAAAGGGAGTTTACACGCTGCGATATCGCTAACGATTTATCGTCAGGGTCACAGTGTTTGTGACGCACATCCGGCATCGTTAGAGACATCGCAGCGTGTAACACGTACGAGCGACCTTAAACGATCGCAAAAGAGACAAAAATGGTTGGTTTTGGAGAGGTCATCCAAACACCAAAAATCGTTGTCTCGTGCGTAGCGATGTTGTTCCTCGTTCCTGCAGCATCACACATCACTATGTGTGACACCAAAGGAGCGATAAACATCTCCTTACCTGCCTCCACCAGCAAAGTGGAAGGAAGGAGGTGGGCGGGATGTAACGTCCCGCTCATCTTCGTCCCTGTGCTTCTATTGGCCGGCCGCTTAGTGATGCCACAGTGACGTCGCTATGATGCCGAACACACCTCCTCCTTGAGGGAGAGATTGTTAGGCGGTCACAGTGACGTCGCTGACCAGGTATGTGCGTGTGATGCTGCCGTAGCGATAATGTTAGCTTCGGCAGTGATCACCACAGATCGCTGGAACAACGGGGGCGGGTGCTATCGCTCGCAACATCGCTAGCAATCGCTAGCGATGTCGCAACGTGTAAAGCACCCTTTAGGGGTACTTTGCACACTACAACATCGCAAGCCAATGCTTGCGATGCCGAACGCGATAGTCCCCGCCCCGTCGCAGCAGCGATATCTTGTGATAGCTGCCATAGCAAACATTATCGCTATGGCAGCTTTACATGCACATACCTGCCCTGCGACGTCGCTCTGGCCGGCTAACCGCCTCCTTCCTAAGGGGGCGGGTCATGCGGCATCACAGCGACGTCACACGGCAGGCGGCCAATAGAAGCGGAGGGGCGGAGATGAGCAGGACGTAAACATCCCGCCCACCTCCATCCTACCGCATAGCCGGCGTGAGCCGCGGTGATGCAGGTACGTTGATATTCCTCGCTCCTTTGGCTTCTCACACAGAGATGTGTGCTGCCACAGGGGAACGAGGAACAACATCGTACTGTCGCTGCAGCAAAATTATGAAAATGTCGGACACTACACCGATGATACGATTACGACGCTTTTGCGCTCGTTAATCGTATCAAAAAGGATTTACACACTACGATATTGACAGCGACGCCGGATGTGCGTCACTTTCGGTTTGACCCCACCGACATCGCACCTGCGATGTCGTAGTGTGCAAAGTACCCCTTAGTCAAAATGCTTCATTGCAATTGTCATTTTTTATTGGATTTTATATTTATTTCCATCAGGGGTATTAATTAGCTTTTATTGATAATTACTGCAATTTATACTTGGTTTTATTGTTGCTTTTTCCTTTAGAGCAATTTTAGGACAAAAATGAAACAACAGGTTGTGGATGAAATAAAAGGAGAATATGTGTTAAACATTGTGTTCTATAATTTTAGTTTCAGCAATTTACATTTTCTGAATCTTTAGAATTAAGTAGGAAAGTAACATAGAGTCATCCATGTGCATGAATCAAGCATGACACTTTGTTACGGGGGGCTGTCTGATAATAACTGAAAGGAGTATCAGACAGTCAGGGTCCACCGTGCAAAGACTTTGCTGCAGACTATGGCAGAGTGCAATACCTCTGTTAACTCACAGAAGGATATAATAAGTAAGTAAAGCAATTCCTCCCTTACTTGGAGGGTGTGTGGAATGATCTCTGTTAATAATCACAGAGACAAAGGCAATGTGTGCGAAATGGCACCTACCTAGGTCCGCTCTTCTAGTGGTGCAAAAGAGACGAACAGCAGCGTAAGCCGCACAAAGCTCCTACCTGCGTTCGCTCCACTAGTGTGCGAGGACACGAACCACTAGATATGGCACCTGCCTAGGTCCGCTCTTCTAGTGGTGCAAAAGAGACGAACAGCAGCGTAAGCCGCACAAAGCTCCTACCTCTGTTCGCTCCCCTAGTGTGCGAGGATACGAACAACTGCCAGACGCAGTATAAGGAAGGTTACCCTAGCGGCAACGTCCACCTACGAGTAGAATCACAAGGCCCAGCCAGACCATGTGCCTCAGGCACCTGCCTATGTCCGCTCCCCTAAGAGGTAAGGATACGGACAGCAGCCGAAGCTGTAAGGTATAAGAACGCTACCCTGCCGGTAGCGCTCACCTAGCATAGACAGAGGAATGCCTAGAGGAACGCGCACAGAGCGTCTACTCATATGCATGAACCAAGAGGACTGAGCACCATGCGGCGTGTGTCAGGGTCTTATATAGACTCTGTGCCTCATCCAAGATAGAGGACACCAGAGCCAATCCGCTGCCAGAACGACAGGAGTGACGTCATGCTGGCCTATCACCGAGCAAGACGTCACAAGCACATGACCAGCGACCAATCGGCATAGAAGGTGTCAGAGACATGTGACCTCGTGTCAGCGATGATGTCACCCGCACATGTGCAATGGCTCCAAGATTGGACTTAGTCTCCGGCGCTCGCACATGTGCAGTAGCAAGAAATCTGGACTTAGTCTCCAGCGCTCGCACATGTGCACTAGCAAGAAATCTGGACTTAGTCTCCAGCGCTCGCACATGTGCAGTAGCAAGAAATCTGGACATAGTCTCCAGTGCTCGCAGCAACCGTAACAGTACCTCCCCCTCAAGGGCCCCCCTCCCGGCGACGCAGGTAATCGGCAACTAAGTCGGGAGCATGGACAGCCTCCTCAGGCTCCCAAGAGCGATGTTCCGGACCATAGCCCTCCCAATCTATCAAGAAGAACCTGCGCCCTCTAACCATCTTAGAACCAACTATGGCTCGTACCTCATAGCTAGAGCGAGAGGAATCAGAGGCAGGAGAGTGCACTTCACGAGCGTGAGGTAAAATAGCCGGCTTTAGCAGTGAGACATGGAATTTGTCATGAATCCTAAGATGGACAGGTAACTTCAATTGATAGACTACAGGATTTACCTGTCGAAGAACCTCATAAGGACCCAGGAAGCGAGGAGCAAATTTGACAGAGCTCACTCTAAGTCTCACGTGTTTTGCAGAGAGCCACACAAAGTCCCCTGGAGAAAAGACAGGAGCCGGGCGACGAAACCGATCGGACACCGTCTTCATACGGTCCTTAGCTGCTTGGATCGACTCTTGAGTCCGATCCCAAACCTCTCTGGCATTAGTTGCCCAGTCGGCCACAAGAGGAGGAGGTGCAGCAGCGGGAAACGGTACTGGTACCCTAGGGTGTTGCCCATTATTGAGTACGAACGGTGTCTGTCCAGTGGCCTCAGCCAGCGAATTGTTAAGGGCAAATTCAGCCCAGGGTAGGAGGGAGGACCAGTTATCGTGGTTCTCAGCAACAAAGTGTCGAAGGTATATAATCATAGATTGATTGGTACGTTCAACCAAACCATTAGTCTCCGGATGGTATGCCGAAGAGAGATTCAACTCAATTTGCAGAAGGCTACAAAGATCTCGCCAGAAACGGGAAGTAAATTGCGGGCCTCTATCACAAATGATACGATCTGGCATCCCGTGAAGCCTAAAGACATGCTTGAGGAATAGTTTGGCTAGTACCCTGGAAGATGGGATTCTCGATAACGGTACGAGATGAACCATCCGGGAGAAATGGTCCGTAATGACCCACACAAATCTATGTCCCTGTGAACATGGAAGATCACCCACAAAGTCCATGCCTACCACCTCCCATGGTCTATCTGGCACTGGTAAAGGATGCAAGAGCCCAGCCGGTCTCTGCCGTAATGGACGGTTGCGAGCACACGAGTAGCAGGAACCGACATATCTCTTGACGTGGCTGGCTAAGTGTGGCCACCAATACCACCTCTGCAGTAACTCTCGTGTCCGCCTAATACCAAAATGCCCACCCACCTTTGAGGTGTGGGCCCATGAGAGTATATCATTCTGTCGATCAAGCGGAACAAAGGTCTTGCCCGGTGGGATTTGGTCTAACGTCATAGGGGAGAGCGTATGAAAAACCCTGGAGGGAAGGATAAGACGAGGTTCGTCAATCTCTTCCTGGGTAGAAAGCATAGAGCGAGACAGGGCGTCTGCCTTGTTATTCTTACTCCCAGACAGATAGTTGATGGAGAAGTGAAAGCGGGAGAAAAACAAGGACCAGCGGGCTTGGCGAGGATTCAGACGCTGAGCGGTTTGTAAGTACGTCAGATTCTTATGGTCTGTATAGACCTGGAAAGGATGTTTCGCTCCTTCCAGCAAGTGACGCCACTCCTCCAAGGCTAATCTCAAGGCGAGCAGTTCCCTATCCCCAATGGTATAGTTTCTCTCTGCCGGTGAAAAGGTTTTAGCAAAGAAGAAACACGGCCTTTTTCTACCTGCACCGTTCTTTTGATACAAGACCGCACCAGCACCCACTGAAGAGGCATCAACCTCTAAGAGGAAGGGCTTATTCTCATCGGGTCTTTGAAGAACGGGAGCAGTTGAAAAGTGTCTTTTTACTGCCTCAAAAGCCTGAGATGTCTCAGTAGACCAGGCTTTGGGATTAGCACCTTTCTTAGTCAAGGCCACCAAAGGGGCCACCAAAGTAGAAAAATGGGGTATGAACTGCCTGTAATAATTTATGAATCCTAAGAAGCGTTGCACCGCCTTCAAGGAATGAGGTTCGGACCATTGCAGGACAGCAGAGAGCTTCGCAGGATCCATAGCCAGACCCTCTTGTGAGATAATGTAACCCAAAAAAGGCAATGAGGACTGCTCGAATACACATTTCTCCAGTTTAGCAAACAATGAGTGCTCCCTTAAACGGGAAAGGACACGAACGACATCCTGACGATGAGTCTCCAGATCAGGAGAAAAAATCAGGATGTCGTCCAGATACACCACTACTGAGGATAACAGTAAATCCCTGAACACATCGTTTACGAAGTCCTGAAATACTGCGGGTGCATTACATAACCCAAAAGGCATGACGAGGTATTCATAGTGACCGTCTCGGGTGTAAAAAGCGGTCTTCCATTCGTCACTTTTTCGAATTCGTACCAAGTTATACGCTCCCCGCAGATCCAACTTCGTAAAAACTTGAGCTCCTCTCAGTCTGTCAAAGAGCTCCGAAATTAAAGGTAATGGGTATTTGTTCTTTATTGTGATTGCGTTGAGACCCCTGTAATCTATGCAGGGACGCAAATCACCCTCTTTCTTCCGAACAAAGAAAAACCCAGCTCCCGCAGGAGAGACAGACTTACGAATGAACCCCTTCTCTAAACTCTCTCTTATATAGGTCGACATGGCCTCCGACTCAGGTATCGACAGGGGGTAAACCCTGCCTTTAGGTGGAACCGAACCTGGGATAAGGTCTATGGCACAGTCATACGGCCTATGGGGTGGAAGAACCTCAGCACCCTGTTTGGAGAACACGTCAGCGAAATCCAAATAGGGTGTAGGTATGGGAGAGAGATCAGTTGATGCAACCGCAACGACCTTAGGTGGTAAGGGAAGACATCGGGACTGACATTTCGAACCCCAACTAATAATGCTGTCAGACTCCCAGTCAATGTGAGGAGCATGAGTCCGAAGCCATGGAAGACCCAGAAGGACGTCGTCTATACCCTCAGGCAAAACAAGAAAAGAAATCTCCTCTATGTGACCCTGAGACAGGGAAAGGCGCAAGGGAACTGTCCTCAATGTAATGGAGTCAGACAACATAGTTCCATTAACAACACGGACAGGAATAGGCGCCTCTAACATGATAGAGGGAATATTGTGTCCCTTTACAAATCCTGAGGACACAAAAATCCCGTCAGCTCCGGAATCCACAAAAGCCATAATAGGCCATGTATTCTCAGATAACGAGAGCTGACCTGGGATACAACACTTAGAGGGTGCAGAAGACGTCTCTAGTAACCCCCCTCTAATGGTTACTAGGCCAGGGAGTTTCCCTGACGACTAGGACACTTGTTGGCATAGTGCCCAGCCTGACGACATACGTAACATATAGGAGGACCAGACTTGCGTAGTCTGGAGGACGTATGACCTAACTCCATAGGAGTGGGAGATGTTTCAGATGCTGAGGAAGATGGTAGTGGACCCTCAACAACTGGAATAGCCCGATGCTTAGGGCGTGAGGAAGAGACCTCGAGTCTACGTTCCTTATGGCGTACATCGATCCTCGTTGCTACTGTGATCAAGTCCTCCAGAGAAGCAGGAACCTCACGAGTAGCAAGGGCATCCTTGACATAGCCTGCCAACCCTCTCCAGAAGATAGGAATCAACACCTTCTCTGGCCAATCTAGTTCTGCCACCAGAGTTCTAAAAGCAATGGCATAAAAACTAGTGGATAACGAACCCTGAGATAGATCTAACAGTCTCAGGGCCGCATCATGGGTAACCTGCGGACCCATGAATACCGCCTTAAGAGCATCAAGAAAGTCTTGATGTCTCAGAGTAACCACATCAGAGCGCTCCCATAGGGGAGTCGCCCATTCTAAGGCTTTGTCCTGAAGTAAGGAGATGATAAAGCCTACTCTGGACCTCTCCGTAGAGAAGCGAGAAGAGTTGACCTCTAGGTGTATCTGACACTGACTAATGAAACCACGACATGATCTGGCATCGCCAGAATATCTGTTTGGCAGAGCAAGTCGAGGATCATGTGCAGATGTCACCATGGTCTGAGGTTTATCCTCTATACTCTTGAGCCGTGACTCAAGTACTTGTATGTAACGGTGTAACTGCTGATATTCTGCCATAACTGCCAGACCCTTGGCTCAGTCCTAATGTTACGGGGGGCTGTCTGATAATAACTGAAAGGAGTATCAGACAGTCAGGGTCCACCGTGCAAAGACTTTGCTGCAGACTATGGCAGAGTGCAATACCTCTGTTAACTCACAGAAGGATATAATAAGTAAGTAAAGCAATTCCTCCCTTACTTGGAGGGTGTGTGGAATGATCTCTGTTAATAATCACAGAGACAAAGGCAATGTGTGCGAAATGGCACCTACCTAGGTCCGCTCTTCTAGTGGTGCAAAAGAGACGAACAGCAGCGTAAGCCGCAC
The DNA here is from genome assembly GCF_048569485.1 of Anomaloglossus baeobatrachus. Lineage (NCBI taxonomy): Eukaryota > Metazoa > Chordata > Amphibia > Anura > Aromobatidae > Anomaloglossus > Anomaloglossus baeobatrachus. The sequence continues at coordinate 601,398,388 of NC_134354.1, forward strand.
AAAACTCCTACCTGCGTTCGCTCCACTAGTGTGCGAGGACACGAACCACTAGATATGGCACCTGCCTAGGTCCGCTCTTCTAGTGGTGCAAAAGAGACGAACAGCAGCGTAAGCCGCACAAAGCTCCTACCTCTGTTCGCTCCCCTAGTGTGCGAGGATACGAACAACTGCCAGACGCAGTATAAGGAACGTTACCCTAGCGGCAACGTCCACCTACGAGTAGAATCACAAGGCCCAGCCAGACCATGTGCCTCAGGCACCTGCCTATGTCCGCTCCCCTAAGAGGTAAGGATACGGACAGCAGCCGAAGCTGTAAGGTATAAGAACGCTACCCTGCCGGTAGCGCTCACCTAGCATAGACAGAGGAATGCCTAGAGGAACGCGCACAGAGCGTCTACTCATATGCATGAACCAAGAGGACTGAGCACCATGCGGCGTGTGTCAGGGTCTTATATAGACTCTGTGCCTCATCCAAGATGGAGGACACCAGAGCCAATCCGCTGCCAGAACGACAGGAGTGACGTCATGCTGGCCTATCACCGAGCAAGACGTCACAAGCACATGACCAGCGACCAATCGGCATAGAAGGTGTCAGAGACATGTGACCTCGTGTCAGCGATGATGTCACCCGCACATGTGCAATGGCTCCAAGATTGGACTTAGTCTCCGGCGCTCGCACATGTGCAGTAGCAAGAAATCTGGACTTAGTCTCCAGCGCTCGCACATGTGCAGTAGCAAGAAATCTGGACTTAGTCTCCAGCGCTCGCACATGTGCAGTAGCAAGAAATCTGGACATAGTCTCCAGTGCTCGCAGCAACCGTAACACACTTACAGTATGTGTAAATGCCTGTGCAGCCACATGTCTAGCTCCAGCACAGGATAAACATTATCATTTGTCAAAGAAAATAGTATATATCTCCTATCTACCAGGCTCAGTGGTAAGTCATAGGTGTTGGGAATACGTTTACAAATGTGTACAAGATAGGAAGACACACTACCAACACCCATTGAGACTTTAAAATCCTCCACAGACACCGAAATGTTCAAATGGTAAAATCTGATGAAGTGTGAATGTGAAACAAGAATCATTTGTTGCTGAAAAACAGAATATTCATCCCTATTTTTCCAGGTTTTATTTTAAATGTATTTCTGGGAGCATTCTTGCATATATCATTGCAGTGGTTACATGCTTTTTAACACATAATTGGAGCAGCCAATCACCAGCCTCAGTGGAGCACCATGGAGACAGACCTGTCATCACCTCTGCCCAATTTAGAATGATAGATATAAATGATACATAAGTCTGTGACAATTAGGAACTTAAATTAATGTAAAGAAGGAAATTTCAAAATATGCCAGTCTTAATGAATGGACTTGTTGGGTTATGCGCCAAAGCCAGTAATATATTTCATTTTGGAACTGGAGTACATTTCTGGAGTAAGTTATACCACTTCAGTGGCGTAACTTTTCAAGAATTTGATGGATATGGCCATACCCTAACCATGCTCTGCTCATATTAGCATAACTACCAGGGACAGGCATGAAAACTCCAAAAATTAAAGGATTTTATCACAACTTCTGAAACGAGCCAAAATATTACAACTTATTAAGTTATTTTATACCAGAAATCTGCCGTAAATACCTTAATGTATTGGCTCCACAAGTTTGTCATTCACAAACATAAAATCCCATCTAGACATTTTCCAGCTTTGGAAAATGATATTATATAAACAGCCAGGCATCGACTCATGTCATTAGCACAGAATGAGTTAAGTCTGCCATTGTGCTATATCTTTATACAGACTAGAGATGATCCGGCATAAACCGTAAAGCTTGGTTTTCTTACTAAACACAAACGTTTCAAAAAAATCAGTGTTCAAGTTCGGAGTTTGGGTTCACGTATGAAAACCACTAGAGCATCAGTGTGCTCGAGTACGCTTGGTGCAAGCTGCATGCAGTGTTTGAATGGCTCACGTTGGGGTTAAAATCAGTGTTGTAGTGTGTACAAAAAAAGTGAAAGAACATCGCCCTCCTTTCTGGAAGTACTTTGTTGATGACTGGCTTAATGTGAGCAGAGAGCTGAAATGCCCAATTAATGACTTCTAAAAGGGGTGTAGGTCAAGACTGCGTCCAGATCTTTATCTCAAATTTGGCTGAACTCTCCAAACCCAAACTTCAATGGGTCTGCTTTTCTCTGCTCACATTTTTGTGTGCATCTGTGCTATGACTAAAGAGCAAATTAATGCAGAATTGTATTTAAAGGAAACCTGTAACATAAAAAATACAGTTTGATCTGCAGACTGACTGTTATTAAACAAGACAGTGGTGGACATGAAGCTGGTGCAGCTGGGATAGAGACAGAGACAGACTAGGTAAGAGACAGACATACAGAGAGAGAGAGAAAGACAGGGAAAGAGGCAGACAGGGAAGAAGACTGACAGAAAGTGAAAGAGACAGAGAGACAGACAGGGAAAGAGACAGTCAGACATGGAAAGAGATAGACAGACAGGGAAAGAGACAGAGAGGGAATGAGACATAAATGGAAAGAGACAGACAGACAGACTCAGACAGAGAGAGGCAGACAGGGAAAAAGACAGAGACAGACAGGGTATGAGGCAGACAGACAGAGAGAGAGACAGAAAGACGTGGAAAGAGGCAGACAGGGAAAGAGACAGAGACAGACAGAGACAGACAAGGACAGGGGAAGACAGACTGAGACACACAGAGAGACAGAGAGGGAAAGAGGCATACAGGTAAAGAGGCAGAGAAAGAGACAGACAGACAGAGAGAGGAAGACAGGGAACAAGACAGAGTGACGGACAGAGGCAGACAGGGAAAGAGTCAGGCAGACAGAGACAAACAGAGACAGACAAACAGGGAAAGAGACAGACAGGGAAAGAGACAAACAGAGAGAGACAGAGGAAGACGGAAAGAGACAGACAGACACTGACAGAGACAGACAGACAGGGAAAGAGGCAGACAAAGACAGGCAGACAGGAAAAGAGACAGACAGAGACGGACAATGAAAGAGGCAGATAGACAGAGACAGACAGAGAGATAGGCAGACAGGGAAAGAGACAAACAGAAATGGAAAAAGACAGACAAACAGAGACAGACAGAATTAGACAGATAGGGAATGAGACAGAGACATACAGTGTAAGAGGCAGACAGAGAGAGACAGACAGGGAAAGAGGCAGACAGGGAAAGAGACTGACAGGGAAAAAGACAAACAGACCAAGACAGAGGAAAACAGGGAAAGAAAAGAGACAGAGACAGATGAGGAAAGAGGCAGTTAGACAGAGACAGACAGAGAGAGACAGACAGACGGGGAAAGATATATACACACAGAGACATACAGGGAAACAGACAGAAACAGACAGGGAAAGAGACAGCGACAGACAGAAAAAGAAAGACAGGTAGAGGCACACAGGAGAAGAGACAGACATACAGAGAAAGAGGCAGGCTAGGAAAGAGACAGACAGAAAGAGAAAGACAGAAAGGGAAAGAGACAGAGACAGACACAGACAGAGAGGGAAAGAGACAGACAAAGACAGAAGCAAACAGCAAAAAAAGAGACGGACAGAAAAAGAAAAAGACATTCAGACAGAGAGACAGATAGAGACAGACAGACAGACAGAACTAGAGCGAGACACAGACAGAGAGTTGGAGACAAGGAGACAGACAGAGAGTGGGAGACAGACATAGACACTGAGTTACTATCCCAGACAATGCTGGATACTACAGCTAGTTATTTATATTTGCCAAATGCCAGAATAATGAGAGAGAGAATGTTTTAAGGCATTTTTATTACTTTCTGCAAAGTCAAAAGTTTACATACATTTCATTAGTATTTAGTACCATTGCCCTTAAACTGTATGACGTGAGTGAGTCAAATATTTTGGATATCCTTCCACAAAACTTCATCCAATAGTTGGTAGGAATTTGGGCCCATTCCTCCTGACAGAACTTGTGTAACTGAGTCATTATTTGTAGGGGGCCTTGCTCGCACCAGCCTTTTCAAATTTGCCCATAAATTTTCAATAGGATTGAGATCAAGGATTTGTGATGGCTACTCCAAAACATTGACTTTGTCATCCTTAAGCCACTTTATAGCCAATTTGACAGTCTGATTTTGGTCAATGTCTTTTTGGAAGACCCATTTCCGCCCAAGCATTAAGTTCCTGCCTGATGTCTTGAGATGTTGCTTCAGTATTTCCATGTAATCTTCTTTCCTGAAGATGTCATCTATTTTATGAAGTGCACCAGTCCCTCCTGCAGCAAAACAATTGCACAACATGATGCTCATACCCCCATCCTTCACAGTTGGGATGGTGTTTTTAGGCTTGAAATCTTCTTCCTCTTTCCTCCAAACGTAACGATGGTCATTATGGCCAAACAGTTCAATTTTAGCTTTGTCAGACCACAGAACATGGCCGCCAAAATTAAGGTATTAGTTCGTGTGTGCATTTGCAAACATTAATTTGTTTTTTATGTTTCTTTTGGAATAATGGTTTCTTCCTGGCAGAGAGGCCTTTCAGCCAATGTTGATACAGTACTCGTTTCACTGTGGATAATGACACAATGTTGCCAGCTTCTGCAAGTATCTTCAAAAGGTCTTTTGCTTTTGTTCTTGGGTTGATATGAACATGACTGATCAAAGCACATTTATCTCTGGTACACAGAACCCGTTTCCTTCCTGAGCGGAATGATGGCTGAACATTCCCATCTTGTTTGTACTTTCATATAATTGATTGTACAGATGAATGCGGCACATTCAGGCATCTGGAAATAGAACTGAAGGATGAACCAGACATGTGCAAGTCCACAAGTCTCTTCCTGAGATCTTGGCCTATTTCTTTTGACTTTCTAATGATGCTACAAAAAGCAACAGTGTATTTCAGGTGTGCATTAAAATACATTCACAGGTGTGTCTCTAATTAACTTATATGTTGCCAATAAACCCATCAGAAGCTTCCAAATACATGACATTGAATTTTTTGTCTGTAGAAGAGAAAGCGCACATAGGGTCTTACTAGGTATAATATTTTGCAAGTAGGACCTGCAGAAATAAAGAAAAAGGATTTCATCACATACTCCTGGATTCATGTGGTTTCTAGCACAGCATTAAACCCAGATTTCTTTTATCCATATTGTTTTAAATACATGACATCATCACATGGGTTGTCTCATATTGTCTAAAGCAGGGGTGTGAACCATTGCTGGGTATAAGGGCCATACAGAGAAAAAAAATAATTTGGGGGCCTGCATTTTTTGCTGGACAAAGTGACATTTTTATTGGTACCATTTCTATACACTATTTTTCAATATTTATCACTTGTTTATTATAACAAACGTGCACTTTTTTGTTTTGACTTTTTTTGCATTTTATCCTCTTTTTGTAAGTAATATTGTATTACAATTAGCACCATATAGTAATTTTGGCCAACATCCTATAGTAATGTTCTCATGCTGGTCCTCATCTTTTAGTAATGTCCCCCATTCTATTCCCCTTCTTGTAGTAATGTGACCATCCTTGTCATCATCCTATAGTAATGTCCCCATCCTGGTCATCATTCTGTAGTAATGTGCCCATCCTGGTCACCATTCTGTAGTAATGTGCCTAGCATTGTCCCCATCCTAGTAATGTGCCCATTTCTGTCCCCATCCTAGTAATGTGCCCATCCTTGTCTCCAGCCTAGTAATGTGCCCCTTCCTGTCCCTATCCTAGTAATATTCCCATCCTTGTCCCCATCCTAGTAATGTGTCCATCCTTGTTCCCATCCTAGTAATATACCCAGCATTGTCCCCTTTTACTAATGTGCCCATGCTGGTCCTCTTCATGTAGCAATGCCCCATTTGCTGGTCCATCTTGTAGTAATGTCCCCTATTGTGAGTTCTTCATGCACACACACACGCACACACACACACACACCTCACCTGTCCTCTGTTTCCACGGTGCCCTCTCTGCAAGCCCACGGCCCCTTTGATGATGCAGCTGGTGCAGGCCAGGGGCCTACAGTCATCAGCACTTTATTTCAGATGATTGATTTACGGTTCTGTGCAGAATCAAGCTCTTTAAAAAGCTATTCCTATGATAGCCACCAGCCAATTAGAGGCCAGCAGGTGATGTCATATGCATCACCTGCTTGCCTCTGATTGGCCACACCTGCTATTGGAATAGTAGCTGTTCAGAGAGCATGACTCTGCGCAGCGCCGGCAAACGTGCATCCCGAAATAAAGTGCTGGAGTGCGGTGGCCATGATCGTCAATGAAGCAACGGGCCTGCAGGCCGCAAGAAGCAGCCTGAGGGGCCGCATGCGGCCCATGGGACGCATTTGAGACCTCTGGTCGAAAGGCATAGTACTCTTAGTGTATGTAAACTTTTAACTTTGTTGAAAGTAATAAAAATGCCTTAAAATATTCTCTCACTCTCATTTATCTGGCATTTGGCAAATATTTTTGTTAATTGACCTAAAACAGGAAAGGTTTGTTCTAATTTCATATCAGATAGTGAGAAAAATATGTATATGTGTCTTTTAGATCGTGTATGTAAACTTCTGGCTTCAACTGTATGTGTATGTCCCTCTGTGTAAATATAGTATTTGTGCCTATGTGTATAAATAGTATATGTGTCAGAATATATGATCTGTTATCTGCCTGTGTATATATATATATATATATATATATATATATATATGTATTATGTGTGTATGCTCCTGTATATATATGTGTGTATGACACAATTTAATTAAATGAAATGCAATGGAAGGAGACCCAGGAAGACTACACTGCTCACACAGAGACACAAAAAGGCTAGACTGCAGTTTGCTAAATTGTACATGAGTAAGCCGAAATACCTATAGAAATACCTATAGGAAAGTGTCTTCTGAACAGATAAGACCAAGGGAGAGATTTTTTATAAAGTGCATCATTCTACTATTTAGAAAAAAACAGAATGAGGCCTTTAAAAAAATATCACATTATGTATAGTCAAATATGACAGAGGTTCAAAGATGTTTTGAGGTTTGTTTGCTGTCTTTGGCACTGAGAGTCATGACTGTATGCAAATCATCCTGAAATCTGAAGATTTCCAAACGATTTTGGGTGATAAAGTAGTGCCCAGTGTAAGAAAGCTGAGCTTGAGTCAAAGGGTCATGGGTTTTTGAGCAAAACAATGACCTCAAACATACTTTAACATGCACTCAGAAATGGATGGATACAAAGCGTTGGAGAGTTCTGAAGAGGTTTGTAATGAGTCAGGATCTAAATCCCATTGAACACCTGTGTGAACACCATATTTTAAAATTGAGTTGGGAGAAGGCACAAGTTCAAGTATGGGTGACCTGGAGCAGTTTACAAAAGAAAAGTGTGGTCCAAACTTCCTGTTGAGAGTTGTATGCAGCTTGTTGATGGTTATAGGATGCGATTGGTTGTTATAGGAAGCAAATGATTGCAGTTTTTTATTCCAAAGGGTGTGCAGCCAAATATTCAGTTAAGGGTGGAAAGAATTTTGTCTTGTCCACTTCTGTAGTTTACAGCGAAATTATGTTCAATTGGTCTTTTTTCTTTTTTTTTGTGTTGATTCATGACACACAAAGAAAATAAATATATGTGTAACAAAAAATAAAATTGCGATAATTTTCTGGGAGAGATACTATATCTTCCAGACCAGTTCAAGGGTGTCAACAGTTTTGTCCCTGATTGGAAATAATACAGGCATAAGTACAATGACAAAATCTTCCATGCAATACCCAAAACTCCCCTCAGGTCTGTGGTTGTTCACTGCGACAAAGATTCTGTACTTATCTACACTACCTTGAAAAACTCTGTTCATAACCATTTCAGAGCATCCAAAAAGAGAGACAATTAAAATGTAAACAACTATTGCTCTCTTGGTTAGAGATAATAGATCAATTTTTCCATTAAACAAATATATTATGTACTTTTGCTTCTTAAAAATTTGTACTACTCCTGATATTAAATTTTAAAATCTTTAATCAAACATTTCTCATTAGGGAAAAGAATTGACGTATTGCATATTTTTTTACTTAACTTCTAGAATCAACACTTTTCATTTTCATTTGGGTAAAATCAGGAAAAATACTTAGGTCAGCAGATTTATTTTTTCAAATGTTATTTATCATAACATTTATAATATTGTAATTTAGAATAATTTCTGAAGAGGAATTTTGTAAACAGTGCACTGTACCTGGTTACAATAAACTGTACAGTAGTTCTTTTGAGCCTATAGGTGTAAATAATCATATTCTGTTTTTCTTTCATATTTTTTTTTGCCCACAAAATTCATGTAAGCTTCAAAAATTCTCTAGGCATCCCAGGGATATTCCTATATTATTGATGGTGCTGAGGGTATGAAGCGTGGAAAGCGCATGAAGTGTGATATGAATTTAGAGGTCCCTGCGGTAAGTCATAGGCAGTCTCCTCTTCCCTTGTCTTACTTTCTCCATATAAAATCTACAAGCACACATTTCATCAGGATACACATAATTAGCTCTGGACCCCAGAGTTGTATTGTTGATAAATATTTTGGCGTCTGTTCTTCCTGTGGTCATTTTCGCTTTGGGAAATCCTGTAAGTTGTTAACAGATTGCTAGCAGCAAACAAACCAAGAAATACAACCTTTAAGAAAACAGATTGTACAAACTAATTTATTATAATGTATAAGCTTTCAAGAGAAAAGGAAAACTTAATTTTAAAATGGAGACTTCAGGCACTGTTTTATGTTGATATCAGTAAAAAGCTTTTGTGCTTTGCAAAATCAGTTCTGTAGAGCATGAACCCTTATTCTGAAATATAATGTGATAGCTGTAGTAAATAGTTACAATGTGTTATAGAAAAGCATACTTTTCAAAAAGCTTGATTTTTAGCTCTATACACATCTACTAGTATCTATCTATCTATCGAGATATAAAATACAATAGCTCACTATGTATTACCAGTATGTCATTTACATTTGTGTTCCGAAAGACTCTCTATAATCATTAAAGCATGTTATACTGCATTCTATATACCTGCATTTTTTTTTTTTTCACCAAGCAAATTTCTAAAACATAAGTGGGAGAAGTTCTCCTCCTAGTGGCATATTGAGTCACTGCATCAAGTCTTCATTCTTTAAACAAGCTTCATTGGTTTATATTACTATAGCTGGAAGCAATGGATGTGATTCATTCTTCATCACAGATTAAAAGGACGAGAATACATTTAATTGTAGTATACTTTATACCCAGAGGAAGTCATCTTCTTTTGTATTATGGGCTGCACTGCGTAATAAACCCATAGCCATGCACATATAATAGAAATAAACTTTAAAGGGCATTATTAATGTGACATTTCAATTGAGTATGCCTTTTTGCACATTAATATTAGATGATTACACAAAAATGCTTATTTCTTTCAGTCTATGAAAATTATTGCTCCTGGGGGTTTATTTTTGTACTCAATGATAACTTTTTTTATTACTTAACACCATTATCTTTTACAATAAATATGATTTTAGGATAAAGCATTAACAAGTATACCAACTACACATAATAGCAATGTGATGTATATATTTTGTGACATACAGTTGGCTTTGAAAGTTTTTGAAATCTCCTGAACTTTAAAAAATTAATAGAAACACTAGACATAAAATTACATTAGATTTTCACACTAATTTTTGAAGTTGATAAGGATAACCAAAAAACAAGTTAAAAAGATGTCTTTTTATTTTAATTATTCTCCTGAGGAAAATTGCCAGTATCACAGCAGAGATAATCTGCAAGTAAAATTAAAGTGTGATGTGTTCAATCAATAGGAAGACAATCAGGTGTGAGTGGGTGACCTCCTTTATTTAACGAATAGGAATCTACCAAAGACTTATCTATGCTTGTGGAAGTATATTATAGCATGAACAAAGAAGATTACAGATGACTGATGAAGAAGAGGGTACTTCTCACATAGCGAGATCGCTAGCAAGATTGCTGCTGAGTCACAGGTTTTGTGACGTACCAGTGACCTCATCAGCGATCTCGCTGTGTCTGACACTAAGCAGCGATCTGGCCCCTGCTGTGAAATCGCTGATCGTTACACACTGCTCTGGTTCATTTTTTGTTCGTTGCTCTCCCGCTGTGAAGCACACACCGCTGTGTTTGACAGCGAGAGAGCAACGATCTGAATGTGCAGGTAGCAGGGAGCCGGCTTCTGCAGATGCTGATAACCAAGGTACACATTGGATAACCAAGCAAAGGCTTTGCTTGGTTACCTGATATTTACCTTGGTTACCTTAGTAACCCGATGTGTACTATGGTTACCAAGCACAGAGTCGTTACACGGGTCGCTTTTGGCTGGTGGCTGATCTCTGATCGCTGTGGAGATCTGCCTGATTTACAGCTCACCAGCGACCATGTAGCAATGCTCCAGCGATCCCTGCCAGGTCAGATCTCTGGAGGGATCGCTGGAGCGTCGCTTAAGTGTAACGGTACCCTTACTCATCAGATTGAAAAAGGTTGCAAAACTATTTCTAAAGAGATTTCCACCAAAACAAAGTCATTAAAATTATGTACAAGTGGAGACTATCATTACCCTCCATTGCACCGGTCAATCAACCAATATCATTTCTTTACCATGGCAAAAAATAGTCGGCAAAGCCGCAAATAAATTCTAGGTAATATCAAAGTAACTAAAGGCCTTTTTGAGCACAATATCAGGAGGACATTGATTAATAATAATGTGGATGATAGAACTGCAACAAGAAACACTTGTCTGTCCATCGCAATACTACTGTCCATAAAGAACATTACTATTTGTCTATAGTTTGTTAAACATCATTTGGACAAGCCAGAAGGCAATTGGAAAAATGTTTTATGGATGAATAAAAGCAAAATATATATATTTTTTTTTATTTAAGTGAGGTTTAAATGATAGTTTGGAGAAAGTATGACACTGCATTACTATAAAAAAATCATCCTAATCTCTGTGAAACATGGTGGAAGTATTATGTTTTCCATCTGTTTTACTGTATTTAGGCCAGGATGGTATCCCATCACTGATGGAACAATGAACACTGAATTATTTTAGCAAATAGTAAATGTAAATGATAAGACATCCATCCATGATCTCCATCTTAATGTGGATGTCCAATATTTAGACTCCTTCTCATTCTCCTTGTTTGCCCCCATTAAAAGAATCACATACTCATCTCCTGTGCTGGTGCTATTTCAGCAATGATGGCACTCACTCGTATGAGGTTCACTGAGGTTATTAAACCATGTTAGCCTAGAGCGCTGTCAGTCCTGGTTGATTGAGCATGGGGCTCATGTAACATAACTTCACCCTTAACCCTGGGAACGCAACTGCTAGCACTACTGGAATTACAGTTAGGTCCAGAAATATTTGGACAGTGACACAATTTTCGCGAGTTGGGCTCTGCATGCCACCACATTGGATTTGAAATGAAACCTCTACAACAAAATTCAAGTGCAGATTGTAACGTTTAATTTGAAGGTTTGAACAAAAATATCTGATAGAAATTGTAGGAATTGTACACATTTCTTTACAAACACTCCACATTTTAGGAGGTCAAAAGTAATTGGACAAATAAACCAAACCCAAACAAAATATTTTTATTTTCAATATTTTGTTGCGAATCCTTTGGAGGCAATCACTGCCTTAAGTCTGGAACCCATGGACATCACCAAACGCTGGGTTTCCTCCTTCTTAATGCTTTGCCAGGCCTTTACAGCCGCAGCCTTCAGGTCTTGCTTGTTTGTGGGTCTTTCCGTCTTAAGTCTAGATTTGAGCAAGTGAAATGCATGCTCAATTGGGTTAAGATCTGGTGATTGACTTGGCCATTGCAGAATGTTCCACTTTTTTGCACTCATGAACTCCTGGGTAGCTTTGGCTGTATGCTTGGGGTCATTGTCCATCTGTACTATGAAGCGCCGTCCGATCAACTTTGCGGCATTTGGCTGAATCTGGGCTGAAAGTATATCCCGGTACACTTCAGAATTCATCCGGCTACTCCTGTCTGCTGTTATGTCATAAATAAACACAAGTGACCCAGTGCCATTGAAAGCCATGCATGCCCATGCCATCACGTTGCCTCCACCATGTTTTACAGAGGATGTGGTGTGCCTTGGATCATGTGCCGTTCCCTTTCTTCTCCAAACTTTTTTCTTCCCATCATTCTGGTACAGGTTGATCTTTGTCTCATCTGTCCATAGAATACTTTTCCAGAACTGAGCTGGCTTCATGAGGTGTTTTTCAGCAAATTTAACTCTGGCCTGTCTATTTTTGGAACTGATGAATGGTTTGCATCTAGATGTGAACCCTTTGTATTTACTTTCATGGAGTCTTCTCTTTACTGTTGACTTAGAGACAGATACACCTACTTCACTGAGAGTGTTCTGGACTTCAGTTGATGTTATGAACGGGTTTTTCTTCACCAAAGAAAGTATGCGGCGATCATTCACCACTGTTGTCATCCGTGGACGCCCAGGCCTTTTTGAGTTCCCAAGCTCACCAGTCAATTCCTTTTTTCTCAGAATGTACCCGACTGTTGATTTTGCTACTCCAAGCATGTCTGCTATCTCTCTGATGGATTTTTTCTTTTTTTTCAGCCTCAGGATGTTCTGCTTCACCTCAATTGAGAGTTCCTTAGATCGCATGTTGTCTGGTCACAGCAACAGCTTCCAAATGCAAAACCACACACCTGTAATCAACCCCAGACCTTTTAACTACTTCATTGATTACAGGTTAACGAGGGAGACGCCTTTAGAGTTAATTGCAGCCCTTAGAGTCCCTTGTCCAATTACTTTTGGTCCCTTGAAAAAGAGGAGGCTATGCATTACAGAGCTATGATTCCTAAACCCTTTCTCCGATTTGGATGTGAAAACTCTCATATTGCAGCTGGGAGTGTGCACTTTCAGCCCATATTATATATATAATTGTATTTCTGAACATGTTTTTGTAAACAGCTAAAATAACAAAACTTGTGTCACTGTCCAAATATTTCTGGCCCTGACTGTACATCAGCATGAGAGATGAGTATGAGCTTTTTTATTTTAATGGGGGCAAACTTGGTGGTTGTCAGTCTGGTAGTGGTCTAGTGTCTGCTGAGCTTATTATGGCACAGGTTGCAAATTACATTTTTTTTGTCTTCTGCACTCTACATAAAAAGTGACAGACTGGGGAACACTTAACCTTTGTTTGGAGGTCTTGCCACATATGGGTGCTCTGGCGAACAAAAAGAATATGTTATCACAGCTTACCTAGACCTTTATGTATCCCAAATAGTGGACGGTGCCAGGCACATCAGGCCGCATCCTGATGTAACAGCGATGATCAAGAGAAGTGGAAAAAGCCAGCGACCATCTTGGAAAAACTCTGAAGCTTTATTGTGAAAAACATACAGTGGATAAAATGCTCAGCGTGTAGATGAGGGTCTACGCGTTTCAGGCCTAACATAGAACTGGCCCTTAATCATAGGCCTGAAACAGGTAGACCCTTGTCTACACACTGAGCTTTTTATCCACTGTATGTTTTTTTATGGATTTTTCACAATAAAGCTTCAGGGTTTTTCCAAGATGGCTGTTGGTTTTTTCCCTTCTCTTGATCATTGCTCTGGGGAACAGTTGCCCACCTTTTCCCTCTGGCCACTCCACTGCCTCATCTTGCCTTTTGCAATGTTGTGGATCATTTTATCCTTTGCACTGCTGTGCTCAGTCTGCATGCCACCTTGCCAGGTCAAGTCAGTGAAATTATCATTCACCATTACTTGACTTGATGGCAACTGTGTCTCATCATCCTCATCATCCACTTCTTAAGACAGTCAATGCCGCACCCCCCTATCAGCTTCTTCTGACCATGGCTTGTCAAATATTTGGACATCACCAGACATGATCTCTCCATGACCCTCTTGGAATGTTCACAGTGAGAGGACAGAAGGAGCCATAAATGTAAAGGTAAAGATCTCCTCTAAGTGTATTAGTGAGGAGTCTTTTGTCTCTTGGACCCACTATGGTGGGATGAAAGAGGATCTGGTTGAGGATTATGTGGTCCATACCCTTGACTATTTAGACAGGACCTTGTAAAAGATGAAGTTGTGCTGGGAAACAGACTGGACGCCATCTAGCCCACAACCTAGTTGCACTGTTTTGGCTTCAACAGTGGTGACCCGCACCCCTCTTCAAAGTTGAACAGGAGTTTAGAGCTATATACAGGAAAGCAGCTAATCCTGGATAAAATATTAAAATGTGCCTTGTCTTCTCCACAAGTTAACCCTACAGTAATTGTAGATGCAGTGTGGTGTTATTAGAGACTAGAATGTGTTTAAATTAACTTTGAAAAAGACTGTAGGTTGTATGTGGCAGCTCAGCAAGTACTGTAAGGCAATGAACTATGCCTAAATGCCTCTGTTACACTATCTCTACTCCAGAAACAACAAAACAAAATCATTAGCTTACTGTTAGTTCAATCAATGTTCATATGTGAGTGGTACGCATCCGGACTCTAAGGCTGGTGTGCGGATTCACATGGCTTGCGTCCACGGAGTGCAAGCAGGAAAGAGCTATGTATCTAGCACCAATATAGTTAAAATTCTAATTTATTTCATTGTTTAAAATGTAGATAAAACAAAGAACACTGAAGCGTTTCGGACTTCAGTTCTTAGTCACAATGTGACACCCTACAGTTAAGTAGCCACAGTAACATCTGGTAAGTGCAAGAAGGGATTTCCACATTGGGAGAATTCATATACAACACCTTCTACCTCAGGCCTGTAGGAGAAGCTTGACTAACTGACGCCAGGCGTATTGGCTGACATCAGTTGAGGTCTCCTATAAGAAATGAGGGAGGGACAAGAGAGTCAGTTGAGCAGAGTTGAGTGCGGGACAGGTCAGAGGAAGAAACCTGGTAAATGGTGCTGCGTTAGACCGATACCAGTGGAAAGCTACAAGTGTTCCTGCGCCAGGAGACTGAAGTCCCTTTAGCCCTCCGGTCTTTTCTGCTGGGCCTGAATGAACCCGTACAGACTCGGACTCCGGTGTCCGGGTTTCTTCTGGGGTGAACCGAACTGGTCCCTCCGCCCCCTTTCTGTCTCACCTCACCTTTGACTCTCACTCTTGATCTCTCACAGTTGCTAAGCTTTCCACTGGCATCGGTCTAACGTAGCACCGTTTAACAGGTTTCTTCCTCTCACCTGTCCGGCACTCAACTCCGCTCAACTGACTATGCTCAACTGACTCTCTTGTCCTGCCCTCAGCATTTCTTATAGGAGACCTCAACTGATGTCAGCCAATAGGCCTGAAATCAGTTAGTCGAGCTCCCCCTACAAGCTTGAGATGGAGAGTGTTGTATGTGAATTCTCACAATGTGGAAATCCCTTTGTGCACTTACCAGATGTTACTGTGGCTACTTAAACGTAGGGTGCCACAATAGTCTTTCCTACTCAAGAAAGTAACCCTACACTACTTGCTGACTCAGAGTTGTATTATTAGAGAATAAAATGTGTGTAAATTAGCCCTGAAAAGGACTTTTGGTTGTACTGGGCAACACCAGCAAGTACTGTAAGGCAATAAAGCTTGCCTAAATGCCTCTAGTATATTATCCCTACTCCAGAAACTAACACTACACTTATTACAGCTAACAGCAGTACAAGTATAGCATAGACTTTGTTTGAATTACTTTAATGTGACACCAGAACGTTATGTACTACACTGTCCCTTTTTCAGCAGAAACTCTCCTTATACTATCTCTGGGTACAGTGAGCAGAACATGGCATCATAGGCTCTTATATAGACACACTGATGCTATGCAGCAAGCCAATCACAGTAATGCCAGTAGCCAACCTGGTTATGACATTACTGTTATTGGCTGGAAATCTTTGCATATTTATTAGATGTGAAAAACAGCCACAAAACAAGCAGGGTGGGGACTCCAACACTGCAGCTGAGTATCTGGACACTCAATCAAGTACCGATCGTGTTGAACACCCTGATGCTCAATCGAGTACCGAGCAGTGCTGAGTATGCTCGTCCATCACTATAGATGAAACAATAAGGATGCGATTTTTCTATAAGCCTGCTTGAAAGGTATCATAAGTAATTATAACCTCCTATGGATTTTAAAAATTTAAACCAAACAAAATTTGAGCAATAGTTGAGATCATCTGTTTTAGTCTCTTAACCAATTTGCCTGTAGACCAGCGTACATCAATTACGTATAACGTATCAAAATATCAGGAAGTTTTAAATCATATAAATAACAGACCCATAACCCCTTCACAACCAGACGATTTTTCGCATTCCGTTTTTTTTTTTCGCCATTCTTCTTCCGAGACATATAACTTTTTTATTTTTCAGTCAAAATAGTCATGAGATGGCTCCTTTTTTGTGGAAAAATCTGTACTTTTAAATTAAACTATAAATTTACCACATAGTGTATTGGAAAATGGCAAAAAAATTCCAAATGCAGAAAAATTGCAAAAAAAGTGCGGTAGTATTATTGTTTTTGAGATATTCTATTCACTGTGTTCACTATATTGTAAAACTGATGTGTGGGTTTGATGCCTGAGGTCAGTGCGAGTTTGTAGACCGCAAACATGTATAGATTTACTTTTGTCTAAGGGGTAAAAAAAATCAGAAGTTTGTCCGAAAAAAGTGGCGCACGTTTTACGCCATATTCCGTGACCTGTAGAGTTCTCATTTTTCGGGATCTATGGTTCAGTGATGGCTTATTTTTTGTATCTCAGGCTGTCGTTTTTAATGGTACCGATTTTGCACAGATTCTACGTTTTGCTCGCCTCTTATTGCATTTTGCGCAAAACTTGCGGTGACCAAAAAACGTAATTTTGGGGTTTGGAATTTTTTTTCCTCGAAGCCATTTATTGATCAGATTAATTGATTTGATATCTTGCTAGATCGGGCATTTCTGAATGCGGCGATACCAAATATGAGTATATTTTTTATTTTTTTAACCCTTTAATTTTCAATGGGGCGAAAAAAGGGTGATTTCAACTTTTAGGTTTTTTATTATTTTTAATTTTTTAAAACTTTTTGTTTACTTTTTTTTTATTTTACTAGTCCCCCTAGGGGACTATATGGATCAGCAATCTGATTGCTCTGCCATATCTGCTGATTCAAGCTAAAGAGCTGTGAAGGGCAGATATACTTATTTCATGTCTCACCCAGCTCTCGGCCGGGTGAAACTGAAAGTGAGTCATGTGAGCTACAGCAGTCATCACATGACCCTTTGCTATCATGACAACCACCGGACGTCACGTGATCACGTCACGTGACTTCCGGTATCGGCTGGTAAGTAAAGGTATACCGTCGATGCCGTTATAATGGCACTGTCACATATTGACAGTGCTTTTTAAGGGGTTAAGCGGCATGGTCAGGTAACAATTCTGCTTGTGCCTACCAGGCACACATCTCACTGTAAAAATCAGCTGAGATGTGTGCCGATTGCTGAATGCTGCCTGCAGCAGACTGTGGGCAGTAACACTATGACCACTAGGACGTTATATTTATGCCCGCGGTCGTTAAGGGGATAATATGGAAATCCACAAGATGTCACACATCCTTTTCAAATTTTAAAATTGAGAAATTGGATAAAGATGTGTATTTTTCCACCACACAAATTAGTTATTTTCTGCAATTTATGTATGCAAAATTGCACTATGGTACCCCTACCCTATTTTCCACCATTTTCCACAACAGGAACGAGGGCAGAAGGGCATTTTTTTCATATCTTAAGATAACTGATTTCAGATTACTATTATTAGTCCTTTTTCTTTACATTAAACAACTCCCCCAACATGTGATGGAAAATAAGCTCCTCAGAATATCCGATCTGGAATTTGCACCTTAAATCTACATTAATTCCATCTTGTATGAATTCCCCCTCAAAGGAGTATTCTGATCTCTTACAATTATGCTGTATTCACAAGCTATTACATAATAGATAGCATATGCAGATGTCACCATTAAAACTAACATGTATCTTGATAAACACATGAATTGGAATTCTGGCCATCTCTTTGCTAAGAGCAGCACAAACCATTGCTCAGTTAATGTGGACCAAATCAGAACATATGAAAATACCAGATGATACATGATGCAGCTGCACAGCCCTGCTTTGCATTTAGTCAGGGTCAAAAAGACCAAATTACAGTTATTAAAGGGGAATATTTAACATTATTAATAATCATTTGCTTTCCTGCATACAATGGCATGCAAAACAATACAGGTCACAGTAGCGACCTGTATAACGATCTCAGCAATCACTGTGACCCTGTCACACAGTGTCAAACACAGCGATGTGTCCTGCCCAGCAGGACATCGCCTTTGAAGAAAATGACCTGGACTATTCTGCAACGACTAGAGATCTCACAGCAGGGGCCTGATCGCTGGTAGGTGTCACACATAACAAGATCGCTACTGTGTCACAGAAACCGTGACTCAGCTGCGATCTCGCTAGCAATCTTGTTATGTGTGATGGTACCTTTAGGCAAGTTAAAGATTAAATGATCTCTAAAAGGCATAAAGTTAACCCCTCACCAACATTGGGCATAATGGGTACTTTCTGGCTGTCTGGGCCCTAATCATACAGGGCATACCCAGTGTATCCTGGTGCTTGCAGGAGTTCAGGCGCTGTACCCTCATGATAATTTTCAGGTCTGTGGCTTATCTTATCGTTAAGACCCAGCTGTCACTGCCAGGAGTGGTGCCCCCGCCTCTTCCAGCAGTTTAACCCATAAATGCTGCAATCAATTGTGATTGCAGCATTCAGGTGGCAGAGAGAAGATTGTGCTCCTTTCCCGAGCAATGGAGTCCCTGTAATGTGATCACACGGACCTGATTGCTGCCATGGCAACTATGGGTCTTCACCAGGATGTCTCCAGGTGACACTGCTATGGAGAGCCTCACACACTATGTTAGATGCATGGTGCATGAGGTGAAGTGTCAGTGCTGCGAGTGCATAATCTGCTCCAATATTCAAGCATTGCAGTGGCTTATACCAGTATATATATATATATATATATATATCACAGAGCTGACAAAAAAGTTGAATAAAACACGATGGAAAAAATTATATATGAATAAAATTTGTATCACTCCCTGATGAAGCAACGGCGCATAAGCAGTCACCTGTGAAACGTACGTTGGAGTTCTTTGGGGGACTTAACCCCTTCCTCACCTCACAGACCTCCTTGGTTACTTTGCAATCGCAGACTTTATTGTGGTATGTATGGGGATCCTGCCAAGTTATATGTTCCCTTTGCCGTGATACTATGGGAAGCTTCCCTGATTAAATGCTGACCCAAAGCACTGATATATAATCGCCAATGTGGGACATTATATTTGGTGAGGATCCTTCTGCAGCCACCAGTTGTATTTATAGTGTCACATGCTGTATGAGTTGAGTATACATACGTGTGAGCTTTAGATTATGTGTAAACAATTCAACTGACATGTGACTGGCCTTTAGCTGACCTTGGCTGAGAACCTCCGTCTTTATATATACGGGTAATGGATTATTCATAAGCCTGGTCTGCTTGTGGTGCAGTCATATATTGTTTAGTGGGTTAAATGCACGTATATGTGCTTTTTTGCCTTAAAGCAATAACTGTAAACACTGACATGTAGCTCCTGAGTTTCTCTTGCATGCTTACATGATTTCTCTTAAGAGTTTTTATGTAAAACCAGTATGATATTAGACGGCATGCAGAAGTGTCTCAGTTAATCTCTTGGTATACTCCGTTTGATTTACTTTCCATGTGACCATCACGTGGTTGTTCTGATATTTGATTGCATAGGTATCCTTGCAGGTCATGTTTGTGTCTTTTTAACATCCCTCCTCTTGTTCTCACTTTTCTACCATCATGTTCCCATATGTACTGTGTATATGTATTTTTTCTGATTCACTTTTTTGATAAAAGATAAATTAAGATATTGAATAAAAATACATATTTTTGTGAAGCAGTTCTACTCGTTTTTCTCCTGTTTTTGAATGTGATCACACGGACCTGATTGCTGCCATGGCAACTATGGGTCTTCACCAGGATGTCTCCAGGTGACACTGCTATGGAGAGCCTCACACACTATGTTAGATGCATGGTGCATGAGGTGAAGTGTCAGTGCTGCGAGTGCATAATCTGCTCCAATATTCATGCATTGCAGTGGCTTATACCAGTATATATATATATATATATATATATATATATATATATATCACAGAGCTGACAAAAAAGTTGAATAAAACACGATGGAAAAAATTATATATGAATAAAATTTGTAGGGCTGAAAACGTCATCTTGTTGCACAAAAAATAGTCTGACATACAGCTCCGTCAGCAAAAAAATAAAAAGTTACATAAATAGTTTTTATGGCGTAAAACTGTCAAAACATAAAAAACTATATAAATGTGCTATCGCTGTAATTGTATTAACACGAAGAATACCGCACAGGGAATGGTATAAAAAAAATGAGAATTACTGTTTCTTCATGATTCTGCTTCCCAAAAAGTGGAACAGTAAGCAATCAAAAAGTATTATGTGGCCCAAAATGATACCTATAAAACTGCAACTCATCCTGCAAGATACAAGCCATCAAAAGACTCTGTCGGCAGAAAAATAAAAAAAATAAAACTTTCAAAATTCACTCATGCAAAAAAACCTTTATTTTGTAGAAGAAAAAAGCTAATTTTTAGTGTGATAGAAGCCAAACCTAAACAATTATATCAACCTGGTATCGCTGAAATCATACTGACCAGAGGACTAAAAGCACCTAATCAATTATATAACATTAGTCAGTTAAAAATAATTAAAGCCAATTTTTTAACTGCTGTTTATTTTTTATTGTGCCTCCCAAAGAGCACAGTAGGGAGAGGCTCATATTTATCCGGTACTCTATGCTAAGTGCTTAAACCGGGGATTACATTTAAATCTCTAAAAAACATAATTCAGGCAAAATTCCCAATGGAAAATTCACTGTAATGAGGCAGTGGGAGTCATTTTGAATTCTCTTCTATCCTATGAACCGGCTGTGTCCAGCTTTCAATGTGTCTTTTTAGGCATGCGGATATGTGCAATAATCAACAGTTTTATTCACCTTTGAAAAGACACACACCACTGTACAAGGGCCGAACTGATTCTGGAGTAATTCTGCTGCCTCATTATAGTGAATGGATCGATCGGGGGTTTTATCTGAATCATGTATTTCGGAAATATAGATGGAAACCTTGATATAAATACTCAGCATAGAGCTCAGGATAAATGTGACCTGATCCAAAATATTCTGTACTCAAATCACCAACAAATTCCTTTCAATTCAACCCACAAAAATACAAGTCTCCACTCAGGTCTGTCATCTTAGTGAAAATATAGAGCCTTTCACATTATTGGTAGCACAAGGGCTCTGGAATAATACTAGGGCTCCCCTCTCAAATAATAAATCCAGTAAAATATGCGCTTAAAAATCCAAATGCCCCCTCACATTCTAGCCCCATTTTTTGCCAAAACCACAGTTAGAATTGATGTGTTTGGCATTGTTGTAGGGAGAAGAGTCTGTGTAATTTAGGGGATGCAGGTCTCCTGAAGCATGAGCTTTGCAAACGATCACTACAGTATGCTGGGCATGATAAGGGCTTATTTGCAATTTTTAAGTCTGCAACATTCACTGTGTTTGACACCAAGGGTGTTTTCCAGAGACTAAATCGTCACTACACCCATAAATAAATTCCAAGAGGGGTGTAATTTCCAAAATTTGTTAACTTGAGGGGATATTTTCTCTTTTGGTACTAAGGGGTCTGCAAATGGAGTCCTCAAACTATTCTAAGAAAATCTGTACTCCAAAAATGAAATGACACTCCTTCCCTCCCAAGGCCTGCAGTGCGGCCAAACAGTACTGTACAGTCACATTTGGAGAAATTGTGCAACAGAATACAGGGCCTTTTTAAACATTTCCCATGTGTAAATTGAAAACTGGGGGCTAAAACAACGTTTAATGATAAAAATTTAACTACTTTTATCTCTCCCGCACAATAGTGTAACATTTTGTGTCACATCTGTGGTGTCAATATGCTCACTGTACCTCTAGATCAGGGGTCGGGAACCTATGGCTCGCGAGCCAGATATGGCTCTTTTGATGGCCGTATCTGGCTCGCAGACAGGGCTCCTACCTGTCTATGGGAAGGATCAGGGCCGGCGCCAGCACAATTGAGAGCAATGATGAGAGAGTGAGCGGCGCTCTCTCTCTTATCATTCTCCCCGCTGTGACTGTCGGCGTTCTTCTGACAGCTCTGCAGCGAGCGCGGTGACGTCATCACTGCGCGCCTGCTGAGAGGTCAGCGAGCGACAGCAATGCACGATGCGCCGAGGAGACCGGATCAGCGGGGGAACGAGGAGAAGTGAAGCCGCCCCTCTACTGACACTGGGCTCCCCTGACTCACAGGCCGGCCACTACACAGCGGCACTAGTACACATAGGGGCCCGGCAGCCGCTCTGCGTCTATGTGTAGTGCTGCTGTGTAGTGGCCGAACTGTGAGTCAGGGGAGCCCAGTGTCAGTAGAGGGGCCCCTGACCTGGAGAGGCACCAGCCGTGTCTGAGCTGCAGGAGTGCTCCTGACCTGCACAGCAGACGGGATCTCCATCCTGCAGGACCTGCGATGATGTCACGCCCATGTGACTGTGTGGGAGGAGACACAGGATGCCGGGCAGAAAGCAAGATACTGAATCCTGAAAGAGATTTGGACACATGACTGGTAATAAGAAAAGAGGGGACATGAGGGGAGGGGCTGCAGGGTGAGGGGCATATGAGGGCTGCAGACTGACAGAAGCATGTGAAGGGGTGCAGAGTGTTTGAGAGGGGTAAGTTGGGGTACAGGCAGGGTGAGATATGTGAGCGAGCAGGGTGTGTGAGATATGGGGGTGTATTGTGTGTGATATGGGGGGTGCAGGCTGTATGGGAAGCAGGGTATGTGACATATGGGGGTGTAGTGTGTGAGATCTGGGGGGTGCAGGCTGTATGGGAAGCAGTGTGTGTGTGTGGGATATGGGGAGTGCAGGCTGTATGGGGAGCAGGGTATGTGACATATGGGGGTGTAGGCTGTATGGGAAGCAGGGTGTGTGAGATATGGGGGTGTAGTGTGTGTGATATGGGGGTGCAGGCTGTATGGGGAGCAGGGTATGCGACATATGGGGGTGTAGTGTGTGGGATATGGGGGGTGCAGGCTGTATGGGGAGCAGTGTGTGTGTGTGATATGGGGGGTGCAGGCTGTATGGGGAGCAGTGTGTGTGTGTGATATGGGGGGTGCAGGCTGTATGGGGAGCAGTGTGTGTGTGTGATATGGGGGGGTGCAGGCTGTATGGGGAGCAGTGTGTGTGTGTGTGTGATATGGGGGGGTGCAGGCTGTATGGGAAGCAGGGTATGTGACATATGGGGGTGTAGTGTGTGAGATCTGGGGGGTGCAGGCTGTATGGGAAGCAGTGTGTGTGTGTGTGATATGGGGGGTGCAGGCTGCATGGGGAGCAGTGTGTGTGTGTGATATGAGGGGGTGCAGGCTGTATGGGGAGCAGTGTGTGTGTGTGTGTGATATGGGGGGGTGCAGGCTGTATGGGAAGCAGGGTATGTGACATATGGGGGTGTAGTGTGTGAGATCTGGGGGGTGCAGGCTGTATGGGAAGCAGTGTGTGTGTGTGTGATATGGGGGGGTGCAGGCTGCATGGGGAGCAGTGTGTGTGATATGGGGGGTGCAGGCTGTATGGGAAGCAGGGTGTCTGGGCCACTGACAGATACAATTGCTCCAGCGGTCACTTAGTACACAAAGGAGTGTTCCTCTCTGCTGCACTAAGCCACCGCTGGACCTAAACAATAATTCGCTGTAAAATAATAAAATAGATAATTGACATAACTGACAATGCGTTGTGTGACATGTCCAATATTCCAGCTTCTTTCTTCTGCGAATGCCTCAAAGCTGGCATTCTCTCAACATCAGCTGGGAAGAATGCCAGCTTCCAGTCATGCGCAGGAAAAAGAAGAAGCCAGACTGCTGGACTGATGTCATGCATCGCAAGTTCACAATGTAAGTTATTTATTTGATTTTTTTACTGCTAATTACCATTGTTTCAGTCCAGTTGTGGCTTTATACAGCAGGGAGGAGCATTCCTTGCTGTACTAAGTGAACATTGGAGCGATTGATCTGTCAATGGCCATATTGTACGGCTCTCGCGGAATTATATTTCAAAATATGTGGCGTTTACGGCTCTCTTAGCCAAAAAGGTTCCTGACCCCTGCTCTAGATGAATTCATTGAGGGGTAATGTTTTTAAAATGGGGTCATTTGCTGGGGAGCTCCACTACTGTTTAGGCACCTCAAGGGCTTTGCCAATGTGACATGGCACCTGCAAACCATTCCAACTAAATCTATACTTAAAATTGTACAACAAAATTAATAGTCTTTTATCTACTTTGAATCTAGTGAATATGAAAATTTGGGGGTTAAAGAAACATTTTGGGGGTTAAAATGTTTTTTTTTTTATTTTCATTGCTCAGTGTTATAAAATTCTGTGAAGCACCAGGGGATTGAAGGTGCTCACCGCATAGCTAGATAAATTCCTTGAGCGTTCTAGTTTCCAAAATGGGGTTTTTTTGTGAGGAAGTGCACTGCTTAGGCACCTCAATGGCTCTGCCAATGTCACCTTGCACCCGCAAACCATTCCAACTAAATTTGAACTCAAATATGGTGCTCCTTCCCTTCTTCACTTTGCTTCGATGCCGCAAAAGTAGTTTTTGACTACATAGGGGGTATTGACGTACTCAGGAGCAATTGCACAACAAATCCTATGGTCCATTTTCTTCTTTTACTTTTGAGAAAAGTAAAAATTATGAGTTAAAGCAACATTTTTGTGGTAAAAGCGTATTTTTTTCTATTCGCGGCTCCATGTTTTAAAATCCTGTGATGCACCTGGGGTTTCAAGGTGAGCACCACATTTCTAGATAAATTCCTTGTGATGTTTAGTTTCCAAAATTACGTCACTTGTGGGGTAGCTCCACTGTTTAGGCACCTTAGGGGCTCTCCAAATGTGACATGGTGTCTGCTAATGATTTCAGCTAATTTTCCATTAAAAAAAATCAAATGGTGCTCCTTTCCTTCAAAGCTCTGCTTTACACCCAAGCAGTATATTTCCACCACATATAGAGAATTAGCATACTCAGAAGAAATTGCACAACAAATTGTATGATACCTTTTCTCCTGTTACCTTTGTGAAAATGAAAGATTTGAGGTTAAAGCAACATTTTTGTGGAAACATTTTTTTTTTTCATTTTCACATCTCAACATTGCAAATTTCTATAAAGTATCTGGGTGTTCAAGGTGCTAATCAAACAACTAGATACATTCCTTAAGTTGTCTAGTTTCTAAAATGGGGTCAGTGATGGGAAGCTCCACTGTATAGGCACCTCAGGGGCTTTCCAATGCAACATGGTATCCGCTAATGATTCCAGCTTAATTTTGAGTTCAAAAATTCAAATGTTGCTCCTTCCTTTCCAAGCCCTGTTGTGCACCAAAGCAGTAGATTTCCACAAAATGTGGGGTAACAATTAGAGATGAGCGAACCGGTCCCGGTTCGGCTCGAGGTCGGCTCGCCGAACGGAGGTCCCGTTCGAGTTCGGTTCGTCGAACGTTCGACGAACCGAACTCGAACCAATAGGCTATAATGGGAGGCAATCACAAACACATAAAATGCATTATAAATGTACACAAACAGTTAATAAACATTGCCATAACACTTACCGGTCCTCGCGATCCCTTCTGCATTCTGTCTCCTGCCGCTATTCCATCCGATGATCGCTGAATCCTCCCGGTGACAGCACTGCCAGCAGAGATGCAGGACCTATCGTGACGTCAAAATAGCCATGTGACCAGTCACGTGGCTATTATCTCATTGGCTACAGACTGGTCACATGACTATGACGCGTCATGTAGGACCTGCGAGTGCATCTCTCCGGAACACGGTGCACATATGTGTATCGCCGTGTACCAGCGACATGCTCTAGCACACGGTCGACTCCCCGTTCCGTTAGGGACCGGCGGACACAGCCGGTCATTAACGGAGATCACCGTTGCCATAGCAACGCAGTTAGCGGTGACGTCACCACTAACCGCGGCTCCAAGAGCACCGTTGCTATGGTAACGCGTCTGTCAGCGTTACCGCTGTTACCGCTGACAGCCAGCACTGATCACTCACGGAGTGAAGGCTGCACGCTGCTTCCCGATTGTAGTGAGGAGTGTAGTGAGGATGAGGTTCCCCAGCCCATGATGGGCTGGTGCACCTCATCCTCACTACAATCGTCACTACTACTACACTAGTGAGGATTGTAGTGAGGATGAGATGCCTCAGCCCATGATGGGCTGGGGAACCTCATCCTCACTACAATCGTCACTACTACTACACTAGAAAGAAAGAAGATAGAAGAGCAGGATCGTGGAGGGCTGACAGGTGTAATAAAGATGGAGTCTCTAATGTGTCTGTGTATTTATTTCTATTAAAGTATTTTTTCTCTGTGTGGTGTTTTTTTTAACCCTTTATTGGAGATTCTTAATGGCTGGGTCAAACGTGCCTGACATTAAGAATCTCTGGCTTAATACTGGCTAGTAAAACAAAGCCAGTATTAACTCATGATTACCCAACAAGCCACCCGGCTCCAGGGCTGTTGGAAGAGTTGGATACAGCGCCAGATGATGGCGCTTCTATGAGAGCACCATTTTCTGGGACGGCTGCGGACTGAAATCCGCAGCAGAGGCGCCCAGAAACCTCGGGCTAACCTGTGCTGCGGATTCCAATCCCCAGCTGCCTAATTGTACCCGGCTGGACACAAAAATGGGGCGAAGCCCACGTCATTTGTTTTTTAATTATTTCATGAAATAAGTGAAATAATTAAAAAAAACGGGCTTCCCTATATTTTTGGTTCCCAGCCGGGTACAAATAGGCAACTGGGGGTTGGAGGCAGCCCGTGGCTGCCTGCTGTACCTGGCTAGCATACAAAAATATGGCGAAGCCCACGTCATTTTTTTGGTGGGCAAAAAAATTCTGCATACAGTCCTGGATGGAGTATGCTGAGCCTTGTTACATAGTTACATAGTTACATAGTTACTTAGGTTGAAAAAAGACCTAGGTCCATCCAGTTCAACCTCCACCAGTTGTACATTTAGTCACTAAGTCATTTATAACCAACAATGTTTTGTGTACTGAGAAAATCATCCAGCCCTTTTTTAAAAGCTGTTATAGTATCTGCCATTACTACCTCTTGTGGTAGGGCATTCCACAGTCTGACCGCTCTAACTGTAAAGAACCCTTTCCTATTTAGGTGTCGGAATCGCTTTTCTTCCACTCGCAGTGAGTGCCCCCTGGTCCTTAGTATTGTTTTCGGAAGAAATAAGTTATGTGCCAGTCCTTTATATTGACCACACATGTATTTATACATATAAATGAGATCTCCTCTGAAACGTCTTTTTTCTAAGCTAAACATATCTAACTTTTTCAATCTGCCATCATATGGGAGGCCTTCCATTCCTTGTAATAGTCTAGTTGCCCGCCTTTGAACTGACTCTAACTTCTGAATGTCCTTTTTAAAATGTGGAGCCCAAAACTGGATCCCGTATTCCAGATGTGGCCTTACAAGTGATTTATAGATGGGTAACAATACGTTGGGATCACGGGATCTAATCTCTCTTTTTATACACCCTAGAATCTTGTTTGCTTTAGCAGCTGCTGCCTGACATTGAGCGCTGCTGCTCAGCTTATTTGTAATGAGAATACCCAAGTCCTTCTCCTGTTCTGTAGTCCCGAGTTTACTTCCATTTAATGTATACGCAGCTATAGGATTACTCCGTCCTAGGTGCATTACTTTACATTTATCAACATTAAATCTCATTTGCCAAGTGTCTGCCCATTCTGACATCTTATCCAGATCTTTTTGTAATATTGTACTATCCAGGTCAGTTTTTAATATCCTACATAGTTTGGTGTCATCGGCAAAGACTGACACTGTACTATCAATCCCATCCACAAGGTCATTAATATAGAGAGTAAAAAGAATTGGTCCTAGCACAGATCCCTGCGGCACCCCACTGCTGACTATAGCCCATTTAGAGAATGTAGCATTTATGACTACTCTTTGTTTCCTATCTTTTAGCCAATTCCTTACCCAGTTGCATATTGTGTCCCCTAGTCCTTGCTTCTGGAGCTTTAGTATAAGGCTATTATGTGGTACAGTATCAAATGCCTTTGCAAAGTCCAAATAAATCACATCAGCTGCATTACCAATATCCAGGTTTGCACTTACCCCCTCATAGAACCCCAACAGGTTGGTTAGACACGACTTATCTTTCATGAATCCATGCTGTTTGTCAGTTATCATATTATTTTCTGCAATATATTTTTGCATGTCATTCCTTAAAATGCCCTCAAAAACTTTGCATACTACTGATGTCAGGCTTACTGGACGGTAGTTGCCTGGATCTACCCTCTTACCTTTCTTAAATATCGGTACCACATCAGCAATCCTCCAATCCTGAGGCACCAACCCTGTTACAAGTGAGTCTAAAAAGATGAGATACAGCGGTCTGTCGATTACGGAGCTCAATTCCCTCAATATTTGTGGATGAATGCCATCTGGCCCTGGGGATTTGTCAATGTTTAATTTACTCAGACGTAGGCGTACTTCATCTTGTGTTAAATTAATTATATCGGGTGGTGGACTTTGATTTTTCACTTGTTGAATGATCCCTGGTACAGTCAGTTCCTTGGTGAATACAGATGAGAAATGCCTATTTAATATCTCAGTCTTTTGTTTGTCCTCTATAACTAACTTGTTATTATATTTTAAGGGTCCGATACTATCCTTTGTTTTCCTTTTGGCATTAATGTATTTATAAAAGATTTTGGGATTTATTTTAATGTCATTGGCGATTTTTGTTTCAGTAGCTAGTTTTGCTTATTTGATTTCTTTTTTGCATTGCCTATTGATATCTTTATACTCCTGCAATGCTATTTCTGTATTCTCAGCCTTTAAGATGTTAAACGCCCTTTGTTTTTGTTTTATTATACTTTGTACAGTCTTATTTATCCATAGTGGTTTCTTTTTATTCCTGGACATTTTATTACCAGAGGGTATAAGTTTTTTACAGGACTCTAGCAGTATATCCTTAAACTTACCCCATTTATGTTCGGTATCCCCAGTTACCATGACTCTGTCCCAATCTACACATTTAAGCTCTTCCCTTAATTTGTTGAAATCAGCTTTCCTAAAATTCCAGGTTTTAGCATTCCCCCTTTGAAATGTTCTATTGAATATTATGTCGAAGCTTACCATATTATGATCGCTGGTGCCCAAGTGCTCCCGGACCTGTAGATTTGAAATTGTATCCGGTCTATTTGACAGGACCAGATCTAGCAAATTATCTCCCCTGGTCGGTTCATCTACCATCTGAGAGAGGAAATGGTCCTGAATGGTAGATAAGAACTTACAGCTTTTAGCAGAACCAGAAGATTCTATGTCCCACTGTATGTCTGGATAGTTGAAATCCCCCATAATAAGAACCCGATTATTATTATTAGCTGCCTTTTCAATTTGTTCCAGCATTTCACCCTCTATTTGTTCAGGTATGTTAGGAGGCTTATAGCAAACTCCAATTAGCATTTTTCCATTATTCCCCTCCCCATGTACATTTACCCATACTGACTCTACATTGTTGCTGTTCCCCTCAATGTCATCATACAACACAGGTTTTAGGTTAGATTTGATAAATATACACACCCCACCACCTTTTTGGCCTTTCCTGTCCTTCCTAAATGTACTATAACCCTGTATGTTTGTCACCCAGTCATGGCTTTCATCCAGCCAGGTTTCCGTAATGCCCACCACATCATAATCCATGGTTGACATAAGAGTCTCCAATTCATTCATTTTGTTTGCAAGACTTCTTGCATTTGCCAGTAGACATTTAATCCTATTAACACCTTTATTACTCCTAGCCTCCCTACGTTCCTTGTATGTCCCATCCCCCCCTAATCCTTCATTGACCCCTACCGTCTCCCTGTCTCTATCTGCTCTATCTATCCCCTTATTTGCTCCACTACCCTCCCTCCCCCCCGATCCTAGTTTAAAAGCTCCTCCATCCGTCTGACCATTTTCTCCCCCAGCACAGCTGCACCTTCCCCATTGAGGTGCAGCCCGTCCCTACCGTAGAGCCTGTAGCCGACTGAGAAGTCGGCCCAGTTCTCCATGAACCCGAACCCTTCCTTCCTGCACCAATTTCTAAGCCACATATTTATCTCCCTAAGCTCCCGCTGTCTTTCTAGTGACGCTCGTGGCACCGGTAGTATTTCTGAAAACACCACCTTGGAGGTCCTGGACTTCAGCTTCTCTCCTAGTTCCCTGTAATCATTTTTAAGGACCTTCCACCTGCCTCTAACTTTGTCATTAGTACCAATGTGCACCATGACCGCTGGGTTTTCCCCAGCCCCACCCAGCAATCTGTCTATCCGATCCACAATATGCCGAACCCGAGCACCCGGCAGACAACACACTGTTTGGCATTCACGGTCTCGGCGACAGATGACCCTGTCTGTCCGCCTAATTATAGAGTCCCCTACCACCAACATCTGTCTGGGCTTTGCTGCACTCCTATTTCCCTCCTTCCTACAGCAGTTGTTTTCCTGGTTGCTAGGAGCAACGTCCTGCTGTAGTGACCCTAGTCCAGGCCCTTCATTCCTAATATCAGCCAAACAGGCATATTTACTAGGTTGTGCCAAGTCAGGACTAGGCTCCCTGACACTTTTCCCCCTACCTCTTCTTCTAACTGTTACCCAGCTACCTACCTCTGGGTCCTGATCTTCCCCACTTCCACCCTCCTCCATATCACTGGCCCCAGCCAGAGAAAGCTCAGTGAGCTCTAAACTCCTCTCCAGGTTTGCAATGCCCCTTAGTGTTGCAAGCTGCTTATTTAGATCAGTTACCTTGGCTTCCAAATAGGCAACATGCTTGCATCGAGTGCAGATATAGTCACCCTCGAACGGCTGCTCAAGGCATGCATACATCTGACAAGATACACACCTGGTAGCATTGTCCATGGAGCACCTATCAAATGGGGTAGTTCTGCAGCTGCTGTCTGCTCTTCTCCATACAGACAGACAGCAAATGCAGAACTACAAGGCTCAGCATACTCCATCCAGGACTGTATGCAGAAGTTTTTTGCCCCCTGAAAAAATTATGTGGGCTTCGCCATATTTTTGTATGCTAGGCAGGTACGGCTGCCCCCAACCCCCAGTTGCCTATTTGTACCCGGCTGGGAACCAAAAATAAAGGGAAGCCCTTTTTTTATTATTTCATGAATTTCATGAAATAATTAGAAAACAAATGACGTAGGCTTCACCCCATTTTTGTGTCCAGCCAGGTACAACTAGGCAGCTGGGGATTGGAATCCGCAGCACAGGTTGACCTGAGCTTTCTGGGCCCCACTGCTGCGACTTGCAGTCTGCAGCCGCCTCAGAAAATGGCATTTTCATAGAAGCGCCATCTTCTGGCGCTGTATCCAACTCTTCCAGCACCTGCCTGCTATACCTGGCTAGCATACAAAAATATGGCGAAGCTCACGTCCTTTTTTTGTAGTTTTTTGGCAAAAAAAATAAAAATTGCTTCCCTGGATTTTCCATTGCCAGTGAAGGTAACACCAAGCAGTGGGGGTTAGCAGCCAGTAGCTGCTTGGATTACCCTTAGCTAGCAATACAAAACATGCAGCGGGAGCCCATATATATTTTTTTTAATTATTTATTTAAATAACTAAAAATAAAATGGGCTTCCCTGTATTTTGATTGCTGGACATCATAGTGCTGTAAAAATAAATTTTTAAAAAAATGACGTAGCGCTCCGCGGTATTTTTAATTTTCAGCGCAGATAAAGCAGACAGCTATGGGTTGCCACCCCCATCTGCCTGCCGTTACCTTGGTTGGCAATCAAAATACAGGGAAGCCCATTAATTTTTTCTATTTAAAAAATAGTTAAAAAAAAAAATGACGTTGGGTCCCCCCATTTTTGATAGCCAGCTAGGGTAAAGCAGACGGCTGTAGCCTGAAAACCACAGCTGGCAATGTGGAGGTCCCCTCAGGCTCTTTTTTATAATTATTTTATAAATATTAATAATTACACAATAAAAGTAGGGTCCCCCCCAAATTGGATCACCAGCCAAGGTAAAGCGGACAGCTGTGGTCTGGTATTCTCAGGGTGGGAAGGTCCATAGTTATTGGGCCCTCACAGCCTAAAAATAGCAGGCCGCAGGCACCCCAGACGTGGCGCATACACTAGATGCACCAATCCTGGCGCTTCACCCCAGCTCATCCCGTGCCCTGGTGCAGTGGCAAACGGGGTAATAAATCGGGTTGATACTAGCTGTAAAGTCACCTGAGATCAAGCCCAGCAGTTTGTGATGTCATGGCGTCTATTAGATACCCAACATCATAAACTGTCAGTACTAACAAAAAAAAAAAATCGACAAAAGAAATTTATTTGAAAAAACAGTCCCCAAAACATTTCCTCTTTCACCAATTTATTGTAAGAAAAAAAAATAAAGGGGTCCCACGACGACTCTGGACCGTCTAGAATATGGGGGGGAGACACTCAGGGAACGTATCTCCCATTTTCTAGGAGTACGGACCCTTTATGTGAGGAGTGTGGGTGCAATGAATCTGCACTCACTCTTCTCGGGTCCACAGCAGCAGAGTCCATGTCGTAATGGTTGCTACCAAAGCTGCAATGCCCTGCTCATGAGGTAAGGGCATGCCTAATCAGGAGAACTACTGTAAAGGAAGCTCTGCTCACTGGTATATAGGTGCTCAGAGGTAATAATAGATAAAATTAGTGAGTAACCTCGGCACTCTAAATCTCCCAGACTAAGTCAGTAAGTCACAACGGATAGTAATGCAAAATCACTCTTTATTGGTCCGTATTAAGAAAAAAAAAATGTTTCATAAGCATATATGTTTTTGTCCAAAACAAGTTACAAATGACGTTTCGGCCTGAGCCTTCGTCAGATTGGACTTATCTGTATGTAATCATGAAAAATGACAATAATCAGTATCACATAAGAGTGAGAGAACAATAACATAAACTCGAACAATGTAGAGGTACAATTGGGATGCAGCAAAAAATTTGCAACACAGCAAGAAATGAAACACATGATACAAATGTCATAATACAGTACAAGGACAATATAGTAATGACAAATATGGGGTCAGAGTAGGCTTAGATAGCTCTGGTACGAAAGAGATGTCAATCATAAAGTAACATGTGCAGTAGGTGTAGAGCTACAGTATGCATGGCAGAGCTAATGGGTAGACCGACCATAGAAAAAGAATGGAGAAAAAGTGGAGAAAAAGTGGAGAAAAAAATGGAGAAAAAGTGGAGAAAAAATGGAGAAAAAGTGGAGAAAAAAATGGAGAAAAAGTGGAGAAAAAATGGAGAAAAAAATGGAGAAAAAGTGGAGAAAAAGTGGAGAAAAAATGGAGAAAAAGTGGAGAAAAAATGGAGAAAAAAATGGAGAAAAAGTGGAGAAAAAGTGGAGAAAAAGTGGACAAAAAGTGGAGAAAAAGTGGAGAAAAAATTGGAGAAAAATTGGAGAAAAAAGTGGAGAAAAAGTGGAGAAAAAGTGGAGAAAAAGTGGAGAAAAAGTGGAGAAAAAATGGAGAAAAAAATGGAGAAAAAGTGGAGAAAAAGTGGAGAAAAAGTGGAGAAAAAGTGG
Source organism: Anomaloglossus baeobatrachus (assembly GCF_048569485.1). Classification (NCBI taxonomy): domain Eukaryota; kingdom Metazoa; phylum Chordata; class Amphibia; order Anura; family Aromobatidae; genus Anomaloglossus; species Anomaloglossus baeobatrachus. The sequence continues at coordinate 601,432,182 of NC_134354.1, forward strand.
AGAAAAAATGGAGAAAAAGTGGAGAAAAAAATGGAGAAAAAGTGCAGAGAAAAAGTGGAGAAAAAAATGGAGAAAAAGTGGAGAAAAAATGGAGAAAAAGTGGAGAAAAAAATGGAGAAAAAGTGGAGAAAAGTGGAGAAAAAGTGGAGAAAAAGTGGAGAAAAAGTGGAGAAAAAAATGGAGAAAAAGTGGAGAAAAAATGGAGAAAAAGTAGAGAAAAAAATGGAGAAAAAGTGGAGAAAAAGTGGAGAAAAAGTGGAGAAAAAATGGAGAAAAAAATGGAGAAAAAGTGGAGAAAAAGTGGAGAAAAAAGTGGAGAAAAAGTGGAGAAAAAGTGGAGAAAAAGTGGAGAAAAAGTGGAGAAAAAATGGAGAAAAAATGGAGAAAAAAATGGAGAAAAAGTGGAGAAAAAGTGGAGAAAAAGTGGAGAAAAAAATGGAGAAAAAGTGGAGAAAAAGTGGAGAGAAAAAGTGGAGAAAAAGTGGAGAAAAAGTGGAGAAAAAGTGGAGAAAAAATGGAGAAAAAATGGAGAAAAAATGGAGAAAAAAATGGAGAAAAAGTGGAGAAAAAGTGGAGAAAAAGTGGAGACAAAAATGGAGAAAAAAATGGATAAAAAGTGGAGAAAAAGTGGAGAAAAAGTGGAGAAAAAGTGGAGAAAAAGTGGAGAAAAAGTGGAGAAAAAATGGAGAAAAAGTGGAGAAAAAGTGGAGCACCCTTTGGTGCCTTTCATGTGGCACTAAGGGGTGCTTAGCTTTGTATTTAGCCAAAAAAATGAAAAAAAAAATGACGTAGGGTTCCCCCTAGTTTTGTAGCCAGCTAGGGTAAAGCAGACGGCTGCAGCCTGCAGACCACAGCTGGCAACCTCACCTTGGCTGGTAATCCAAAACTGAGGGCACCCCACGCTGTTATTTTAAATTAAATAAATAATTTTAAAAAAAAAACACGTAGGGGTCCCCCAAAATTGGATCACCAGCCAAGGTAAAGCAGACAGCTGGGGCCTGATATTCTCAGACTAGGGAGGTCCATGGTTATTGGACTATCCCCAGCCTAAAAATAGCAGGCCGCAGCCGCCCCAGAAGTGGCGCATCCATTAGATGCGCCAATCCTGGTGCTTCGCCCCAGCTCATCCCGCGCCCTGGTGCGGTGGCAAACGGGGTAATATATGGGGTTAATACCAGATGTGTAATGTCACCTGGCATCAAGCCCTGGGGTTGGTGAGGTCAGGCGTCTATCAGATACCCGACATCACCAACCCAGTCAGTAATAAAAAAAAAATAGACGACAACACATTTTTATTTGAAAAAACACTCCCCAAAACATTCCCTCTTTAACCAATTTATTAGAATGAAAAACAAATCCAGGTCTGGTGTAATCCAAGGGGTTGCCATGACGATCCACACTGTCCCAGTCAATGAAGAGCAGGATGTTCCCCATTGGCTGGGAGAGCAGTGCAGTGACCTGAGCTAACATCAATGGGTCAGCCCAGGTCACTGCAGGGGATGACAAGTGCTGCTGTCAGCGAGGTACATTACCTGCGCTGATCTCCAGCACACTGACAGCCCCTGTCACTGAGTTCAATGACCAGCGCCTTCACACCAAGTATCGCGAGAGGTCCGTGACGTCACCGCTAGTCAGTCTCAGGTCGGAAGCAAGAGGTGATGTGACAAGCGGCGGCCATGGAGGACAGTGACAGCGCTGTGGTCGGGATGGCGGGACTTCATCACCGCAGGTAAGCCGAGCGGGACCATGTGTGTGTGTGTGTGTGTGTGTTTATGTGTGTGTGTGTGTGTGTGTACATGCCATGGGCAGGCGGGGGCGGAGCGAGCTGAGCGGGGAAGTGTGGGCTTCCTGCACGTAACTAAGATAAACATCGGGTTACTAACCAAAGCGCTTTGCTTGGATACCCGATGTTTATCTTGGTTACCAGCTTCTGGCAGGCTGCCAGCGATGGCTCCTGCACACTGTAGCTGTAAAAAGCCCTGCTTTTTGCTGCTAGAACCGTTCTCGAACGTAACTAGAAATATCGAGCTTTTGCAAAAAGCTCGAGTTCTAGTTCGATCTCGAACAGCCCCCAAAATCACTCGAGCCTAGAACTGGAGAACCTCGAACCGCGAACCGCGCTCAACTCTAGTAACAATGTATTCAGGGGAAATTGCACAACTAACTATATAGTGCATTTTCTCCTGATACCCTTGTAGAAATGAAAGATTTGAGGTTAAACAACATTTTTGTGGCAAAAATGATTTTTTTCAATTTCACAGCCCAACGCAAAATACTGTGAAGTACTTGAGGTTTTAAGGTTCTAAACAAACATGTAGATAAATTCCTTGAGCAGTTTGGTTTCCAAAATTTTTCACTTGGGGGGGAGCTCCACTGTTTAGGCACCTCAGAGGCTCTCCAAATGCGACATGATGTCTACTAACAATTCCAGCTAATTTTGTATTCAAAAAGTCAAATGGCCTGGAATGCAAAAATACCTATATACCTGTGGATCTAATTATTTCATGGTTGTGTTGTGAATTGTTGGCATGGTGTCCCTACATATAAAAAACATCATCATCCTTCTTCTTGAAGCAAATGTAGGAATTCATTTATGTGAAGTGCACAGCAAGAACCAAACAAACATTCCATGTAGAGTTAAAAGTTTACAGTAAGGTCATGAGAGCAAATACCTATATACCGTGCCTTGCAAAAGCATTCAGCCCCTTTGGACTTTTCCCACATTTCAGGCTTCAAACATAAAGATAAAAAATTTAAATTTTATGGTGAAGAATCATCAACAAGTGGGACACAATTGTGAAGTTGAACAAAATGTATTGCTTATTTGAAACATTTATAATAAATAATAAACTGAAAATTGAGGCATGCAATATTATTTGGCCCCTTTAAGTTAATACTTTTTAGCACCACCTTTTGCTGCGATTATAGCTGCAAGTCGCTTGGGTTATGTCTCTATCAGTTTTGCACATCGAGACTGAAATTCTTGCTCATTCTTCCTTTGCAAACAGCTCAAGCTGTGCGAGGTTGGATGGAGAGCGTTTATGAACTACAGTTTTCAGCTCTTTCCACAGATTCTCGATTGGATTCAGGACTAGACTTTGACCTGACCATTCCAACACCTGGATACGCTTATTTGTGAACTATTCCATTGTAGATTTTGCTTTATGTTTGTGATCATTGTCTTGTTGGAAGACAAATCTCCGTCCCAGTCTCAGGTCTTTTGCAGACTCCAACAGGTTTTCTTCAAGAGTGGTCCTGTATTTGGTTTCATCTATCTTCCCATCAATTTTAACCATCTTCCCTGTCCCTGCTGAATAAAAGCAGGCCCAAACCATGATGCTGCCACCACCATATTTAACAGTGGGGATGGTGTGTTCATGGTGATGAGCTGTGTTGCTTGTATGCCAAACATATCATTTGGCATTGTGCCCAAAAAGTTCGATTTTGGTTTCATCTGACTAGAGCACCTTCTTCCACTTGTTTGGTCTGTCTCCCAGGTGGTTTGTTGCAAACTTTAAACAAAACTTTTTATGGATATCTTTGAGAAATGGCCTTCTTCTTGCCACTCTTCCATAAAGGCCAGATTTGTGCAGTGTACGACTGATTGTTGGCCTATGGACAGACTCTCCCACCTCGGCTGTAGATCTCCGCAGTTCATCCAGAGTGATCATGGGCTTCTTGGCTGCATCTCTGATCAGTCTTCTCCTTGTTTGATGTGACATTTTTGAAGGATGGCCGGATCTTGGTAGATTTTCAGTGGTATGATAATCCATCCATTTCAATATAATCGCTTGCACAGTGCTTGTTGTGATGTTTAAAGTTTTGGAAATCTTTTTGCAACCAAATCCGGCTTTAAACTTCTCCACAACAGTATCACGAACCTGCCTTTTGTGTTCTTTGGTCTTCATCATGCTCTCTTTGCTTTAAACAGAACACTGAGACTATCACAAAGAAGGTGCATTTATACGGAGACTTAATTACACACAGGTGGATTATATTTATCATTATCAGTCATTTAGGACAACATTGGATCATTCAGAGATCTTCAATGAACTTCTGGAGTGAGTTTGCTGCACTGAAAGTACAGGGGCCGAATAATATTACACACTCCAATTTTCAGTTTATTGTTTTTTACAAAAGTTTAAAATAAGCAATAAATTTAGTTCAACTTCTCAATTGTGTCCCTATTGTTGTTGATTCTTCACCAGAACATTAACTTTTTTATCTTGATGGAAAAGGTTGAAAAATTCAAGGAGGACGAATACTTTCGCACAACACTGTATATTTAATATATACAGTATAGTTGTATATACATATCAATTCTATATATATACATATCCGCACATACAGCTGAGAAATTGTGAGAGCGTGCAATGCATGTTTAGATGAATATATAAAAAAAATGAAATAATGTCCCATAATAGAATCAGCAGCACAAAAATAGGACTTTGAATAGGCAGACACATCGCTGGAATATACAAGACAACAGAGAAAAGAAGGCGATCAAACGTCCGTGTATAATGATTCTTTATTAGACCAAAGGAGTGGAGTTAAATAAACGCTTTTTATCCAAACGATATATACAACGCAAATGGTTTAATTTAGTACAAACAAGATATAAACTTGTACCAACACAACATATGACAGCTGACACAAAAACATGTAAAATTATACAATACAGAAAAAAAGATAGATATCTTGTTATCTAACGCATGTTGTAATCAGCAAAAGCCAAAAAACGAGTGAATGGTAGTCAGAGGGGTGTGTTGGTCAAAATATAGTCACAACACTGTGACCTAGAAGGACCTGCTAGTCCAAAAGGGTGCATATAAACCTTAGATGTACACTATAGAATGACAGGTAAAAGATAACTGCAACACTGCAAACATATACACACAATTAGTAAATGCAATAATAAACCTGTCAAAGAAGGCCACTGTTCAAACACAGGTGGGAATTAATAATGCCAATACTGCATAAATATGCACAGGAAAATTATTGAGTGCAACGATAAACCTGTCAGAGGAGCAATGTCTGGGATGTATTAAATATAGCAGCGCAGAGCCAGAACTGGTGCAGCTGCACATAGGAGGGAGCCAACTGTACCTGATGGAGATGAGACCCAGGAGTGAGCATCAAATCCTCAAACCCTTTGGTCTAATAGAGAATCATTGTACATGGATATTCGCACATACATATGAATATTGGAGATTTTTACATTTCCATTTACATATGAATTACAGAATACCCTATACATGACAAATAAAGATTACACATAATACATCACAAATATGACACACAGACAACATGGCACATGGCACTTGACTGTGTGGAAGCCATTTCCTTCTTGGATATGTTGACTAGAGATGAGCCACCACCCTAGTGTTTGAGTTTGGTTTGTCGAACGTCGGATGTGTTTGTCGAACGATCGACGAACGTTCGTCGAACACTTTCGAACACTTTCGAACACCATTGAAAACAATGGCAGGCAAACACAAACACATACAAACATGCACAAACACGAACATACACACACATATTATGCTCACCTTACCTTTCGTTTCATCGTCGGCCTCCTGGGACTTGCATTTCGCCGGTACAAGATGTGTATCTGGTAACCATCGCGACCGATGACGAAACTTCCGCTGAAAGAATGCTGACGTCAAAGGCAGGAGCCGCTTGCCTCTGATTGGCCAGCGCACTGCCTTTGAGTAGCGTCTGACCGAGGAAGTTCCTCCCTCGTCGCGATGTTTATCCAATACACGTAGTTCGCCGCTACAGGATATGTATCAGGTAACCATCGCGACTGATGCTGGAACTTACGCTGACAGAGCACTAACATCAAAGGCAGGAGCCGCTTGCCTCTGATTGTCCAGCGCGCTGCCTTTGAGTAGCGTCTGACAGAGGAAGTCCCTCCCTCGTCGCGATGGTTACCCGATACACGTAGTTTGCCACTACAGGATGTGTATCAGGAAACCATCGTGACGAGGGAGGAACTTCCTCTGTCAGACGCTACTCAAAGGCAGCGTGCTGGACAATCAGAGGCAAGCGGCTCCTGCCTTTGACGTCAGCGCTCTGGCAGCGGAAGTTTGGCATCGGTCACGATGGTTACCGGATACACATCTTGTACCCGGGAACTGCAAGTCCCAGGAGGCTGGCGATGGAACGGAAGGTAAGGTGAGCATAATATGTGTGTGTGCGTTTATGTTTGTGTGTGTTTGTGCGTGCGTGGAATGGCACAATAGGGGACCAGGATGGGACATTTAACAAATTGTGGAAGGAATTGTCTGCATTGCAATGATTTCCTACTAAATGAGTAACTTGGTTAACAAGTACACTCCCAGAACGGATTGTTCTCGTTAACCAAGGTTCCACTGTATTAACATTGAATGACAGTATTACTGTGAAAAGCCAGTTATGCTTTTGGTGATCGAACTGTTATTGAACATAACCTCGAACTGTCGAACTTGAAGCTAATTGTTCGCGTTCGTCGAACGACTTGAACATCGCCTAAAACAGGTCGAATTTGAGATTGGCAAACAGTTTGATTCAAACACCGCTCATCTCTAATGTTGACCTCCCCTTTGTGATGGTACAGCTGCCCTAAGCTCTGTGAAAACTGGAAACAGCACATCAAGCTAACTTGCTGTCTCCCTACATTGTCCTACTCTGATGTATACGTACAACGATTTGTGCTCTCTACAACTACACTTATCACACATATGTTAGGCCTGCCATGTATACAAAGAAAACTTGTGCATTGTCTGAGTCCCTCTCTTTTAAACTAAACAAAGCAGAATCAGGCATAGAGGGCATAGATTAAAAACAATCTAGCGCATCTGGATAATAAAAGGTGCAAATGGAAAAAAAAAAAAAGAATATAGTGCTTCAGAAGTTGTAGGATATTGTATATTATGTACTAAATATGGAAACCTGTTTAGATTTTCTTTACTGTTAGTTCTGAATATAAAACTTCAATTTAATATTATGTTTCAATTCCAACACTATATTAAAGCTTTAACGTTGCCCAACAGTTTTGCTACATGCACTGAATTTGTTAACAAAGTGCATAGTTAATTATTAAAATATGTAACATATTGCGATGTACATATGGGAATCTATATACTCAACTGGAAAAGAGCCAGTAGCATAGATATTATAAACTATAACTTATTTCCAACTTAGTTGGAATAATTTTCTTCGTGCAGTATGTCTTTTTGTGTGGTAGGATTGCGAATTTGCATGCTTTATTATCAGCAAAGCCAAATATTCTTGTTATTATTGCATAGAAAAAGAAAAGACTTTAAAAGGAAACTGTCATCAACTTTTTGCAACCTCATCTGAAAGCAGCATAATAGGGGCAGAGACCCTTATTTCAGTAATGTGTCACTTACTAAGCTGCATGTTTCATTTCACATGTACCTGTTCTCCGAATGTTGAGCTCTGCAAACCTCATCCTATCCACCTATGAGCAACTTTTTATATACACTGTGCATAGACATACAATTGCTAATTAGAGGTGGGGGCAGGGTTATACAGAGCTCATTAATAGGGAGAACTACATGACATTATGACATGGTTTTAATACCCTCTATAAATCACTTGTAAGGCCACATCTGGAATATGGGATCCAGTTTTGGGCTCCACATTTTAAAAAGGACATTCAGACATTAGATTCAGTTCAAAGGCAGACAACTAGATTATTACAAGGAATGGAAGGCCTCCCATATGATGAGAGGTTGAAAAAGTTAGATATGTTTAACTTAGAAAAAAGTCTCAGAGGAGATCTCATTTATTTGTATAAATACATGTGTGGTCAATATAAAGGACTGGCACATGACTTATTTCTTCCAAAGACACTACTAAGGACCAGGAAGCATACACTGCGAGTGGAAGAAAAGCGATTTCGGCAGCTAAATAGGAAAGGGTTCTTTACAGTTAGAGCAGTCAGACTGTGAAATTTCCAACCACAAGAGGTAGTAATGGCAGACACTATAACAGCTTTTAAAAAAGGGCTGGATGATTTCCTCAGTACACACATCGTTGTCAGTTATAAATGATTTAGTGACCAAATGTAGAACTGGTGGAGGAAGGTTGAACTAGATGGACCTAGGTCTTTTTTCAACCTAAGTAACTATGTAACTATGTATAGTCGTTTAGTAATTACCTCCTGCTGATTGTTTTATCAAAACTACAGTATGCAGCCCAATAAGTAGCAAGTTCGGAATCAGAATCTTTATTTTTACATTTTGTTGCTCTCAAATTAAGTGACATAAATTGGTAACAGATTGACTTTAAATTGTATATATTTAAAATTATATCTTATTCTATATTATTATTGAATGAATAAACAAATCTGGAGGTTGAGGAGTTATTTTTAATTTATTAGTTACATTTTGTAATGCACTCTGCAATGCACGCTTAGAGTTTTGTTTTTGGTGATGGATACCAACATGTTTTTAATATCTGGTAAAATGTGTTGCAATTATTAATATTTTATCAATATCATTTAACATTTACCAAAGTCACATAAATTGAAGAATACTTGAAAGTAATAACATTTATGATTAATAAACATTTTAAGACACAATGTGTTTGCATTGTCATGTAATTAAATATCTAATTTATACAATTACAGTATTCCAAATCACTCAGCATGAATTTATAAGTCTTCAAAAGCTAAGAAAATAGAAAATGTCCTCTAATTGTCTGCAGTCTGCTAAGAAAACACTTTTTGTCAGGACACTATCCCAGAAAATTATAAGATACTAAATGGGCTGTGAATGATTAATTACAGTTTTAAATAACTTTAATGCTCTGTAATAGGCCTTTTAGAGTAATCAATGTGTCCAAATGAGTAGTAGAATTAGTATCTTATGTAAGTTGCCCATTTGCATAGGTAATGTCTAGAGATGAGCAGGTTGATCCATGGAGGGTAGAGTTGAAGGCAAATTTCCTGATTATCTCAGTTTCACAGAATTTTGAACATTCTGAAATTAGATTTGTGGTTTACATATAAAAAAATCTTACCTGTCACCATTTCCCAAATTGGTGAACAATTAAAGAGCAGGCTCAAATCATTTGGTATTGTTGCAGGCTTCTCCATATTGCCCTGCAGCTATGACATCTAACAAATTATCCTACTGTGACAATGTTAACCTGGATGAAGTTTGTCACCAAACCACTAGATGTCGCCAGAACACAAATAGACATGAACTGCTGGGTTATTACACTAGGTGAAGCAGAACCTCGTGAAGAACAGTCAAACAAGCTTGAAGTCTGTACACAGAGAGGTCACGTATGTACCAGGTGACAGGCTGAGACAAAGTCGGGGATCTAGCCAGAGTCGGTACATGGAGAGGTCACATCAGTACAAGGAGGGGGGCCGAGACAGAGTCAAAGAGCTAGATGGAGTCGGTACACGGAGAGATCACGTCAGTACAAGGGGGTGGGCAGAGATAGAGTAAGAGAGCTAGCTGAGTTCAGGGTATGAGGCAATGACATCAGTAGGAAGGAGTCGGGAGGAGAACAAAGAAACAGGGTAGAGGGATAAGATCAGATAAGACACTCACGGGAACCAGAGTCAAGCACTGCCTAGCAAGAAGTATCATTCACTGCACTCCGGAGGGAACAGCCCCAAATAAAGCGGTGCAGTACCCGAAACGAGGCCCGAAAGGAAAGACCCCTCCCCCACCACAAGGACACAACCGGAACCCGGGGAAAAACATAGGGATCAGCAAAAGCTCTGCAGGAAAGTGGAGCCGGCAGAGCTGAATCAGGACACTTACCTTGCACAGTGGTGGTGTACCTGGATCATTACTGGTCAGCGGTTGTCAGCAGAGCACAGTTTGTATGACAGAGTAATTTTAGATATCCAGACTCACTGGGTAAATCTCTCTTTCCAATAAAGTGTAAGCTTGACAGAAATATCCACTGTAATTCACTATAATTCTCTTTTCTATAAAGTAAAACCTATTATGTTAATCAGGGTTCTCTTTAACTCCATTTCTCACTCTCTCTTCTGTTCGTCATATGTATTTTCTGAATAGTTACAAGCTTTCCAATTTTTAAATTCCCTGCATATCACAACAATTGGAGAAGTTAGCAAATTTGAATTTCAAAAGCTCATCTCATCTCAAATAGTGACCCAAATTGTTCTTCTAAATAATGTGTAGTTTGAGACATATGAAGGGATGTGGAATGCAGGGACTCATGCTCGTAAACCATGACACAGTGCTAGTTGTGTTCACTTACTCATCAACATACAGTGTAGATATGGGTCAATCTTTAGGCAGCGGATTAGTAACCTTTGAACTAATTTTTTTAAAGCCTCTTATTTTCTCTTTTGATTTGGTGATTAGATACAATATGGTATATGTTATTAATATGTTCCCGATAGGAATACTTCCATCTCTTTTGCAGTTTATTATATAACTGTTTGTGGCCAATATAGCTACCTGTATTGTCAAGTGCTGACTTGATCCAGAATGTATGCATTCTAAAAGTCTATGAGACCATAAGGGACTAGCATTCCAGATTATGCTAGAAAGTGTATCTACTTTATCGTAGGTAACTTACTTGTCCATTAGTCAGTACCATCTTGGGTATGCATATTCATAATTAATGATACTGGGATAGTTTAAAATATATAAGCTGAATCTGAAACTTTGACTTATGTAGAAGCCTACATTTCATGTGTAGTATGAACATAAGTATACCACTGAGAATATTCATGATTGCAAGGTCATTTATGTAGACTCAAGTATTTATGTGTAAGGAACTGTGGCTTTAGATCGGGTATCCTCACCCTGTGGTTTAGGAATCACATGTTGCTTATGGACCCATGATGTTTTTGTTTTGGCTGTCTGCCAGCTTGTTGCATTAGCACCTGGTCTAGCAAACAGCTATGAAGAGCAGGTCTCCAGATGGTGAATTATGTGAGTAGACCCACACAGAAGAACAGATCTGGATGCAAAAATACTGGCATTAGGAATTTGAGATCATTTAAGTATGGTAAGCTAGATACAGGATGATGTTACCTATCAGTGGAGGTGCTTGAAGCTGGATGCAGCAGTGTTGTGTGAGTGATTGGTAAGAGAATATTGAATGTGGGTATTGTGGGAACTCCTCGATCTTGGTATATTTAGTTTGATTTTCTTGTAAAAGTTTTGGCTGTCATTATACTAGTAATGGATGCTTTCAGAGTCACTACTTGTTAGGAAGCAGGAGCTAGATACAGCTTGTGACCCTTTCTCAGAACTGAATTTGTCATGCAACGGTCTCTAAGAGCTGAATGTGAATCTCAAGATCAAAAAGGTTGGCGTGCACTTTTCCAGCTCATCAACTGATGATTTTAGTTTTAAGAAATGTTATGTGTACATAACATAAAAACTATTTATTAATGTTGGCACATTACACATGAAGGTTAATGTGAAAAACACAGTATTTATTGCACTGGATGGTTTATATACAATTTTGCACATTGAGTTTCCCTATTGATTGTTTAAACTGAAGTATAAATAACTATTTAAAACTATCCAGTATAATAAGTTATTGGCTCTTGACACTAACTGGCTGAGAAAGGCTCAATACAAAACTGAAACATTGCACAAATGTTCAGTTAAATATAACTTTAGAAGTTTTTTGTTCCTTCACGTCCAGATGCTGTTGTTTTCTTCTTGGGATTGTTATTTAAAGAATTGTTTCATTCTTTTTGGTGATTGGCATCCGGATCATGTAAAGTCTGACTGGACCCTGATGTATCCTATCTTAAACGGGGTACAATTTGATGACTCTATACAAAGAAGGACAAGAAGCAAAAGAAATATTATCATCTTGCTACCACATCTTAAATTTAGTTACATATAGTTACATAGGTTGAAAAGGACAATAAGGTTAAGTTTTTTCCTCCAATTATACATTTGTTGTCACTAAATTATCTATAACCCACAATGTTATATGTATTGAGGAAATAATGCAGGACATATTTTAAAGCTGGCTTAGTGTCTGCCATTGCCTTCTTGCAGTAGGGCATTCCACAGTCAGTCTGCTTTAACTGTAAAGAATCCTTTCCTATTTAGCTGCCAAAATCACTGTTCTTCCACCCATAATGAGAACCCTCTGGTCTTTAGTATTGTCGTTGGAAGGAAACAGTCATGTGCTAGTCCTTTGTATTAACCACACATGTATTTATACATATAATTGAGATCGTCTCTGAAATATATTTTTTCAAAGCTAAAATCTTCCATTCCTTGTAATAATCTAAATGCCCATGTTTGAACTGTCTTTCACTTTTAAATATCCTTTTTAAAATGTGGAGCCAAAAACTGGATCCTGTTTTTCAAGACGTGGCCTTACAAGTGAATCATACAGGGGTAAAAATATGTTATGTCTTATTAGCTAATTTCTATCCTCCAGTTCTGCTATATTTTTTTCCAGCTTCTACTATGTACTCAAACAAACCATAGAGAGAGCTCTGCTGTATGCAAAATCACTCCTACAAAATCTTCTGCTATCTACCTCACTAGTTCGTAGAAAGCAATTATTTATGCTAGGACATTCCCTACACAATTGTACTGAATGCATGACCATACCCATATTATTTAATAATATAAAGAGGGGGGTTAAAACAAAAATAACATTTTCTTGTATTACTGATAAAATATGACAAGGAATCTGTCACCAGGTTACTCTGTCCATTGACTTCATGCTACAGCCTAACTTATTTGTGTTTTATAATCATTTGAGCTACAAAACCAGATACAAGGAAATGACGAGACTTGATCTGTTTTAAATTCTTTAATACAAATGATATTTGATATAAAATTATAGTATGTTATTTAAAGAAATTCATTGTATTTCACTTTGTGCATCACTAACTTGAATTGAGAATTTTCCTTACTACTCAAGATTAGAGATGAGCGAACCGGTCCCGGTTCGGCTCGAGGCCGGTTCGCCGAACGGGGGTCCCGTTCGAGTTCGGTTCGTCGAACGTTCGACGAACCAAACTCGAACGTATAGGCTATAATGGGAGGCAATCACAAACACATAAAAATGCATTATAAATGTACACAAACAGTTAATAAACATTGCCATAACACTTACCGGTCCTCGCGATCCCTTCTGCACTCTGTCTCCTGCCGCTATTCCATCCGATGATCGCTGAATCCTCCCGGTGACCTGCACTGCCAGCAGAGATGCAGGACCTATCGTGACGTCAAAATAGCCATGTGACCAGTCACGTGGCTATTATCTCATTGGCTACAGACTGGTCACATGACTATGACACGTCATGTAGGACCTGCGAGTGCATCTCTCCGGTACACGGTGCACATATGTGTATCGCCGTGTACCGGCGACATGCTCTAGCACACGGTCGACTCCCCGTTCCGTTAGGGACCGGCTGACACAGCCGGTCATTAACGGAGATCACCTTGCCATAGCAACGCAGTTAGCGGTGACGTCACCGCTAACCGCGGCTCCAAAAGCACCGTTGCTATGGTAACGCGTCTGTCAGCGTTACCGCTAGCAGCCAGCACTGATCACTCACGAAGTGAAGGCTGCACGCTGCTTCCCGATTGTAGTGATGATTGTAGTGAGGATGAGGTTCCCCAGCCCCAAGTGATCAGCTGGTGAATCTCATCCTCACTACAATCGTCACTACTACTACACTAGAAAGAAAGAAGACAGAAGAGCAGGATCGTGGAGGGCTGACAGGGGGTAATAAAGATGGAGTCTCTAATGTGTCTGTGTATTTATTTCTATTAAAGTATTTTTTCTCTGTGTGGTGTCTTTTTTTTAACCCTTTATTGGAGATTCTTAATGGCCGGGTCAAACGTGCCTGACATTAAGAATCTCTGGCTTAATACTGGCTGGTAAAACAAAGCCAGTATTAACTCATGATTACCCAACAAGCCACCCGGCTCCAGGGCTGTTGGAAGAGTTGGATACAGCGCCAGATGATGGCGCTTCTATGAGAGCGCCATTTTCTGGGACGGCTGCGGACTGAAATCCACAGCAGAGGCGCCCACAAACCTCGGGCTAACCTGTGCTGCGGATTCCAATCCCCAGCTGCCTAGTTGTACCCGGCTGGACACAAAAATAGGGCGAAGCCCACGTCATTTGTTTTTTAATTATTTCATGAAATAAGTGAAATAATTAAAAAAAAACGGGCTTCCCTATATTTTTGGTTCCCAGCCGGGTACAAATAAGCAACTGGGGGTTGGAGGCAGCCCGTGGCTGCCAGCTGTACCTGGTTAGCATACAAAAATATGGCGAAGCCCACGTCATTTTTTTGGTGGGCAAAATCTTCTGCATACAGTCCTGGATGGAGTATGCTGAGCCTTGTAGTTCTGCAGCTGCTGTCTGCTCTTCTCCATACAGACAGACAACAGCTGCAGAACTACAAGGCTCAGCATACTCCATCCAGGACTGTATGCAGAAGTTTTTTGCCCCCTGAAAAAATTATGTGGGCTTCGCCATATTTTTGTATGCTAGCCAGGTACAGCAGGCAGGTACGGCTGCCCCCAACCCCCAGTTGCCTATTTGTACCCGGCTGGGAACCAAAAATAAAGGGAAGCCCTTTTTTTATTATTTCATGAATTTCATGAAATATTTAGAAAACAAATGACGTAGGCTTCGCCCCATTTTTGTGTACAGCCAGGTACAACTAGGCAGCTGGGGATTGGAATCCGCACCACAGGTTGGCCTGAGCTTTCTGGGCCCCACTGCTGCGAATTGCAGTCTGCAGCCGCCTCAGAAAATGGCATTTTCATAGAAGCGCCATCTTCTGGCGCTGTATCCAACTCTTCCAGCACCTGCCTGCTATACCTGGCTAGCATACAAAAATATGGCGAAGCTCACGTCCTTTTTTTGTAGTTTTTTGGCAAAAAAAATAAAAAATGCTTCCCTGGATTTTCTATTGCCAGTGAAGGTAACACCAAGCAGTGGGGGTTAGCAGCCAGTAGCTGCTTGGATTACCCTTAGCTAGCAATACAAAAAATGCAGCGGGAGCCCATATATATTTTTTTTAATTATTTATTTAAATAACTAAAAATAAAATGGGCTTCCCTGTATTTTGATTGCTGGACATCACAGTGCTGTAAAAATAAATCTTTAAAAAAATGACGTAGCGCTCCGCGGTATTTTTGATTCTCAGCGCAGATAAAGCAGACAGCTATGGGTTGCCACCCCCATCTGCCTGCCGTTACCTTGGTTGGCAATCAAAATACAGGGAAGCCCATTAATTTTTTCTATTTAAAAAATAGTTAAAAAAAAAATGACGTTGGGTCCCCCCATTTTTGATAGCCAGCTAGGGTAAAGCAGACGGCTGTAGCCTGAAAACCACAGCTGGCAGCTTTACCGTGGTTGGGGATCCAATGTGGAGGTCCCCTCAGGCTCTTTTTTATAATTATTTTATAAATATTAATAATTACACAATAAAAGTAGGGTCCCCCCCAAATTGGATCACCAGCCAAGGTAAAGCGGACAGCTGTGGTCTGGTATTCTCAGGGTGGGAAGGTCCATAGTTATTGGGCCTTCACAGCCTAAAAATAGCAGGCCGCAGGCACCCCAGACGTGGCGCATCCACTAGATGCGCCAATCCTGGCGCTTCACCCCACCTCATCCCGTGCCCTGGTGCAGTGGCAAACGGGGTAATAAATCGGGTTGATACTAGCTGTAAAGTCACCTGAGATCAAGCCCAGCAGTTTGTGATGTCATGGCGTCTATTAGATACCCAACATCATAAACTGTCAGTACTAACAAAAACAAAAAATCGACAAAAGAATTTTATTTGAAAAAACAGTCCCCAAAACATTTCCTCTTTCACCAATTTATTGTAAGAAAAAAAATAAAGGGGTCCCACGACGACTCTGGACCGTCTAGAATATGGGGGGGACACACTCAGGGAACGTATCCCCCATTTTCTAGGAGTGCGGACCCTTCATGTGAGGAGTGTGGGTGCAATGAATCTGCAATCACTCTCCCCGGGTCCACAGCAGCAGAGTCCATGTCGTAATGGTTGCTACCAAAGCTGCAATGCCCTGCTCATGAGATAAGGGCATGCCTTATCAGGAGAACTACTGTGGAGGAAGCTCTGCTCACTGGTATATAGGTGCTCAGAGGTAATAATAGATAAAATTAGTGAGTAACCTCAGCACTCTATATCTCCCAGACTAAGTCAGTAAGTCACAATGGACAGTAATGCAAAATCACTCTTTATTGGTCCGTATTAAGAAAATGTTTTTTTCATAAGCATATATGTTTTTGTCCAAAACAAGTTACAAATGACGTTTCGGCCTGAGCCTTCGTCAGATTGGACTTATCTGCATGTAATCATGAAAAATGACAATAATCAGTATCACATAAGAGTGAGAGAACAATAACATAAACTCGAACAATGTAGAGGTACAATTGGGATGCAGCAAAAAAATTGCAACACAGCAAGAAATGAAACACATGATACAAATGTCATAATACAGTACAAGGACAATATAGTAATGACAAATATGGGGTCAGAGTAGGCTTAGACAGCTCTGGTACGAAAGAGATGTCAATCATAAAGTAACATGTGCAGTAGGTGTAGAGCTACAGTATGCATGGCAGAGCTAATGGGTAGACCGACCATAGAAAAAGAACGGAGAAAAAGTGGAGAAAAAATGGAGAAAAAGTGGAGAAAAAGTGGAGAAAAAAGTAGAGAAAAAGTGGAGAAAAAGTGGAGAATAAATGGAGAAAAAGTGGAGAAAAAAATGGAGAAAAAGTGGAGAAAAAGTGGAGAATAAGTGGAGAAAAAATGGAGAAAAAGTGGAGAAAAAGTGGAGAAAAAGTGGAGAAAAAAATGGAGAAAAAATGAAGAAAAAGTGGAGAATAAGTGGAGAATAAGTGGAGAAAAAGTGGAGAAAAAGTGGAGAAAAAAATGGAGAAAAAGTGGAGAAAAAGTGGAGAAAAAGTGGAGAAAAAGTGGAGAAAAAGTGGAGAAAAAAATGGAGAAAAAGTGGAGAAAAAGTGGAGAAAAAAATGGAGAAAAAGTGGAGAAAAAATGGAGAATAAGTGGAGAATAAGTGGAAAAAAGTGGAGAAAAAGTGGAGAAAAAGTGGAGAATAAATGGAGAAAAAGTGGAGAAAAAGTGGAGAAAAAGTGGAGAAAAAGTGGAGAAAAAGTGGAGAAAAAGTGGAGAAAAAAATGTAGAAAAAGTGGAGAAAAAATGGAGAAAAAGTGGAGAATAAATGGAGAAAAAGTGGAGAAAAAGTGGAGAAAAAAATGGAGAAAAAGTGGAGAAAAAGTGAAGAAAAAGTGGAGAAAAAGTGGAGAAAAAGTGGAGAAAAAATGGAGAAAAAGTGGAGAAAAAGTGGAGAAAAAATGTAGAAAAAGTGGAGAAAAAATGGAGAAAAAATGAAGAAAAAGTGGAGAATAAGTGGAGAATAAGTGGAGAAAAAGTGGAGAAAAAGTGGAGAAAAAAATGGAGAAAAAGTGGAGAAAAAGTGGAGAAAAAGTGGAGAAAAAAATGGAGAAAAAGTGGAGAATAAATGGAGAAAAAGTGGAGAAAAAAATGGAGAAAAAGTGGAGAAAAAGTGGAGAAAAAGTGGAGAATAAATGGAGAAAAAGTGGAGAAAAAAATGGAGAAAAAGTGGAGAAAAAGTGGAGAAAAAGTGGAGAAAAAATGGAGAAAAAGTGGAGAAAAAGTGGAGAAAAAGTGGAGAAAAAGTGGAGAAAAAAATGGAGAAAAAGTGGAGAAAAAGTGGAGAAAAAGTGGAGAATAAATGGAGAAAAAGTGGAGAAAAAGTGGAGAAAAAAATGGAGAAAAAGTGGAGAAAAAGTGGAGAAAAAGTGGAGAAAAAGTGGAGAAAAAATGGAGAAAAAATGTAGAAAAAGTGGAGAAAAAGTGGAGAAAAAGTGGAGAAAAAAATGTAGAAAAAGTGGAGAAAAAATGGAGAAAAAGTGGAGAAAAAAATGGAGAAAAAGTGGAGAAAAAGTGGAGAAAAAAATGTAGAAAAAGTGGAGAAAAAGTGGAGAAAAAGTGGAGAAAAAAATGTAGAAAAAGTGGAGAAAAAAACTTGAGAAGAAATGGAGAAAAAGTGGAGCACCCTTTGGTGCCTTTCATGTGGCACTAAGGGGTGCTTAGCTTTGTATTTAGCCAAAAAAATTAAAAAAAAATGACGTAGGGTTCCCCCTAGTTTTGTAGCCAGCTAGGGTAAAGCAGACGGCTGCAGCCTGCAGACCACAGCTGGCAACCTCACCTTGGCTGGTAATCCAAAACTGAGGGCACCCCACGCTGTTATTTTAAATTAAATAAATAATTAAAAAAAAAAACACGTAGGGGTCCCCCAAAATTGGATTACCAGCCAAGATAAAGCAGACAGCTGGGGCCTGATATTCTCAGACTAGGGAGGTCCATGGTTATTGGACTCTCCCCAGCCTAAAAATAGCAGGCCGCAGCCGCCCCAGAAGTGGCGCATCCATTAGATGCGCCAATCCTGGTGCTTCGCCCCAGCTCATCCCGCGCCCTGGTGCGGTGGCAAACGGGGTAATATATGGGGTTAATACCAGATGTGTAATGTCACCTGGCATCAAGCCCTGGGGTTGGTGAGGTCAGGCGTCTATCAGATACCCGACATCACCAACCCAGTCAGTAATAAAAAAAAATAGACGACAACCACATTTTTATTTGAAAAAACACTCCCCAAAACATTCCCTCTTTAACCAATTTATTAGAATGAAAAACAAATCCAGGTCTGGTGTAATCCAAGGGGTTGCCATGACGATCTACACTGTCCCAGCCAATGAAGAGCAGGATGTTCCACATTGGCTAGGAGAGCAGTGCAGTGACCTGAGCTAACATCAATGGGTCAGCCCAGGTCACTGCAGGGGTAGACAAGTGCTGCTGTCAGCGAGGTACATTACCTGCGCTGATCTCCAGCACACTGACAGCCCCTGTCACTGAGGTCAGTGACCGGTGCCTTCACATCAAGTATCGCGAGAGGTCCGTGACGTCTCGGGTCGGAAGCGAGAGGTGATGTGACAAGCGGCGGCCATGGAGGACAGTGACAGCGCTGAGGTCGGGACTTCATCACCGCAGGTAAGCCGAGTGGGACCATGTGTGTGTGTGTGTGTGTGTGTGTGTGTGTGTGTGTGTATGTGTACATGCCGCGGGCAGGAGGGGGCGGAGTGAGCTGAGCGGGGAAGTGTGGGCTTCCTGCACGTAACTAAGATAAACATCGGCTTACTAACCAAAGCGCTTTGCTTGGATACCCGATGTTTATCTTGGTTACCAGCTTCTGGCAGGCTGCCAGCGATGGCTCCTGCACACTGTAGCTGTAAAAAGCCCTGCTTTTTGCTGCTAGAACCGTTCTCGAACGTATCTAGAACTATCGAGCTTTTTCAAAAAGCTCGAGTTCTAGTTCGATCTCGAACAGCCCCCAAAATCACTCGAGCTTAGAACTGGAGAACCTCGAACCGCGAACCGCGCTCAACTCTACTCAAGATTTAGAAATAGAACTTAAAGCATTCCTGATGGGAAAATTAAGTAGGGAAGGAAGTAGAATCCAAATAGAAAAGAAACAAGTTGGGCTATTAATTTTTCCTATATGAGATTTTGCTTGAATACTTTGCAAGGCATGGAGTTAAATATATTATAGTATATTTCTCATTTAATGAGAAATATACTATGGAAAGTGAGAAGGGCAATCTTTTCCATTTTCATTTTGCTATTACAGGTAACATTTTCTGAGCACACTCAATTGGTGCCATATTGTGTGTAACTTGCTCCAATTAAAGTGTATTATGTTGAACAGTTGCGTTAACTATCCGTTTTTCTACAAACCCATAATGAAATGAATAGCTGGCTGTGAAGATACCTTGGCACTTCAAAAATTACTTTGCTGCACATGAATAAAATAGGTCAAAAGACATTCTGAAAATTGATAGAATTGTTATTCTTGCATAGATGTACAATAGAGCTACACACTTTATTAACTTATTTCATTAATATATAAATTACTGTATATTTAATCATTTTTAGCATCTGGAGTCATAATCAAAAATGAAAGTAATTGGGAAGGACATGGATACTGCATATGAATTAGCAAACAAAACAAACTCAAAGAATTATTTCCATAAATAAATATTATAAGTCTAAGTTATGAAGCTTGTTAAAGGGAACCTGTCACCAGATTTGAATCCTACAAGCTGCCACCACCACCAGTAAGCCCTTATATACAGTATTTTAGAAGACTCTATTTAAGTGCCAAGGCCAATCTGTATAATCTAGAAAAAGCTTTTGTTATACTCACCTGACCTGTGGAGCAATCCGGTTCAATGTAGTATCGGGACAGCATTTCCTCCTTCATGGTTCATATCGATGACACATCCTACGTCATCCATGCAAAGTCTAGTATTGTGCTCCTGCACACACACGCTTTTCTCTGCCCTGCTTAAGGCCAAGCAAAGTACCTTAATGAGCAGGTGCTGGGAAAAGTCAAAGAACGTCAGCACATGCACACTACAAAACTTTGATCTGTGCTCAGCAGGGCAGAGAGAAGTGCAGGAGTGCAATAGAGAACTCTGTTGGGACGATGTAGGATGCATTATCCACACAAAACAGGGAAGGAGTGTGGTGATCACAAGTAGAGAGGAGGCGCCAGACAAAGACCAGCACTATCCATTGGATTGGATTGTGCTGCAGGTGAGCATAATAAGACCTGTTTTTTTATGTTATACAGATGGTCTTGGCACTTTTATACAGTAGAAAGGAAAAAAAGATTTTTGCAGGCTCACCACTCTTTCTATGGACCCACAGACGCATGGATTAACATGGCTGGTGTCCACAGTCACAATACAAAGGAGGGGGGTAGAAAATCCAGCATTATATTCCTCTAAAATGTATTCTTTGAATTATGAAAATCTTGTATAAAATTACATGTTCCGGGCTTCCAGCCTCGTCTTACGCATTTCAGATGTAGTCCTTACTCATTAGATATTAACATGAAATGACAGGAACAATAAATAACCAAAAGTTACTGGAAATCAAACATCCAATGAGACACAATCAATTCAATGTATTGCACATGTTAAGAAGAGTGGAACCTCCTATCCTACTCCCTTGAAAATTAGACCTTAGAGTAAGTATATTTCATGGGAAAACACTTGAGCAAAAAATACTGAGTTGATATTGCAGAAACATATTCTCAGAAACTTCCATATATTAGTTGGTTTACACATATTACATATATTATGTTTTATATTTTTAACCATTATTTCAATTTATTTTTACCAAGTACAGATTTAGAAAAAATTGCATATAATGAATTTGTTTCTAGAGAAATCACATCTTTGCTTTCTCTCCAAGAATCTTATTTGTATTTTTGCTAACAAATATCTCCTTATATGCTATTTTGTAATTATTTTATTTATGTTCATACAATCTCCCATATGCTCATTTGGTTGTTTATATTCTTCTATTTTGCCATAAAAATTGTGTACTGTATATAACATTTTTTTTATCTTATTTTAAGTTAATAAAAATATGTTAAGTCACTTTAAATTCAAATTTAAACCATCTGGAATTTGTGAGTTTAATTCCAAAATCGAAAAGTTCCCTTTAAATGTATAATTTCCTACTTAGAATAAATAATAACTTTTTATATATGTGAAACTATCTTTGAAAGTAAAAGTTTATGGGAAAATTATAAAATTTAATTACATAAATATATATTTTTTTACATATGTGAGATGAAAGTGGAAGATGACAGCACATAGAAATAAGATAGAAGTAGGAAGAGGTTAAAGGTACAATTAGTAACAAAAGGGTGGTAGGTCACAATCCAGTATTCTTATCTACTCTTTTCTATTTAGTAGTCTATTATGTACATAGTGTATGATTTATGTTTTTAATCAGTACACTGGTTTAAACTTTTCATTCCTAGACTAAATGCATACATGTATTATGCATACAAAATTGCTTGTTTCCATTGCTTTTCACTGTTGTGTCCAGCTAAGGTTGACAAAGGTTGGCCAGGAAATTATATCCTCAAGTGCATCAGAGTATAAGTTTAATGCTTGTTATACAATGCACCGGTATCAAAGAATATCTGTTCTGTTCACCAGACTTCATCTCTCTATATGGAGGTCTGTGGAATCATAAGGGAAAGTGTTTCTGGTCCCATAACTATCAATTTCAATTCCCATACATAGTTGATAATAGGCATTACAGAAAAATAGTGCTTTTTTATACTTTGTCTAGACTACACAGTATTGTAGCACTCACTTAAAGGGAACATGTCAAGTGTAATATGCACCCAGAACCACAAGCAGTTCTGGATGCATATTGCTAATCCCTGCCTAACTGTCCCTGTATTTAGAAGCATAGATAAAGAAATCTTTATAAAAAGTATTTCTAAAGATCCCATATGATATGCCAATAAGACCAGCGACTAGTCGCAAGGGTGTTACTTCCCTTGGCTAGTCAGCCTCCTTAGCATGTTAGTACGCCCCTGTGGCCATGCTAGCATGCTAATGAATGCATAGCATCAGAGGATGATCGCGCTCACCTCTCTGCTGCCATCACATCCGAGTCCTGGATTGTGGCTGAGTATGCATGATCCTGGACTTTCGGTCATGCACATAACATTGGTTTGAAATCAGGACTCGTACACCCGGCTTCATAGTGCACATGACTGAAAATTTGGGATCATGCGCACTGAGCCAAAGTCCAGGACTCAGATGCAAGGGCAGCAGAGAGCTGAGCGCGACCATTCTCTGACACTGGTAAGAGATTGGAATAATATGGCAGATCCACTGCAAACAAGCTGGTTAAAATGAAATAGCACATAAATGGTCCAGTGAAATGGCACATACACTTACTCTTTAGAGGAAAATAGTGGACAGAAAAAGGAGTAGTGTCATACAAATGAGCAGCAAAGAAGAGCACCCGGCATTGGTATTAGTATGGTATAATTGACTTATCCCACTCGTTGCCAACTTCTGTATGATCATAACACTGATATAATATATGAGAATCCAGCGATTGACAAACAGAATCTGTGCCTTTAGTAAAATATTGCCTGGATGAACAGGCACAAACAATAAAACAGAAAACACTAGAGAGCATGATCGTAAGTTTTTTCAGCAAACTAATATTTTTATAAACATATTAGGGCCCATTACGTGATCGCACCCACCCCCATTGTTTGTGCGTTACGGGCAATTTGTTGCCCGTGTCGCACAAAGTCGGAAACCCCCGTCACACGTACTTACCTCCCAGACAACGTCGCTGTGGGCGGCGAACATCCTCTTCCTGAAGGGGGAGGGACGTTCGGCGTCACAGCGACGTCACACAGCGGCCAGCCAATAGAAGCAGAGGGGCGGAGATGAGCGGGACATAACATCCCACCCCCCTCCTTCCTTCCGCGTTGCCGGCGGGACGCAGGTAAGCTGTGTTCATCGTTCCCGGGTGTCACACGGAGCGATGTGTGCTGCCTCGGGAACGATGAACAACCAGCGCAGAGAAGATGGGACGATATTATGAAAATGAACGACGTGTCATTGAGCAACGATAAGGTGAGTATTTTTGCTTTTTCACAGTTGTTCAGTGGTGTCACACAGTATGATATCTTCAACGATGCCAGATGTGCGTCACAAACTCCATGACCCCACCGACATATCGTTAGATATATCGTCCCGCGTAACGGGGCCTTTAGGTTGTGGATTTGTTCAATTTTTCATGATCTATTGACTAAATATTACTTTTATTTATAGGATAAGCCACATTGTTCATTGCTCATAGTGATACTTTTCTATTAGTTGCTATGTCAACGATATTGTAATAAATTTAATCTCAACAATTATTTAGTAAAACTAAATTATAATATTTGTTTTTGCATATAATGTATAAAATCTGAATTTGCAGCAATAACTCATAGCACTTTCTATTAACCAAACACACATGTATTAGAACCTTTGTCATTGGTTTTTACACAAGTGAAAATCCTACTATGTGTCTGGAAAGTATTTCTAAAAGGAACATTTTAATTTAAGATTACAAATCGTCATATTGTAGCACGTTATTTCCATTTGTTCTAAAAATGATTTTGCAAGTTTTCCCATCTACAAAGAATGGAAAGATCTGTAATTTTTTCATAGGTACTCTTTATGTGTGACAGACCAAACTCCCCCAAGAATCCAGAAAATCACATTGTATGACTTTTAAATAATTAATTTGTATTTTTTTTTGCATAAATTAAGTACTTAAAACAATAGAAAAACAGAACTTAATATTTGGTACAGAAACCTTTGTTTGCAGCTAAAGGTCAGAAATTTTCTGTAGTTCTTGAGTTTGCACACACTGCAGATGGGATTTTCGCCCACTCCTCCATACATGTTTTCCAGATCTTTCAGGTTTCCCGGCTGTCACTGAACAACATTGATATTCAGCTCTCTCCAAGGATTTTCTTTAGGTCTGAAGACTGGCTAGGACCCTCAAAGACCTTGAAATGATTCTTACTGAGCCACTGCTTAGAGGCCCTGGTTGTGTATTTTGGGTCATTGTTTTGTTGGGAGACCCAGCCATGACCCATCTTCAATGCTATTACTGATGGAATGAGCTTTTTGGCCAAATTCTTGTGATACTTGACCTTATCCATTCTGCCATCAGTTCAATGCAGTCATTATGTCCTTTTTGCAGAAAAGCACCTCCAAAGTATGATGTTTCCACCCCACTGTTTTACGGTTTGAATGATGTTCTTAAAGTTGTACTAATCCTTCTTCTTTATTCAAACACGGTGAGAGGCGTTCATACCAAAGTTCTATTTTGATCCCATCTGACCTCATGTCTCCTCTGGATCATTCAGATGGTCATTGGCGAACTTCAAAGGGTCTTGGACATATGCTGGTGTGAGCAGTATGACCTTGCATGCACTGCAGGATTTTAATCCATAACAACGTAGTGTGTTACTAACTGTAATCTTTGAGACTGGTTCCAGATCTATTCAGGTTATTGACTAGGTCTTCCTGTGTAGTTTTTGGCTGATTCCTGATTTTCTAGAATCATCCTTACCCAACAAAGTGAGATCTTACATGTAACTCCAGATCGAGTAAGATTGACAGTCATCTTTTGTTTCTCCCATTTCACTAATAATTGTGTGAACAGTTGTTGCCTTCTCATCAAGCTGCTTTCATATTGTCGTGTAGCCCATTCCAGCCTTGTGCAGGTCTAAAATGTTGTCCCTGGAGTCCTTAAACATCTTTTTGGTCTAGGACATGGGAGAGAGGCTGGAGTGGGATTGATTGAGTGTGTGGACAAGTGTCTTTAATAAAGGTGATGGGTTCAGACAGGTGCAATAATACAAGTAATGAGTGCAGATTAGGAGTAGGAGGAATTCTTAAAGAAAAAAATAATAGGTCTGTAAGAGCCAGAATTTTTGTTGGTTGGTCGGTGATCAAATACTTATTTCATGCAATAAGATGCAAATTAATTATTTTAAAAATCATAAAATGTGATTTTCTGAATTCTTCTTGGGGTGTCTGTCACAGTTAAAGTGTACTTTTGATAAAAATGACACACCTCCCCATTTTTTTGTAGGTTGGGAAAACTTGTAAAATCGACAGTGTATCAAATATTTATTTTCCTCTCTTTATCTCTTAATTGTAAACTAGAGTTTTTGAGGGGATTTTAAATGGTCATAACCAAGGTAAATCTCCCTGCATATGTTCAGTCTATGCTTAAGGAATTTTACACACACAAATACTGTATATATGCAATTTTATTTATTTAGCTATTTATTTTTTTTAAATGAGATCCTTATTAGGATTCCTTATGCAGTAAGATAGCAATCTCTTTATGTTTTGTGCAAAATAAGACTATTTGTTTTTGGTTGTTGTTATAGATTAAAAGTCAAAAGAGGCACGTTTGAGGAAATAAAATCATACAAGCAAGAAGCATAATTTGAGAAAAATAACATTGTTTGCAGAAAGCGTCAAGCTGATTTTCCACATATAATGTAGTGTAGGGCCACCCCCTGTATGCCCTTATATACAGCGTTATAGAATGCTGTGTATACAGTACCGACCAAAAGTTTTGACAAACCTTCTTATTCAAAGAGTTTTCTTTATTTTCATGACATAAAAAAACTATGAATTAACACATGTGGAATTAAATACTTAACAAAATAGTGTGAAACAACTGAAAATATGTCTTATATTCTTGGTTCTTCTGTATAGAGCGATGTAGCAGGCTGACACTGAGGGTAAGAGGGCATTTCATCACCCCGCATGGCCTGACAATCTCCGGACAGGAGCGCCTCAGCTGCATGGAAATATAGGCAGCTGACCCGCTCCTGTGGGGAGATTTTGCGCCATGATGCAACACTCGCACAGTGACAGTCAAAGTTCAGTTAAAAGGACCTTCAATGACATCATAGTCATGTGACCAGTCTATAAGCCAATATCTGAACAACATTCCCACCAGACTGTTCACAAGGCTATGACGCTATTGAAGGTCCTGTAAGTCAGTGCTGATTACCGGCGGTACAGCAATGATTGGACGTGGAAGCAGAAGTGGCCGGACAGCAGGGTCTGCAGGATGCATCGCGGAACCTGTAAGTATAATGACAATTTTTATTATTAACTATATTCTTTATTTTACATCTCCCCCTGCCCCATCCCATAACTGTAAAACCCGAGATCGGTGATCGGAGGCAAGATCGTGTTATCTAGATCCTGATCTTGATCTTTACAAAGCGATTTGGCGAGGCTCCTGATTCCGACCATCGGGGTGATCACCCATCACTAGTCCCAAGCCAAGATTGATAATGTAAAAACAATGTTTTATTATACTCATCTATCAGTCCAATGAGCATCGCTGACCTTGATTCAGAGCCTCTTTTTTCTTGACATCGTCATCCACTTTCCCTGCTTCATGTGGATATTGTCTCGCCATCCAAACGGTATTTATCATTGCTCTCCTGTGCAAAGAAGGCAGAGGAAGCAACATTATTTCTTTAGTCTATGCATATACAACCCAGCTGATCATGTGCTACTGTCAGCATTAGAGAAGCTAATTTCCCTTCAAAAAAGGTTCATAATACCTTTAACTAAAATTCTTACAAATCCTAATTTTATAAACTTTACTCCTATTCTCTTAAACTCAAGAAAACTTTATCACAGCTGCTATGTTTGCCTTTTTTAATGATGGCACCATCAATTTTGAATATATTGATTGTGATGATCACAACTTTACAAACTTTTAATTATTAACATTCTCATGTCTGAAAGTAATGCCTGTGTATGAAAATAGTCAGTTCTTGCATTCTGCAGACATAGCCCTTCAGGCAGTTGAAATAGTTTTCTTGGTGTAAATTTGTTTCATAAATACCTGTGTAGGAAACAAAATAACAGTTTCTCTCTTAGCAGACTATAGCCCTGCAGCTCCTGTCAAGTCATCTGACAATAACAGAGCACAGACGACTCGTTAGAGAGGTATACATTTTGATATCGTGTCCTGTCATAAAACTGTGCCTTTCTTAACAGATCATAATTATTCAATAGATCAAGTAGTTACCCAAGAAATGATAATTGGCATGAAATAACCTTGTACACAAACTCT
The DNA here is from genome assembly GCF_048569485.1 of Anomaloglossus baeobatrachus. NCBI lineage: Eukaryota > Metazoa > Chordata > Amphibia > Anura > Aromobatidae > Anomaloglossus > Anomaloglossus baeobatrachus. The sequence continues at coordinate 601,459,777 of NC_134354.1, forward strand.
AATAGACTCAATATTAAATTGCTGTTCTCAGCAGAAATAACAGAGAAGCCATTTTCATAGCTTATGGGCAAACAAAACAAACTGCTGTGCAAGCCACCATGAGGCGAAGAGGATAATGCATCATCTAGGACAATAATAACATTTAAATTTCACCATAAGCAAAAAAGCAATGCCAATTGCTTAGTTAAAATACTGTCACTTCCCAATTCAGATAAATATATTTGCTGTGAATTCTTCAATTTAATTCTGGCTAATTCCTGTTTGCAGATTTTCCGCTATTACTATAACAGCATTTATGATGTGTGATGCAGTAATCACTATAAACCAAATGTCAGAAATTTCTACTGTTGCAGGATAAAACAATGACTTCTTCAAATATAAAACTTGTTTAAAAAGTATTTTAGATATTGTTCATTAAGATAATACATTCAGATTCATATGACTTATTGTAATAACCATCATCTCTTCTAACTTCTGTTCTGCCTATTTGACCTCTGAACATGAATCCACAGGCTGAAAATGTGTCCATAAATGCTACAATTTAAGTGTAGGATCAGCTCTGGTGAACTTGCCTTAGATACATAGCACTTCACAAATGTATATTAATTGTCAGGATATCTTTCTTTACAGGAAAAAAAATTCTGATAATAAGTGTGCAAAGCTGTTTGAAACTCAAACTTTGTATCGTATTTTTTTACCTATTTTTCAGCCCAACTTACTGCTATCGGCACCTTAACATTTTTTTAAAGGGATTATGATGAAAATATCCAAAATTGAACAGTAAGAAAAAGGAAACATTTTTACCTACATGGTACACTCTAAAGGCATAGAGAAACAAGGAGAACAAAACAAGAGTATAGTGCAGACTATTCAATCTTTAATGCAAAAGGACTGACACAAAAAAAAACAGTCGGCAACACAAATCAATAGGCATGTATATTATTATTATTATTATTATTATTTATTTTTATAGCGCCATTTATTCCATGGCACTTTACAGTGAAAGAGGGTATACGTACAACAATCATTAACAGTACATAACAGACTGGTATAGGAGGAGAGAGGACCCTGCCCGCGAGGGCTCACAGTCTATAGGGAATGGGTGATGGTACAATAGGTGAGGACAGAGCTGGTTGTGCAGTGGTGTACTGGACTGAGGGTTATTGTAGGTTGTAGGCTTGTTGGAAGAGGTGGGTCTTGAGTCTCCTTGTATATAACAGCAAGTATGGAATTACAAAGCATGGGGTTAAAAATACAGTACAAATAATACCTGCGGGTCTAAACACAGTCAGAACATAAAGGTACTACAAAAACGTAAACCATAAAGGGTTAAATAGATAATAAATTATCATAAATTCAAAGAAAGTAGTACTACAAATACTAAAATAACCAGTATATTAACATCAAATGGTACTGGTATTGTAGCCCTAAAAATGCACGTAGCCCTAGCAGCAAGGAAGATCAAACAATTATAGCCATCATGCAAAGTTACAAGTAATTTGAGACTCTAACCACAAGGTCAGAGAGCATTAAAGACTGTGGGCAACATAAAACATGTTGATCGAATAGGCATACCCATAGTCGTGACACAGCCGAGCGATTATCAGCAGAGAGGTCCTTCTGGAAAAAGGACCCCGATGTACGTTTCATAATCTTACAGAAGTTTAGATCATTTTATCAGGGGAAAGGTGGAACTCCATGTAGAAAGACCATGCTTTTAAACATGGTGCCAGACCACCTTTGCCACTCCCCCCCGTTGGCGTCAACGCAGATGCACCAATCGTGACCTGGACTCCGGAGCGTCATCACTATTTTTTTAAAGGGGTTTTGCATTACTAGGACAACCCCTTTTGATTCCACATGTTTCATCCCGGTAAAATATTAAAGCCTATGCTTACCTCCTGTACCGGTTCCCTTCAAACGGTGTTTTGGCTTGTGGTGCCGGGGTTCAAGTGACATTGGTCTAAAAGAAGGAAGACGAAAGTCAGCGCTGATTGGTATTGGGGCTTGCGTGATGTTACAACCCCATGTGAGCCACGGCCCTACGAGCCTAGACACTGCTGGAACCATGCAGTGAAGGTGAGTATAAGCTTCATTATGTTATCTGGGGAAAACATTTGGGATCAGAAGGGATTGTCCAAGTAGTGGACAACTCCTTTAATTTCAGTATATCATAAATGAAAAATAAGTGACTTTACAAATAAAGTGAATAAAATATGGGTATAATTGTGTTTCTATAGCACCGAAGCAGATCAAAGTATCTATATTGTAACAGACTGCAAACAAACCTTATGCAGTTTGATTCCAAATCATACTATCCTATAGCTGTCTTCCACTTCTTGGTGATTGGTGCTTCTTGGTAACACACCTATTAAGAGGAAAACACCTGAAGGGGTGTGCACAGCATTACATGTCAACATATAGTATATAATCTGGTATGTAAAGTGTTAAGTGTGAAGTTATTAGAGATCAAGTAAATATGTACTTTACTATTTAATCAGTACAATATTCATCCCACAGGACCAACGCTTTTAACGTAATGGTTTAAAGGTTACAGTTGTGTATTTTCTGAATCAATATTTAATTTGAAGCTCTTTTGTGGAAAATAGTAACAATAATTCTGAAAAGTATTCCTGCTTATCTTACGCTTGTTATGCAGCAAGAACATTTATACTAATATAATACTGTGTCTAATTCAAATAATCCATATGGAAAGCAATGTTAAATATAAAATAATGACCCTAGATTACATAGGGCAAAATTTTTCCACCTATGACTGTACCGCTACACAACAGGTCCTTAGGGGGAGCAAAGATTTAGGAAGGTTAATGACTATATTTGCAAGCCTGATTTTGAATAATACAAAACATCCACAGCCACAGGTATAGATGCCTGTGTTGGAGTAGATATACTACCCTCTGGATTATATCTAAAACACTGTGGAGATATGAGGGGCAGTGGTGCTCATCCTCTGGCCTGGCTGTCTTTAGAAAGATCACACGGACTACAGTTCATTCCACTGAACGCCCGTCTTCTTTCTCCATGGGCAGAATACTACAATATACGACACGAGATGGTGCAAGTGACAGAGTCTCATCCTTCTACTGACTAGCCAGGTATTAGAACCTTAGCAACTTTAGGGCATCCAGGGACACTACTCAAGCCAGAAGCTCCACACTTTTGAAAAGCACCTGCTGAGAGGAGATAACAGCAAGCTTAGGAAGCAAACTAAGCACAGCGAGGTATGTGGGCAGTTGACTGATCATCTCAACCTGAGTTTTTCAAACAAATTTGTGGACTTAATGTTGCATAGTGGAGCAGTTCTGTAATCCACCAGCTGGAATCATGGTCCCTAAGCTGAAGTCCTGTAGAAATCACTGGTGATAGCAGCAAGTCCCTATTTATGTCCCTCAGCTCCCATTTCAGGGCATTGTGTCCCTCAAGATTGGGGGAATTTAATCATGGCTGTTCCCTCATTGTTCGCTAATTCATTTGTCCTCTGGGAGACTTAATCTGGGTTCACACATAGCGACAGCGACAACGACGTCGCTGTTACGTCACCATTTTCTGTGACGCAACAGCGACCTTGTAAGTCGCTGTTATGATCGCTGCTTAGCTGTCAAACACAGCAGACGCAGCAGCGATCATAACGACACGCGTCACTGTGCTACAAGTGCAGAGAGCAGGGAGCCGCGCACACTGCTTAGCACTGGCTCCCTGCACGCCTAGCTACAGCACACATCGGGTTAATTACCCGATGTGTACGGCAGCTATATGTGCAGAGAGTAGGGAGCCGCGCACACTGCTTAGCGCTGGCTCCCTGCACTCCTAGCTACAGTACACATCGGGTTAATTAACCGATGTGTACTGCAGCTACATGTGCAGGGAGCCGGCACTGGACGCGTGAGAGCGGCAGATGCTGGTAACGAAGGTAAATATCGGGTAACCAGGGAAAGGTCTTCCCTTGGTTACCCGATGTTTACCCTGGTTACAGCCTACCGCAGCTGCCAGATGCCGGCTCCTGCTCCCTGCTCGCTTCATTTTGTCGCTCTCTCGCTGTCACACACAGCGATGTGTGCATCACAGCGGGAGAGCGGCAACCAAAAAATGAAGCTGGACATTCAGCAATGACTGGCGACCTCACAGCAGGGGCAAGGTCGTTGCTGGATGTCACACGCAGCGACAGCGACGGGACGTCGCTGCAACGTCACAGAAAATGGTGACATAGCAGCGATGTCGTTGACGTCGTCACTGTGTGTGACACCACCGATAGGCTTGTACACCACAGGGACAGTAACACATGAAACAATGGCCCATTTGCCTTTACTCACCAAACAAAGGAATTTGGCATAATTAAGAATAATTCATCCCCACAGTAGCCAGATATTTCTTATTGACACTGACTCATCACAGGCAACCCATGGTACTTATAGACAAATATTTATAGCTTGTTAGAATAATATGGGCTAGTCATTAGACACAGAAGTAAATGCTCAATTGTATGAGATGATTGTTATACAGGTATCAAGGTCTATATTGATACACTGTTAGCACTAAAACCAGGTTCCAGACATTAACATTTCTTTAAACTAAGGAGATACACATTTGTAAGGGGCATACAGAAGAGAGATTTAATAAAGATTTAGTATATCAGGACACCCAGTTGGCAGCGGAGGCACTCTCTCAATATTTTTTTGTTAGTTGTGATAGCTGAAGAAATGTTAATTGTGGCACTTTACTGATGTGACATACTGTATATTTTACATTTAAATTGTGTTAATGAAAGGTATTTTAATGAAATAATGTAAATAAAAAGAAACAATGCAAAAATAGTATTAAAGCTTATTTTAATTAACATTTAAAAGTACAATTCTAGCAACACAATTCTTATTGGACGTCAATATGGAAAATATAATTTTATTGAGGACTAATTACCTTTAGGTCCTTGATTGAAAACGTATTGTGTAGTACCAGATGTATAGCTATTGTTATTTGCCTTTCATTAGATTCATGAACTTATCTTTGTACTGTACCATAGCCGCATGGGGTATATCTTGTTATTTCCAACGAGAGGCATATAACAATCAAATGAACTCTAAACCAAGCTTTTAGTTTGATCCTTTCTTTTTATATACTGGAAGAGTAATGTCCTTTTATGTAATATAATTTTGTCATGTGTGAAGACCAAAATAATGAATGCTATCTTTACAGTTGCAGCTACCTACTCCTAGTCACTCATATCTAACGCTTACCACTTAGACCTTTGCTTTGGCTCTCTTCTGAAGCACACAACATCAAAAGTACCAAACTGTAGTTTTTTCAATAGACGTTTTATCTTCTCATCATTACTTTCTCCATTTAACAGGTAATTCCTTGCGACAATGTAGACCAAATTGGTGAATGGTCACTCAATCTCTTTCTGTGCTTCAGAGATATTCTAGGAAAAGAGCTTGTGTCCTTTTTGTATATATTTCAAATTCAGACTAATTTTTCAGAAGTTCTGCTATTTTTTTCCCTGCAAAAGACATACAGTATAAGGTTACATTGAAATTTCAAAAGTTAGATTTAAATGTTATCTATGTTAAGGGCTCATCTAGTGAGGTAAGGTTTCCAAGCTTTCAGGTCACAATCAGCAGTATGGACCATAGGCGATTGTGCAGTGGAGTGGATCTTGACGGATGACACGTGGATCTACAAGATGCAGGACAGCAGAGTATGCAGGACAATAGACACAAGTTTAGCAAGTAACTTAGATAAAGCAGAACAAAGTCTACAGAACATTAAGTGTATAGAAAAAGAATATGTTCTGGCAGGAAAGCAGTTACTCACAGGAATGTGGTCTGGTATTTTCTGGTTAAAGAACAGAGTAAAAGAAAATGACATGCAGTCTGGCATTTCACAGCAAAACAATGGCTAAACAGAAATATCAGAAAAAAATGTAGTCTGGCATCTTCTAGCATGGCAAAAGTTAATAGGCAAAATTTATGCAAACTTAAACTTGTAGCATGGCAATGGTGAAACATAACAAATAAGTGATGTATAGGACAACTGGAGCTATGCGTCATGGTTCTGCTGTGTGGAGCATTTTGCATTTGGAATGCTTTTGTCATGGATCTGCTGTACAAAGCATTTTGCATTTGAAAATCTTCTATATGTGTCTTGTGCACTTGCTCACAGGTTGTCTTTCAGCACTAGGGTCCATGCTGGTTTTGGAAGGTGTCTTTACAGATGGACCTTGTTCCTGGTGATTGCTCTGTTTCTTTACTGGGCTTGCTCTGTCTGAATTTCACTAGTCATACTTACTGTTCGATCAGTTTGCTCTTGGCTCATAGAATGGTAGAGTTGTAAGAGACCTCAAGGGTCATCAGGTCCAACCCCCTGTGAGTGCAGGCTTTCCTAAATCATGAAACACGTATAGGATATTTGCTCATTAATCCCCTTAGGAGTTAGGGAGTCCAGTCTAAAGGTCCATTCGCTCTCTTTCTGCAATATACACCTATCAAAATCACCCCCTCTTGGATTGGGCTTGACAACTTCCATGACACAGAAGGAAAGCTGGTGTGGATTTCCCCCATGTTTCTCAATCACGTGCCTGGCCAAGGGGGTATCCCGCTTGTTACGGATGTCCCCCAAATGCTCCCCCACCCGCCTCCTGAACTCCCTCCTCGTCTTCCCCACATAATCCAGGGGGCAGGTGCAGGTAACCACATAGACGACACCCGCAGTTTTGCAGTTGGCAAAGTCTCTGATAAAGAACTCCTTTCCTAAATCATCCCAGATATATGTTCATCCAGTTTCCGCTTGAAGATTTCCATTGACGGAGAGATCACCACCTCCCGTGGTAGCCTGTTCCACTCCCTGACTGCCCTCACTGTCAGAAAGTTTTTCTTAATGTCTAATCTGAATCTCCTTCCTTTAAGTTTCATCCCATTGCTTCTTGTACTTCCTTGTGATAATGAGAATAGGGTAGTTCCCTCTGCACTGTGACTACCTTTCAGATATTTGTAGACTGCTATTAAGTCTCCTCTCAGCCTTCTCTTTTTCAAATTAAAAATCCTTAGCTCTTTTAGCTGTTCTTCATAAAACATGGTTTGCAGACCTTCTACTATCTTGGTTGCTCTTCTCTGGACTTGCTCCAATATATCGATGTCTTTCTTGAATTGGAGTGCCCAGAAATGTAAACAGTATTCCAGGTGGGGACTGACCAGGGCAGAGTATAGGGGAATAATTACCTCTCTTGATCTAGATTCAATGCTTGTTGTGATACATACCAGAATTTTGTTGGCCTTTTTAACTGCAGCTCCGCATTGTTGGCTCATGTTGAATCTGGGATCCACTATTATGCTCAAGTCCTTTTTCCTGGTGCTATCACCTAGTTCAATTCCTCCCACAACTGTCTGGTGTAAGTATTCTGATCTTGCCTTCTGCCCTTGGACCTCTTACAGACCATGTTTCTATCTGCTCTTTGAACCTTTCACATTACCTCCTTGCTTATGACCTCAGACCTCTTCCTAAACATGTCTATGTCTGCTCCCTTAATCTTATACATTACCTCCTGGCTTATGATCCCAGCTTGCCTAACTTCCCTTCTATTCATACTGCTTGTTGTGTCTAGCATCACATTATGATTAAAGAGATACATTACCCTGATTTCAGAGATCAGGTGTGAAGAGGACCAGAAATCAGTTGTGAGACGTTAAGAACTTCAGTACTAAGAGGTAGGTTTGAACAACACTTAGCAAACCTGACTGAACTTGGAAATAATGGTGTACGCTGCACAAATTCTTTAGTACTTGTAATAGGTTATTAAACCACAGACTAGAGGTGAGAAAAAATTTCCTGATAAACATGAGGCAACTGTGAACAATGCTATTGAATAGCCAAGGATATGCTCTCTGTCAAAGTTGGCTTAAGGCCCTGTGCGCACTAGCCGTTTTACCCGCGGATTTACCCGCAGTTTTGCTGCGGAAATTTCTTGAGAAATGTTTGAAATCTTTCTGCAGACATTTCCCAGCAAAACCTATGGCAAAAAAAATAGCTGTGCACACACTGCATTTTTTTCTCAAGAAAATTCTTCCGCTTTACCTTGGCTGGTGATCCAATTTGGGGGTGACTCCATGTTTTTTGTTTTAAATTATTTTTTTAATGTAAAATAACAGCGTGGGGTGCCCTCTGTTTTGGATTACCAGCCAAGGTGAAGCTGCCAGCTGTGGTTTGCAGGCTGCAGCCGTCTGCTTTACCCTAGCTGGCTACAAAAGATGAGGGGACCTCACGTGGTTTTTTTTTAATTATTTATTTATTTTATGGTTAAATACAAGGCTAGGCATCCTTTAGTGCCACATGAAAGTCACTAAAGGGTGCCAGCTTAGAAAATGCAGGGAGGTGGGACATTATATAGGTCTTTCTCATCTATCTATCTATCTATGTATTCATCTATCCATCTTTCCCTCTATCCATTATCTGTCTGTCTATCGATTATCTATCTATTATCTATATTATTTATTGCAGTTACAGCATAAAAAAAACGCAGGGACCAACCTGCGGAAAAACTGCAGCAAAACCGCGGGAAAAACGCATGCATTTTTCCCGCGGTTTTGGTGCGTTTTTTTTACCACAGGTGCGGTAATCTTCAACTCCCAGAAGTTTCTCAAGAAATTTTCTTGAGGAAAATCACTTTTCTAGTGCGCACATAACCTTAAAGTCAATGGGTGATTATGCCTGAGGGAGTTCCCCGAGTTACCTCGCATGGGCAACTGAAAGGAAAGGCATCATAGGAGAAGGAAGAAACAGCATACTAATACATTCTCTAACTTTTTTATATTTTTTTCTTTTTAAATATTTTCCAAGGCAATAATTTTACCTTCTAAATTCTATTCAAATAGATTTGTCACAAATCCTGCATTTATTTTACCTCATTTATTTACACTAAAATTGTGTTATTCCATGTAGAGTTTAGACTTTACATACGTTTATTGGACAGGAAATCAGCCAGTGTAACTGATTTGATAACAAAAATATATTTGAATTAATTTGCAATATCTGAGGAAGAGATACCAAACATAAATGAAAGAGAGCATATTATTCCTTTGCTTCTGGGAAGCTTGTCATGTATTGCTGTTCTATCCTGTTTAATTTATACAATAGAGCTAAATCATTGTTGGCTGTCACATTTGGATTATGCGTCTATCACAAACAAATTAAAAGATAATTACTAAGATGATTTATTCTAAGTAACTGTATATTGCTTTTTGATTGGTTATTAAATTCCAATATACTAACAATGAACAGCTCTTAAAGATTATATCTCCTAAATGTTAGTGTAATCAAAGTTTTTTAACATGGATAATGAGTGATAATTGAGAACAGAATATTAATTAAAAATGCAATAGGAAGGGGACTGATTACATTTATTGCATTCTCATAGCAATATAAGAAAATATTTAAATATCAATCACTAGGTGATGTAATGGATTTAGATGTATTAAGAACAAACACAGTCCGCATATTAGGTAATGTGACCTTGAGAACAGTTTTCATGAATATAATCTCTGAAATCCCTTTTAGGTCGGGCTATGTGTTATCAAAATTATTTTTCATTACAATACATAGGAATATATTTATTTAGGACATTTTGCCTATTAAAGGGAATCCGTCACAAGATTTTTGCTACCTCATCTGAGAGCAGCATAATGTAGCGACAGAGACACTGATTCCAATAATGTGTCACTTACAAAGCTGTTTGATGTCATTTTGATAAAATCAATGTTTTTGTCATGATCCAGGCTAGTTTTTCCCTGCTCTTGTTTCACCCAGCTCTGGCCTGGTCATGCCAGGGGTTAACTTCCCCTGCCTCGTTCCAGATCCCAGGAGGCTATATCTTGCCGATGCACCTATGGTTCAGCACCAGTGATATTTATGCTTTGCAGTGCGTACACTGGTTCTGATGAGTGTTCCCGATCTTTCCTGCCTCTGTGCTACTGTGACCTGACTTGTACACTCCCCTGTTCATCTGCCCATCTGGGTCCCTGACTACCCATGCCTGTCTGTTGTTCTTCCCTGTCCTAACCTGTTTGTCCTTCTCCCTTATCTGTATTTGGACTTCCCGGCCTCTGACCTGTATCCTTGCTCCTGACTCCGGCATTTGTCTCTCCCTGTGCTTCAGTCTTAGACATCTTGCTGCTTACTTGGATTACTGACTATTCTGCTGACCCTAGTGGTTACTTGCTAAACTGCACTCTGAAGCTACATTACCTGTGGCTTCAGTAACTTCAGTAGTGCAGCATGATATTTTTCTCTGCTGAAGATCTAGCAGTAGGACAAGTAGTCCTCTAACGATAATTAGTTGCTGATTAAACAGTGATTTTATCAAAACTACACTAAGCAGCTCAGTAAGGGAAACAGCTCTGGAATCACAATCTCTGCCTTTATGCTATGCTTCCCTGCATGAATTCCCCTCTTCAACTCCTGACCCATCTTCTCTGCCTCCTCCTGCCATTGACTTTTGGTGTGACTCATGCCTCATGCAGGGAAAATAGACTTCCATTTTGTATATAGCGCTTAGAAGGAATCTACTGGGTTTTTTTAAATACGTTATATGGAAGACCTAATGGAAAACAGAATAATTATCTGGATAGAAGAGCAAAATGAACAATTGTAAGCTAACAGTGTTATATACACTGCTCAAAAAATTAAAGGGAATACTTAACCACCGAATATAACTCCAAGTTAATCAAACGTCTGTGAAATCAAACTATCCACTTAGAAAACAACACTGAATGACAATCGATTTCCCATTCTGTTGTGTAAATGAAATATACATCAGATGGAAATTATTGGCAATTATCAAGACAAAAACAATAATAGCAGGGACTAAAATTTAACTTTTAATCTAATAATAGGTAAAATTGGTGCATAAATAGTGCAAAGAACAAAATGCCAAATGACAACATATTAGTCAGCTCTCAGCCAGACTTCATCCATGGGCGGGACTGCACACCGGTCCGGAAAAGAAAGGTCACAGGCTGGAAGGACAGGGTGGACAAGTATGGTAAAGCAACCCCTGTCGTGCCCCGTGAATGGACTTCCGCCCTGACAAGGGCAGCACCCAAGTGAGATGTCTGCCCTGCAACCACAAATACAAAAGAAAAAGAATGTCCTCCCGACGCGTTTCCCTCTCAGTATCAAGAGTTCCTCAGGGGAGACGGAGGAAAAAGGGGGATCAACCTGCAGTGGCAGGGACCAACAAAGGCTCAGAGGATGAAAAACCTATGTGTACCAGGTAAACGGTGGAGCACAGACTCTGAATAATCCCACCCCTTTATACACACTTAAGGATTATGATTACCTCCATATGTGCAGCACATAGCACTTACTGCAAGCGTGGTAAACTCCATTAGCCACTGGCGTCTGAGGTCACTTCCGGTACGGCGGGTAAAGCACTTTCGCGTTCCAAGTTGGAATGCATAGCGCCCAATCAATGTGGAATAAGGACGTACACAATACACATAGCCGGCGTCTAACCTCATATCCGGTTTTAGTGGATCACCCTGTTCCGTGTTCCAAGCTGGAACGCAAAGTGTGCAATCGGATCATCACATGGGCGTCACCACACAGTCAGGTGACGCTCTGTAACTTGCAAACCGGAAGTAAGCACATATCCATCATGGGACGGCCAAATTCACCAATCAAAGATTCATAGGTATATGAAGTATTTCCGGTTTACGCTAGCCACCATGTATAGTGGCTGATCATAAGGGTAACCAGCATTAGCGTCCATAGTGATAAATAGGTAACTCACAATGGACCAATCACTACTTCCTGGACATTTAGGCTAAGGAAAATAGAGACAGATAGCAACCGCTCACTTTGAACTAGTACGCATATCAATGCAGTAAGAGTAATTAGTCCTAACAGTGCTCATACTGGACGATTATATCCATAAGCATAGGTCACATTTTTTAGTGGTCACATAGTAATGGTCGAGCAATGTATGGGCTCAAAGGACTAATTAATCAAAATCTTCAGATAAGGTGACACACTAAGAATGGCAAGGGCACTATTATACCCATGATATATACAGGGCATAACAATAATAACTGCACAGAGGCAAACAATAGATGCCATATAAGGAGGGGGAGGAGATAACCGCCACTCTGATTGAAAAATAAGACTGGTGCAGGTAAATTACAAAATTTATACGTACAGGATATACATACACGAATTGGGGAAAGAGAAGGAAGATCAATATCTCTCCTTAATTGAACTTAGGCTAAACCTTACTACATTGTAAAGCAAGGATCAGCCCCAATGATATACCCCTTAGGACCCATGTAATCCTATAATAAAGAAGGGCCAGAAAAATGGGCTAAAAAGTAAATTTGGTCAATAGGTCAAGCTGGCCCTCCACAGGAACAGAACAGTCAGCGGACACAGAGGCCAAAGATTAAATAAAAGAGCCATAGTTAATTTGATCGTTAAGGCCATCCGGATGACAAGTCTTGAGGCGAAAAATCATCCTTGCCTCTTTTTGTAACAGAATTATCAAGACACACTCAATAAAGGAGTGTTTCTGCAGGTGGGGACCACAGACCACATCTCAGTATCAATGCTTTCTGGTTGATGTTTTAGTCACTTTTGAATGTTATCTGTGCTTTCATACTCATGGTAGCATGAGACGGACTCTACAACCCACACAAGTGGCACAGGTAGTGCAGCTCATCTGGGATGGCACATCAATGCGAGCTGTGGCAAGAAGGTTTGCTGTGTCTGTCAGTGCAGTGTCCAGAGGATAGGGGCACTACCAGGAGACAGGCCAGTACACCAGGAGATGTGGAGGGAGCCGTAGTAGGGCAACAACCCAGCAGCAGGACCATTACCTCTGCCTTTGTGCAAGGAGGAACAGGAGTGGCACTGCCAGAGCCCTGCAAAATGACCTCCAGCAGGCCACAAATGTGCATGCGTCTGCACAAACGGTTAGAAACCGACTCCATGAGGATGGCATGAGGGCCGGACATTCACAGATTGGGGTTGTGCTCACTGTCCAACACCGTGCAGGATGCTTGGCATTTGCCACTGAGCACCAGGATTGGCAAATTCACCACTGGTGCCCTGTGCTCTTCACAGATGAAAACAGGTTCCCACTGAGGACATGTGACAGACATGACAGAGTCTGGAGACACCGTGCAGAGCAATCTGCTGCCTGCAACATCCTTCAGCATGACCAGTTCGGCAGTGGGTCATTAATGGTGTGGACTGGGATTTCTTTGGAGGGCCATTCAGCCCTCCATGTGCTCACAAGAGGTAGCCTTACTGCCATTAGGTACAGAGATGAGATCCTCAGATCCCTTGTGAGAACATATTCTGGTGCAGTTGGCCCTGGGTTCCTCCTAATGCAGGACAATGCCAGACCTTATATGGCTGTAGTGTGTCAGCAGTTCCTGCAAGATGAAGGCATTGAAGCTATTGACTGGCCCGCCCGTTTCCCAGACCTGAATCCGATTGAGCACATCTGGGACATCATGTCTCGCTCCATCCACCATTGACACGTTGTACCACAAACTGTCCAGGAATTGGCAGATGTTTTAATCCAGGTCTGGGAGGAGATTCCTCAGGAAACCATCCACAACCTCATCAGGAGCATGCCGAGTCATTGTAGGGAGGTCATAAAGGCACGTGGAGGCCACACACAATACTGAGCCTCATTTTGACTTGTTTAAACTTTCATTTTGTCTTGTTTTGATTTTCATTTTGACTTAAAACATTTGATTTCCATTGATGATTTTTGTGTGATTTTATTGTCAGCACATTCAACTTTGTACAGAACAAAAGTATTCAATGAGAATATGTCATTCATTCAGATCTAGGATGTGTGATTTGAGTGTTCCCTTTAATTTTTTGAGCAGTTTATTATGCTGACTGCAATATATTAAAAGGATAAAACCTTTAGAAGAGGGTTTCTTTAAAAACATGCAAAGACTGTTTTTTGTGTAAGATACTAAAATGTTAAAACAGTATTATTTTATATGCAATAACTAGTGATGGGCGGACTCGCAAATACCCAAGATCGGCGGGTCCAACTAGGTGAAAAAAAGAAAAATTATTCTGGCCTGGAATTGATCCCAGATATCTGGCTGGATGTTGCTCTATTGGGACCAGAATCTGGCACATTATAATGGTAGTAGAAGGGATAGGGAGGGTTTGAAACAGGAGCATTATACTTACTGAGTTTCTGCATGGCTCCAATGCTACTTGCTGGGACACTCATTATCCTTCATACATATCCACTGCATCCCCCACCCACCAGCAGTCTCCACGTCTATAATTGGTCAGATGCACCCCCACCCAGTGTGACAGCATGTCTGACTGCAATCAATCAGAGGCTATGTGTGTGCATTTCTATTTCTGTAATTCTGGAGTTAGGTAAAGTTCCAGAATTGTCTCATCCAATGAATGTGACTATCGTGGGTGGCTGCAGGCTGCTATTTTTAAGCAGGGGGCCCCAATAAACATGGGTCTCCCCAGCATGAGAATACCAGCTCCCATATATATATCATAATATGGGAGGACCCTATGCCAATTATTTACATTTATTTATTTTTACATCGATCTAAAGCCGCAGACAGGGTCTGTGATTGCAAGCAGTCAGACATGCTGCTACAAAGGGTGGGGGCACCTCTAACTGCAACCAATCACAAATGCCAGGACTGCCAGTGGGCGGGGGAAGAGGTGAATATGTGTTCTATGAAAAGTCGAATGAGCAGCCCTGGAAACAGTTATAGCGGCGCCAGAGACTCGGTAAGTATAGCATGCCTGCTTTATTTTTATTTTTTTTATTTTTTCTTCTTACTCAAGTTGCCGGAAACTGATCATTACCCAGAATTCCCTGAGCACTCCGGACCCGGCACTCAGGTGGTTTTGAAACTGGGTGGATCTTTTACAGTCAGGATCAGCCCATCACTAGAAAACACATAAACAAATACTTTAAAGGCTAGACCACTGCTAGGCGTTGGGATGTTTCCAGCTCCAAAGAGGAGTCTGGATCATCTATGAATTCAGTGATCTCCCACTTGGGCTTAGCTGAAGGAACTGCTGCTCAGCTTCGTCATCAATCCTGGTGCATGGCCAGGACCCATGATGGCCAGGCGCTTGCTGCAAATTTTATTCCTGAGAGCATAGTGAATGCTGCGGTGCATGCGCAGATGAAAAAGACTTTGAAAACAAAGTCTAAGTGTAAAATTTGTGGTAATGCGCATGTCTGTGTTGCGGCCACCCACAATTGGTGGTCTAGCATCAGCAGACCTGATAATGTGGTGCCGCCTGATTAGCCGGCGGGTGATGTCATCTACGACGTGGCGCCACCTGATTGGCCCGCAGGTGATGTCATCTGTGACGCGGCCATGAGTGTTTTGGGCGTTGCTTAGCCTTTAAAAGGTGCGGTCACGCACATGGTGGCATGCTCTGATCATTTTCCAGTGAGTGGTGCATGTGTAGCACTCTGTCTGTCTGGTGCCATCTTGGTGTCAGTTGTCTGTGCCCAGCCTGGGTTCTCACCGCTATTGTTAGGGCCTAGGTGCGGAGGTCCCACTGCGTATGCTTGTGTGGGTGACCAGCAGTAAGCTTTCAATACCTAGGGGCACAGCAGACAAGTCAGTGCGGTTCCAGCAGTAGGCTGATGCTGTTAGTGGACCGCTTAGGCAGCCATAGCGGAAAGCTAGTTGTTACACTAACCACAACCAAGTTCAGCGAGAGGGTTACTCTGCAGTGGGTCCCGGTTGTCAATGTAGGCTACCTGAGCAGAAACACGGAGAGTGTCGTTATTACACCTCCTCACATTTGTTACAGTCCTCTGTGCTGTCAACAGAGGTTACGGTGAGTTAGTTTAATTTTGCATATTACTTGTGACGTAACAAGGAGTATTGCTGTTCCACTACTCTCAGGGTGTCTGGAGTAACACACGTCTGAGTGGAACACCTACATTATCCTTTTAGTTCTGCCTAACCCAGTGGGTATCTTAACAGCAGCCTATAGCTGCATTGCGGACCTCATGTTTCGGTTGCAAGCAATTATTATTTAAGTTATTTGTAACTGGCACCCATAACAACCACTATTTAGATTTAGATTCTTGAAGAACAATTCAAATTCACAAAAATCAAATTTGTTTAGAATTTCACAGAAATTCAAATTTCTGAAGAATTCAATTTTTGGGGGGTTTAATAACTCACAGATTAAGCAATATGGCAGCTTGCCACCATTATGTTTTGCTAGTTTTTAGAGGTTAAAATAACATACCCACTCCTCGCCTTGTTCCTTGCCCAGTCCTCCACTGGTTTGTCTACTCCCTCCTTCCTGCTAAAGCCTTTATTCTCTCTTCATTGTTACTTACTGTTTCCTTTGCTACCTAGTATGGCTCTCTAAACTAATGTCATGGCCTGCTTTGCCCTACCAAAGAGTTTAAATGAAGACAGAGGAGATACTAAAGTTGCAAGAACTCGTGAGCAACCTGATATGTGAGGGGGAAATATATTTGTAATTTGTAGCCATGGCTGCATGGCTTTTTTATGATTGCTCTGTTAAGTAATACCTAATGTGACTATTATTAGCAGTGTACATCCATATGTCCTGAGAAGACTACAACTTTTTTATCCCTAATATTTTACACTACAGAACTCACATTGTTTGCTCCAGATGAAAGCTCATTTCAAGCTTACAGCAAAGTCTATTACAATAACCACAACATTTTTAGAAACTGATAATAACTAAACCAATAAGTAAAAAAAAAATACTTTGAATCTCATAATTTCCTAGTATTTAATAAAATTGAATAACATATCAATCATGTTTAAAATTAATGCAAAATTTATGTAGAGACATTTAGTGTAATAATTATATTTGCAGAGGCATTTATTTTATAATTGTTCTGCACACAGATGTTAACCTCCCAACCATTTACTAGAACTTTCTGGAAAGCTGACCTTTGGAATCTTAGAAGGGCATAACACTTTGATAATATTTTTTTTCACTACACAAGTATAAATTACCAAAAGATTAATTAATAAAGGCTTTGTCCTGGTTGACGACAAGATAGCAAAAAATGATAAAAATAAGGCATTTAGTACATTGATTACAATTCGAACTTGGCAGTTGTAGGGACCTTTCCCTTTTTATTTTTTTTTTCACAGAAGTGTCATATACTAAACAAATATAGAAAGAAAAAATTCTTGTGTGTTTTCATGAATTAAATCATTAGGCCTGCAGTTAGCGTGCTGAAAATATCTATGTCACTTTGCTGAATTTATTATCGTATATCTGTGGGCTCTGATTAGCACTTTGGCTCATTATTGAAATGTACATTTTGCATAAATCACTGCCTTAACACATTACTTAATATGCTTTTACCCAAAGCCATTTTTAACCTTTCTGTCTCAAGGACTCCAGTTTCTTCACTTTATATCTATGTTTTTTGAGTGACATTATTTAGGAATTGATCACAAATCATCTATTTGCTGTCTCCTATGTCTCATTGTATCTCATTATAAGACTCAAGCATTTCACTATTATATCATTAGGAACAAACTCTATTCACTAGCAAAAAGTCTTATACAACCTGTAACTAATCAAAATGACAGTACCCGTGGTTAGGTAAGGCTACTTTCACACATCAGTTTTTTTTCCATCAGTCACAATCTGTTTTGTGACAGATGCAATGGATTAGTCGCAGAATCTGGTACAATTGATGCGACAGATCCCTGTAAAAAAACAGATCCGTCGTACCAGCTTTTGAGCCTTGCAATGTGATTATGTACATACTGGGCATGCTCAGTGTAAAATGACAGAATCCAGCACTGGATTCTGTCGTGCGACGGATTACGGTGGAATCCTGCACCATAGACAACCATTATACCTCTTGACGGATTGCGACGGAATCCTGCACAGTGCGTCGTTGTGACGCTCAGAAAAACTTTACATTGTGCATTGCTTTCGCCCAACGGTCAGTCATTCCACGACTGATCCGTCACGCGGCGGATGCAACGCAAGGCCATCAGTCGCAATCCATTATTAATTCAAGTCTATGGGAAAAAACGGAATCCTGCAAATTATTTTGCAGGATTCAGTGTTTTCTCAAAGCGACGGATTGTGACTGAGAAAAAATGATGGAAATGTAAAAGTAGCCTAAGTGGTTAAGCGGCAACTACAACTACTTTGAAACAAATATGATGCAGACAAGACTAGATACAGGTGCTGCTAGATACAAAGTTCAACTGAAACTGTAGGAAAAAATTATTGGGAGATTATCCATGATTTTTTTACTATTTGTCTTAAAAAATAGTAGGTGGGTAGTTGATAACAGACGCAACATCCTGCCTGTTGTACCCAGTGTCAACTCAGAGAGGTTACTGACCACTTCTGATGGCATATTACTAGCTCTTCTTCTTCTGGGCTTCTCTGTCATTGGGGTGTGACTTCTGGCAATACGCTGATTGACAGCTGGTCCCACAGTTAGTCAACAGACAATCAGAATGACTTTAGCAGTCATGTCTCGCTAGCAGAGGAAAACAGGAATGAAGTCATAACTCTGTCAATTTGTTGTTAGCGGAAGCCACTGAATACCCAGAAGAAGTGGCTTATGGCTGCTCTGTGCCAGCAGAGATTGACATTGGCACAAGACTCAAGTAGCTAGTAACTACCTACCTGTTAGTCCTGAGGCACATTGTAAAAAAAAAGTCCCTTTATGCCTTTAGGTTCAATTACAAATATTCACATAACATAAAATGTTCTCATAAGACACAGTCTAGGCAATACGGACAAATGAATAGTGGCCTCCCCTAAAGAACGTTAGCGTGTGTTGGTTTCTTTCATTCTGGCTCTCTCTGGCATACATATCTCAAATGTTTCTCTCACAATATCTTGTCTAAGGTCTTATTCTCATTATGATGGGACTCTGTCCTCCAAACGGCAAAGCAGCCTACAGGTCAACTCTTCTGCATAGGATTTGGAATTGTATTACGTTGAGTTCTCTGCAATTAATACACCTGATCTAGGACACACTCTTCTCTTTGAGGGGTTTATAAACATAGCAATAACACCAAACTACAACCTCCACACAAACTATCCATCCATAATGAATACAACCAGTCTCTGTATAATATGGAGGAATGCAGTTTTCATACATCAGCCTATTTCAATAAGTCAGATATATAGTAACTGAAAAAGCACACCCTTTAAGTTTTTGTTTATTAATTGTGTACATGCATATAATGTAGTGTGCGTATTATTATACTCACCTACTGTTCCTCTTTCTGGTGTTCAGCGTCAATCTTCTCTGCTTCTCAGTTATATCACTTTATTTGCGTCTAGCCGTTTCACTCTATGCGTAAAGGTACCGTCACACTAAGCGACGCTCCAGCGATCCCACCAGCAACCTGACCTGGCAGGGATCACTGGAGTATCGCTACACGGGTTGCTGGTGAGCTGTCAAACAGGCAGATCTCACCAGCAACCAGTGACCAGCCCCCAGCCAGCAGCGACGCGTGGAAGCGATGCTGCGCTTGGTAACTAAGGTAAATATCGGGTAACCAACCTGATATTTACCTTGGTTACCAGCGCACACCACTTAGCGCTGGCTCCCTGCACTCCTAGCCAGAGTACACATCGGGTTAATTACCCGATGTGTAGTCTGGCTATGTGTGCAGGGAGCAGGAGCCGGCACTGACAGCGTGAGAGCGGCGGACGCTGGTAACGAAGGTAATTATCGGGTAACCAAGGAAGGGCTTCTTGGTTACCCGATATTTACATTGGTTACCAGGGTCCGAAGAAGCCGGCTCCCTGCCCCCTGCACATTCAGTTGTTGCTCTATCGCTGTCACACACAGCGATGTGTGCTTCACAGCGGGAGAGCAACAACTAAAAAATAGTCCAGAACATTCAGCAACAACCAGCGACCTCACAGCAGGGGCCAGGTTGTTGCTGGATGTCACACACAGCAACATCGCTAGCAACATCGCTGTTACATCACAAAAGTCGTGCCTCAGCAGCGATGTTGCTAGCAATGTTGCTTAGTGAGACGTGGCCTTAAGCCAAGGGTCTATTTACAATGTCCTAAAGACTTACAATATAAAAGCCAATAGTGAGTCACAGAGAGCATACTGTGACCTGCACAATCTGCCAGGGTTAATATTGTACAGAAGCAGAGAAACCTATAGAAATAAAAAAGTCATGTCAACTATTAAGCAGATATTTTTTATTTGTTCATTCATTATCAGAGCAAGGGCATCATAAAATATGAGTGTGTATAGTCCTGTGCGTACATATTTTATGTACAGTATTCTTGTTTGCATGATTATACTATTCACATGCATGTGTAATGTGTAAATGCATGTGTGGTTTATTACATATATGTTTTCTTATTAAATAGTGATTAGCTGGAATATGTATATGAATACATAGTTACATAGGCTTAAAAAGCCTAGGTCCAGCTAGTTCAGCCTTAATACGTGTGTATTTATACAGTACACTTGCAGTTTCATGGGGAGGGCCCAGGCATAAGACCTGCACAGGGGTCCTTTTCTGTCCCTGGTCTGCATTCATATAAGAAGTAGTGATATTTATACAGTAAATGATAATAGTCACACAATATACTGCTAGTGGTAAAAACAAACATATTAATGCTTCCCAGAACTGATTCTGATATATTATTTAACAATCTGTTAAAAAATATGTTTTTTTCTTTTTATTCAATACAATACATTTGTGTTTCCTTTGAATGAGAGCAGATCTTTTCACACCAAAGTAACAATGGCGAGAGCAGAGAACAGATGCACCTAATGCATTTTTTTATATTTCATGCACCTGGTACACTGCTTTCTTTTTCATTTAATGTATTACTTTGAGTTTATACCATTATACTTTGCTAGTGCTGCACGTTACTTTTTCCACATGATTTATTTAACACAATGTACTAGTTAATATAATCTAAATGAATGAGTCTAATGTTTCCATGAGGCGAATTGCATCTGTGCACTTTGCTGGGAGAAGGAGAGACGTGCAGTTTAGGGCAACAAACTACACCCAAAACTGCACCAAAAATGCATCAAAATCTGCACTGTGTGCACAGGGCCTTTTATTTTTCCGTGTAGTAAAGCACAGCCGACTAAGTTTTCCTATACAGAGGGCCACTACAAGAAAGTATACCATGCAGTTTATGTTTTTACAATAGGTCCCTATGGTTTATGGATGCCTAGACACCAATTATAACTAAACGTGTGGCTTTTTAGTGTCTTTTTTAATTTGTTTATTAAGTAACAGAAATACACCAGGTACATACAGTAATGACAAATATACTATATGGTTATAGAGTTATGATAGGATTCAATGTTGGTACAGCACCTATTCTAAATACCTGGGATGTAAAGACACATAAAGAAAACATAAAGAACAAGAGTAACAAAAATAATATGAGTACACAATGACTACTTTCAGCCTACCTCCAACCTACAAGTATTTAACATAATTAAGTACTAGTCCTTAATATCCTTACAATAATACAACAGAGAATAAACAGCTCATACAGTGATCATGTTAAAGCTGGTAATGTCAAGGGACAGAAATTACACATCTTCCAAGCCTTGTTATATTTCTCAGGGCATGCTCTATTTTAATATACCACCCATTCATAGGTAGGCATTGCATTTGCTAGATCTATCCATGCATGTATGGTCGGGTGCGAGTTTCCCATCCATCGCATGACAATGAGCTTTCTGGCCATAAAGAGGGATTCCCACAGAACAATGTTGTAGTGATGAGACCAAATTCCCTTGTATAAAAGGTACTTTACACGCTGCGATATCTGTACCAATATCGCTAGCGAGCGTACCCGCCCCCGTCGGTTGTGCATCATGGGCAAATCGCTGCCTGTGGCGCACAACATCGCTAATACCTGTCACACGGACTTACCTTCCCTGCGACATCGCTCTGGCCAGCGAGCCACCTCCTTTCTAAGGGAGTGGTTCATGCGGTGTCACAGCGATGTCACACGGCAGCTGTCCAATAGCAGAGGAGGGGCGGAGATGAGCGGCTGGAACTTGCCGCCAACCTCCTTCCTTCCTCATTGCCGGTGGATGGGGGTATGATGCCGCAGGAACGAGGAACAACATCACTAGTGCCCAAACAACGATATTTGGTGTTTGAATGACCTCTCCAACACCAACAATTTTTAACACTTTGCGATCATTGAAGGTCGCTCATACGTGTCACACGCTGCAATGTCGCTAATGACACCGGATGTGCATCACAAACACCGTGACCCCAATGATAAATCATTAGCAATGTTGCAGCGTTTAAAGTACCCTTAAGACTCCGAACAGACAGAGCAATGGATCGAGAGGTATAGAGATGGAGGCCAGGGAGGATAGGAGTGCAACTACCTCACGCGAAAAGGCAGCAATTACCGGGCAGGCTTTTTAGTGTCTTGCACCAAATTTTGGGCACAAATGCTATGAGTTCCTAGACTTATATATAGATTTTAAATGTTTAAAAACAGATGCTACCTACTGGAAGATATCTTTGAAAAGATCCGCAATGTTGTTTTTTTATGATGGTTTCCAGAGCTGAAGATCAATTTGTTCTTGCAGCTCGACAGTTCTGATTTCATCAAAGTAAACTCAACCTGGCGCAAAGACAACAGGAAATATCTATGGTGTTTTAGCCCCTTCACCTCATCCATTGTATCTGTGCAATGCCTCAAGAGGTGCGATTCTGCAAACCTCTGAATGATCATTTCAGCTTATGTGTAGCGCTGGTGAGCTCATTAGTGGCTGTAAGCTAGTATCATAGCTAACTCTCTTCTTTAATGCCCCCGATTGGTGATAGCCCTGATCGGAGGCATTTATCCCTATGATGATGCTTTCATTAGTGACAAATGTGTGCACATCAACTGAAAAATATATACAAACACATAATAAAGCAAATGGTCAGAGAATGTACTTAAGAAGGCAATATGCACATATGCGAAGGCAAGGCACATCTGGCATGGGTTTGAGGGTCACTGTGGTGGATTCTGTAACCTCTAATATCAGAGGTGAAAACACCAGTAAAGTCCTGTTGTGTAGAGAATCTAAATGGATCTACAACTTACAATGCTTGACTCCTCAGGGCATTAATGAGGACCTATTGTTCACAGGATTTTATAAGGAAAAATAAAACCTCTTCTTTTTCCTTTTAGTTTTTTGGTTTTTTTTTCCTTTTTATTTAGGGTTTTTGTGGATGAGCTTGGGATCTTACATCTCCACTGTTAGTAGGTGTTTTCTTTACATTGTTAAGAAATGCCCTGCACTGATGATTTAGACTATGATGCAAAGGAGGACAAGGAGCAGACATCGGCACTCAACTCATCAATAAATGCATAACAAGAGATATATAAATAATCAATAATTTTATTAAGAAAAACACCAGACAAAAGGACAACAATAAGTAGGTATGATGGTATAAAATGGCTAAGGCATCAACCAGCAATAGACAAATGGCCAAAAAGACAAGTCAAAAGATCCATCAATAAGTACAAGAGTATTAAACAATGGAACAGCTGGGAAAAGAGACATAAATAGAATGACCTACCAATAACAATACAGATCAATATAATGAGCCAGAGTAAGCATAATTAAGACCAGTGTCTGGTGAACCACCCAAACCCAACGCGTGTCGCTCATCAAGTGAGCTTCATCAGGAGAGGATGAGGTAAGTAAGAATCAGAGAGCACATGTATATATACATAAAATAAATCAGAGAATTAATTACCGGTGTTTACATTGCGTGCTGCAGCATCTGGAAGTAGCACAGGAGACTGAAAGCCCTGATTAAACAGTCTTCGAGTTGGGTGTAAACTGCGCTTGCGTCCAATAGTGTAATGAAAAACTAGAGATAAAGAGAGCACTGCGCATGCGCCGACTAGTCTGTAGAATACAGAGTGAATCGAGCAAGAAACAGCCCATTGCAAGCAATATATTCCAGCCACACATCTCAGACATACCAAATCGCTCATGTAGAAAAAGAAGGTGCATCATATTAATATAGAAATGGCATAAAGCAAGCGCTAAGAGGCAACAGTACACATTATTATGAAGATAGGCATGAATGGATGACACTTATCAGAATGATATAACATGATTAATAAAGTTGTTTTAAATAAATGCTGAGTGCAGAGTATAAAGATAAATAAATGTGTGACCTCGGAAAGGACAATACACAAATCTGCACACACTCAAAGATAAGAGGTGAAGCCTGAGGTGGGCTTTGCACACTACGACATCGCAGGTGCAATGTCGGTGGGGTCAAATCGAAAGTGACGCACATCCGGCGTCGCTGTCGATATCGTAGTGTGCAAATCCTTTTACATACGAATAACGAGCACAAAAGCGTCGTTATCGTATGATCGGTGTAGGGTCCGACATTTCCATAATTTAGCAGCAGCGACAGGTACGATGTTGTGTCTCGTTCCTGCGGCAGCACACATTGCTGTGTATGAAGCCGCAGGAACATCTCCTACCTGCGTCCCAGCTGCAATGCGGAAGAAAGGAGGTGGGCGGGATGTTTACGTCCCGCTCATCTCTGCCCCTCCGCTCCTATTGGCCGCCTGCCGTGTGACGTTGCTGTGACGCCGCACGACCCGCCCTCTTAGGAAGGAGGCGGTTTTCCGGCCAGAGCGACATCGCAGGGCAGGTGAGTGCATGTGAAGCTGCTGTAGCGATAATGTTTGCTACGGCAGCAATCACAAGATATCGCTGCTGCGACGGGGCGGGGACTATCGCACTCGGCATCGCAAGCATCGGCTTGCGATGTCGTAGTGTGCAAAGTACCCCTAAGTGTGCAAAGACACATACACAAGCAATTTATTATGAACATTATTTGCACATTTATGGATAAGAATATGTTGCTCGCAAGGAATATATGATTTAAAGGACTGGACAAAATTCAATAGTTGAATATACAGAACAAATAGTTTAGGGTAATCCAGATCCAGTCAAATAGATCCAGATGATCCTATACATATCAGTTATTAAATATTTACCATGTAAACCATAGATAACTTATTGAAAAAAAAATATATATATATACAAAGAATTATATATATATATATATATATATATATATATATATATATATAAAAGGATGCATGAGCAGTTCACACCCCAATAGACATAGAATAAATGGCACAGAAGTGAGGTTCAAAAAGCAGGATACAAAAGATATCCAAAGGGTATATAATAAAAGTCCATAGAAGAAGGCACCAAAGAAGATCCTGGATGTCAATGTTCAATGATGGTGCTTTAAGAAGGGGGAGGTCAGAATTCGTTGAGAGGCGTCCAATCCAACTTTGAAAAAAACAGAACCAGAGGTAGCAAAGAGAATAGGAAACTGAGTGGAGCAAAAAACAGGATAAACATTAAAAAATGAACAAAACAAATATATATAAACTAGCTCCACTACCCAGCTATGCCCAGGTTAATAACTGTTGTTAACAAAATAGAATGTATTAACAAAAATTTATTCTGCACACAATATCCACTGCCCGGGATAGTAACTGTCTCTCTGTTTCTCTCCCATTCTCTGTCTGTCTCCCCCTCTGTATATATCTCTCTGTCTCTCTCTCTATCTCTTTATCTGTCTGTCTCTTTCCCTGTCTGTCACTGACTGTCTCTGTCTTTGTCTCTTTCTCTGTCCGTCTCAATCTCTTTCCCTGTCTGTCTATCTATTTCTTTCCCTGTCTGTCTATCTATCTCTGTCACTTTCGCTGTCTATTTCTTTCCCTGTCTGTCTCTGTCCTCTCTTTCCCTGTCTGTCTCTTTCCCTCTCTTTCCCTGTCTGTCTCTTTCCCTCTTTCCCTCTGTCTCTTTCCCTGTGTCTGTCTCTTTGTCTGTCTCTTTACCTGTCTTTGTCTGTCTCTTACCCTGTCTGTCACTTTCCCTCTCTTTCCCTGTCTCTCTGTTTCCCTGTGTCTGTCTCTGTCTCTTTGTCTGTGTCTGTCTCTTTACCTGTCTCTCTCTTTCCCTGTCTGTCTCTTTCCCTCTCTTTCCCTGTCTGTCTGTTTCCCTGTGTCTGTCTCTGTCTCTTTGTCTGTGTGTCTCTTTACCTGTCTGTGTCTTTCTCTTAACCTTTCTCTCCATTTCCCTCTCTTTCCCTGTCTGTCTCTTTACCTGTCAGTCTGTCTCTTTGTCTGTGTCTGTCTCTTTGTGTCTGTCTCTTACTTTGTCTATGTCTGTTTCTTACCCTGTCTGTGTCTGCCTCTTTCCCTGTCTGTGTCTGTCTCTTTCCCTGGCTGCATTGTGACACGCCAACATTCCATATAAGTGCGTGGCTACGAAATCTTCTGAAGTTCTGGCTGCACTGTGGCTCCCAGCTCCATTCGCTTTAATGGAGGCAGGTTTTTTGGCGAATAACTGTAAAGCGCGGGGTTAAAATTTCCCCTCAAAACATAGCCTATGACGCACTCGGGGTCCAGACGTGTGAGTGTGCAAAATTTTGTGGCTGTAGCTGCGACGATCCAGATGCCAATCCCGGACATACACACATACACACATTCAGCTTTATATATTAGACGTTTCAACCCAGGAAACCTGTAAAGAGTAACTCGTCATTCAAACCAAAGGGAGAGACTGTATTTAACTGCCAAAATCATCTAGATTCGAGTTGGAGGAGGCGTTTAGTCATATCACCCCCTCTGATGTTAAATTTAATCCTGTCCAGACCAGCAAAACGCCGATTTAGACTATGGCATGAAGCACCTGCATATTTATAATACTGGTGTTGCTGCAGTTCCTTTTTGTGTAAGCGCAGCAGCGTTCTCTTGCTGAACAGGGATTTACCAAACCTGCACTGGGACATGAGGGGTTGCTAACTTGAATGTGCATGTCTTGCATTCCTTTACTTAGTGTGCTGGTATTTTTCCGTCGTATGTGTACGTTAGCGAATTGCTTGAGCTATGGGACTCGCAGCATACTGCAAATGCATTATTACTTCTGGGTTTATTGGTCTGACTGTGCATGCGTCAGCATCCGTAACTTCAATGTGCAGGCATCATTAAGAGACACAGCCCTATGGTGATACTTCACAATTGTTGAGCCAGGTTTTGATTAATTGTAATGTATTTAGGCAACTTGTTTAAGTGTTACATCATCCATTACTTTTTGCCCTTGACAAAGTCACCTTGAGTGATGACACGCATCGGGTAAGGGATAACCTGGGTCTACACTGGGCTGTTTTGATATACCAGGGCCTCATGTAGTCAAGCCCTGGATCTGGGACATTGATCTGCTCTTTTAGGGCAATCACCATTGCTTAATTTGTAAGTCAGGTTTTACATTCTGAAGGCACATGCATCTTAAAATATTATTTGCCATTTTTTATTTTTTTTGGGGGTGTCATGTATTGATCTTGTATTATCATGGTTAGTCAGTTGTTGCACATCTATGTCTTAGGCCTCTTTCACACATCCGTACGTGTTTGGTCTGTTTCCTCACGCACCAGAGACACGGGTAAACGTATACCCATTAAAATCAATGGGTCTACGCTCACGTCTGTATTCTGCCATGGACCGTGTGTACATGTGGAGCATACTTGTGCCTGTGTGCTCCACACGTAGACATGACCGTTTTTCTGCGGCATCACGGGTGTCACACGGAACGCAAACGGATCACAGGGAACGCAAACGGACCACATGGATGTGTTCCATGTGACACGCACCGGAGAAAACACATGTGTCTGTGAGAATAAAAAAAACTTTACTCACCTTCTCCAGCCCTCCTGTCTCTGCCACTGCTGTCATTTGCTTCTGATCGCCGCTCATTATGCTCATTGCATATTCACTTTACTGCGGCCAGAAGCAGCAGCAGTGGGGAGTCGGCAGGACCAAAGACCAAAGATCAGCACCACGGACAGCGAAGCCAGGGACAGGTGATTAGACAGTTGCCATTCTCTGTGTGTTATCACGGATAACACACGGAAAACACACGTGTGCCATAAACACGGCTCACGGAGGGCAATACGCACCTTTGACATGTCCGTGAAAAATGTGCGTGATTTTCACGGATGTGTGAAAGAGGCCTTAAGGATCATGTTATCTTTATAAACTATTTCTTTGATGTTTTGCATACCTGTCCTTTGCAATTTATCATGCATGTTTTCTTGGTGTTTTTTTTAGAGTTTATTATAGTATCCAGTTTTTCCATCATTATTTGGTCTATTCCGGCCCAGGTCATACATTATGTCTTTGATGTTTTTAAATGCTTATAATCATTTGTGTAAATTTGGTGGCCTTTAGACACCATAGGTGTTGTTTGTTATAGGGTTTTGCTGACTTTAATAATAAAAATGTATAATATTTTTTTCAGAATTTTTGGTCTGATGATCCCTCATTTATGGCACTTCTTTTTTCTTTTGGTTCAATTATTCATTTTAAGTGCCAGGGGTGATCCCAGGGATGAGATGGGTGCCCTCCTACTTTCATACTGTTAGTTTTGAAAGAAGCACATCAAAAATCAACAACTTATCCTAAATCTTGAAATGAAGTGCAACATAGAGCAAATGTAAATTCCAACAACAGCTTATAGCTTAAAGGGAACCTGTAAGGTGCCATATGCACCCAGAACCACGAGCACCCAGAACTACCCTGGTCATCGCCTTATTGCTGCACTCCTGATCATACTAACATAGTATCGGTTCAAGCACTATTATCATGATGAACATGCATTGTTTTTATGATGAGTATACTGCTAATACATATACAGTGGTTAAATGGAACCTGTCAGGTGCAATATGCTAATTCCTGCCTAACCATCCCTGTATCTAGTAGCATAGATAAAGAGATCTTTAGAAAAAGTCTTTTTAAAGATCTTTTATCGTATGCTAATGAAGCCAGGGACTTGTGCAACCAGCTTCATAGTGTGCATCACTGTGTACGGGTGTACAATTCCTGGCGTCAAACCAATGTAGTGCACATGACCGAAAGTCCAGATCATGTGCACTAACCCGAAATCCAAGACTCGGACGCGAGGGCAGCAGAGAGGTGAGCGCGACATCCTCTGACGCTATGCATTCATTAGCATGTTAGCACACCCACAAGGGCGAACTAACATGCTAAGGGGCTGACTAGCCAGGGAAAATCCCGCTCTTACCACTAGTCACTGGCCTTATTAGTATACGAAGAAAGATCTTTAGAAATACTTTTTCTAAAGATCCCTTTATCTATGCTGCTAGATACAAGGACGGTTAGGCAGTTATTAGCAATATGCACCCAGAACTGCTCGTGGTTCTGGGTGCATATTGCACCTGACAGGTTTACTTTAACCATTGTATATGTAGCAGTATACTCATCATAAGAACAATGCATGTTCATCGTGATAATAGTGCTTGAACTGTTACTATCTTAGTATGATCAGGAGTGCAGCAATGACTGTAACAAAAGCCGATGGCCCCACTTTAAAGAAATCTCTTGTCTACACTGTTAAGAAATCTGAATGTCACTATCAGTGGAGAGACTGAAAACAGGACCCCTCCTCTGAACTTATTATATATGGCGTGTTACATAATCAGAGCTCAGACCTTAGGATGATACGAAAAGCTATTATTATTATTATTACAATACATTTTTTTCTTGAATTCCATTACAAATAAACTTTTAAACTATAACCCAGCTACATTAGATTTTCTTTTAAAAACATTTACTTGGCTAATTGCTACTTTTAGCACAAATGCTACATTCTTTCAAAGCTCAAGGCTAACTAGAAACAAATCTAAGGGAGAATAGCTGTGACTGCAGCCAGAGCAATAAGTCAACAGACAGTGAAATGTTTATAGCACACATTCCGCTACTGTAGTAGCAATGATTAAAACTAAAGTACTGTATTTGCAAATATCTGAACATTAGTATTACATGCATTGTAAAACATTGTGTAGGTATACACTAATTTGTGTACATGACCTTGTGCCTGTATTTTATCTCTTTATTTTCCCTTTTTTAAGTGAGAAATAAAATAAAAAGTAATAACAGTGAAAAGCCGATGGCCAAAAATTGACTCATAAATGAGAAGGTGGCATTCATTCTCAACCCTCTTATTGGAAACCTAAATCTCAGTAAATTTGTAGCCTTAGGATACAATGGGCTTAAAGGATTTCTGTCTCTGAAGAAAAATTAGAAGGCCATTGAGGTAAGGTAAATGGAAAAGGTTGTTTGGGCAAATGTGGAGCTCCAGTACTATTAAATGTTAAGTACCATCAGGGGGTATCTAAGTCATTAATGAGAGTGGCAAGTGGGAGATTGTACCAAACAGTAGAAGAGTTATGGATAGCTGTATGAAGGTGGCAGAATGCCACAGGGTGATTCTATCAAAAAGAAAATGATATTTTTTTTTAGTTATTGTTTCAAAATAACACAAGTGACCTTTATAGCTATACTTCCCCAAAAAAACGGCACAGTACAGCAGTTCATATTGAAGTTCAAGATTCTCTGCAAGTAGTAATATTGAAGAAAGTGACAGTGTGTTATTTCAACAGTTAAAACGACTATTTTTATTTGTTACAATTATACAAGATATCATTTTAGTTATTTGTCTCATTTGTGCGTTTATATGTTCAGCAGCTAATTTATTCTAGTTTCCTATTACCTCCATAAGGGAATTGTTTCAGAATAAATAAAAGATATAAAGATATATTTATGCACTTTAGCTTAAGGGAAATCTAAATTTAAATCAGTAGAATGCCTAGCTGTCAAACATTTATTAGCAATGTGATATCATCGACACTTGTTACTGTAATTGTCAATAGACATTGAACTGATCGCATACCTCTTCTGCTCGTCACTTGCTTCTTACTGCTATTAAAACTACCAATTAAAAAAGCACACATGGCAACTTTTACAGTTTTAGTAAGTAAAAATAAATGAAAAGTGGTACAGAAAAATAGAGAAACCTTCCTACATGCCAACAAACTGTTTGCTAACAGCCGTAAGTGCCATAATTGTATTAAAACTATATAATGCAAGTGCGCTATTAGCGTGCTACCCCATGTTCTACAGCAGTGCTCCCCCATTACCCATATCAGTAATTCCTCATAAGATAGAAAAAACAGGATCAATAACAGTACAGTCACATGTTCTGGTGCAGGGCTGAAACAAATCATTTGAAAAAGACACACCTTGAGCTGAAATGTCCTTGATTTTAGGAATGGAATAAACTTTTTCCTCTCTTTTTGCTATGTCTAGAGTGGAACCTCTTTTTTCCCATCCAAGTATTATTACTATAATCTATTTGTCAGTGGACCGACTTTCTTTCCTTCCATTCTTTCTTTCTTTTTTTTGTGCTGTTTAGTAGGACATGTATCACACTTTGTAGTCATAAAGGGGATGTCCACATTGAATGTAGGGATTATAATTTAATATCTTTGTCTCAGAACAAGAAATGAGTCCAGAGTGGAAAATTCGAATTTCAGAAGGTTTGATCATCATCAAATTTACATAATTCAGTTGATATTTACATTGTTTGGTAAAGTCATCAAAAATTAATATACTAATTAGTCTCAGATAATAACCAATTAAAAAATTCCATTTTTTATTGAAGGTGAAGCTATTGCCAATAAATAGTTTCACAAACACAGTGTAAGATTTCATGGGTCATATCTTTTTGTGTTAAAGTGTACAACTTTTGGTTGGTTAGTTCATAAGTATTACATAAGTTAAAATTAACTGATTGTTTCAGAACAATTATAAAAGGTAAAATGAGATGTTTATATTTTTCCTAAAGAGGCTATACAATAGTGATTGAAAATTTGTGAACTCTTCATAATTCTTAATATTTCTAAAGCCTGTTTCACACGTCCGTGAAAAACACGGATGTTTTTCAGTGACATGTAAAAAATGCATATGTCCATGTGCCGTAATTCAGAGCACACGTGGGTTATCCATGTGCTATCCGTGATCTGTGTCCATCATCCGTGTTAGCACATGGACATATACTCACCTCTCCCTGCTCCTGCTGTCCGTGGTGCTGAACTCATTGGCTCTGATGTGTTTCTACCCCCACTGCAGCTACTTCTGGGTCGTGGTGTTGTACATAACTGAATATGCATGAGACTAATTAACTGGCTCCAAAGCAGCAGCCAGCAGAGAGCGTCACTGGAAAATGTAAGTATAAAATGTGTTATATTTTCAATGTCCAAGTTTTTCTGGTATGTGTTTCATGGATCACACCATAGTGTGGTCCATGGGACATCAGTGATGCCAGAAAAAAAATGTACGTATATCCGTGCAGAGCACACGGACACTCATGTACGCTGCATGGAGACACGGACAGTGAAAAATCACTAATGTGTGAGCAGACCCATTGATTTTAATGGGTCTGCGTATATGTCCGTGATTCTGGTATGTATAAAAACTAGCACATACGTACAAGAATCACTGACGTGTGAAAGAGGCCAAAATGTGAAATAAAAGGGCATTTGAGTTTTATACAAGTCCTAAAAGTAGAAATAGAGAATTAAAACAATCAAGTAAGTGATATTTATTACAACATGTCTGAGTGGCAAAAAATATGTGAACCCCGAACCCCACCTCTTGTGCTTCTAGCAATTCCTGATTTGTTCTCTACATCAGCTTAGATTAGATTTAGCCCATTCTATAAAACAAAAAAATGTTACAACTCTATGTTGGTTGGTTTTCTACCATGACTTGATCTCTCTGTGTCCTTCTACAACATTTTTTATTGGATTAAGGTCAGAATCTTGGCTTGGCTATTACAAAACTTTTTTCTTCTTCAACTATCATTCTGTAAAAAACCTTCATGACAGGGCCAATATCCATTTTAGCATTTTAGTTTTTTCCTCCACTTTATCACAAAGTCATCATTTTTTATTTTTCTATCCCCATAGAAATATGCAGGCTTGTTTTTTAAGGACGAGTTGAAATTTTGAATGATACCATTTTGTTTCACCACACAGTGTACTGGAACATGGAGAAAAAAATCCCAAATAGGAAGAAATTGTGAAAAAAACCACAATTCTGACTATTTTATTTTGGGAAGTGTTTTACAGTCTTACATGTTGTGATAGAAATAAGAATCTCCTTATCTGTATGATTGCGGCAATATCAAATATGACCAGATTAATTTTTTAGTTTTGAAAAAAACAATCAGAGGTTTGCAAAAAAAATTGGGTTTAGGTTTGTTGTCATTTTCCAAGTTCTATAACATTTTCATTTTTGGTTGATGGAGCTGTGTAATGGCTCATTTTTGTGAGGTGACAAGACATTTTTATTGATAACATTTTGTGACAGATACTGTATGTTGTTTTGATTGCTTGTTTTTTTGTGATTGCAGAGATCCAAAAAAATGAAAAATTTATGTTCATCAATTGCTTTTGTTTACAGTGCTTACAGATATGATTAATTAATATTTTATTTTGATAGATCAGAATTTTCTGAACTTGGCAATACCACATGTCTATGTTTTTATAATATTTATTTTTAATGGGGAAAAGTAGGGTGCTTTGAACTTTTATGTTATTTTCATATTTTTTGAAACAGATTTTCTCCATTTTACTGAATTTAATTGTGCCCTTAGGGTACTTCAAGCTGCTATTTTCTGATCTCTTGTGATATATACTGCAATGCCATAGCATTGCTGCATTTAGGGAAAATCACAGTCTTCTTTGAAACTCGACCATGGTCTAGGTTCCTCAGGAGAGCTGCCATGATAAGCACAAATGTCTTCAGCACATCCCCTGCTGTCATAGAAACTCATCTGTGACCCACGAGCACATCACGAGAGCGCTGATGGGTGCCTAAGATAGCACAACCCTATTCCTGTTAAATCCCGCTATTAGAGATTGAGAGCAGGTTTAAACAGGTTAACAATAGCGTATGCAGCATCAATCCACCCATGATGTTAGAGCCATGTCCTGGCCATAATGCACACTCCATACACCCAATTTAGACTTGCACCAAACATGTATGGTGGATGTCGTGAATGTGATAACTTTAGCTAAAGTGAGAGAGGCCTTTAGTTATTTAGATGTTAACGTAAGTCATTTTTTTGACCGCGCAGATAGTAATGGGCGATCCCCACGATGGTCGGGATCAGGGAGACTCACCCGATCATTTTGTAAAGATCGAGATTGGGATTGAAAACACGATCTTGCATCCGATTACCGATATTTTATTTACAGTTATGGTATGGGGCTGGGGGGCTGTAAAATAAAGAACATAGCTAATAATAAACATTGTCATTATACTTACAGGTTTTTCAATGCATCCTGCAGACTCTGTCTCCCGGTGCTTCTGCTTCAGAGGCCGATCATCGCTGTGCCCTCCCGTCTAACCACCGCTGACAAAAGGACCTTCCGTGACATCATAACCATATGACTAGTCAGGTGTGAATTTTTTATTACCTTGTTGGTTACGGACTGGTCACATGGCTATAACATCATGCAAGATCTTGTAGTGTCAGTGGATAGGGATGGGCGACCATGCTCGCCAGTACTCGGTGCTCGCCCGAGCATCTCAGTACTTGAAATACTTGGCGAGCGCCAAGTACCGGTGAGATACTGGTGCACATGCTCGGCTCCCCCTCCCTGCATGTTGGTGCTCTTTACAGAGTCAGCCCACATGCAGGGATTAGCTGCCATACACTGTAATGTGAGTAGCCGGTGAATAGCGGCGTCGGGAATCAGGTCATCGCTAGTTAGGTTACTATGGCAATGGTGGCATCACCACTTACCAACACGCAGTTTCTGCTCACTCATTGAGTGATTAGACAGCACAGGGAGCAGAAGCGTTCTTCCTCCCCCCATGCTTTCTGATATAGCAGAGCTAGATCTGTGACAGAAGACCAGGATCATGGAGGGGTGAGAGGGAGTAATAAAGATGGAGTCCCTAAGTGTGTCTGTGTATTTATTTCTAATAAAGTATTTTTTTCTCTGTGTGGTGTCTTTTTTTAACCCTTTATTGGAGATTCTTAATGGCTGGGTCAAACTTGGCCTGACATTAAGAATCTCGGGCTTAATACCAGCTGGTAAAACAAAGCTGGTATACACCCCTTATTAGCCAGCGTGTCAACCCAGCACCAGGGCCACTGGAAGAGTTGGTTACAGCGTCAGAAGATGGCGCTTCTATGAAAGCGCCATTTTCTGTGCCAGCTGCAGACTGCAATTTGCTACGGGGTGGGCCCATAAAGCTTGAGGCACCTTGTGTTGCGGATTGCAATCCCCAGCTGCCTAGTTGTACCTGGCTGGACAAAAAAATGGGCAAAGCCCACATCGTCTTTTTTAATTATTTTTTGAAACTCATGAAACAATTAAAAAAGGACTTCCCTAAATTTTTGGTTTCCAGCCAGGTACAAGTAGGCAGCTGGGGGCTGGGGGCAGCCCGTACTTGCCTGCTGTACCTGCCTAGCATACAAAAATATGGAAAAGCCCATGTCATATTTTTTCCAGTTTTTTTTGGCAAAGAACTTTGCCAAACCAGTGAAGGTAACACCAAGCAGTGCGGGTTAGCAGCTAGCAGCTGCTTTGATTACCCTTAGCTAGCAAAAGAAAATATAGGAGCCCACACATGTTTTTTAATTATATATTATACAAATATGCAAATATGCAACAAATATGAAAATATACCTATAAAGAGAGAAATCAGAAAAGCTGAAAATTTTGCAGTGGTCTCTAAAACAGACAGTTACGGGCTGCCACCGCCATCCCAAACTGCCTGGCTTTACCTGACTGGCGATTAAAATAATAATAAAAGGGAAGTCCATTAATTTTTTTTTTAGTTATTTAAAAAAATAATTAAAAAAAAATGCGTGGGCTCCCGCCATATTTTGATTGCCAGTTAGGTAAAGCCAGGCAGCTGGGTGCTGGGACTCTCAGCAGCCCTCAGCTGCCCCTGGAAATGGCGCATTGTTTCTTAGCGCCATTTCCAGGCACTTTACCTGGCTCATCCAGCGGCCCTGGTGCTGGGTGGCATGCTGGGTAATAAAGGGGTTAATACCAGCTTTGTATTCTCATATGGTACTAAGCCTGAAATTAATGGTGTCACGTCAAATTAGACATGGCCACTATGAATTTCTAGTAAACAGTAAAAAAAACACAACACAGAATTTTTTTTATTAGACATAAAACAGAAAAAAAACATTTAGAGGCTCCATCTTTATTATGAAAAAATTCCTCAGTCTAACATGGACAATCCACAGGTACAACAATGTCAATTCTGCTTCATCACTCTATACAGACACAGTCTATACACAATGAGAAGCAGAGAGCATTGTCAGCTCTGTTACATCGCTCTTCACAGAGCAAGAAGCAGCCTGACAGTGAGGGTATGATTGCACTTGCATGTCACAATGCATTACCCTGCACCTGACACTCTCTGGACAGGAGTGCATCAGCTGCATGGAAACACATGCAGATGACTCACTCCTGTTGGGAGAATGTGCGCCGTGATGCGATGCGACACTCACACAGTGACAATGAAAAATCAGTTACCAGGACCCAGTCTGCAGGTTGTGTTGTGGTACCTGTAAGTATGATAATATTGTTTTTTATAATATGCTTTTTTTTTGCAGCCCCTGGACTCGATTTGGTCCTGATCTGTTACATGAGCTTCCCAGGAAAGCTCCTGATTGGGATCGCTATGTGATTGGTGTGATGGTGGAATATTGTGGATTGTGTACCATTTTGTGTGGGTTAATGTTTGGGCATGGTTCACTGTCCATTCTGTGTTCCTTGTGTGTACATTGTCCCATTTGCAGGTTTAATTCCTCCCCTGCCAGCCTTTTGTTCCTAAATTAGGGCAGGGGGCGTGAGATCCACCTAAACCTTCTGCTTACCTGAAGAATTGGGCGGTCTGTTGAGAACTTGAAGGGAGAAGGATTGATCCTCTGGGAGAAGCTGGGACTTCTCAGAGAGACGGGGACATTTATGCCACTATTGAACTAATTTTACCCTCTGTTTTGGGGACTATGTTCTGAACCATTTGATTTGCTTGGAATATATACTTTTTGGATTGTACTGCTTTCTCTCGCTCTGTTGATTGTGTGATATTGGAGACCCCGTGACAATCGGTATGATCCCCGATCTTTACAGATCGGGATCGCCCATCATTACTTGCAGAGAATTATATGCCTTGCTCTTGGAGAAATCTTTGTTGATTGATTACTCCTGAAGGGTAATAATGGTTATAAAATTTCTACATTTGTATATAGTATTTCTGACTAGATTGAGTCCAATCTTTAGGAAGACAGTTTTGTAGCCTTATACAGCATGATGAGAATTAACAATTCTTCTTCTGTCACCCTCAAAAATCTCTTTGGGTCTTGTGATACATGACCACAAGCATTAGTTAAGTATAGTCTTGATTGGAGCGATGTTCGAGGTTTGAGGTTCGCCAATTTCATGTTCGAGTGATTTTGGGGGGTGCTCGAGATCGAACTCGAACTCGAGCTTTTTGCTAAAAGCTCGACTGTTCGAGTGACGTTCGAGAATGGTTCAATCACTAAAAGTGTGGCTTTTTACAGCTATGTGTGCAGGGAGCCATCGCTGGCAGCCTGCGGTAAGCTGGTAACCAAGGTAAATATCGGGTATCCAAGCAAAGCGCTTTGGTTAGCAACCCGATGTTTACCCTTGCTACGTGTGCAGGGAGCAGACACTTCACTGCTCGGCTCCGCCCCCTCCTGCACTCGGCATGTACACACACACTCACACTCACCTGTCCCCAGCCATGCAGTCCCCGACACTGACGTCCTCAGCGCCACATTACCCCACTCGGCTCCACCCACCTCGCACTCCGCTGCCCGCCCACATGGCCCCACTTGGCTCCACCCACCTTGCATTCCGCTGCCCGCACTCATGGCCCCACTCGGCGCCACCCACCTCGCACTCCGCTGCCCGCACACATGGCCCCACTCGGATGGCTCCACCCACCTCACACTCCGC
This sequence comes from Anomaloglossus baeobatrachus, assembly GCF_048569485.1. Classification (NCBI taxonomy): domain Eukaryota; kingdom Metazoa; phylum Chordata; class Amphibia; order Anura; family Aromobatidae; genus Anomaloglossus; species Anomaloglossus baeobatrachus. Next base: position 601,497,729 of record NC_134354.1, read on the forward strand.
TGCCCGCACACATACTCGGCGGCTGGCTATTGTGAATGATCAGCTGATCGCTCTCATTAGCCGGCCGCCGGGAGATCATCTGTTCGTTCTTACCTGCGGTGATGAAGTCCTGCCCTCCCGACATCAGCTCTGTGACTGTCCTCCATGGCCGCTGCCTGTCACATCTCCTCCCACAGCCAACCCGAGACTGCCACTAGCGGTGATGTCACAGGCTCCCACGATACTTGGTTGTGAAGGCGGCAGTCATTGAACTCAGTGACAGATCTGCTATCAGGAGTGCAGCGATCACCACAAGTAATGTCCCTCGCTAAGCTCCTGACAGCAGCACTTGTCATGCCCTGCAGTGACCTGGGCTGACCTATTGATGTTAGCTCAGGTCACTGCATTGCTCTCCCAGCCAATATGGAACATTCTGTTCTTCATTGACTGGGACATTGACTATGGTATGGATCGTCATGGGAACCCCTTGGATTACACCAGACCTACATTTGTTTTTCTTTTTAATAAATTGGTGAAAGTGGGAATGTTTTGGGGAGTGTTTTTTTCAAATAAAAATGTGTTTGTCATCTATTTTTTTTTTTTATTACTGACTGGGTTGGTGATGTCTGGTATCTGATAGACGCGTGACATCACTAACCCCAGGGCTTGATGCCAGGTGACATTACACATATGGTATTAACCCCATATATTACCCCATTTGCCACCGCACCAGGGCAACGGGATGCGTTGGGGCAAAGCACCAGGATTGGCGCATCTAATGGATGCGCCACTTCTGGGGCGCCTGCGGTTTGCTATTTTTAGGCTGGGGAGAATCCAATAACCATGGACCTATCTAGTCTGAGAATTTCAGACCCCAGATGTCCGCTTTACCTTGGCTGGTGATCCAATTTTGGGGGGACCCTACTTTTTTTGTAATTATTATTATTTTTAAAATATCTATAAAAAAAAGAGCCTGGGGTGACCTCCACATTGGATCACCAACCACGGTAAAGCTGCCAGCTTTGGTTTTCAGGCTGCAGCCATCTGCTTTACCCTAGCTGGCTATCAAAAATGGGGGGACCCCACGTCATTATTTTTTAAATTATTTTTTTAAATAAAAAAATTAATGGGCTTCCCTGTATTTTGATTGCCAGCCAAGGTAATGCCAGGCATATGGGGGTGGCAACCCGTAGTTGTCTACATTATCTGCGCTGAGAATCAAAAATACCGCGGAGTGCTACGTCATTTTTTATACTGATTTATTTTTACAGTACTGTGATGTCAGGCAATCAAAATACAGAGAAGCCCATTTTTTTTTTAGTTATTTAAATAAATAATTAAAAAAAATAGATATAGGTGTTACGGGGGGCTGTCTGATAATAACCGAAAGGAGTATCAGACAGTCAGGGTCCACCGTGCAAAGACTTTGCTGCAGACTATGGCAGAGTGCAATACCTCTGTTAACTCACAGAAGTATATAATAAGAAAGTAAAGCAATTCCTCCCTTACTTGGAGGGTGTGTGGAATGATCTCTGTTAATAATCACAGAGACAAAGGCAATGTGTGCGAAATGGCACCTACCTAGGTCCGCTCTTCTAGTGGTGCAAAAGAGACGAACAGCAGCGTAAGCCGCACAAAGCTCCTACCTGCGTTCGCTCCACTAGTGTGCGAGGACACGAACCACTAGATATGGCACCTGCCTAGGTCCGCTCTTCTAGTGGTGCAAAAGAGACGAACAGCAGCGTAAGCCGCACAAAGCTCCTACCTCTGTTCGCTCCCCTAGTGTGCGAGGATACGAACAACTGCCAGACGCAGTATAAGGAACGTTACCCTAGCGGCAACGTCCACCTACGAGTAGAATCACAAGGCCCAGCCAGACCATGTGCCTCAGGCACCTGCCTATGTCCGCTCCCCTAAGAGGTAAGGATACGGACAGCAGCCGAAGCTGTAAGGTATAAGAACGCTACCCTGCTGGTAGCGCTCACCTAGCATAGACAGAGGAATGCCTAGAGGAACGCGCACAGAGCGTCTACTCATATGCATGAACCAAGAGGACTGAGCACCATGCGGCGTGTGTCAGGGTCTTATATAGACTCTGTGCCTCATCCAAGATGGAGGACACCAGAGCCAATCCGCTGCCAGAACGACAGGAGTGACGTCATGCTGGCCTATCACCGAGCAAGACGTCACAAGCACATGACCAGCGACCAATCGGCATAGAAGGTGTCAGAGACATGTGACCTCGTGTCAGCGATGATGTCACCCGCACATGTGCAATGGCTCCAAGATTGGACTTAGTCTCCGGCGCTCGCACATGTGCAGTAGCAAGAAATCTGGACTTAGTCTCCAGCGCTCGCACATGTGCAGTAGCAAGAAATCTGGACTTAGTCTCCAGCGCTCGCACATGTGCAGTAGCAAGAAATCTGGACATAGTCTCCAGTGCTCGCAGCAACCGTAACAGTACCTCCCCCTCAAGGGCCCCCCTCCCGGCGACGCAGGTAATCGGCAACTAAGTCGGGAGCATGGACAGCCTCCTCAGGCTCCCAAGAGCGATGTTCCGGGCCATAGCCCTCCCAATCTATGAAGAAGAACCTGCGCCCTCTAACCATCTTAGAACCAACTATGGCTCGTACCTCATAGCTAGAGCGAGAGGAATCAGAGGCAGGAGAGTGCACTTCACGAGCGTGAGGTAAAATAGCCGGCTTTAGCAGTGAGACATGGAATTTGTCATGAATCCTAAGATGGACAGGTAACTTCAATTGATAGACTACAGGATTTACCTGTCGAAGAACCTCATAAGGACCCAGGAAGCGAGGAGCAAATTTGACAGAGCTCACTCTAAGTCTCACGTGTTTTGCAGAGAGCCACACAAAGTCCCCTGGAGAAAAGACAGGAGCCGGGCGACGAAACCGATCGGACACCGTCTTCATACGGTCCTTAGCTGCTTGGATCGACTCTTGAGTCCGATCCCAAACCTCTCTGGCATTAGTTGCCCAGTCGGCCACAAGAGGAGGAGGTGCAGCAGCGGGAAACGGTACCGGTACCCTAGGGTGTTGCCCATTATTGAGTACGAACGGTGTCTGCCCAGTGGCCTCAGCCAGCGAATTGTTAAGGGCAAATTCTGCCCAGGGTAGGAGGGAGGACCAGTTATCGTGGTTCTCAGCAACAAAGTGTCGAAGGTATATAATCATAGATTGATTGGTACGTTCAACCAAACCATTAGTCTCCGGATGGTATGCCGAAGAGAGATTCAACTCAATTTGCAGAAGGCTACAAAGATCTCGCCAGAAACGGGAAGTAAATTGCGGGCCTCTATCACAAATGATACGATCTGGCATCCCGTGAAGCCTAAAGACATGCTTGAGGAATAGATTGGCTAGTACCCTGGAAGATGGGATTCTCGATAACGGTACGAGATGAACCATCCGGGAGAAATGGTCCGTAATGACCCACACAAATCTATGTCCCTGTGAACATGGAAGATCACCCACAAAGTCCATGCCTACCACCTCCCATGGTCTATCTGGCACTGGTAAAGGATGCAAGAGCCCAGCCGGTCTCTGCCGTAATGGACGGTTGCGAGCACACGAGTAGCAGGAACCGACATATCTCTTGACGTGGCTGGCTAAGTGTGGCCACCAATACCACCTCTCCAGTAACTCTCGTGTCCGCCTAATACCAAAATGCCCACCCACCTTTGAGGTGTGGGCCCATGACAGTATATCATTCTGTCGATCAGGCGGAACAAAGGTCTTGCCCGGTGGGATTTGGTCTAACGTCACAGGGGAGAGCGTATGAAAAACCCTGGAGGGAAGGATAAGACGAGGTTCGTCAATCTCTTCCTGGGTAGAAAGCATAGAGCGAGACAGGGCGTCTGCCTTGTTATTCTTACTCCCAGACAAATAGTTGATGGAGAAGTGAAAGCGGGAGAAAAACAAGGACCAGCGGGCTTGGCGAGGATTCAGACGCTGAGCGGTTTGTAAGTACGTCAGATTCTTATGGTCTGTATAGACCTGGAAAGGATGTTTCGCTCCTTCCAGCAAGTGACGCCACTCCTCCAAGGCTAATCTCAAGGCGAGCAGTTCCCTATCCCCAATGGTATAGTTTCTCTCTGCCGGTGAAAAGGTTTTAGCAAAGAAGAAACACGGCCTTTTTCTACCTGCACCGTTCTTTTGATACAAGACCGCACCAGCACCCACTGAAGAGGCATCAACCTCTAAGAGGAAGGGCTTATTCTCATCGGGTCTTTGAAGAACGGGAGCAGTTGAAAAGTGTCTTTTTACTGCCTCAAAAGCCTGAGATGTCTCAGTAGACCAGGCTTTGGGATTAGCACCTTTCTTAGTCAAGGCCACCAAAGGGGCCACCAAAGTAGAAAAATGGGGTATGAACTGCCTGTAATAATTTATGAATCCTAAGAAGCGTTGCACCGCCTTCAAGGAATGAGGTTCGGACCATTGCAGGACAGCAGAGAGCTTCGCAGGATCCATAGCCAGACCCTCTTGTGAGATAATGTAACCCAAAAAAGGCAATGAGGACTGCTCGAATACACATTTCTCGAGTTTAGCAAACAATGAGTGCTCCCTTAAACGGGAAAGGACACGAACGACATCCTGACGATGAGTCTCCAGATCAGGAGAAAAAATCAGGATGTCGTCCAGATACACCACTACTGAGGATAACAGTAAATCCCTGAACACATCGTTTACGAAGTCCTGAAATACTGCGGGTGCATTACATAACCCAAAAGGCATGACGAGGTATTCATAGTGACCGTCTCGGGTGTTAAAAGCGGTCTTCCATTCGTCACCCTTTCGAATTCGTACCAAGTTATACGCACCCCGCAGATCCAACTTCGTAAAAACTTGAGCTCCTCTCAGTCTGTCAAAGAGCTCCGAAATTAAAGGTAATGGGTATTTGTTCTTTATTGTGATTGCGTTGAGACCCCTGTAATCTATGCAGGGACGCAAATCACCCTCTTTCTTCCGAACAAAGAAAAACCCAGCTCCCGCGGGAGAGACAGACTTACGAATGAACCCCTTCTCTAAGCTCTCTCTTATATAGGTCGACATGGCCTCCGACTCAGGTATCGACTGGGGGTAAACCCTGCCTTTAGGTGGAACCGAACCTGGGATAAGGTCTATGGCACAGTCATACGGCCTATGGGGTGGAAGAACCTCAGCACCCTGTTTGGAGAACACGTCAGCGAAATCCAAATAGGGTGTAGGTATGGGAGAGAGATCAGTTGATGCAACCGCAACGACCTTAGGTGGTAAGGGAAGACATCGGGACTGACATTTCGAACCCCAACTAATAATGCTGTCAGACTCCCAGTCAATGTGAGGAGCATGAGTCCGAAGCCATGGAAGACCCAGAAGGACGTCGTCTATACCCTCAGGCAAAACAAGAAAAGAAATCTCCTCTATGTGACCCTGAGACAGGGAAAGGCGCAAGGGAACTGTCCTCAATGTAATGGAGTCAGACAACATAGTTCCATTAACAACACGGACAGGAATAGGCGCCTCTAACATGATAGAGGGAATATTGTGTCCCTTTACAAATCCTGAGGACACAAAAATCCCGTCAGCTCCGGAATCCACAAAAGCCATAATAGGCCATGTATTCTCAGATAACGAGAGCTGACCTGGGATACAACACTTAGAGGGTGCAGAAGACGTCTCTAGTAACCCCCCTCTAATGGTTACTAGGCCAGGGAGTTTCCCTGACGACTAGGACACTTGTTGGCATAGTGCCCAGCCTGACGACATACGTAACATATAGGAGGACCAGACTTGCGTAGTCTGGAGAACGTATGACCTAACTCCATAGGAGTGGGAGATGTTTCAGATGCTGAGGAAGATGGTAGTGGACCCTCAACAACTGGAATAGCCCGATGCTTAGGGCGTGAGGAAGAGACCTCGAGTCTACGTTCCTTATGGCGTACATCGATCCTCGTTGCTACTGTGATCAAGTCCTCCAGAGAAGCAGGGACCTCACGAGTAGCAAGGGCATCCTTGACATAGCCTGCCAACCCTCTCCAGAAGATAGGAATCAACACCTTCTCTGGCCAATCTAGTTCTGCCACCAGAGTTCTAAAAGCAATGGCATAAGAACTAGTGGATAATGAACCCTGAGATAGATCTAACAGTCTCAGGGACGCATCATGGGTAACCTGCGGACCCATGAATACCGCCTTAAGAGCATCAAGAAAGTCTTGATGTCTCAGAGTAACCACATCAGAGCGCTCCCATAGGGGAGTCGCCCATTCTAAGGCTTTGTCCTGAAGTAAGGAGATGATAAAGCCTACTCTGGACCTCTCCGTAGAGAAGCGAGAAGAGTTGACCTCTAGGTGTATCTGACACTGACTAATGAAACCACGACATGATCTGGCATCGCCAGAATATCTGTTTGGCAGAGCAAGTCGAGGATCATGTGCAGATGTCACCATGGTCTGAGGTTTATCCTCTATACTCTTGAGCCGTGACTCAAGTACTTGTATGTAACGGTGTAACTGCTGATATTCTGCCATAACTGCCAGACCCTAGGCTCAGTCCTAATGTTACGGGGGGCTGTCTGATAATAACCGAAAGGAGTATCAGACAGTCAGGGTCCACCGTGCAAAGACTTTGCTGCAGACTATGGCAGAGTGCAATACCTCTGTTAACTCACAGAAGTATATAATAAGAAAGTAAAGCAATTCCTCCCTTACTTGGAGGGTGTGTGGAATGATCTCTGTTAATAATCACAGAGACAAAGGCAATGTGTGCGAAATGGCACCTACCTAGGTCCGCTCTTCTAGTGGTGCAAAAGAGACGAACAGCAGCGTAAGCCGCACAAAGCTCCTACCTGCGTTCGCTCCACTAGTGTGCGAGGACACGAACCACTAGATATGGCACCTGCCTAGGTCCGCTCTTCTAGTGGTGCAAAAGAGACGAACAGCAGCGTAAGCCGCACAAAGCTCCTACCTCTGTTCGCTCCCCTAGTGTGCGAGGATACGAACAACTGCCAGACGCAGTATAAGGAACGTTACCCTAGCGGCAACGTCCACCTACGAGTAGAATCACAAGGCCCAGCCAGACCATGTGCCTCAGGCACCTGCCTATGTCCGCTCCCCTAAGAGGTAAGGATACGGACAGCAGCCGAAGCTGTAAGGTATAAGAACGCTACCCTGCTGGTAGCGCTCACCTAGCATAGACAGAGGAATGCCTAGAGGAACGCGCACAGAGCGTCTACTCATATGCATGAACCAAGAGGACTGAGCACCATGCGGCGTGTGTCAGGGTCTTATATAGACTCTGTGCCTCATCCAAGATGGAGGACACCAGAGCCAATCCGCTGCCAGAACGACAGGAGTGACGTCATGCTGGCCTATCACCGAGCAAGACGTCACAAGCACATGACCAGCGACCAATCGGCATAGAAGGTGTCAGAGACATGTGACCTCGTGTCAGCGATGATGTCACCCGCACATGTGCAATGGCTCCAAGATTGGACTTAGTCTCCGGCGCTCGCACATGTGCAGTAGCAAGAAATCTGGACTTAGTCTCCAGCGCTCGCACATGTGCAGTAGCAAGAAATCTGGACTTAGTCTCCAGCGCTCGCACATGTGCAGTAGCAAGAAATCTGGACATAGTCTCCAGTGCTCGCAGCAACCGTAACAATAGGCTCCTGCTGCATTTTTTGTATTGCTAGCTAAGGGTAATAGAAGCAGCTACTGGATACTAATCCCCACTGCTTGGTGTTACCTTCACTGGCAACGGAAAATCCTGGGAAGCATTTTTTATTTTTTTTGCCAAAAAACTAAGAAAAAAGAAATGACGTAGGCTTCGCCATATTTTTGTATGCTAGCCAAGAACAGCAGGCAAGTACAGCTGCCCCCAACCCTCAGCTGCCTATTTGTACCCGGCTGGGAACTTAAAATATAGGGAAGCCCTTTTTTTTAATTATTTCATGAATTTCATGAAATAATTAAAAAAAAACAAAAAAAAAACGATGTGGGCTTCGCCCCATTTTTGTGTCCAGCCAAGTACAACTAGGCAGCTGGGGATTGGAATCCACAGCAAAGGTTAGCCCGAAGTTTCTGGGCACCCCCTCTGCTGCGAATTGCAGTCCACAGCTGCCCCAGAAAATGGCGCTTTCATAGAAGCGCCATCATCTGGCGCTCTCTCCAACTCTTCCAGCTGCCCTGAAGCCGGGTGGCTTGCTGGGTAATGATGGGATAATACTAGCTTTGTTTTACTAGCTAGTTTTAAGCCAGAGATTCTTAATGTCAGGCAAGTTTGACCTGGCCATTAAGAATCTCCAATAAAGGGTTAAAAAAACACCAAACAGAGAAAAAATACTTTAGTAGAAATAAATACACAGACACACTTAGAGACTCTATGTTTATTACTCCCTCTTATCCCTCCATGATCCATGGTCTTCTGTCTGCTTTCTCCTTTAACTCATGCAGCTCTGCTCCATCAGACAGCATTGCATGGGGGGAAGATGCTGTGCTCTGTGCAGTAACAGCTCAGTGAGAGTGACCACAGGCTGCCGGCTGTAAGCGGTGGCGTCACCGCTGAAAGACGGGTTACCATAGCAACGGTACTCCGATCACATGATTCCCGGTGCCGGTGCGTGCTATGACGTCACCGCTGACAGATGAGTAAATAGCGGCATCGGGATTCACTTGATCGGAGCACCGTTGCTATGGTAATAGCAACGGTGCTCCGATCACATGATTCCCGATGCCGCTATTTACCGGCTGTGATAGCTAGTCTCTGCATATGGCTGACTCTGTAAAGAGCGTCCACATGCAGGAACGGGTAGTCGACCATGTACCAGATCATTTGCCGGTACACAGACATGCTCAAACGAGCACCGCGTACCGGAGATGCACTGACAGGACCTAGCATGACGTCACAGCCATGTGACCAGTCTGTAGCCAATGAGATAATAGACACGTGACTGGTCACATGCTATTTTGACGTCACGATAGGTCCTATCATCAGTGCTGGTTACCGGGAGGACGCAGCGATTATCGTAAGGAATAGCGGCAGGAGACAGAGTGCAGGACGCGTCACGGGGATAGGTAAGTGTTATGGCAATGTTTATTAACTGTATGTGTACATTTATAATGTGTTTTTACGTGTTTGTGATTGCCTCCCATTGTTTTCAATGGGGTTGGAGAGGTTCGTTGAACGGCTCGCCAAACCGAACTCAAACGCGGCCTCCGTTCGACAAACCGAATTGAACTCGAGCCTCTAGAGGTTCGCTCATCTCTAGTCTTGATAAATTCCTGTTTAAATAAAACAAGTCCTCAACTCAGAACTGATTGTCTTCCTATTAATTGAAGACACCAGACTCTAATTGTGCCTTCAAATTATCTGCTAGTCAGAAAGATTCACCTAATTTTACCATTTAAAGACTTGTGATGATAGATTATTTTACTTAACAAAATAAATTACCCTGATATTTTTTATTTATTTAGTTTTGTTCTATTACCTATTTTTAAGACTTGTGTGACAATTGAATGTAGCTTTAGGTAAATTTATCAGGAAATATGAAAATGTTTGAAGGGTTATAAAAACTGTCAAGCAATGATTGTTTGCCCTACCACTTCAGGGAGTTCCACCGACTATAATGAGAATCGTATACAGTTAGGTCCAGAAATATTTGGACAGTGACACAATTTTCGCGAGTTGGGCTCTGCATGCCACCACATTGGATTTGAAATGAAACCTCTACAACAGAATTCAAGTGCAGATTGTAACGTTTAATTTGAAGGTTTGAACAAAAATATCTGATAGAAATTGTAGGAATTGTACACATTTCATTACAAACACTCCACATTTTAGGAGGTCAAAAGTAATTGGACAAATAAACCAAACCCAAACAAAATATTTGTATTTTCAATATTTTGTTGCGAATCCTTTGGAGGCAATCACTGCCTTAAGTCTGGAACCCATGGACATCACCAAACGCTGGGTTTCCTCCTTCTTAATGCTTTGCCAGGCCTTTACAGCCGCAGCCTTCAGGTCTTGCTTGTTTGTGGGTCTTTCCGTCTTAAGTCTGGATTTGAGCAAGTGAAATGCATGCTCAATTGGGTTAAGATCTGGTGATTGACTTGGCCATTGCAGAATGTTCCATTTTTTTGCACTCATGAACTCCTGGGTAGCTTTGGCTGTATGCTTGGGGTCATTGTCCATCTGTACTATGAAGCGCCGTCCGATCAACTTTGCGGCATTTGGCTGAATCTGGGCTGAAAGTATATCCCTGTACACTTCAGAATTCATCCGGCTACTCTTGTCTGCTGTTATGTCATCAATAAACACAAGTGACCCAGTGCCATTGAAAGCCATGCATGCCCATGCCATCATGTTGCCTCCACCATGTTTTACAGAGGATGTGGTGTGCCTTGGATCATGTGCCGTTCCCTTTCTTCTCCAAACTTTTTTCTTCCCATCATTCTGGTACAGGTTGATCTTTGTCTCATCTGTCCATAGAATACTTTTCCAGAACTGAGCTGGCTTCATGAGGTGTTTTTCAGCAAATTTAACTCTTGCCTGTCTATTTTTGGAATTGATGAATGGTTTGCATCTAGATGTGAACCCTTTGTATTTACTTTCATGGAGTCTTCTCTTTACAGTTGACTTAGAGACAGATACACCTACGTCACTGAGCGTGTTCTGGACTTCAGTTGATGTTGTGAACGGGTTCTTCTTTACCAAAGAAAGTATGCGGCGATCATCCACCACTGTTGTCATGCTTGGACACCCAGGCCTTTTTGAGTTCCCAAGCTCACCAGTCAATTCCTTTTTTCTCAGAATGTACCCGACTGTTGATTTTGCTACTCCAAGCATGTCTGCTATCTCTCTGATGGATTTTTTCTTTTTTTCAGCCTCAGGATGTTCTGCTTCACCTCAATTGAGAGTTCCTTAGACCGCATGTTGTCTGGTCCCAGCAACAGCTTCCAAATGCAAAACCACACACCTGTAATCAACCCAAGACCTTTTAACTACTTCATTGATTACACGTTAACGAGGGAGACGCCTTCAGAGTTAATTGCAGCCCTTAGAGTCCCTTGTCCAATTACTTTTGGTCCCTTGAAAAAGAGGAGGCTATGCATTACAGAGCTATGATTCCTAAACCCTTTCTCCGATTTGGATGTGAAAACTCTCATATTGCAGCTGGGAGTGTGCACTTTCAGACCATATTATATATATAATTGTATTTCTGAACATGTTTTTGTAAACAGCTAAAATAACAAAACTTGTGTCACTGTCCAAATATTTCTGGACCTAACTGTATATTTGGGGTTAGTTCCAATTGTGTTTTGTCTGTCCATTATTATCTGTATAGTCCAAATACTTAATACATTGATGACATTTGAAATGCGTTGCGGGTTTTTATCACCAAACTGAAAGCTTGTTTTTTAATAATTTGAATGGAATTTCAACTATTAATTGAGCTGGACTGGGTATTTACTCTGCTTGAAACATTCACGTATCTAATAATCAGGAAGCAAAAGAGAAGGGTGTTCAATTGCCGCGCCAACAGATCACTCATTCAGATGATGAAGACCAATGTCACTTTATTTGCATACAGGTCTACGCGTTTCAGGAGCATCTGCTCCCTTCCTCAGGACCGTCAAGTTAAAAATAAGATCAAATCTCTAGATTTGATGTTATTTTTAACTTGACGGTCCTGAGGAAGGGAGCAGATGCTCCTGAAACGCGTAGACCTGTATGCAAATAAAGTGATATTGGTCTTCATCATCTGAATGAGTGATCTGTTGGCGCGGCAATTGAACACCCTTCTCTTTTGCTTTCTGATGTCTGCCACTGGGTGGCTGCAGCCGTGGATCTTATTTTACATGCACATATAGTAGTTGTGACTGTCACAACTACATCAGGTGAGTGAGTTTACTCCCCCTTCCCCACCCCACATATATCAGGGTAAGACCCTATTTTGCGCTTTTCTGTCCACAGCCTCCTTCTATACGTATCTAATAATGGCATGTTTCTAGCTTTCCATGAAAGAAACAGTGAACTAGTGTGTTTTTCATATTTATCTCACTGATCTTGACCTCTCAAAAATCATGCTGTGCGTTTTAGTTTAACATAAGTTTATTAGCTTCAGGCTTCATAATTTACAGTAGAAGATTGCACAATCATATAGATTCTGGTTACAAAATTTCTCCTATGGGAAGAAATTAATATTTTTTGATTGAGAATGCTTTGAGATCCAAAAGAAAACTGTGTATGCATGAATCAAAAGGCAATCATAACTTTTTTTGCACAGTCCAGTACTTATACATTTTTTAAGTAGGGGAAGATGTTTTTCATTCACATTTTTGTTTTAAATATTCATCCAAGGATTTTTTTTGCTATATTAATCTTGTCATCCATGAGACTTTTTATCAGAATATTTTTCCGTAAAACTATTAATATAATGAAAAACAGAGTTGTCTATGGTGTATATAAAATCAACTGCACTGTCTTAGGCCCGTTTCACACGTCAGTGAAAAACAGTGACGTTTTTCACTGGCGTGTAAAACACGCACATGTCCCTGCGTGTGCCGTGAATCACGGCACACGTGGGTTGTCTAAGTGCAATCCGGGCTCCGTTATCCGTGGCCCGTGATTGCACTTAGAAATCATCTCACCTGCGCCCGCTCCCGCTCTCCGTGGTGCTGAATCCTCCCGCGGTGCAGCATCCGGCCGGCGGTGACCCCCGCAGCAGCTGCTTCCGGGTCGGCTGTGTCGCGCATAATGAATATGCGCGACAGTAATCAGCCGGCTTAGAAGCAGCAGGGAGGACGGGCTGCAGAGGACATCGCTAGACGCCGGGTGAGTTAAAATGTTTATTATTTTAAATGCACGTTTTTTTCTGGCACGTGTTTCACGGACCACACAACTGCGTGGTCCGTGGAACATCAGTGATGCCAGAAAAAAATGGACATGTCTCCGTGCAGCAATCACGCACACGCGGGTACGCTGCACGGAGACATGTGCAGTGAAAAATCACTGACGTGTGAGCAGACCCATTCATTATAATGGGTCTGCGTATGTCAGTGATTCTGGTACGTTTAAAAAAAAGCACAAACGTACCAGAATCACTGACGTGTGAAGGGGGCCTTACACTGTTTTCTATGTGGGATTTTCCTGCTATACAATTTATTGTTTTGTAACATCCACCATTTCAGTGAATGTCAAGAGTCAAGATCATTTGCATAAATATTGTCAACTACAGCCTAAGTAATAATACAGCAGAGGTGTGGCTTATTCAGATTTGTACAAAATTTATATACAGCTTTGGTAACATTTAATTAAAGTAGTTTATCATACTTGCTCGTGTGTATAAGACCCCTGCATTCTTGTGCATAAAATACATATGTGAAAAATGGTACTGGTGTCATCAGTGTATAATCCGTGTGTCATACATGTTGTTCTAATATGGCTAAATAAATAGATATATTACAAAGCTTCTTCTATACTTTCAATGTTACACACGTACTGTAGATGGCACACAGACACAGATGCCATTCCTTTGCTGTACATGTTCTTAACATACCCATAGATGGATGTAATCTGTGCTACCACAAAAATGGACATGTCTCTGCATGGTTTTCATGGCCACATGGTCTGTGTGAAAATGCAGACTAGAGGAATTTAGGTGCCATGCAAACACGTTCATCAAGTTCTTCAAATGATTCTTGAACAGCATTCAGTTTGACACAATGAGCAATATCCTACTGTAAGAATCCACTGTCATTAAGGCCTCTTTCACACGTCCGTGAAAATCACGCATGTTTTTCACGGATGTGTCAAAGGTGTGTATTGCCCTCGGTGATCCGTGTTTATGGCACACGTGTGTTCTCCATGTGTTATCCGTGATAACACACGGAGAACGGGAACTTTCTACTCACCTGTCCCTGGCGTTGCTGTCCGTGGTGCAGATCTTCGGTCTCCGGTCCTGCAGACTCCCTGCTGCTGCTGCTTCCAGCTGAAGTGAAATAAATATGCAGTGAGCATAATGACTGGCAGTCGGAAGCAAGTGACAGCAGCGGCAGAGACAGCAGGGCTGGAGAAGATGAGTGTTTTTTTTCTCACAGACACATGTGTTTTCTCTGGTGCGTGTCACATGGAACACATCCGTGTGACCCGTTTGCATTCCGTGCGACACCGGTGATGCTGGAGAAAAACGGACATGTCTACATGTGGAGCACACGGGCACACGTATGCTCCACATGTACACACAGTCCATGGCAGAATACACATGTGAGCGCAGACCCATTGATTTTAATGGGTCTACGTGTGCCCGCGTCTCCGGTACATGAGGAAACAGACCAAACACGTACCGGAGACACGGACGTGTGAAAGAGGCCTAAACTAGACCATTGCCATGATGGAGTTCACTTTGTCTGCAACAATGTTTATGGATGTGTTACATGTTAAAGTAACATTCATATGAATGCTGAAATCTAATAGTTAATGAATAACCCAACTTTTTTTCTAATCTAAGCACTTATAATATTTAATGTACTGCAATGTCCAATATTGGTTCTTCAAGTATACTGAAACTTAGGAGTTGATCCTGGAGCTAAAAAAACTAAAGTAAAAATGAAAAAAAATCAAAGAAATTTTAAATCCATCTCTTTCCCCCAATAAAAATAGATAAATTAAAAAAATGTGGTGTTGCTGCATCATAATAGTCCAGTCATTCAAAACATAAAATTAATTAAGTCATACAGTAAAAGCATTAAAGTTGTTGTTTGGTCTAATTCTACAAGCCCACAGTCACTATATGTATCACCCTATGTGACTGCAGAATTGTGAATCCACAAATCGCATACAGTGTGTGCTGTGAGGATTTGTAGTTGTCTGAGCCGGGAATAGTGGTCACAAGGCTGTGTGTATGTGACATGCAAACTGACAACCACAATCCAGCTAGATGGCCGTGGCCTCACTCAATATAAGTGTATTGAGTGAGGTGATGCCAATATAGTCATATGTTAGCGAGAAATATGCAGATTTCATACTCGCTGCCACATGACCGTTCTTTCCAGCTCTGAGAACTGCAAATCCTTGCAGTGTGTGCAATGTTAGGATTTACAAGTCTGCAGTCACATAGAGTGACACATAGAGTGGCTTTAGGATTATGGAGCAAGACTGGTCAACACCTTTAGGCGGGCTTTGCACACTACGACATCGCAGGCCGATGCTGCGATGCCGAGTGCGATAGTGCCCGCCCCCGTCGCAGCAGCGATATGTGGTGATAGCTGGCGTAGCGAAAGTTATCGCTACGCCAGCTTCACACACACACTCACCTGCCGTGCGACGTCCCTGTGGCCGGCGACCCGCCTCCTTGTTAAGGGGGCGGGTCGTGCGGCGTCACTGCGACGTCACACGGCAGGCGGCCAATCAGAGCGGAGGGGCGGAGATGAGCAGGATGTAAACATCCTGCCCACCTCTATCCTTCCGCATATCCTACGGAAGCCGCAGTGAGGCCGGTAGGAGACGTTCCTCGCTCCTGCGACTTCACACACAGCGATGTGTGCTGCCGCAGGAGCGAGGAACAACATCGGACTGTCGCGTCAGCGTAATCATGGATTACGCCGACGCTGCACCGATGATACGATTACGATGCTTTTGCGCTCGTTAATCGTATCATCCAGCCTTTACACACTGCGATGTCGCCTGCGATGCCGGAAGTGCGTCATTTTCAATTTGACCCCACCGACATCGCACCTGCGATGTCGCAGTGTGCAAAGTGCCCCTAAGGCTATGTGCCCACGGGATATTAAACCTGCGGATTTATCTGAGGAAAATTTGTGGATTTTCCAGATAAATCTGCAGGTTTCAGCAAGTACAGACACTCCCCATGTTATCCTATGGGACATGGGGAGTGCTGTGTCCATGCTGCGGATATGTGAGGCTGTGGAACATGCTGTGGATGTCCCGTGGGCGCACATAATTGCATGTCAACTATTTCTGCGGCATTACCTGTGGAAATCCCAGCACTCCACTATGGAGATAGGGCCGGGACTTCCCCAGGTAAGCCGTATGAATGTCCGCAGGTTTATCGCAGCTATTTCGCTGTACTATCGCAGCTAAAAATAGCGGCGAATTCCGGGGAGCAGCTGCGGGAAACCTGCAGACGTGCCTGCGGATATATCTAAAAGATGACAGTACAGCTTGGCTCATATTTATCCTGCATCCTGCGCTGACCACTTAAACTGGGGATTACATGTAAGGGTGTTTGCCTTAAATAAGGAATAGCAGTGTTTTGGATGTGGCATGTTTGTTCTGCTTCCAATACACTGCATTGTACAGTACAAGCATAGTGGATGGGATTTATAGAGCTCTCATGCCCACTGTGCTTCTTTTCTACGCATCATAAACTAACATGTAAAACACCTTAGCTGCAGCATGTCAATTTATGCTTGCAGAGATGCGAGTGTACTCACTTGGGGAAACAGAGTGAAAGTCCATAGCGCTCCAAACTCTGATAGTGGGCACAGACAGCTATGGTCATCTGTAGACAGCACTTGCATCTCTGTAGAAGAAGACATGCTGCATACTGGACACAGCATGTGCGGACCATGGGCACATACCCTAAATCTCTGAAAATGGGATTCAGTCAAAATTCAAAACAGGAAATTCACTGTAAAAAGGCAGAGGGAGTTGCTGGTCATATAGCGGCTGTGTGGTTTGTGACACAGAGAGGAGCCAGCTACTGATCTGCAGAGCGGACCCCTAACATGCTTGGCTCTTTTGCAATGATGACATCTACAACCGTTGTCGTTACGCCCGTGATTAAAACCTTACCATGTGTCAAAACAGACCTAAGGCTGAGACCGCACTTTGTGTTTTATTCTGCAGCATGTAAGTCACTGCGTGTGCGTCTCAGAATGCAGCCGAAAAAGCTGCGTTCTGAGACGCATTTGGCACAACGCAAAGTGCGGATATTCCTGGTGAGAATTCATGCGTCCTGGATGCTTTCTCTGCCATAGACAGAATGGGAAAAGCATCCAGACCGCACATTTTTCACAGAACGCACCCACTTGGCTCTGCAGCATACCCATAGACTTGCAGCAGAGCCGAGTGGGACCGCACTGTCACTGTCATGGCTGGCTGCGGACAGTGCCGCGCGATCAGAATGAACTCGGATGAACTTCACCTGACTTCATTGTGATCACGCGGCTCTGTGCATGTGCCGTGGCTTGATTTGCGGTCACACGTGAAGGACTCACCTGTGATCGCAAATCCCCTGAGTGACTGCAGTGAGCCGCGCGATCAGCTGTGCTTTCACTCAGGTTACTCGCGGCCACAGCTTCAGTCCTCCACCGGAGAGCGGTGGCCGCGAGTAACCTCAGTGACAGCACAGCTGATTGCGCGACTCACTTCAGTTGCTGCATGGAGCTCATAGGAGCGGCGGTGTTCTACTGCTGTTCCTGTCAGCTTCCGATGTAGCAGAGCTGGAAGCGTCGGGGGAATTTGCGTGGATTACGTTGGACCTTGAGGTGTGTTTTAGGGGTAAATAAAGTGGTGAAAGAGGATGTTTTTTTGTCTTTCATTACAAATAAATGATTTTTTGGATGTGTGTTTATTTACTTTAACTTACAGGTTCATCATGGAAGGTATCTCGGGGAGATGCCTGCCATGATTAACCTAGGATTTAGTGGCAGCCATGTGCTGCTGCCATTAACTCCTTATTACCCCGTTTGCCACCGCACCAGGGCAATTCGGGATGAGCCGGTAAAGTCCCGGGACTGTCGCATCTAATGCATGCGGCAATTCCGGGCGGCTGCTGGCTGATATTGTAAGGCTGGGGAGTTCCCCATAACGTGGAGCTTCCCATACTGAGAATACCAGCCTTCAGCCATGTGGCTTTACCCTGGCTGGTATCCAAATGGGGGGAACCGCACGTTGTTTTTTTTCATTTATTGATTTATTTTTTACTGCTCGATATAGACATGCCTACCGGCGGCTGTGATTGGTTGCAGTGAGACAGCTGTCACTCAGCGTGAGGGCGTGTTTGACCGGTGGGCGGGGAAAGCAGGGAATATGGAATGGATTAATGAGCGGCCGGCATTTTTAAAAGAGAAGAAGCCGCCACAGTGAGAACGCCTTGCAGCGCCGCGCCGGTGATCGTGGATCGGTGAGTATGAGAGAGGAGGTGGGAGGGAGAGACAGACATGGACAGAAAGAGAGATAGAGACATAGAGAGAGAGAGACCAACCGACAGACTGACCGGCAGAGAGAGAAAGATGAAAGAAGTGCCTTTGTTATGTTAAAAAAGAACATGTGGATCACAATAATAATGCAATGCAAGCGCACTGCTTCACATTTTGGCAGCGATTTTCTACAACTCATTGATTTCAATGGGTATAGAATGCAGCCAAAATGGCAAAAATAACTGACATGCTGCTTCTTTGAACGCATGGTTTTTGCCACAAAATATGCAATTTAAACGCAGCGTTAAGAAACGCAAAGTGCGGTCTGAAAATCACCATTTTCCATTGACTTTGCTGGAAAATCAAAATGCATGCCTTTTGGCATGAAAAAGGTGCTTCTCAAAACGGACCTAAAAAGCAGCTGAAACGCAGGTGGCAACGCAAAGTGCGGTCTCAGCCTAAATCTGACTAAGGGCAGAGAGTAACTAGGTCCTGACTATGGACACACAGACATGGGAAGCAATGGATAAAATTTTCAGCTCAGTGAAAAGAGGTCCACACCCTATTTGTATTGAGTACAAGACACTAAAGAAAAAAAAAAAAGAGACAGAACATGAGTTGGTACACATGCATGTTATAAGAGCATGTTCACACTGATCATAAGATAAAGAAAACCCAAGATGAAAATATTATGGATGTAACTGCTGCTGCTGCTGTAACTAAATAAAAACATAGTACATATAAATAAACATAGAGTACCTAGTAAACACTATTTATGATCAAAAAAGCATAAAGCCATCCCATCGCAACAAGGTGTACCCAAATAGGCACATGACCTAACACTCTCTAGTATTAACACCTTAACATATGTCATAACTGACCTCAATCTGAATAAGGGCAGAGAGTGACTGGGTCCCAACTATGGACACACAACCATGGAAAGCAATGGATTAAATTCTCAGCTCAGTGAAAAGGGGGCCACACCCTATTTGTACTGCGTTCAAGACACTAAAGAAAAGAAAAAAAAAGCTGGAGCACAAGTTGGTATACATGCATTATAAGCACATGTTCAGAATAAAGCACAGGATAAATGCTACCTGATCCAAAAAATTCTGTACCAAAATTTTCACCAAATAGCATTCATCTCAACCAACAACATTACTAGTGGTACAAAGGCTCTGGAAAAATGCTATGGCTCCCCCCTCAAAAAAGAAATCTAGTAAAATCTGTGCTCCCAAATCCAAATGACCCCTTCTCTTCTGAGCCCCACAATGTGCCTAAGTCACAGTTAGCAACCACATGTTTGACATTATTGTAGTGAAGAGAGAGAGCCTAAATGTATGTGGTGCAAGTTTCCAGAAGCACGACCTGGGCACAATGTACAGGCATTACAATGTACTTGGCACAACAAGAACTATTTGCAATTCTGAATTTTGCAACATTCAGTGTGTTTGACACCATGAGTGTTTTCCAGAGACTAGTAAAATATATCTTTGTACCGTGTTAGCCAGTAGAGATAAAAAAATTGTTTAAAAGAACAGAGAGTCCTCAGTGGTTGATACCTTTTAATGGCTAACTGAAAAGATGGTAATAATTGCAAGCTTTCGAGACTACTCAGGTCTCTTCATCAGGCATGGTATAACACAAAATCTGAAGAGTCACGTATTTATACACAACAGGACTTAGAATAGTGCAGTAAAAAGAAAAAAAAAAAAAAAAAAAAAAGAACAAGTTATATGAAACAGAACTATCTCTATGGCAGGGGGACAAGCTGTTCTAGCCATAAATACTGCTGCAGTTCAGTGTGAAAGTTTTATTGTCCTTTGATAAGGGTCTGGTCCAGGGCTGGGACACGCTCGGATGGTCAGAGGAGCACATCTTTTAACTGATGTAAAACGCGCACAACTGGACAGCGACATATTTTTCTTATCCCAGTGCAAAAAGGAGAATCTGATCCCCAAAGGACTCTGGATTACAAACCCAATTATACATACCTACAATACCCATTATGCACAAAACCTTTGTCACAGGACTTCTGAGAGACTAAGGAATCACCTTTTGCATGTCTTCTACAGCATCAAGAGTAAAATCCAGAGGGAATTTGAAACACAAAGGAAGACACTTCCAGAAAGCACAGAACAAGAAGTACAACAATACTACTACAGACTACGAACCCTTCTGATCCACAACAAGGAAAAGAAGCTACACAGACTGCGCCTCAATTCAGGACTTAATACAAACAGGTGGAGAACAAAGCCAAAACCTGACAACTTGGAAACCAAGTCCATTCAAGGCACAAAAGCATCTAACTGTGTTATCAATCTCTCGGATTACAAACCAAACAAAATGGAAGTTGCTGTGCTTTCTAGAGGACTCTCATTTTGTCCGACTAAAGCTCTAGACAAAATTGAACTCTGCAGCGACATGGAAGATTACTTCAGGAGACTACGTCTGAGGGAATATTTTAGCGATGCAGATGTTTCAGAATCCTCCCAGACTGAAGGAAGACGGATCTTGACAACCAGGAAAAGATCAGATTGGACACCTCCACCAGGACGCAACCCTCATCTGGATAACTATATAGACACTTTCAGACATTTGGTAAAATCCACTTTCCTAGACACACACAGGAGGCAACCATCCAACATCAGTGCCCAGGAGAGAAGGGCCATAAAATCTTTGAAAACCAACAAAGAAATCATCATTAAACCTGCAGACAAGGGGGGTGCAATAGTCATGATGAACAAATCAGACTACATGAAGGAAGCACACAGACAACTGATGGACACACGCTACTATAAGAAATTGGAGTCTGACCCTACACAGGACTATTACAAGGAACTTAACAAGTTGGCCTCTTGTCTGCCTGACATATCCATAAGAACTGATGAACTGATACCGGTGAGTCCAAGAATAGGCACATTCTACATGCTTCCCAAAATTCACAAATCTGGAAACCCAGGAAGACCCATCATTTCATGTGTGGGCACCCTCACTGAACAAGTCTCTGGATGGGTAGAGGGTATCCTTAAACCCTTGGTAAGGGATACAACCAGCTACATCCAGGACACTACTGACCTATTGAAAAAACTATCAGCAATAGGTCCTCTTCCAGAGGGAACCATCCTTGTTACCATGGATGTGGAATCCTTGTACTCGAATATTCCACACCAGGATGGATTAAATGCTTGCAAAATTTTCCTGGAAAATACAGGAACTGATGCCAATTCTGTGGTGAAGCTTACAAAATTTATCCTCACCCATAATTACTTTGAATTTGACAATGACATATATCTACAGGAGACTGGGACTGCAATGGGAAGCAAAATGGCACCACAATATGCAAATCTTTTCATGGCCAAGCTTGAGAGTGACTTTTTATCCTCTTGTCCTATCAGGCCTCTGGCCTACTACCGTTACATTGATGATATTTTAATCATCTGGACAGAGTCTGAGGAGCAGCTGAAGACCTTCCATGAACAATTTAATCAGTTTCATCCCACCATCAACCTAACACTCAACTACTCCTGCACGGAAATCAACTTCTTGGACACCATCATTAAACTACGGAACAATGAAATACAGACATCCCTGTACAAGAAGCCAATTGACCGTCCAACATACCTGAAATGGGACAGTTTTCATCCAAAACACATAAAAAACTCTATTGTATACAGCCAGGCTATCAGGTACAATCGGATATGTTCCAACAGTACAGATAGAGACAATCACCTTGAGGGCCTCAGAAAAACCTTTTTGAATCAAGGCTACCACCCAAGAACAATTGAAAACCAGATTATAAGAGCCACCAGAATATCAAGAAACCATCTTCTACATTATAAAACCAAAGAAGAGAACAACCGGGTCCCTCTTGTAGTCACCTACAATCCACATCTGGAGGTGTTTAGAGGAGCTGCACGGAAACTACAACCATTACTGCAAAAAGATGCCCGGTTAAAATCTATTTTTCCAGACCCCCCACTTCTGTGTTTTAGACAGCCCCCAAATCTAAGAAGCATCATTGTCAGAAGCTCCCTGTCCTCTCCAACATCAACAGGAACATTTCCCTGCAACCAGAAAAAATGCAAGACCTGTCCATTAATATTGACAACGGACAAGATAAAGATTCCCAGATCACATCAGGACTACAAGATCCCAGGTACGTTCAGCTGCACCACAACCAATGTGGTGTACTTAATTATATGTACCAAATGTCCAACTGGGGGTCTGTATGTAGGGGAGACAGGACAACAGCTCAGGACAAGGATGAATTCTCACCGCCACACAATTAGAGAAAAAAGGATGGATCTACCTGTGGCCAAACATTTTTGTAACCCAGACCACAGCATCATGGACATGAAATTGCTGGTATTGAAAGGAAACTTCAAGTCCCAGAGAGACAGGAGACTATGGGAGTACAAACTTATGATGACCTTTGACACATTCAGAGAAGGAATGAATGTGTCTCATGGATTCATGTCTTTTTACATCAGTTAAAAGATGTGCTCCTCTGACCATCCGAGCGTGTCCCAGCCCTGGACCAGACCCTTATCAAAGGACAATAAAACTTTCACACTGAACTGCAGCAGTATTTATGGCTAGAACAGCTTGTCCCCCTGCCATAGAGATAGTTCTGTTTCATATAACTTGTTCTTTTTTTTTTTTTTTTTTTTTTTTTCTTTTTACTGCACTATTCTAAGTCCTGTTGTGTATAAATACGTGACTCTTCAGATTTTGTGTTATACCATGCCTGATGAAGAGACCTGAGTAGTCTCGAAAGCTTGCAATTATTACCATCTTTTCAGTTAGCCATTAAAAGGTATCAACCACTGAGGACTCTCTGTTCTTTTAAACAATTTTTTTATCTCTACTGGCTAACACGGTACAAAGATATATTTTACTTGTATCAAAATGGAGGATACCAGAATGTACCGCATCTTTATGGAACTAAAGACACTTCTGAAGAAACGCGCACAACTGGACAGCGACATATTTTTCTTATCCAAATGCAAAAAGGAGAATCTGATCCCCAAAGGACTCTGGATTACAAACCCAATTATACATACCTACAATACCCATTATGCACAAAACCTTTGTCACAGGACTTCTGAGAGACTAAGGAATCACCTTTTGCATGTCTTCTACAGCATCAAGAGTAAAATCCAGAGGGAATTTGAAACACAAAGGAAGACACTTCCAGAAAGCACAGAACAAGAAGTACAACAATACTACTACAGACTACGAACCCTTCTGATCCACAACAAGGAAAAGAAGCTACACAGACTGCGCCTCAATTCAGGACTTAATACAAACAGGTGGAGAACAAAGCCAAAACCTGACAACTTGGAAACCAAGTCCATTCAAGGCACAAAAGCATCTAACTGTGTTATCAATCTCTCGGATTACAAACCAAACAAAATGGAAGTTGCTGTGCTTTCTAGAGGACTCTCATTTTGTCCGACTAAAGCTCTAGACAAAATTGAACTCTGCAGCGACATGGAAGATTACTTCAGGAGACTACGTCTGAGGGAATATTTTAGCGATGCAGATGTTTCAGAATCCTCCCAGACTGAAGGAAGACGGATCTTGACAACCAGGAAAAGATCAGATTGGACACCTCCACCAGGACGCAACCCTCATCTGGATAACTATATAGACACTTTCAGACATTTGGTAAAATCCACTTTCCTAGACACACACAGGAGGCAACCATCCAACATCAGTGCCCAGGAGAGAAGGGCCATAAAATCTTTGAAAACCAACAAAGAAATCATCATTAAACCTGCAGACAAGGGGGGTGCAATAGTCATGATGAACAAATCAGACTACATGAAGGAAGCACACAGACAACTGATGGACACACGCTACTATAAGAAATTGGAGTCTGACCCTACACAGGACTATTACAAGGAACTTAACAAGTTGGCCTCTTGTCTGCCTGACATATCCATAAGAACTGATGAACTGATACCGGTGAGTCCAAGAATAGGCACATTCTACATGCTTCCCAAAATTCACAAATCTGGAAACCCAGGAAGACCCATCATTTCATGTGTGGGCACCCTCACTGAACAAGTCTCTGGATGGGTAGAGGGTATCCTTAAACCCTTGGTAAGGGATACAACCAGCTACATCCAGGACACTACTGACCTATTGAAAAAACTATCAGCAATAGGTCCTCTTCCAGAGGGAACCATCCTTGTTACCATGGATGTGGAATCCTTGTACTCGAATATTCCACACCAGGATGGATTAAATGCTTGCAAAATTTTCCTGGAAAATACAGGAACTGATGCCAATTCTGTGGTGAAGCTTACAAAATTTATCCTCACCCATAATTACTTTGAATTTGACAATGACATATATCTACAGGAGACTGGGACTGCAATGGGAAGCAAAATGGCACCACAATATGCAAATCTTTTCATGGCCAAGCTTGAGAGTGACTTTTTATCCTCTTGTCCTATCAGGCCTCTGGCCTACTACCGTTACATTGATGATATTTTAATCATCTGGACAGAGTCTGAGGAGCAGCTGAAGACCTTCCATGAACAATTTAATCAGTTTCATCCCACCATCAACCTAACACTCAACTACTCCTGCACGGAAATCAACTTCTTGGACACCATCATTAAACTACGGAACAATGAAATACAGACATCCCTGTACAAGAAGCCAATTGACCGTCCAACATACCTGAAATGGGACAGTTTTCATCCAAAACACATAAAAAACTCTATTGTATACAGCCAGGCTATCAGGTACAATCGGATATGTTCCAACAGTACAGATAGAGACAATCACCTTGAGGGCCTCAGAAAAACCTTTTTGAATCAAGGCTACCACCCAAGAACAATTGAAAACCAGATTATAAGAGCCACCAGAATATCAAGAAACCATCTTCTACATTATAAAACCAAAGAAGAGAACAACCGGGTCCCTCTTGTAGTCACCTACAATCCACATCTGGAGGTGTTTAGAGGAGCTGCACGGAAACTACAACCATTACTGCAAAAAGATGCCCGGTTAAAATCTATTTTTCCAGACCCCCCACTTCTGTGTTTTAGACAGCCCCCAAATCTAAGAAGCATCATTGTCAGAAGCTCCCTGTCCTCTCCAACATCAACAGGAACATTTCCCTGCAACCAGAAAAAATGCAAGACCTGTCCATTAATATTGACAACGGACAAGATAAAGATTCCCAGATCACATCAGGACTACAAGATCCCAGGTACGTTCAGCTGCACCACAACCAATGTGGTGTACTTAATTATATGTACCAAATGTCCAACTGGGGGTCTGTATGTAGGGGAGACAGGACAACAGCTCAGGACAAGGATGAATTCTCACCGCCACACAATTAGAGAAAAAAGGATGGATCTACCTGTGGCCAAACATTTTTGTAACCCAGACCACAGCATCATGGACATGAAATTGCTGGTATTGAAAGGAAACTTCAAGTCCCAGAGAGACAGGAGACTATGGGAGTACAAACTTATGATGACCTTTGACACATTCAGAGAAGGAATGAATGTGTCTCATGGATTCATGTCTTTTTACATCAGTTAAAAGATGTGCTCCTCTGACCATCCGAGCGTGTCCCAGCCCTGGACCAGACCCTTATCAAAGGACAATAAAACTTTCACACTGAACTGCAGCAGTATTTATGGCTAGAACAGCTTGTCCCCCTGCCATAGAGATAGTTCTGTTTCATATAACTTGTTCTTTTTTTTTTTTTTTTTTTTTTTTCTTTTTACTGCACTATTCTAAGTCCTGTTGTGTATAAATACGTGACTCTTCAGATTTTGTGTTATACCATGCCTGATGAAGAGACCTGAGTAGTCTCGAAAGCTTGCAATTATTACCATCTTTTCAGTTAGCCATTAAAAGGTATCAACCACTGAGGACTCTCTGTTCTTTTAAACAATTTTTTTATCTCTACTGGCTAACACGGTACAAAGATATATTTTACTTGTATCAAAATGGAGGATACCAGAATGTACCGCATCTTTATGGAACTAAAGACACTTCTGAAGAAACGCGCACAACTGGACAGCGACATATTTTTCTTATCCAAATGCAAAAAGGAGAATCTGATCCCCAAAGGACTCTGGATTACAAACCCAATTATACATACCTACAATACCCATTATGCACAAAACCTTTGTCACAGGACTTCTGAGAGACTAAGGAATCACCTTTTGCATGTCTTCTACAGCATCAAGAGTAAAATCCAGAGGGAATTTGAAACACAAAGGAAGACACTTCCAGAAAGCACAGAACAAGAAGTACAACAATACTACTACAGACTACGAACCCTTCTGATCCACAACAAGGAAAAGAAGCTACACAGACTGCGCCTCAATTCAGGACTTAATACAAACAGGTGGAGAACAAAGCCAAAACCTGACAACTTGGAAACCAAGTCCATTCAAGGCACAAAAGCATCTAACTGTGTTATCAATCTCTCGGATTACAAACCAAACAAAATGGAAGTTGCTGTGCTTTCTAGAGGACTCTCATTTTGTCCGACTAAAGCTCTAGACAAAATTGAACTCTGCAGCGACATGGAAGATTACTTCAGGAGACTACGTCTGAGGGAATATTTTAGCGATGCAGATGTTTCAGAATCCTCCCAGACTGAAGGAAGACGGATCTTGACAACCAGGAAAAGATCAGATTGGACACCTCCACCAGGACGCAACCCTCATCTGGATAACTATATAGACACTTTCAGACATTTGGTAAAATCCACTTTCCTAGACACACACAGGAGGCAACCATCCAACATCAGTGCCCAGGAGAGAAGGGCCATAAAATCTTTGAAAACCAACAAAGAAATCATCATTAAACCTGCAGACAAGGGGGGTGCAATAGTCATGATGAACAAATCAGACTACATGAAGGAAGCACACAGACAACTGATGGACACACGCTACTATAAGAAATTGGAGTCTGACCCTACACAGGACTATTACAAGGAACTTAACAAGTTGGCCTCTTGTCTGCCTGACATATCCATAAGAACTGATGAACTGATACCGGTGAGTCCAAGAATAGGCACATTCTACATGCTTCCCAAAATTCACAAATCTGGAAACCCAGGAAGACCCATCATTTCATGTGTGGGCACCCTCACTGAACAAGTCTCTGGATGGGTAGAGGGTATCCTTAAACCCTTGGTAAGGGATACAACCAGCTACATCCAGGACACTACTGACCTATTGAAAAAACTATCAGCAATAGGTCCTCTTCCAGAGGGAACCATCCTTGTTACCATGGATGTGGAATCCTTGTACTCGAATATTCCACACCAGGATGGATTAAATGCTTGCAAAATTTTCCTGGAAAATACAGGAACTGATGCCAATTCTGTGGTGAAGCTTACAAAATTTATCCTCACCCATAATTACTTTGAATTTGACAATGACATATATCTACAGGAGACTGGGACTGCAATGGGAAGCAAAATGGCACCACAATATGCAAATCTTTTCATGGCCAAGCTTGAGAGTGACTTTTTATCCTCTTGTCCTATCAGGCCTCTGGCCTACTACCGTTACATTGATGATATTTTAATCATCTGGACAGAGTCTGAGGAGCAGCTGAAGACCTTCCATGAACAATTTAATCAGTTTCATCCCACCATCAACCTAACACTCAACTACTCCTGCACGGAAATCAACTTCTTGGACACCATCATTAAACTACGGAACAATGAAATACAGACATCCCTGTACAAGAAGCCAATTGACCGTCCAACATACCTGAAATGGGACAGTTTTCATCCAAAACACATAAAAAACTCTATTGTATACAGCCAGGCTATCAGGTACAATCGGATATGTTCCAACAGTACAGATAGAGACAATCACCTTGAGGGCCTCAGAAAAACCTTTTTGAATCAAGGCTACCACCCAAGAACAATTGAAAACCAGATTATAAGAGCCACCAGAATATCAAGAAACCATCTTCTACATTATAAAACCAAAGAAGAGAACAACCGGGTCCCTCTTGTAGTCACCTACAATCCACATCTGGAGGTGTTTAGAGGAGCTGCACGGAAACTACAACCATTACTGCAAAAAGATGCCCGGTTAAAATCTATTTTTCCAGACCCCCCACTTCTGTGTTTTAGACAGCCCCCAAATCTAAGAAGCATCATTGTCAGAAGCTCCCTGTCCTCTCCAACATCAACAGGAACATTTCCCTGCAACCAGAAAAAATGCAAGACCTGTCCATTAATATTGACAACGGACAAGATAAAGATTCCCAGATCACATCAGGACTACAAGATCCCAGGTACGTTCAGCTGCACCACAACCAATGTGGTGTACTTAATTATATGTACCAAATGTCCAACTGGGGGTCTGTATGTAGGGGAGACAGGACAACAGCTCAGGACAAGGATGAATTCTCACCGCCACACAATTAGGGAAAAAAGGATGGATCTACCTGTGGCCAAACATTTTTGTAACCCAGACCACAGCATCATGGACATGAAATTGCTGGTATTGAAAGGAAACTTCAAGTCCCAGAGAGACAGGAGACTATGGGAGTACAAACTTATGATGACCTTTGACACATTCAGAGAAGGAATGAATGTGTCTCATGGATTCATGTCTTTTTACATCAGTTAAAAGATGTGCTCCTCTGACCATCCGAGCGTGTCCCAGCCCTGGACCAGACCCTTATCAAAGGACAATAAAACTTTCACACTGAACTGCAGCAGTATTTATGGCTAGAACAGCTTGTCCCCCTGCCATAGAGATAGTTCTGTTTCATATAACTTGTTCTTTTTTTTTTTTTTTTTTTTTTTTTCTTTTTACTGCACTATTCTAAGTCCTGTTGTGTATAAATACGTGACTCTTCAGATTTTGTGTTATACCATGCCTGATGAAGAGACCTGAGTAGTCTCGAAAGCTTGCAATTATTACCATCTTTTCAGTTAGCCATTAAAAGGTATCAACCACTGAGGACTCTCTGTTCTTTTAAACAATTTTTCCAGAGACTAGTCATTACTACACCCATAGATTAATTCCAAGGGGAATACAATTTCTAAAATTTGGTCACTTGAGGGGGATTTCTTATGTTATGGCACTTATGGGCTCTGCAAATGGAGTCTGCAAACTATTCTAGGAAAATCTGTGCTCTAAAAATCAAATTGCGCTCCTTTACTCCCAAGCCCTGTGGTATGGCCAACAGTACTGTACAGTCACATGTCAGGTATTGCAATGTGCAGGAGAAATTGTGTACCACATTATGGGACCTTTTTACCTATTCCCTTTAAGAAAATTAACCAACATTTTAGTAGTAAAAATGTAATTATTTTTTGTTCACTGCCCAATAGTATAACATTTTGTTACAGACCTATAGTGTCAATATGCTCACTGCACTTTTGCATTCATTCATTGATGAGTGCAGCTAGTAAAATAGGGTCATCTGTGGGGGGTTTCTGCTGTTCTGGCACCTCAGGGGCTGTGTCAATGTGACATGGCACCCACAAACTATTCCAAATAAATCTACAGTCCAATATGGCGCTGCTTCCCTTTTTCACTTTGTACTGTGCTTCAAAAGTAGTTTTTGACCACATATGATGTATTGTCGTACTAAGAACAAATTAAACAAATAAATTATATAGTGTATTATCTCATGTTACCTTAGTGAATTTGAAAATATTGAGGCTAAAGAAACGTTTTTGTGGTCAACAAGTTATTTTTCATTTTCACATTGCTCAACATTATAAAATTGCGTGAAACACACTGGAATTCAAGGTGCTTACCAAACATGTAGATAAATTTCTTGAGTGGTCTAGTTTCCAAAATAGGGGTCACTTGTGTGGAAGCTCCACTGTTTAGACACATCAGGGGCTTTTGCAATGTGACATGGCACCAACAAAAGATTCCAACTAATCTGATCTCAAATATGGCTCACCTTCCCTTCTTCACTTTGCACTCTGCCTCCTAAGTAGTTTTTGATGACATCTGGGGTACTTGTGTACTCAAGAGGAATTGAACAACAAATTGTATGGAACATTATGTCCTGTGACTCTTGTGACAAGTGAAAGCTTTGGTGTTAAAACAACATTTATGTGGTAAACGTTTTGTGTAGATTTTTTCATTTTCATGGCTCAACGTGATAAAATTCCGTGAAGCACCTAGGGATTCAAGGTGCTAACCAATTAGATAAATTCCTTGAGGGGTCTACCCCAACATTTTTGGAAAAACCCAATAATTATCCTCTATGTTTGTTTCCAAAATGCTTTTCTAATAACATAGGATGCTTTTGGATACGATTGTGGTGCTGTATGATGAATGGTGGGATTTGTTTAATGATGGCAGAGGGTGGGGAGTGGCCAGAGGAGCAGCACACTTTTTTTTCTTAACTTTATTTGTGAAGGTTCCTACAGCCAATCACAACACAGTAAAAAAACCCACAAGGTTCAGACACAAGGGCTTGTGTCAATGGCTGCCAAAGTCATATGACCCTTTGCATATTAAATATGGACATGCGGTGTCGGCGCCATACTTGGAATGTTGAAGCTTAGGGAAGGTGCTGTTGCTGCTAGACAGTTAGATTAGCTAGGGGATTAATCACAGGTAGTTGAGAGAGATAGGGGAGATATAGTGTAGAATAGAGACGTGTAGTGTAGGGAAAGGTGTGTGCCACAAATCTGTATTTCATGATATAAATAGGGATTGCTACTTGTGAGTTCTTGCTAAAGAGTTGCAAAGAGTTGAAGTGAACAATCTAAAAAGGTATTGGTACTTTACAGTGCCTGCTCATATATTGCCAGGGAAACATCTCAATAGGTATTGCTACTTTTCAGTGACTGATAAAAATTTGTCAGTGAATCATCTCAAAAGGTAATACTACTTTTTAGTGGCTGCTAAAAAATTGCCAGTGAACCATCTTAATAGATATTGCTACTTTTTAGAGGCTACTAAAATGTATTTTCCATTTCCATATAAAATTGGTATTATTGGCTAGTTTTACTTTTTCTCCTTTTATGTGTTGCCCAATCATAAGTAAGCAGCAACATAGCAGAAGAAAAACATGACCTTGGCAAAGCTTGCATGCATGGAGGGTTTTTTTCTCTACAGAGAGGTATCTTCTTAACTACTTTGAGGACATATACTTCATATTTGTATGATAATTGTTTTCCCAGAGTCATTTTGATTGCATTTTACTGTTTGTAGATTGTTGTTGATGTACAAGAAATGTCAGAAATATACTTCACAGTATAAGAATGACCAGTTTCAGACCCTACGCTTGCTGTAATTATCATTTAGAAGTATGATGAAGTGATTTGAACTTTTCATTAAACCTGCATTTAAAATGTTATTTGGCAACGAAATACCAAGAACACAGCAAAGTTGGCTAAACACAAAGATCTGCAGTTGTGAGAAATTTTAATTTCCTTAAACTGAGTGATATTGACCTGATATTCTTTCTTAATTGTGTCTTCCTGTTAAAATTATGTTCAGCAAATTAGTTGTAAAGCAGGGTAAAATTCAATATACAGGTCTTATTAATAGTGTTTTTATCACAATTTTCAAACTTAACTTTCAATTATACTGTGATATAAGATTAGAACTGAGTTGATCAAATCTTTTTAAATTCAAATGGTCCCTTTTGACCGAACCCAACATCTTTCAAACGCTTTAAAATAAACACAGCCTTAAATATGTTAAACTAATCTCTTCATACAAAAACATTTTTACCCAAAAGTAACAAATAGGGATGATCGAATAGCTCAAATATTCGGCTTCGTGAATATCCGACGAATATATTCGAATAAGCCCGAAGTTCCGAATAGTTGTTATTCGGATTTCCCATAGACTTACATTGCACATCGAATATTCATGAATAATCGAATAGCGGCGACCTATTCAGCAAATATTCGCGAAGCCGAATAGTTGAGGTATTTGATCATCCCTAGTAACAAACAAATATCAAAATAACAGATACCATAATAACACAGAGCATAGACAGACTTTCAAGATTAAAAAAGGTCCAAGCATTATACCCCTTAATCATTTTTGATCAGACAGACTCGTCTTTGTGTTACTCTCAGAAGTAACATTTCCTGCTGTGACTGATGTAAGTGAAATGCCATATATATTCTATAATGCCTTCCTTTTATTTCTCACTTAAACACTTGCTGGAAGCTAAGCAGGTCAAATTTGGCCTGCGTGTGGTGGTTCTACTTTTCAATGGCTGGTGCCCATGGTTGTGGTAGTGCTGCTTGTGGCTCCAACTTTTTTTTAACTACCCTGTCCAATTCTTTTGATATTTTTTCATTTGTAATATAGTTTATACAATAATGTAAATAAAATTTGATAATCTTTTCAACTCTAACTAATCATCACTTGCTGAAAATTACTCAAAAAATGCAAGGTAGGTACAGAAAGCAAAATTTAGCATTGAGTGAAGAATAAAAAATGCTACAAGACAGGTGTCAGATACACCATATCTCGAATCAATCACACTGGCACTGTTGCTGGCATCCCTTCTACATCTCTTCCCTATCAGCTGTATCTTACAGAGTACTGCAATCATCTTTTTCACTGAAGCAGATATACAACACATTACTCTCTAGTATATTTGACTAATGCAGGCTTTACACGATACAATATATCTTACGATGTGTTGGCGGGGTCACGTCGGAAGTGACGCACATCCGGCATCGTAATTTATATGGTATCGTGTGACAGCTATGTGTGATTGCGATTGAACGTTAAAACGTTCATCGCACGCACGTCGTTCAATTCCTAAAAATTGAACGTGAGGTTGTTCAATGTTCCCAAGGTAGCACACATCGCAGTGTGTGACACCCCGGGAACCATGAACAGCAGCTTACCTGCGTCCCGCGGCTTTCGCCGGCAATGTGGAAGGAAAGAGGTGGGCGGGATTTTTACGTCCCGCTCATCTCCGCCCCTCCGCTTCTATTGGCTGGCTGCCACGTGACGTCGCTGTGACGCCGAACATCCCTCCCACTCCAGGAAGTGGATGTTCACCGCCCACATCGAGGTCGTATGGAAGGGTAAGTACGTGTGACGGGAAATAATCATTTGTGCAACACGTTCAGCAAATTGAACGTGCCGCACATACCATGGAGGCGGGTACGATCGCATACGATATCGTATGCAAAATCGTAAGGTGTAAAGCAGGCTTAATGCTTTTGGGCTTCCTCATCCTTGCTCTGTTGCTTATCTGTGAGTTCTGATGCCCTTAAATGGAATTTATCACTAAGTTTTTGCTACCTCATCTGAGAGCAGTATAATGTAGGAAAAAAGACCCTCATTCCAGTGATGTATCACATAGTTTACTGGGTAAAGCAGTTGTGACACAATCCGAGATCTTTGATGTAGCATATAGCAAATGTGGCAAAGCATGTGAAGCTCACCTTGCCCATATCACAACTTACTGAAAATATTGTTCAGCTGCTTATCAGAGGAGGGGTGATGGTCATACAACTGCTCAAAAAAAACCCTGCACTCTGGGTAGTGTTAACATCCTGATGATAAAACTTTCATTGTGTGGAAACAACAGCACACAACCTAATAGGTGACACATTAGTTAAATCAGAATTTTAACCACCACATTATGATGTCCTCAGTTTACATTGCAAAAACGTGATGACAGATTCCTTTTATATCACCCTCAATTGGCTGCTGTATTCCCTTCATAGTGTTTTATAAGGACTATGATCGTTCCCACTGATTGTATATACTATATACAAGTTTTTATATATATATATATATATATATATATATATATATATATATGGCACAACAGCCTCACTAAAAAACTACGGCAAGTGTCTAGGGCTGCAGAGCGGCGCTGGAAGAAAATGCACTTCCAGGAAGACTTCACCACATTCCAAAATACTATTCATACATTTCGCTTGGCCCTCACCTCCGCTAAACAGGATTACTTCAGAAACCTCATATCCTCTTTAACACACAACCCCAAACAGCTATTTAATACTTTTACCTCCCTCCTTCGCCCACCGCTGCCCCCTCCTACCTCCCTCATCTCGACAGTAGAATTTGCTACACATTTCAAAGAAAAAATCGAACAAACCAGACAAGTCTGTTCTGCTCAACCACCACCACCCCCTCATATAACAGACCACTGCCCCTCCCCCATAAACTTCCTCCCCACCATCACCGAAGGAGAACTTGCACATCTTCTCTCAAAAGCACACCTCACAATCTGCGCACTTGATTCTATAGATTCTACATTTTATATAAATGAGTATAATATACTCGATCATATTTATATATCTATGATCACATCTTTTATTATTCATATTACTTTTAACTTTATTCTTCTTGTCACTATTGTTTTTAATGTGAGTTTATAATATGTGTTTTTATCATATATTTCTTGATCCATTATAAGAGTATAGTACCCTTAGGGTTAAATGATTCAATGACTAAATCATGCGGCACACCCATAAGTTTCACCTGTGGGGCTCTTATAAATTTATTGTATGTAAATTACTCTTGTTATACCTGAGGAAAGCAACAGATATTTTGCTGAAACGCGTTGTATGTAACAAACAGGAGTTCTTTATTATTTTAATAATAAAAGCAAATCCCTATAATAACCTGTCAGCCCATTCAATAGTGCTCAACCAGATCGAAAATCTATCTACTATATACAATCTATACATTTGGCCTGGGACAACTCATAAAGTCCCACGGCTTCCAATGCCACCTATATGCTGATGACACTCAGATCTACCTCTCTGGTCCAGATGTCACTTCTCTGTTGTCCAGAATCCCAGAGTGTCTATCGGCTATATCTTCCTTCTTTTCCTCTCACTTCCTAAAGCTCAATGTGGCAAAAACTGAACTGATCATCTTTCCTCCATCTCACCAACACCCTCTACCTGATCTACCTATTACAATAAATAACATCATGCTCTCCCCAGCAAACAAAGTTCGGTGCCTCGGAGTGACCTTTGACTCTGCCTTGTCCTTCATATCACACATCCAATCCCTGACCACCTCCTGCCGTCTTCAACTCAAAAATATTTCCAGAATCTGCCCTTTCCTCAATTCCCAATCTACAAAAATGCTAGTGCATGCCCTCATAATCTCCCGCCTCGACTACTGCAACATCCTCCTTTGTGGTCTCCCTGCTTACACGCTCGCCCCTCTCCAGTCCATCCTTAATTCTGCTGCCCGAAAAATCCACCTCTCTCCTCAATATCACCCTGCTTCTCCTCTCTGCATATCCCTCCATTGGCTCCCAATCTTCCACCGTATCCAATTCAAATTACTAACACTGACCTAAAAAGCCATCCATAATCTATCTCCTCCGTATATCTCTGAACTAATTTCTCACTACTCTCCAAAACGCAATCTCCGATCCTCCCAAGATCTCCTTCTCTCCTCCTCTCTAATTCGCTCCTCACGCAATCGACTCAAAGACTTCTCCCGAGCATCCCCAATCTCCTGGAACTCGCTGCCTCAACATGTCAGACTATCTACTACACTTGAAAACTTCAAACAGAACTTGAAAACTCATCTGTTCAGAAACGCCTATAACCTTCAATGACCTCACTGCTTCACCACCACCACAGCTGCCGCCCCACCACTGTGCGGAGCTCCCGCCCCACCACCATGCGGAACTCCCGCCCCACCACCGTACGGAGCTGCCTCCCCACCACCGTGCGGAGCTGCCGCCCAACCTACACCCCACCTACTGTCTCCTCCCCAAAATCCTATAGAATGTAAGCCCACAAGGGCAGGTCCCTCTTCCCTCTGCACTAGTCTGTCTATTGTAATTTATATATTTATTCTGTATGTAACCCCCTTCTTATGTACAGCCCCATGGAATCAATGGTGCTCTATAAATAAATAATATATATATATATATATATATATATATATATATATATATATATATATATAATATTATCAGTGGGAATGATCATAGTCCATATATTTACTTTTTAATAGCAGCACTAATTTAACTTTTCTTTGCAGACACAATTTACTGTCTACTTTCTACAAAACAAAATATATCTTATTGTCCATTAAAAGTATACAGGCATCATAAAGGTCCAGTATCACCAGTAGATAGCCATATGATCCTATGTTTTGCCCAGAGTTGTGAGACTCTATACAATCAAACCCCGTGATTGTGTGCCACCCAACAGCAGATCGAACCGCTCGGAAACGGTGGTGGTGATCAATCGTGGCTCGACGGTCTCCGGACCCAGGGGCTCAGGGGCCACACTAAAATGGAAAGGGAGTTTTTACAGAGGATTTGGTGTAGTTCATGACACCACCCATGGTGTGCGGTTATTGGGGAGTACTGCACTGCTGTTGGGAGTACCGAGGGTGATGGAGTGGGACAACTTGGTGATGTTGCCCTCCATGGGTAGGGGTAGGCGCTGACAACAGGGTAAACCAAGTCTCTGAATGCCGTTGCCTCTTGAGGGGAGCTCGTCTGGGTCCCGTGTCCTACAGTACTGCTGGTGGTAAGTAACCTGCCTCCTGGCACTAAGTTTTAGATTGTCCGCTGTGGCCCGGTAGCTTTGAGCTATCCGGGCCCCGCTCCCCACTTTGGCTAAGTGGAGGAGCCTGCTCTCAGGAGCCCACGCTTGGGATTTCAGTGGGCTGCTTGCTAGGAATGCCCTATCCCCCTCGTTGTGCTAGTGCCCCCGATCTCTAAGCTGGTGAGAACAGTCCATAAAGGCCCCGTTCTCCAAAGGTTAATTGCCGGATTGCCTGAAGCTTCTCCCCGACCTAGGATCCGTGTACCCCGTCGTGCCTTCAGTCCCAGAATGGTGATAGGACCAGGCTGCTGACCGTCCTCCATGACGGGTCCCAGGCACCTAGCCTCAATCCCCTGCAAACGGGGGTCTGACTCCTCTAGGTCTAGACCACTGTCTGTGAGCTAGTTTTCCTCTACCCTGAGAGCTCTAACTCCTGGTTTCCTCAGAGCTCCTCACAACTCGAGGGCCACCACTCAACTCAACTGACACCTCCCACCTCCCTGTCTGACCCTTAGGTGGGTGGCCCTAATCCTGCTTAAGCAGTCCACTGGTGTACATGACAGGTGTGGTGAAAGATGTATCTAGATTTGGGAATGCTGATGGAGTCAGTACTGTAGGATGGAGACCCAGAACCATGGGGGATTGAATACTGCACGGGTAGGGCATTTTCTGCAGTACCCTGTGATGACCTGAATTGTTCAGGGGTGTCACAATTGCATTGCTGGGACTGACAGTGACAGGACAAAGCCCCATCACTTTACACACTCTGCAATCAGCTTTGATCTTTGTTACTAGAAGGGAAAAAAGACAGAATATTAATTTCACTTTTAGTTAAGGAGACAGCCATTGTCCCTTGCATGATCACAAGGATACAGTTGTTGTGTCGCTGCAATTAGAGGTTATATTCTTGTATACCCTGTAAACTATGTTAAATCCATGCCCTTTTTGTACTTCACTTTTCTGTATATTTAAACCATCATGAAATATTTTAAGTTTAAGTTTATTTTTCTGACTTATTTATACACACTGGGCACACATTTTGTTACGCAGCAGGTAATCCACTGACTTCAAACTCTATCATCATTTATAATAATTTGCACCTTATAATAAAGTACTGAACAGGAGGTTGAATTGTACTATTGTGCATTTAGAAAATACAAAGTAATTTATGCTAGCAAGAAACATTGTCTTATTATACCAATTATACTTCCGTTACAAACTGAAAAGAGCAAAATATATGTAACACAAGATATGATTAAAAACATAATTAAAAGTAAACAAATAGCCTTCTGCTACAACCGCTTTTCTAGAGAAAGCAATAACAATGTTACCAAGGTGATTTTCAATTACATGTTAAAATGCAAGTAAAGCAGACTCTATTGGTTCCATATAGAACATAATAGTCCTATAATGAAATCATAGTCTAAATTACTTTGTTTTATGAGTTAGTAACACTTGGGGTCATTTGTGATACATTCTTCTTTGCAGCAGTGAAGTAGTAATTGCTCAATTTCCCATTGTTTTCCCATTTGTATTAGATTGTATAACGAGCACTTTAGTAAATTTACTTACAATTCGTTGATTTGTTGATCCATTCAAGTTACATATCATAGTGAATCTTTAAAGTGCCATAAAATGTTTGATCAGTATTTGTGCTAAGAATAGAGGATGCCTGAAGAAACCTATAGGTACATTGAAGAGGTTGCTTTATTTAAGCAGACTCTTTACTTGAGCCTTGTTAGGGCATATTTATGTAAAAAGGAGAAGTATTCTAATAAAATAGGTAGCACTATTTATGAAGTATCCATCTTTTCCTATTATGTTGAAAGTCTGATTTCACTTGGCTCAATGCTTGTTATCAAAATATTCTTCTATGCCATAAAATGACAAAAAACTGTTAGTGCAAAAAAATGTATTTTTCAAAACATCCAACATAAGTTTAGGCGTTAACAAAAAAACTATATGTTTAAAAGGTTGGAAATATAGAAATATATCAATGTGTTAAACAGGTTGTTTCCTTTAAGAAAATGAATGTTCCTGGCTGCAAATTGCTATAAAGAAAGAAAAAGTGCTGTACTCACCTTCCGAAGGTCAACTGGAGAGTCACACATTCTATATTTTTGCTTTGATTCTAAATTAATAATAATTGTCTAATATCAACTATGACTATATTATTTCACTTATCAACTCAAAATTCTTGAAGCATAGCTGACCATATGTATAATGTTTAAAAGAACATTTTTTTTATGTCATTGCTCCTCAGAAGATAAGATGTAGGTTGTGACCCTAAGGGGCTAGTCCTCTAACAATTCAACTTTTACTTTTGATCAGCAAGGCAGTTCCATACTAGTGAGACCAGAGAAGTATTTTTCCAAAGTATATTTCTAGTTCCTCTACAAGTGAACAATTCATAATATATTTCACCCAGTAGTCTGTGTACAAAGAGCACAGGAACAAAGTATTCTCATGTACTGCCCTCACAAAGCTACTTGTTGAGCAACTACTCTTTAAGTGCAGAAGGGTCTTATGTAGAACTCTTACAGCTTGACAAACCTGCTGTGCACGCTATACATCTCATCTCAGAAGGAGGTAAAACATTATATTTGATCGTTCTGAAAATGCTTCTTCTCTTTTCAATATCTATGCTTTGCTTTATTGCATTCTGCTTCTTTACTTAAACTTATTTTCCTTATGATGTCAAATACAGTATTCCTCTAACATCGAAGCCAGGACATTTGATATTGTTACAATATAAAGAAAGTAAAATGAAATATCTTTGGATCATTCTATTCTTTTATGTTCTTCAAAACCACAACATTGCCTTTGCTTTTATTAATTAAATGTAAACAATATAATTATGTAACACCGACAGGATTTATAGTATAACAAATTATTATATACAGGATAGGTTTTTAGGAGTTTATGTTCAATATGAGCATTTTTGACTGTTTTTTTTTATTGTGTAGTGGGACAGTCTATTAGTTTTCTTAAATGACAAGATTGAGTGACATCCCCCATAACGGCTAAATCCAAGGTAGTCTCTGCTCCAGAGGAAACTGGCAACTAATTATCTCCCACTTCCAAGTCAAATAATGGGAAGAGAGTAGTCAGTCATAAATTGAATGAAGTCATCCTAAAATATCTCATGAGAATCTCCACCTGTATTTTTTAGTAAACTTATTTGCAAAAATCTTTTTATGGAATTCAACATTTTTCAAAAGAAACATGTCCATTCAGGATTTTAGATGTTACGTTTTGGTTATAACACCTCATTTTAGAGGATTATGACATGAAGAGCCCATTTTTAATGGGGGCTGTGTAGTGTTTTTTCCCCCACACAAACACCCTGAAATGGAACTGAACACTTACTACCAAAGTCCAGCCAAAAATTAGGTATTTGAAAATGTTTTAAGCACCTGTGGAAATGTAAAAAAAATTCTATAAAGTAAAAATGGTTTTTAAAAGCACTGAGTTGATAGTTGATAGTTTATTTTTTAATAAATGCTAAATTCAAAGTGAATTGAAGAAAGAGAGATCTAAATTGCATCAACATTTGGTGTGACCACATTTTGCCTTCAAAACACCATTAAATCTTCAACACTACTTTCACCTAGTTTTTGAAAGAACTCGGCAAAGAACCTGTTCCAAGAATTTTGGAGAACAAATCACACATCTTCTATAGAATTAAGATTGCACAAATCCATGTGTCTCTTCATGTAATTTTAGACAGAATATGTTGAGATCAAGTCTCAGACAGTATTGTATGAAGGCTACATATCTGTAGCAGGGCTTTCAGCATGTGTGACGATGATCTACAAATGTGTCAAGGCCTGGAAGTGTGATGTAGAGGAGCCAAATAATTGAGAAGTTTATCATTGTGATGGACCTTTAAGATACAGAAAAATGGTGGCCTGCATCTGACCTTTTGCTAAATTATCATTAAAAAATAAATTGCAAAAAATTTTAGTAAATGCAGATTTTTGTAAAATTTGAGTAGAATTCAAATATGTCTGAATTTATTCACTCATCTTTATATAGTACCTAAATGGTAAGATTCTTCCAGTTATTTGCAGTTGTAAACGATTATAGTAGCTGCTAATTTTCTGAATATATCCTAATGTATACAATTTGCTTGGTTTTTGCACACTTTACCAAAGAATTTCTGAATTTGGCAACACTGCCGTTTATAAAAATATGACATCCTATTGACAATAACACTGTTATTTTGAAAGAAAGGCAATCCTGTTCATGACTGTTCCAGCGATTCCTCTTTTATCAAGCAAGGGAAATTGTGTTTAATGTTTACCAGGCTCAGAAAGGTATGCTAGAACCTACTTGAGAAAAGGATGTGTGTAATAAGACATACCAACTTAAACATCCACTGCTTGACAGTTCAAAAGAAAAAATAAAAAAATGTGAATGTCAGAAAAACAATAGTGTTGGGCCAGTGTCTTGATAAGAATAAGGAATAACACATAAGACCTCATGTAAAGATGTATCTCTATCTATCTCATTACCATTTGTAAAAACGTCGAAAATAAAATGTTCAGATCAACTATATATTAAATATTATGATTTTCAGTGTATATTTTAATGTATAGATGTGGATTTTCACTGCACACAAGACATTTGAAAAGAAATAAAGTTTTACAAAACAACAAAAAAACAAAGTGTTGACATATACTGAACAGTAGCTGAAGACTTTTATGGAAAAGATGTATGTCAAGGTTGCATAGATCTATTATCTGAGGATATTTTTTTAACTATATTGAAGCACATAGTCTTTTAAATGTAGCAAGCTAACAGCAAAAAACAATATTTTTAATCATACATTTTTATTATGGATAAAAATGTCAAGATAAAAACATAACGTGTATTAATAAGATGTTTTGTACAGTATACTATTAGATCCACCTGTCAACATATATAGCTGCAATGTTTTGTTTTTTCAGCACGCATTTTCTACTAAAAATAAATAGGAATAATGCTAAATATACAATAAGGATACAAATGTGGTGTAAACCTAGCCTTGAAGATATTGTCCACTATTAGGACAACACCTTCTCAATCCCTTTGTTTCCCCATAGTAAAATAATAACACCTATGCTGTACTCTGGTGCCAGCACTGACTCTCCTGGGGATTGCGTGAAAATATCATGTCACATGATGCCTGTGGCCTATCAGAGGTGTCATAAATATAACCTCCTATGGACATTATTGACATTCAGAGAGAGTGAGAGAGCAGACGCAGATTAAAGTAGTCACTGATTGTCCACATTATGTTATGGAACACCACTAGAAAAGTGCCGGGATTGCATATGAACCAATGTTATTTAATGATGCAGTGCAGATCTGTTTTTTTCTTAGCTTTAATAGGCATGTGAAGAAATGGGTATGACATCAGCACAGGTCCTTCTAGTCACTTAGTAAAACGATTCTATAATGGAATTATCATAAATTACAGATAGGGGAAGGACAGACAGGCAGGGGGCGGGAATTACTATGAATACCTAGCTCAGCGATCAGCTGATCAGCAACTGCTGCCACTCTAAAAGCTGCTGATTTTACAAACTTTACTTGCTTCTGTTTCAAAACCTATACATCCTAGCTGACAACTAAAGATACGTATAGAATCAGCATGATAGTGCCAGTATAGCACTGGCTTTAGGTATATAGGAAAATC
This sequence comes from Anomaloglossus baeobatrachus, assembly GCF_048569485.1. NCBI lineage: Eukaryota > Metazoa > Chordata > Amphibia > Anura > Aromobatidae > Anomaloglossus > Anomaloglossus baeobatrachus. The sequence goes on from NC_134354.1 coordinate 601,540,071, forward strand.
CTGGTGATTGGTGTCCTTTAAATAATGTTCATTGAGCAAAATACATTTAAAACAAAATTTGAAAAAAAAAAATATATATATTTGGCTTTTATTTAGCCAATATGTTTGACACACTTAACTGACATCAACTGCAGTTTTAAACCAAAAGAAAGCCATATATAGTTAAGAAAAAAAGAGAAAAGAAAAATGCATAACCCCAGAAAAAAATCAATATCGTGAAGGGTCACAAGGCTGGCAAGGGGTACTTTAGAATACTGCATTCTAAATAAGGAATTTTTCCTAAGGCCCCCTTCACACGCACGTGTCTCCGGTACGTGCTAGGTCCGTGCCCGCATGTACCGGACACACGGACACATGTAAACCCATTAAAATCAATGGGTTTATGTTCACACACGTGTCCAGCCATTGGTCCGTGCCTCCGTGTGGAGCAGACGTGAGCCCGCGTGCTCCACACAGATGCATGTCCGTTTTTCTCCGGCAGCACGGGTGTCACAAGGCCCGCACACGTACCACACGGATGTAGTGTGGATGTGGTCCCGTGTGACATGCGCCGGAGAAACACACGTGTCAGAGAAAAAAATAACAAATCTTTACTCACCTTCTCCAGCCCTTCTGTCTCTGCCGCTGCTGTCACTTGCTTCCGACCGCCGCTCATTATGCTCATTTAATATTCACTTCACTGCGGCCGGAATCACGGATAACACACGGAGAACACACGTAGTGCCATAAACATGGCCCACGGAGGGGAAAACGCACCTTTGACACGTCCGTGAAACACATGCGTGATTTTCATGGACATGTGAAGGGGGCCTAAGAAAGGCTTTTTTATCAAAATATACAATAATCTTTTATATATAAATGTAAATAACCAATTAAAATAAATAATCATCTAGTATACATAATTGTATACCTTTATTCAAACATAAATGTATAAAAAACAAGCAATAAAAGTTAAATAAAAAAAATAGAATGGAAGAACTTAATATCCATAATCAAACCATTCTATAAATGTGAAGCTGGATCTTCACTGGACTGAATATGTATCATTTTTATTGACTTTTCTGAAAGTCACCAAGAAGAGTCCTAAAGTCACAATGTCATGTTTCTTACGTCTGTTCAGTCATTCTTTCTTTATGAAATGTAAAAGACCAATGTCACTTGCTCTTTGTTAATCCTCCTTAGAGAGCTTCATGTTTCTGGAAATGACACTAAACGGTAATTGCATATGTAGGACAATACTAAGGTCAACTAACTCCTCTGTGGTTAGTTGTACTGTGATATTAAGAGACCAACAGTTTCCTTCCCTGAGTTATTTCATTCTGTAAAATGCTGGCGTAAAACAGCACAACACAGCCCCTTTCTAGGTCCTTCCACACTAATAACAAACTGAGCTTATGATTAATATTTAAGGGAACAAAAATATTCTCATGCTAGAATTTGTTTGGCAACACCTACTCTCTGCTAGGCCTAAAATGGATATATAATTGTTGGCTGGTGGTTCCCCTTTGTTTACATCTCAATTCATGAACACTAGAGATCAATAAATATATTTAAGTAAAATTAAATTGTAGGTGAATTTTTAAAAAAATCTGTATTTACTGCTTTTTTATAATTTGCTATATTCGAATCTAGCAAAATGGCAGCCAGCACAAGCTGCTGAATGGCAAAATGGCAATTAGGCAGCAGGAATTCCCGGGTTTTTTAAGCTAGGTCATGACCAGAGATAGGATATCTCTGCGCTTACACATGATATGGTGGCAACATCTTTACCCCACTGGATTTCCTTTTGCAACTAGGTCCTGAATGTCCCTGCATGATCACATCAAAAGAGTGTGACATTGCAATGAGACCTTAAAAAGCATGGGTCCAGGAAATCAGCAGCTGCCGGCAGTAAGAATAGTTTATGGCAGACAGTGAGCCTCGGAGGTGGCCAAAGAGGTGAGAGGTGAGATTAGTATTTTACTATTTTTTTTTTTATTTGTTTTTTCATTCTACAGCTTACTTTTATCATGGTCTTGGCATAGACCAAACCAAAACGTGTAACATTTAACTCACGAAGAATAAATTTGCTGGAAATCAATTTTACTGGTAAAATCCACATAATTTGATGAATTCAAAGAAAATTCAGTCATATATAGAGAACTTCATTGTGAATATGACAAACAACCGTAGGACCTCACTCAATTAATGGATGCAAAAACACATTCCATATCAATTCTCCCTTGGTATGGTATTATTAAGCAAACTTTATGTAATATATATATATATATATATATATATATATATATATATATATACAGTGCCTACAAGTAGTATTCAACCCCCTGCAGATTTAGCTGGTTTGCACATTCGGAATTAACTTGGCATTGTGACATTTGGACTGTAGATCAGCCTGGAAGTGTGAAATGCACTGCAGCAAAAAAGCATGTTATTTCTTTTTTTATTTTTTTTTAAATTGTGAAAAGTTTATTCAGAGGGTCATTTATTATTCAACCCCTCAAACTACAAGAATTCTGTTTGGTTCCCCTAAAGAATTAAGAAGTATTTCAGGCACAAAGAACAATGAGCTTCACATGTTTGGATTAATTATCTCTTTTTCCAGCCTTTTCTGACTAATTAAGACCCTCCCCAAACTTGTGAACAGCACTCATACTTGGTCAACATGGGAAAGACAAAGGAGCATTCCAAGGCCATCAGAGACAATATCGTGGAGGGTCACAAGGCTGGCAAGGGGTACAAAACCCTTTCCAAGGAGTTGGGCCTAGCTGTCTCCACTGTTGGGAGCATCATCCGGAAGTGGAAGGCTTATGGAACTACTGTTAGCCTTCCACGGCTTGGACAGCCTTTGAAAGTTTCCACCCGTGCCGAGGCCAGGCTTGTCCGAAGAGTCAAGGCTAACCCAAGGACAACAAGGAAAGAGCTCCGGGAAGATCCCATGGCAGTGGGGACATTGGTTTCAGTCAATACCATAAGTAACGTACTCCACCGCAATGGTCTCCGTTCCAGATGACCCCGTAAGGTACCTTTACTTTCAAAGCGTCATGTCAAGGCTCGTCTACAGTTTGCTCATGATCCCTTGGAGGACTCTGAGACAGACTGGTTCAAGGTTCTCTGGTCTGATGAGACCAAGATCGAGATCTTTGGTGCCAACCACACACGTGACGTTTGGAGACTGGATGGCACTGCATACGACCCCAAGAATACCATCCCTACAGTCAAGCATGGTGGTGGCAGGATCATGCTGTGGGGCTGTTTCTCAGCCAAGGGGCCTGGCCATCTGGTCCGCATCCATGGGAAGATGGATAGCACGGCCTACCTGAAGATTTTGGCCAAGAACCTGCGCTCCTCCATCAAGGATCTTAAGATGGGTCGTCATTTCATCTTCAAACAAGATAACGACCCAAAGCACACAGCCAAGAAAACCAAGGCCTGGTTCAAGAGGGAAAAAATCAAGGTGTTGCAGTGGCCTAGTCAGTCTCCTGACCTTAACCCAATTGAAAACTTGTGGAAGGAGCTCAAGATTAAAGTTCACATGAGACACCCAAAGAACCTAGATAACTTGGAGAAGATCTGCATGGAGGAGTGGTCCAAGATAACTCCAGAGACCTGTGCCGGCCTGATCAGGTCTTATAAAAGACGATTATTAGCTGTAATTGCAAACAAGGGTTATTTCACAAAATATTAAACCTAGGGGTTGAATAATAATTGACCCACACTTTTGTGTTGAAAATTTAGTAAAATTTAACTGAGCAACATAACTTGTTGGTTTGTAAGATTTATGCATCTGCTAATAAATCCTGCTCTTGTTTGAAGTTTGCAGGCTCTAACTTATCAAACCTGCTAAATCTGCAGGGGGTTGAATACTACTTGTAGGCACTATATATATATATATATATATATATATATATATATATATATATATATATATATATTACATAAAGTTACAGACCTCTATATACCTTTATATACACACAGTACAGACCAAAAGTTTGGACACACCTTCCCATTCAAAGAGTCTTCTTTATTTTTATGACTCTGAAAATTGTAGATTCACATTGAAGGCATCAAAACTTGGAATTAACACTTGTGGAATGAAGTACTTAACAAAAAAGTGTTAAACAACTGAAAATATCTCTTATATTCTTCTAGGTTCTTCAAAGTAGCCACCTTTTGCTTTGATTTCTGCTTTGCACACGCTTGGCATTTTCTTGATGAGCTTCAAGAGGTAGTCACTGGAAATGGTCTTCTAACAGTCCTTCACTCTGCGGTCCAGCTCACCCCAAATCATCTCGATTGGGTTCAGGTCTGGTTACTTTAGAGGCCAGGTTATCTGGCGTAGCATACCATCACTCTCCTTCTTAGTAAAATAGCCTTTACACAGCCTGGAGGTGTGTTTGGGGTCATTGTCCTGTGGAAAAATGAATTATGGTCCAACTAAACGCAAACTGGATGGAATAGCATGCCATTGCAAGACGCTGTGGTAGGCATGCTGGGTCAGTATGCCTTTAATTTTAAATAAATCCCCAACAATGTCACCAGGAAAGCACCCCCACACCATCACACCTCCTCCTCCATGCTTCACAGTGGGAACCAGGCATGTAGAGTCCATCTGTTCAACTTTTCTGCGTTGCACAAAAACACGGTGGTTGGATCCAAGGATCTCAAATTTGAACTCATCAGACCAAAGTACAGATTTCCACTGGTGTAATGTCCATTCCTTGTGTTCTTTAGCCCAAACAAGTCTCTTCTGCTTATTGCCTGTCCTTATCAGTGGTTTACTAGCAGCTATTTTACCATGAAGGCCTGCAGCACAAAGTCCCCTCTTAACAGTTGTTCTAGAGATGTGTCTGCTGCTAGAACTCTGTGTGGCACTGACCTGGTCTCTAATCTGAGCTGCTGTTAACCTACAATTTCTGAGGCTGGTGACTCAGAAAAACTTATCCTCTTCAGCAGAGGTGACTCTTGGTCTTCCTTTCCTGGGGCGGTCTTCATGTGAGTCAGTTTCTTTGTAGCATTTGATGGTTTTTGCCACTGCACTTGGGGAAACTTTCAAAGTTTGCCCAATTTTTCGGACTGACTGACCTTCATTTCTTAAAGTAATTATGGCCACTTATTTTTCTTTACTTAGCTGCTTTTTTCTTGCCATAATACAAATTTTAAGGGGCACTTTGCACACTACAACATCGCAAGCCGATGCTGCAATGCCGTGCGCGATAGTCCCCGCCCCCGTCGCAGCTGCGATATCATGGTGATAGCTGCCGTAGTGAACATTATCGCTACGGCATCTTCACGTGCACTCACCTGCCCTGCGACGTCGCTCTGGCCGGCGAACCGCCTCCTTATTAGGGGGGTGGGTCGTGCGTCATCATAGCGACGTCACACAGCAGGTGGCCAATAGAAGCAGAGGGGCGGAGATGAGCGGGACGTATACATCCCGCCCACCTCCTTCCTTCCGCATAGCCAGCCAGGACGCAGGTAGGAGATCTTCCTCGCTCCTGCGGCTTCATACACAGCAATGTGTGCTGCCGCAGGAACGAAAAACAATATCGTAACATAGGTCTTTCCCAATTCATGGAAATGACTGATGCTACACCAATGATACAATTACGACGCTTTTGCGCTCGTTAATCATATCATAAAGAATTTACACACTACGATATCGACAGTGACGCCGGATGTGCGTCACTTTCGATTTGACCCCACCGACATCGCAGCTGCGATGTTGTAGTGTGCAAAGTGCCCCCAACAGTCTATTCAGTAGGACTATCAGCTGTGTATCCACCAGACTTCTGCACAACACAAATGATGGTCCCAACCCCATTTATAAGGCAAGGAAACTGACTTATTAAACCTGACAGGGCTCACTTGTTAAGTTAGAACCATTTCCGGTGACTACCTTTTGAAGCTCATCAAGAGAATGCCAAGAGTGTGCAAAACAGTAATCAAAGCAAAAGGTGGCTACTTTGAAGAACCTAGAATATAAGACATATTTTCAGTTGTTTCACACTTTTTTGTTAAGTATTTCATTCCTCATGTGCTAATTCATACTTTTGATGCCTTCAATGTGAATCTACAATTTTGAGAGTCATGAAAATAAAGAAAACTCTTTGAATAAGAAGGTGTGTCCAAACTTTTGGTCATAACTGTACATATATATATATATATATATATATATATATATATATATATATATATATATATATTCATATATATGACTTTGAATTATGTCTTGGCCAATGCAACTAAGATAGACTAGATTTAGGTGCAAAGCCATGGCATGGTGTGAACAGTAATGTTAGTGAAATAAAGTGATATAGACAGTTAGTGAAATACAGCCATAGATCTATGCATAGAGTACATCTCAAATCTAAAGAATGAATCATCAGATCATCACATATTTTTGTTTTAATTTTATTCTATGGTATATTATAGAATTTTCTTTCTACAGTATGGAATAGTATTCTTTAAGCAGTGTTATTAACTTCCTAGCATATACATTCAAAGTGTGAATAATATGAAAAGATGGGGAATAATATCTTTTGTTACAGTTTATAATGATTGCTTTCTTTAAATTCTCTGCCAGCTACTGTAACTATCTGATTTAATAAAATGAAGAAAAAATTCTATTATATGCTTGACAGCTCTTCCAATTATAAGACCTGTTTATCAAATGCTGTAAAATATAATATGAAAAACTTCGAGTTATTTTTATCTTATAAGTTTGTGATGGTCATTCCACAAAAATGTCCATAGAGACATGCCCAAAATACATTCATATTTTCAGACACACTTGCATTTTAAAAGTCAGGCCGGTCAGTGTCATATTCAAGCTGCTTTTTAGTCTCTTTCACCTAAGTATTTTCTTTTTTGAAAACCATGAAATCATTAAATATTTGACATATTCATGTTCTTCTTTACTAATAGGTCTGGCCAATTATAGGTTCATTGAGAATATCTTGTTATTATTATTTTTCAATTTTTTTGGATCATGTGATGCCTGGGCCTAGGAGCCAGCATTGGTTTGTAAAGATTTAGGATGGTCCCTTGAGACAGTATTCACCCCCTTGGCATTTTTTATGTTTTGCTATTTCAAAATCTGTAAAGTCACTTTTTTGGAGAGTTTGCATCAGTTCCTATAAAGAACATGCCTACAACTGTGAACATATGGTTTGTTTTTACTGTGAAGTTAACAGTAAATAAGGCAAAATAACAGAACACTTCCATATGCATAACAATTCACCCACCAAGTCAGTACTTTGTAGAGCCTCTTTTTTGAGCAATTAAAGCTGTAAGTCACTTTGGATAAATCTCTCTTAGATTTGAACATCTTGCTACTGGAATTATTGCCCATTCCTTAATGCAAAACTGCTTCAGCTCCTTCACGTTAGCTTGTTTCCTCTGGTAAACAGCAATCTCCAAGTGTGACTACAGATTCTAAATTGAATTAAGGTCTCGGCTTTGAGTAGGCCACTCCAATATATTTAAATGGTTCCCCTTAAACCATTTGAGTGTTGCTTTAGCCGTGTGCTTTGAGTCATTGTCTTGGTTGGAAGGTGAACTTCTGTCTCAGTCTCAAATTACGCACAGACTGAAACAATTTTTTTTCAAGAATATGCCTGTGTTTTGCACCATCCATCATCTCTTTGACTAAGGCCCCCGTCACACTTCCGTGAAAAACACGCACGTGTGTTACGGGCCATTTTTCGGGTCCGTATCCCGATTTTGTGTCCATTTTTATGGTCCGTGTGGCATCTGTGTGAATTGCGTATGCTAGCCGTGTTTGTGTGTAGAACGTCCGTGTGTGCGTGTGGAATTAACGTGTATGTGTACGTGGAATGTCCATGTGGAATGTCCGTGTGTGTGATGCACAATGTCGTTTATAAATGTCGGCTGACAGCCGACAGAGTTGCGCGATGAGAATGAACTCGGGTGAACTTCACCCGACTTCAACCTCATACCGCGGCTCTGTCTGTGTCGAGTACTGATTAGCGGTCACCTGTGAAGGATTCACCGGTGACCGCTAATCCCCCGAGTGACTGAAGTTTCCCCCCCTCTCTCATACTCACCGATCACCGGCACTGCACGGCATTCACACTGCTGCGGCGGCTTTTACTATTTTGAAAAAGCCGGCCGCTCATTAAACAATCTCGTGTTCCCTGCTTTCCCCGCCCACTGGCGCCTATGATTGGTTGCAGTGAGACAAGCCCCCACGCTGAGTGACAGCTGTCTCACTGCACCCAATCACAGCAGCCGGTGGGCGTGTCTATGCTGTGCAGTAAAATAAATAAATAAATAATTAAAAAAAACGGCATGCGGTCCCCCCCCCAATTTCAATACCAGCCATATAAAGCCATACGGCTGAAGGCTGGTATTCTCAGGATGGGGAGCTCCACGTTATGGGGAGCCCCCCACCCTAACAATATCAGTCAGCAGCTGCCCAGAATTGCCGCATACATTAGATGCAACAGTTCTGGGACTGTACCCGGCTCTTCCCGATTTGCCCTGGTGCTTTGGCAAATCAAGGTAATAAGGAGTTAATGGCAGCCCATAGCTGCCACTAAATCCTAGATTAATCATGTCAGGCGTCTCCCCGAGATTCCTTTCATGATTGATCTGTAAGTTACAGTAAATAAACACACACACCCGAAAAAATCCTTTATTAGAAATAAAAAACACAAACATATACCCTGGTTCAACAATTTAATCAGCCCGAAAAAGCCCTCCATGTCCGGCGTAATCCAGGATGGTCCAGCGTCGCATCCAGCTCTGCTGCATGGAGGTGACAGGAGCTGCAGCACACACCGCCGCTCCTGTCACCTCCACGCAGCAAATGAAGAGAGCCGCGCGAACGGCTGAGCTGTCACTGAGGTTGCCCGCTGTCACTGGATCCAGTGGATACAGCTCAGACGATCGCGTGGCACTCTTCATTTGCTGCGTGGAGGTGACAGGAGCGGCGGTGTCTTCTGCATCTCCGGTCACCTCCATGCAGCACAACTGGAAGCGACGCTGGAGCATCCTGGATTACGACGGACATGGAGGGCTTTTTCGGGCTGATTAAATTGTTGAACCAGGGTATATGTTTGTGTATTTTATTTCTAATAAAGGATTTTTTTGTGTGTGTGTGTGTTTATTTACTGTATTTTACAGATTAATCATGGAAGGAATCTCGGGGAGACGCCTGACATGATTAATCTAGGATTTAGTGGCAGCTATGTACTGCCATTAACTCCTTATTACCCCGATTTGCCAAAGCACCAGGGCAAATCGGGAAGAGCCGGGTACAGTCCCAGAACTGTCGCATCTAATGTATGCGGCAATTCTGGGCGGCTGCTGACTGATATTGTTAGGGTGGGGGGCTCCCCATAACGTGGAGTCCCCCATCCTGACAATACCAGCCTGCAGCCGTATGGCTTTATCTGGCTGGTATTGAAATTGGGGGGGGGACCGCACGCCGTTTTTTTTAATTATTTATTTATTTATTTTACTGCACAGTATATACACGCCCACCGGCTGCTGTGATTGGGTGCAGTGAGACAGCTGTCACTCAGCGTGGGGGTGTGTCTCACTGCAACCAATCATAGGCGCCGGTGGGCGGGGAAAGCAGGGAATACGAGATTGTTTAATGAGCGGCCGGCTTTTTCAAAATAGTAAAAGCCGCTGCAGCAGTGTGTATGCCATGCAGCGCCACGCCGGTGATCGGGGAACGGTAAGTATGAGAGAGGGGGGAAACTGACCGACAAACTGTGAGAGAGGGACAGACAGACAGAGAGATCGACAGAGAGACAGAGAGACCGACCGACGGACTCAGGGAGATTGACCGACATACACAGAAATAGAAAGATTGGCCGACATCACTAGAAATAAAAACACCAAACGGACACGGACCATAGATAGATGCATACGTGTTTACTAACGTGTGTGCACATACCCATAGACTTTCATTGTGTCCATGTGTGCGTGCTCCGTGCAGATAACGGACATGCATCCGTGCAAAACGCAAGCACATACGGATCACGGACACGCACACACGGACATAATGAAATAACGCACGTGTGACCACAATCATAGATTAACATTGGTGCATGTTTGTCCGTGTCTCCGGTATATACGGAAACGGAACAAACACGCACGTGTTTCACGGATGTGTGAAGGGGGCCTAAGACAGTTTTCACTGTCCCTACTTGTGAAAAACATCTCTTCAACTTGATGCTGCCACTACCATGTTTCACTGTGGGGATTATTTCCTGGGGTGATGAGCTGTGTTGTTTTGGTTCCAGATTAAGCATTTACCTTGGTGGCCAAAAAAATTCAATTTTGTCTCATCTGACCACAGCCCCTTCTGCCAAACATGTAGGGAGTCTGCCTTGCCTTTTGGCAAACTCAAAATCAGCCTTCTAATTTTGTCTCTAAGTAAAGGTTATTTTGGCCACTCTTGTATAAATAAAAGCTATATGGAGTGTCCGGTTTATTGTGATTATATGGACAGATTGTGCAGTCTATGCTAATGAACTTCGCAGCTCCTTCGGAGTGACAGTACCTTTGGATTCTGTGCTGCCTCTCTGCTTAATACCCTCCTTGCCAGGGCTGAGAGATTTGTTTGGCCGCTGGCTCTTGACAGGTTTGTTGTGGTGCCATTTTCTTTCCATTTAATGATAATGGATTTGATGGTGCTCTGTGGTATCATTAGAGATTGGGATTTTTTTTAAAACCCAACCCTGACTTGTACTTCTCAACAACCTTGTCTGTGACTTCTTTGGAGATCGCCTTGGTTTTTATGGTGTTGTTTGGTTAGTGATGCCTCTTGCAAAATGGTGTTTTTAGAAAAAAGTGTGTATACTAACAGAACACGTGACATTTGGAATACACACAGGTGGGCATCCCTGCACTAAGCATGTCACTTATGAAGGCAATTGTTTGCACCAGAAATTTTTAGGGGCTTCATAACAAAAGGGGTCAATACATATTCACATGGTAATATTGTTTATTTTATAACATAAATTAAATTTTTGACTATATTTTTCTCAACTAAGACTATTTAGTGATAATGCATCACACACATATCAGTTTGAAAAATATTTAAACACAGGTTGTAATGTAGAAAAATATTTAAAAACCCAAAGGGGAGATTACCTTTGTAAGGCACTGTATAAGGTATTTATGGTATGGTTTGCCAGATCTCTACAGTTTAGCAAATTATAAATGACAGCCCCCATTTTGCTGAATTTGTGCAGAGCAAATTACAAAAATTTGGATTCTCCATAAATGTAAAATTCTGGAGTGGATGTCACCGGTGGGGTCCCAGCCTCCTCCGCTGCGGACCCTTCCTCCAACCTTTCCCCCTCCAGGAGTGGAACGGATAATGTCGACAACGCCACCTGTGGTATGCGGCCAGGGATAAGGCCGCCGCTGCATGGTATTTTGCCGGGGAAAATGTTGGGGTGCAGCCAGGATGATATCATTCCCTACAGGCGGAGCGGCCCCTGGGAGAGAGAACAGGGAACTGGGAATCGCCGGATCACAAGGTGATGACAAACAGAGTCAGAGTCACTGGGTTGCAGGTTTCAGATTTATTTACTCACAGTTCTTTATGTTGCACCCAGGATGATGGTCTTTACTGTGTTGACTCCGGTCGTTCCTAGGCAGGGCCGAGGTCAAAGTCTGGAAGGGCAACCTGTGGGCTTTTTCCTTCTGTGCTCTTGTGTGGTAGTACTCTCTTGGTTTCTGGAGCTCTTGGGACCCGCTACTCTGCACCCGAAGCTGCACTTGTTTCAGGGGGCAACAAAATCCTCCCCTCTTTAAACCTCTTCTCTTCCATGCCACACGACTACCGGACCCAGGCTCTCAACTGCTTCCTGGCTAGCCACCTCTCCCATTCTAAGTCTCTGCCGGCTAATGGACCTGGAGCCTTCTAACTGGCATCTCTCTCAGCTTAGGGGTCATAAGCCATCCACTCGCCTGGTCTCAGGGAAGAAAAGGGTGTATGAACCGGTCTGGAACTGGTAGTTCTTCTGCTCTGTCTCCCTGAGAGAGAGCCAGAGCTCCCCCTGAGAGAGAGCCAGAGCTCCCCCAGGGAGCTGGTCACTATGAGTCCTCTCTCTTTGGTCTCTCCAAGCATTCTGAAACTGAAACTAAGCTGTCTGCTCTGTAACTCCCTCCTGCACATTCCCCACCTAAGGAATTAAGGAATGTTCCCTTTGTCTGTGTGTGTGAGGCTGTGTGAGCAGAAATGAAACTTACAAGGCTTTTAACCTCTGCCTGCCCAGGGTAGACTGACATTATAAAATACATAAAAATACATACAATTCAATACCCTGTAGCACACAGTCTCAAGGACGCTACATTCCTCCAGAGTGAAACGCAACACTCCTGGGTTTGCAAGAGAAAATTAAACCACAATTTTTTTTTTTTCATAGTCAACAATTTAACACATCCCTTTTACCGGGACCCAATAAAGGAAAGGAAGAAGCAGATTTAAAAAGAAGGAGAAGCAAGAAAAGAAAAAGAAACATTGGCATAAATCAAGTCATTTAAAAAAAAACCCAAGTAATTAAACATTCTGGAACAGGCCTCCTTTCGACGCTCCAGGGCCCTCCAGGTATCCAGGTTTGGAGAAGTAGAATGGTAGTCTGATCCCGGTTTGGGCTGTGGTGTCAGGCTCACCCTCCGGCCACCACTCGCCAAAGCTCGCACCCGGGCAGTGCAAGTCATCTCCCCATCTTCTTCTGGTCCTGGGGAGGCAGGGTTCCTGTCTCCTAAATTTCCAACAAAGGGGACGGGCACTGTTTTTTTTGCGCCCCACTACAATCCCACCCACGAAAGGCGGGCAAGTCCAGTCTCTGTTGGTACACATGGCGCCCATCCCATTCTCAATGGACGCCATTTTACAGACCCAGTCCGGTAGTCACAGTGCCCATGGCCGCGTGCAAATATACGACAGTCCAGTAAAGGCATGCAGTACTCATTGGATTGGGCATGCAATCCTGCCGACTACGCCAAGTTCGGAGGTGTGACACCCCACGGCTGTGGGGTACTCCGTCCCGGGCATGCAGTGCAAAGAGAGAAAACAATCGTGGTCGCGGCCAATGCCCGATTCCGTGACCCTGGGGTCAGTCTGATAAAAAAGAGGTGAAAAATAAAAAAGGAAATAAAAATAAATGAGTTCTCAACTACACCACTTGCGGTGTGCGGCCAGGTAATTGAGGCCGCCACTTCAGGGTCTGCTGGGGCTGGTGGAGTAGTGCAGCTTAGGTCTTTTGGGCCCTCTGCAAGCAGGGCTAGGCCCCATCAGTGGATAATGAGGGGGACAATAGTAGGGGACAGTCAGGATATGTGTATGGAGGCGAGAAGGAAACACTCCACACCGGTATTGCAATTTTAACTTGCCTTTTACTTGTTGCTGGTACCTGTAACCACTGGTGCCGGTTACAGGGGTACCCGCTCCCCTTGCTCTCCATGCCAGCTGTTCCCTGGGTTAGCTGTCATCCATGAACACTTGTTTGTATTGGGCTCCCGTGGCATAGTGCTTCTGGGAAACCCCTCCGTTTCAGTCTTGGTCCTATTGCAGGCTGCCTGGACTATTTAAGGCATTCAGTCTCAGGTCCCCTCTTTGCTGCTGATGCTTCAGACTCCTTGGGTTGGTGAGGGACCCTGGAGATCCCCTCACCTGGCAGAATTAACAGTTGACCAAAAAGCGTCCCGCTGTTCTAGGGTCTGCACCCCTACTTGTGCTGATTCCTGTGAGCCTTGGTTCCAGACCACCACACGCATCCCGCGGTTACTGGAGTATTACACTTCCACAGGTAACCCATGGTTCCTGGAGTCTTGGTTCCTTACTCCACAGTCTCTCACTCCTGTTACAGCATTCTGTTGTTATTTCAGGTCTTTTCCCTTCTTTCTGTACATTCACTCTCTGTTCTCTACTTCCACCTCTCCTCTCCTTGACTTCTTCCTTCACACTCCTTCCCACCAACTCTCCAACTGACTACTCGCCTCTCCCCTTGCTTTGTCTCTCCTTACAAATTGGGTGGCAATTAGCCAATAAGTGCCCATCCCTTTTACCTGTTGCTAGGCAGTCTCCCAGTCTGGTGTTGGGGTTGTGTATGTGGCCTGAGTGTGCTGATGTGTTGACTGGCATGGATATTCTGGGGTTTTGGTTTCCTCAGGTTACATTTTGTGGCACCTGATACCTCAGGGGTGCCACACTTTTATGATCAGATGGATTTTTTCTCTCTCACACAATCCTCTCCCTAGGGCTGGTGTTATAGCAGGGCAAACTTGGCAGTTGCCCATGAACCCCGCCCTATCAGAGTAGCTTATAATGTAGAGACTGCTTGAGGACCTTTGGTGACACCATGATCATGGTATCAGTCATAATATTGTGATGTCACCACATGTTTTGTACTCTTGGGGACTTAAGCGGGCTTTACACGTTGCAACATCGGCAACGAGATATCGTCAGGGTCACGTCGTTAGTGACGCACATCCGGCGCCGTTACCGACATCGCAGCGTGTAACGCAAATGAGCGACGATCAACGAGCAGAAAAACGTCAAAAATCGTTGCTCGTTGTCACGCCGCTCATTTCTATAATATCGCTGCAGCGACAGGTATGATGTTGTTTGTCGTTCCTGTGGCAGCACACATCGCTGTGTGTGACACCGCAGGAGCGACAAACATCTCCTTACCTGCCTCCACCGGAAAAGGAGGAAGGAAGGAGGTGGGCGGCATGTTCCGGTCGCTCTTCTCCGCCCCTCCTTTTCTATTGAACGGTGGTTCAGTGACGCTGCTGTGACATCGCTGTGATGCTGAACGAACTGCCCCCTTAGAAAGGAGGTGGATCACCGGTCACAGCGACGTCGCAGGGCAGGTAAGTGCATTTGACACTGCCGTAGCGATAATGTTCGCTACGGCAGCAATCACCACATATCGGCCGTACGACAGGGGCGGGTGCTATCTTGCTCGGCATCACTAGCATCGGCTAGCGATGTAGCAACGTGTAAAGCCGGCTTTAGACTTTTGATGACATCACGATTAATGTTGAGCGAGTAGTTCACTATTTGTACTCGCTATGCTGTTAGCGAGTATTGTCCGCTACTTGCATATTCGTTATGAGTAGCAGGCACAATGTAAGTCAATAGGAAATACTCACTAAGTAGCGAGTAACCCAAAAGCCATACTTTTCATGCGAGTAGTGAATAGTACGGCTTTCAGGTTACTCGCTACTTAGCGAGTTTTCCCATTGATATACGCCCCCTACTTGTAACAAATATGAGAGTAGTGGAGCGTTCTCGTTAACAGCATAGTGAGTATGAATAGTTAACTACTCGCACGACACTAATCATGATCATGTGACTGGTTATGTGACCATGGTGTCTCCATGGGAAGGGCTTGAAAGGAGACAGAATGATGGTATGTGTGTGTATATGTATTGGTGCTTGTATATGTCTTTAAATTTTTTTGTTGGGTATTCAAATAATTTTTGCAGCTTTTTTCCATGATATCTGGAGCCTCTAAGTTGTATGTTATTTTAGTAGTGTTTTTTAGATATCAGACAATTTTTTTTTTCACAACAGGTACAGGACTAGTAACAACAGTTGGATTAACTTCACCTTTTTTAATTATTTATTTTTTTCTATGCTTTTTACTTAGTTGCTCATTTATTTTTAACTTTTCTTTAGACATTTTGCCTCTCTCTCCCTTCCCATAAGATCATAAAAAACATATAGGGATTTCAACATGTAAAATGGGGATGGTAAATTAGATCCAGTTAAAGGGTAAATTCAACCTCAAGGCTGTATAGTTAAGCTGAGTGTATCTCCTAGGATCCAGCATATTCGCTGCCTCCCTACACTCAGCAATCACATGATTACTATGGAGAAAAAAGTTATGATAGTGCTTCC
The DNA here is from genome assembly GCF_048569485.1 of Anomaloglossus baeobatrachus. Classification (NCBI taxonomy): domain Eukaryota; kingdom Metazoa; phylum Chordata; class Amphibia; order Anura; family Aromobatidae; genus Anomaloglossus; species Anomaloglossus baeobatrachus. The sequence continues at coordinate 601,555,969 of NC_134354.1, forward strand.
TACTCTGCATACACAGTGCATGTTAAGTACTCTATATACAGCAATAAAGAAGTCAGAAATCTTAAAAACTATCACTGCCTTCTTTAAAACTAGTCTGTCAATTTTCTATAGATAGCCCCTGAGATGCAGCATAGTTACATTGAAATAAAACAGCCAATCAGAGTACAATAAGAGCTAAAAGAGAATTTATAAACATATTTATGCTTCCCCACATGATATCTGAAATAAGGAGGCGCAGAGTCCCTAACTCTAGTGTAAGGTCAGTTACTGGGTTTATTGGTATAGTTTTGTATGCCTCCTAGTCTGCTTAACTATGGTCTATTGCTATGTAATCATCTTTATTCGTGAACTCTGGCTATCCCTGACCCTACTGTTCATTGGAATCTTTGGGCCTATTTAATGTATACAGTAACATGCAAAAGGGTAGCAATGTTTGATTCTTGTCATGCCTAGTCTATTGGTTTTTGGCTCACTGCTCCAAATCACACATTTCCAATCTACTACTGTCCACTGTTTGTACTTCTTTTCAAAATTGAGTCCACACTTCCTATGATGATACTGGAGTTGAGACTTCTTCCCTTTTTTGGCACCACCATTTCAGACCTGTGCATTATACTTTGCACGGTGCTTGCATGGACATCTGTGATCTCACTGTTATGATGCATATATGAGTCCCCTCTACTGTTGTGTTTGTCACACCAGAACAGATGGACCTTGTAATGTGCCAAATTGTTGACTCTAATATTTTGCCTGGACATCCACAGCTTGTCCTTTGAATGGATGAACAGACTTAATTTCATATTCTTACAACTGTCAAGTCATTCACATGAGGCAGTTTGGCAATTTTTTTGGCCTAAAGACCACTATCGATGAACTGGATGATATTTTTCTTTTCTTGGGATATCTTCTCCATGACTGCTTTTCAATTCAATCCACTGACCTTTTGCTTGGGAATCAACTAATAAAACTACAAAAAAAATGTAATACACAGGAAGAAAAACATTTTTCAAACACCAGGAGCAGAACAATTGCAATACAGTAACATGACAAAAATCTGTATAACTAAGCATATGCTAAATAGATGCAAGTCAAAATTTTGTATTTGATAGCCAAGATGATTGTCTATAAAATGATGGTAGTCTCACGTTTGAAATGGTAGTGAATGGTGAGTTATGAAGTCTGAAAGTCAACAGTTTAAAACATTGTTACTCTTTTACTCGTCACTGTGTGACAAAATCTGTCAATCAATGGTTGCTTGGGTGATGGTATTAGTGTTTGTGTAAGTTGTGTAAGCGACCAACCAATAGAAGCGGAGGGGTGGAGATGAGCAGCCGGAATATCACGCCCACCTGCTTCCTTCCTCATTGCTGGCGGCTGCAGGTACAATATTGTTCCTCGTTCCTGCGGTGTCACACATAGCGATGTGTGCTGCCGCAGGAACGACGAACAACCTGCGTCCTGCAGCAGCAACGATGTTTGAGATTAGAACGACGTGTCAACGATCAATGATATGGTGAGTATTTTTGATCATTCATACGTTTCACACGCAACAACGTTGCTAATGAGGCCTGATGTGAATCACGAATTCCGTGACCCTAACGACATCTCGTTAGCGATGTCATTGCGTGTAAAGCCCACTTGAGTCTCTATTTTATGTTTCTATCAGATTGGGAAAAAAACAAGGAAAATTCCCTTTAAAAGCTTTTAGCCTATTCATTTAATTTATAAATTAATTATATAACAGGTCTCCTTTAACTGATTTCCTTTAATGATTTGCTAGGCAATGCTTTATTTCTCAAACCTTCACATAATGCACAAGTAACATAATAATAAAGCTGCCTATCAGATTATTATTTTTAGATGTAAGCATTATTTAAGTATACACACAGTCATCAGCATGTTGTGTAAAAATCTACAAGGGCAAAGCATAAAATAAATCACTATTGTCAATAGTGTGACCTAACCTATAATAATCACATTGTCAAAACAATAATAAAATGTGCAGTAACTCTCACATAAAAATCTTGACAAAGTGACAAAGAGAACATATGCATCATGTTTCAAACTTATGCTACTAAAAAAAGAGTGATTTCCAAAGTAGAAACAGAATTTAGCATGTAACTTCTGTTGATGAACACATCAACACCAGTCAAAAACATGTTCATTGTTAGATGTACCTTCAGATACATATTTCTCACATTCAGTAGGGATCCTACAAATAGACAGATGGAGAAAATAAAAATGAAGCATGCTGATTTCTCCCCGAAAAATAATACACTGAAAATATTGGAAAATGCCAGCATGAGAATATCACAAAAACAGTAATGTACAGACACTGTCTGAAAGGAACAACGCACATGGAAACTATGCAAAATGTGCATTTTAGACCCCATTCGAATGTCAGTTTTTCATGTATGTGTTCTTTCCATGTCTTACACTGACAGAACATGTGCCCGTTAAAATCTGTGTGGTTGTGCACATGTCCATGTATTTTAATAGACAGTGTATGTAAAGTGCTGTGGAATTAATAGCGCTATATAAATGAATAAATATTATTATTATTATTGTTATTATTATTATTATTGTTTTTCCCCAAAAGAATCAAGGATATGAAAATTACTAATGGAACACTGATTGTAAATACTGAAAACTGACCAAATCCCTATCAGATCAAAAACACAGAAGAATAAATAAATAATTAAATCAGATCATAAACACTGATAAATCTCAGACTACTCATCTTAGCTTTTCATAATGTTCACATTCTTGAGGGAATCAAGATGAGATGCATATTTCCAATATTTTACAGGGATTTAACTCTCATATGGTTGCAGCTGTAGAGAATGCAATACCTCTTAAAATATATTTAAAACATTGAGGTTAAAAAATGTTTACCGTATGTTATGATGTCTTTAATAGCTACAATAAATACATTAAATACAACAGCATTAAAGTATAATACATTATCATATTTTGCTATGTGGATGATTAACTCTACTTTGCTATTGGTCATGCAACAACAAAATGATGATTTTCTTTACCTAACTCGGTCTTACCAATTTTATTTAATTATTAATATTTAATATAGCGAAATTTATTACATGATGCTTTATATATGAAAAAGGGGTATGCATAATAAAACAAGTACAATAATCATGAATAATACCATGCACAGACTGGTACAGGAGGAGAGAGGACCCTGCCCACAAGGGCTCACAGTCTACAGGGAATGGGTGAGGATACAGTAGGTGAGGGTAGAGCTTACTAGTGTTCAATATAGAAATGATCATGTTACATTTGAATGTTGTAAAAATCTGTATAACTAAATAGCTGTGTCCATCATTATGTTTGATTTTCTTGAATTTGCACAAGAACCTTAATTTCTAACCAAATTTAATGTAATACCGCAAAATTCACATGACAATTACAGGGTGACAACAAATAGCTGTGACATTACAGGACAAAACAATATAAAAGCAAGATTGCTTTTTTTTTTTAAAGCTAACGATCTAACACCACCAGATGCGTGAATATTTTTATTGGCTCTTTTAGTAGAATACTGGGATAAAGAGGTCAGCCTGGAATTCTATATTGCCAATCAATCCTTAGATATCTGGCCTTATTGAGTGTCAGGAATACTTTGCACGCTGCGACATCGCTAGCCGATGCTTGCGATGTCGAGCACGATAGTATCCGCCCCTGTCGCACATGCGATATCTTGTGATATCTGCCGTAGCAAACATTGCCGCTACGGCAGCTTCACACGCACTTACCTGCCCTGCGACGTCGCTCTGGCCGGCGACTCGTCTCCTTCCTAAGGGGGCTGGTCATGCAGCATCACAGCAACGTCACACGGCAGGCGGCTAATAGAAGCGGAGGGGCGGAGATGAGCGGGATGTAAACATCCCGCCCACCTCCTTCCTTCTGCATTGGTGGTGGAGGCAGGTAAGGAGAAGTTCCTCGCTCCTGCGGCTTCATACACAGTGATGTGTGCTGCCACAGGAATGAGGAACAACATCGTACCTGTCACTGCAGCGAAGTTATGAAAATGACCGACACTACACAGATCACCGATTTACGATGCTTTTGCGATCGTTTATCGGTGCATCTAGGCTTTACATGTTGCAACGTCGTTACTGGAGCCGGATGTGCATCACTTTCGACTTAACCCCGATGACATCACAGTAGCGATGTCGCAACTTGCAAAGTACCCCTTAGACCTGCTCTCCAATTACCTTGTATCCCTCACGTGGCTACTGCAGAGCACCTTTCATTCTTATCAATAGGGACTTGCTTTAGTATTTTAGTATGGCTACTGCAAAGTGTATGGAGTTGTGATGTTCCTTTTCTGTGCATTACCTACAAATCGCCACATACAGAACTGCAAACAACTGGGGGGGGGGGTTGGGTGCTAAACCACCATCAACTTGATATTGGGTATCTGTATTGTGATACTATAGATAGGTCATTAATATATATCCTGGACAAACCCATTAAAGTCCTTTTTGAGTTTTTACTATACAGACCACACTGTTATTTCAATACTGAAGTGTTTATGCTAGAATATTAGATAAGAAGCAAAGGATACAGGATTCCAATATTTAGCATTTACTATTTACAAGTGGTATACACATTGTTTAGAAACTAATTAGTGATTAGAGATGAGCAAACCTTTGGACATTTGGTTCACAGAGCATAGTTGAACCTTAGATTAGGTTTGGTTTGTGACCATGACTTGATCCAAACCTTAATGGAAGTCAGAAATTGGGCAGTTCATGTCTCCAACCACATACAGTGCTGCTCACTTGAGTAGTTGCACTTGTCTCTCACTCAAACTTAGAACACAAACTTTGTTTTCTTAGAAGTCAGTTTCCCAACGTGAACCTCGAACCTTAGGTTTGCTTATCTTTGTTAGTGATAAGTGAGTGTTCTCACTACTGCTCTTTCTCATTTCCCAATGACTTCCATTATACTCGGTACTCGATTCGAGGTAATCTGAGCATCTGACTGCTCAATTTAACCCCTTCAGCCCCCAGGTTATTTTGACCGTAAAGACCAGGCCACTTTTTCCAATTTTGACCAGTGTCACTTTATGAGGTTTTAACTCTGGAACGCTTCAACGGATCCCGGTGATTCTGAGATTGTTTTTTCAGGTCATATTGGGCTTCATGTTAGTGGTAAATTTTAGCCGATATTTTTTGCGTTTATTTGTGAAAAAAACGGAAATTTCGTGAAAATTTTGAAAATTTTGCAATTTTCATACTTTTAATTTTTATGCTCTAAAACCAACGAGACATATGACACAAAATAATTAATAAATAACATTTCCCACATGTCTACTTTACATCAGAACAATTTTGGGAAAAAAATAAGGAACTTATAAGGGTTCAAAGTTTATGAGCAATTTCTAATTTTTACAACAAAATTTACAAAGCCACCTTTTTTAGGGACCACATCACATTTGAAGCGATTTTGAAAGGTCTACATGACACAGAACACCAAAAAGTGACACCATTACAAAAACAGCACCCATCAGGCTACTCAAAACCATATTCAAGAAGGCTATTAACCCTTCAGGTGCTTCAGTAACTAAAGCAATGTGGAAGGAAAAAATGAACATTTTACATTTTGCAACAAAATTGTTAATTTAGCCTCAAATATTGCATATTCACAAGGGTAACAGGATTAAATGAACCCCCAAAATTTGTTAAACAATTATTTCTGAGCACGCAGATACCTCATAGAAGGTGAAAAAACACTGTTTGGGCGCATGGCACGACTTGGAAGGGTAGGAGCGTCATTTGACTTTTTGAATAGAAAATTAGCTGGAATCGTTAGCCGCACCATGTTGCGTTTGGAGAGCCCCTAAGGTGCCGAAACAGTGGAGCTCCCCCACATGTGACCCCATTTTGTAAACTAGACCCCTCACGGAATTTATTGAGCACTTTGAACCTCTGGGGGCTTCACAAAAGTTAATAAAGTTGAGCCGTGAAAACAAAAAAAAAATTTTTTACCACAAAATTGTTGCTTCAACTAGGTAGTTTTTTTTTTCACAAGAGTATCAGGGAAGTTTGCACCATAAAATGTATGGTGCAATTTCTCCTGAGTACACAGATATGTCATATTTGGTGGAAATCAAATGTTTGTGCGCACAGCAGGGCTCGGAATGCAAGGAGCATCATTTGACTTTTCAAACGCAAAATTGTCTGGGATAATTAGCGTATTCCATGTTGTGTTTGGAAACCCCCTGAGGTGCCGAAACAGTGGAGCTCCCCCACATGTGACCCCATTTTGGAAACTAGACCCCAATGGCATAAAAAAGGCGCACACACGGATGTTCTGCAAAAAGGGGGGGAACTAGGTGGGATGGAAAAAAGAAGTCCTGTCCAAAGTCGAGTACGACTGCAGAACAATTGCTGATCAGGTACCTAATTGTTCAAGTTTTGTCTTTTTTTTTTAATTTGATGTGCACAAAAAAAAGCAAAAACTCAAGCAACAATTACGTACCTGATCAGCCAATCCCGTAGCTGATCAGCACATGGTGGCAAGCAGGTGGGGGAGGAGGGGGGGAGGAGAGGGAGTGGGAGATGCGATTGGGGATAGTTAGAAAAGAGCCATGAACAATACTTATAGGATGGATCAGAACAGCGGCAGATGGGGGGGCATATGTAGGGGCAGCAGAAGGGGGGGCAGCAGATGGAGGAACAGCGGCATATAAAGGGAGCATCTGTGAATGTGAGACAGCAGTGGCTGGGATAGGGTGGAGGTGGATGGAAGAGGGCGCAGTGGATGCAGGAGCAGCGGAGGATGGGGGGGAAAGATTAACAGGAGATGAAGGAGGCAGCAGATCGGGGAGAGTGAGGGGTGGGAGAGAGAGCGCAGCTCACGGGGGTGACAAGTGAGCAGAGAGCAGGCAGCAGATCAGCAGATCACAGGGGTGACAGGTGAGCAGAGCACAGATCACGGGGATGAGAAGTGGGGGGAGAGCGGACAGCAAATCACGGGGGTGACAGGTGAGGGAACACAGATAAGGGGGATGATAGGTGAGGGAGCACACATCATGGGGGTGACAGGTGAGGGAGCACACATCAAGGGGGTGACAGGTGAGGGAGCGCACATCACTGGGGTGACAGGTGAGGGAGAACACATCACAGGGGTGACAGGTGAAGGACCACACATCACGAGGGTGACAAGTGAGGGAGCACACATCACAGGGTTGACAGGTGAAAGAGCGCACATCACGGGGGGGACAGGTGAAGAAGCGGGGAGCACATCACGTGGGGGGGGGACAAGTGAGTGGAGAGCAGGCAGCAGATCACAGGGGTGACAGGTGAGCAGAGCACAGATCACGGGGATGAGAGGTGGGGGGAGAGCAGACAGCAAATCACGGGGGTGACAGGTGAGGGAGCACAGATCATAAAGGTGACAGGTGAGGGAGCACACATCACGGGGGTGACAGGTGAGGGAGCACACATCAAGGGGGTGACAGGTGAGGGACCACACATCACGAGGGTGACAAGTGAGGGAGCACACATCACAGGGGTGACAGGTGAGGGAGCGCACATCACGGGGATGACAGGTGAGGGAGCTCACATCACGGGGGTGACAGGTGAAGGAGCGGGGAGCACATCATGGGGGTGAAGGGGAGGGGCGGTCAGCACATAACGGAGGGGATGAGGCGGGCAGCACTTAACAGAGGGGAGAGGGCAGGCAGCACATAACGGAGGGGAGGAGGCATGCAGCACATAATGGAGTGGAGGGGGCGGGCAGCACATAACGGAGGGGAGGGGGTGGGCCGCCTATCACGGGGGTGAGAGGTGGGGGTGTGGGCAGCAGATCGGGGAGAGCGGTGGCAGATGGAGGAGGGCGGCGGCGGCGGATCAGGAGGCTTTTCGCTGGTTTGATACAGTACAATGGCAGTGCGGCAAATTCCGGGTCCCAGTAGAATACACAAGAGGAAAGAAATGTGCAAAAAGTGGGATCACCAGAAATAACCATACAATAGCGTTTTATTATATAAAAAAAAACATACAAACACACAGATGTTCATTAAAAACAATTAAAAAGCCAAAGCTTATACACATATTTGATGCCAATGGTATATGCCACCAAAATACACCCCACCCTCTCAACAGGCCACAAAAAACCCAAGATAATAAGTCAGGGCAAATGTGACAGCCAAAAAACTTTGCTCAATCAGTAACAAGCAGTAGGTGTAACATGATGAATAAGACTCAAAAAATCACAGAATAATACTACATACGATTACCTCCAAGCCACATAATAATGACCTGCCTTAGGAGCACATATCTGGAACAAGTTTAAAGCATGGCACACACCCAGAGATATTTTGCAAGGGGTAAATGGCAAAACGATTGCGTGAGAAGGGTGGGGTGGTGACCCCACGCGTATTGCTACAAGGAGTTGTAGCTTCCTCAGGGGAAAGTGAGGCAAACTGTGGTTAGTGTGTCTTAAATAACCGTATTAATCAAAGAAAATTGCTTACCAGCATGGACATGGAAGAGGAAGAAAAATCGCCATGCAACCTAAGGATGCCGGTGGGCGCCGCCATTGTGTGTCACGTGACCTGATCATGTGATCCCCATGACGTGCAAACGTCCCAGCCAGAGCGCATGCGCAATAACATCGGCGCTACATAAGCATCAGGCGATCCCATACCAAAATAGAATAAGATAGGCGTGCAGCAAACACATACATAATATGTACAAAACAGGTAGTATGCATGCGCTGAAAAGATGAGTTGTGCGATTTGTTTACTTAGAAGAAAGCCCGCATAAACATGCGCATGCGCAGTATCCATAAGGTATCCCCGAAGGGACATTTCAGCTTCAGAGATTGATACTGCAAAAACAACATGAGAGCAGATCCCGAGGCACCATTGGACAGGCATCCAATGCAAATCAGTCGCATAGGCAGCTATACTATACTCGCATAACAAATATACCAATTGCGAGCTGCACCACGTGATCTGATCGCATGTTACTATGCCATAAGATGTGCCTCTCAAGGCGCATGCGCAAAAGTACCAGCACTAACCATATATGAAGCGATCCCATATAAAAATGGAATGATCGCAAGGCACATCCCAGCCTATTAGGGCCAATAGCACTTGGTAACATAAACTCATGCACTCACAATCTGTGCGCACAGAACAAACAGCACGCATTCACCAAAGAGATATCAAATGTGAGTAGTACAGATCTGGATGCGATAACCACACATATGAATGCGCATGCGCTACCACCACACGTAATCATACAAGGGACATTTCAACCCAAAGCAAAGCATGCAAGGGAGCAAAATGACCATTGCATAGGCTGGTCACAAAAATATTGCTTAGAGGACATATTGAGATCCAATACAGATGCTCAGACAGCCGTCATGTATTTGCATCATACTGATCACATATATCCTAATAACACAAACCCTCAATTTGTGTACACAAAGCAATTAGTGTACATATGCACCAAGGACCACAAAAAGCAGATTTTTAGTTCAAATGACCCCACCGGAGTGTTATTATCCTATGGAGGAACAATGCCCAAAAAAACCACGGTACATGAGCAGGTCACGGAACATTACCAAAGAGACATATTAAGATGTAATATAGTCACATAGACAACTGTAACACATTTACATGGTATTGGTATATCAAAAGATGCCAACAAGAAAAAATGTCCAAATTTAATAGACAGCAAAGTCCCATTTCGACAAGTCTTTACAAAAGAGGTCAGCAACTTGTGTGTATTTACCAACAGGAAATAAGCATGCTCCACTTCAGGCCGCAGTTCAGATGATCCCGTAACTCCAGGAACCAAAAAAAGGAGGACACAAGGAGACAAACTCCAATCAACGTGTCAAGAAGCAGGCATCAGGAAAAGATCTTCTCAAACCGAAGTCGACAAGCCCTGTTCAGGGCAGAAGGAACCAGGCCGCCATGACCAAAACCCTAGAATATTGGGAAAATATATACATAATCAAAACAAAATAAAATAAAACCCACACCAGAAAAAAAAAAAAAAATTCCGGGTCCCATGCTCCGGTCCCATAACAGCATGGGACCGGAGCTTATCGCCCTGCCATTGCACTGTATACACTCACTGTACTGGCGTGCTGCAGGATCGACAAGTGAAGGTGAGGGGGGTGGTCACCGGCAACAGGTCCACTGTGATTGGAGAGATCGGTCACAAGGCCGGTCTCTCCAATCAGAGCTGCTGGAGCAGGGGGAGGGTGATACAGCTGAGGTCACCCAGCTCCAGCCAATGGCCAGTGTTACAGCTGCACTGGTCAGGGCTGGATTTCAATGCTTCAGCCACTTTCATTGACTAAAACATTACAGTGGCTGTGATTGGTTGAGCGGAGTTCGTCAGCCAATCTCACAGCCTCCGTAGGTCCGGGAAGGAGGCACCACCCCTCCTGAGGTCAGGTACAGGTCCCCTCCTCCCCGAATCTGCGGTTTGTGTGAACCGATCGCAGTCACCGGGGCTCCGGTGCCGTGATTTCGCCATGACGGAAAGATCCGTCATGGGTCTTTAATTACCAGGGCACCATGACGGATCTTTCTGTCAAAGGTCGTGAAGGGGTTAAGTACCGAGCACTCAAGAATTTTAGTGCTCGCTCATAAAAATAATCCTATGTAAAAAACAACCTTTTGTTGGGTATGGGAATTTTACAGTGATTACAATTGGCTTGTAGATAGTTGTTGGCCAAATTATGCATAATTTATTCATTTCTTTAGTATACAATAAGTGCATAACATGAACATAAAAAAATTTGATAGCACAAAGTTGAAGAACATAATGAGGTAACAGGGTATTTATTACATGTATAATGACAAAAATGAAGGGGAGCATAAACACAACAGAGACCTATGTGGACTATGACATTTCTATGCTTATATTCAAGCTGAAGTTACACAAATACTCTTAAAAAAATGCAAATTATGTTCAATTTTTGATGTAACACTGTATCTTAAACTATTTGTGCATAAGAGATACAAATGTGTGTAAATTGTATTAACATGTAAGGCGGGCTTTGCACGCTGCAACATCGGTAACAATGTGTTACCGATGCTGCAGCGATAGTCCTGCCCCCGTCGCACGTGCAATATCTAGTGAAAGCTGCCGTAGCGATTATTATTATCGCTACGGCAGTTTCACACGCACATACCTGCCGTGCGACGTCCCTCTGGCCGGCGACCCGCCTCCTTCCTAAGGGGGAGGGTCGTGCGGCGTCACAGTGACGTCACACGGCAGGTGGCCAATTGAAGTGGAGGGGTGGAGATGAGCAGGACGTAAACATCCCGCCCACCTCCGTCCTTCTCATTGCAGCTGGCGGCAGGTAAGGTGAAGTTCCTCGCTCCTGCGGCTTCACACACAGCGATGTGTGCTGCCGCAGGAGCGAGGAACAACATCGTACCTGTCGCTGCACCGGCATTATGGAAATGTCGGAGGCTGCAGCGATGATACGATAACGACGCTTTTGCGCTCATTCATCGTATCAAAAAGGTTTTAAACGTTGCGATATCGACTGCGACGCCGGATGTGCGTCACTTTCGATTTGACCCCACCGGCATCGCACGTGCAATATCGCAACGTGCAAAGCCGCCCTAAGACTGTTAATTGTATCTTGCATATATCTGCATTATAATTCTTCATCTTTATCAAAGTTTATGTAAACAAAGACTATTAAGCTTTGGGGAGCAAGGAAACAGAATAAAAATATGTCTAACATTCTGAAGATTAAAAGCTTAAAGACTGCAAGTTAGTCACATCCATAGACTAGGAGATATTTTCTTGATCACAGATATTTGATCAGTTGAACCCTCAATAAACTAATCAGCAATCTACGTTGGTCATATTGGAAATGAACGGTGCAGAAATGCAGATGTTCAACCTTTGCTTCATTTAGATGGGGATCTCTTCAGAGCAATGTTCTAGGGATTGGTAGGAGTACCAGAAGTTGTACCTCCAATATCAGAAGGTTGTCATTAGTCATTAGAAGGTAGTCATTATTAGTGAATACTGCCAAGCTCAGGTGGTTGGTACTCGTAATGAGTAGTCGGGCAGACGTGCCTCGTATAACGAGTATAATGGAAGCCAATGGAAAACTCAAGCATTTTTCCGGCAGATCTTCCAAAAAAATGCTTGCATTTCCAATTGACTTTCATTATTCTTGGGTATTCAAGTTGCACCCATCTGAGCATCCAACTGATTATTATCAGTACCAAGCACCTGAGCATGGTAGTGCTCGCTCATCACTACTTATTATCTAACGTGTGGATAGAGGATAACTTCTAACTTTGATGCATACCCTTTTAAAGGATAAATATACCTTCTCTCATCCCATGTATATCATTATGTCATACTGTGAGTTTTTTCTTATTTGTACGGTGTGCTATTGATATGGACTAGGGATGAATGAACTCGAACTGTAAAGTTCAATGTCCCTACCAAAAACCTTGTGTTCGGTGCTGAATAGCGAACACAGAATTTTCACTATACGTCCTGTTCATGTTTGGGTTTTTCCCCCAAATAAAGCTTGCTGAAAGGAGGCAAAGCAGATAATCAGCAAGCTTTTAGGCTGTGGGCACTTCCAGAGCCATCACAGCCATACCAAATATTGGCAGTACAAAACAGCATACACGTGGTGTATTCTACTAGCTCAATCTAGCAAAAAACAGTTTTTTCTGCAGCATGCCTTGCTGTGGGAATATCTCTGAAAACTTATACTGCATTGCATCATGAAGCTTTGCATAGTGGTCAAAAAATCTGCATACAGGCTTTGTTATAATTGTTCTCTGCATACAGGCCATCTATTAATCTGAACTTGTTTGAGTGCCAAAGAATGAGGAGAACCTGGGATAGGGGACATGGCTGAGGTGGTGCTGCTGGTGGTGCAGCTGTTTCACAACAGTGACGTGGTAGATGTGTGCATGCTATGCTCTAGACTGAAAACAAATTGAGGGATACAAAAAGTGCAGATATGGTCTTACCTGAATAGAGTAGTGGATATGAAGGGATCAGGAAGGCTCACCTTTAGTAGTTGTGAAAATTGCAACCACTGTTAAAACGTGTACCAACGTCAGATCGGGAGACCTTGGTGCATCACCACATTATAGGTGTCAAGTCCGAACATTCCTACATGAACAGTGTCCTCGAAAGTGGCTTGGTCATTGTGGGCCAGTTGAATGGCCACCAAGATCTCCTGATCTGACTCCCTTAGACTTTTATCTTTGGAGTCATCTGAAAGCAATTGTCTATGCTCTGAAGATACAAGAGGTGCAGTATCTGAAACAACGGATACTGGAAGCCTGTGCTAGCATTTCTTCTGCAGTGTTGCTATCAGTGTATCAAGAGTGGGTGAAGAGGGTTGCATTGATAATTTAACACAATGGGCAGCACTTCGAACACATTTTAGAAGGGGTCATAAAATTGAAATTAACTAATGAACCAATAATGCTACATTAACACCATTGTTTTCCTTGTGAAATTTTCAATAAGATTGATGTGTTACATGACCCTCTTCCAATTGGAAAAAAATAAAGTTGGATCCAAAATGGCGGACTTCAAAATGTTCGCCATGGTCACCACTCATCTTGAAAAGTTCCCGCCCTCCCATATACTACTTAGACAAAAACAGGAAGTTGATATCACCAACCATTCCCATTTTATTTAGGTGTATCCATATAAATGGCCCATCCTGTAGTATAGCCAGGCAGCAATTCATGCTGGTCATGGTTTGGACAGCCTGAATCCCCTGACAGTTTTCCTTTAAGTGTTTGGTACTTATGATTAGAACCCGACTAATCAATTATAATGGTATAGGCGTCGCACTAGCTAAATATATGATCATTTGTGTTATATGTAGGGCTTCTTGATTTATTGTAGGAGGTAAATTAAATATGTGTTTTTGAAAATTACATTTTTAGTGGAGATGGGATCAGCCAGAATTTAGACATATAATGATCACACTGCAATTTAGGTGCAATTTGCTTTTGGTTTGTACAAATATAAAATAAAACATTTAAATTGAAATCACATTTCCAGTCTGACAAATTGTTGGAAATAATGAATTATCAGCTTGTCATGCTAGTTTGTTAGTTCAAAAGTGCATTTAGGTGGAATTATTGAGAACATGAAGTCTTGCATAACATTTTTTTTCAATCTCTTTTCTACTGTATGTAGATCATTTATTAATGAGCAGAACTGTAAAATATCTTGTTTAGCTCACAAGAAAAATCTGACATTGGCGAAGACCTACAATAAACCCCAGAAAGCAAATTAATTTTGAAGAGTGGCACACTTTTCAGATAACTAGATTATCTTTTTAAGGGCATTGCAGTAGAAGGAAGGTATCATATTACCTAATCATGAGACCCCAATGAATCCAATAACTGGGGGCTTTTCGCCCTTATTTAAAGAGAGTAGTAAGGCATCAACTTGACTGTCATTAATTGTCATCTATCCTAAGCTTCCGTTGGGCCATCTTTGGTAGTCGCTCACTCTTACTGAACAACCTCTTTAAATGGGTAACAAGTAGAAAACTAAATTTCACAGATACCCTTTACGTTTAGATCTATTGAATTATTAGCACATATTAGACTGTAAAAGCCTTTACGTTTTCTCACTGCATTGCTTGCACCATATTTAAATACACATTGAGCAGCTCAATCTGACATGAGGACTAGCATAAATGTCTCCGTGGTATAACTTTTCTGCCAGTGAAGTTGCTAACATGAACACTGACCAGAGATAATGAACATACACAAAGCTGACAAAATCTGAGATTTGTGTATATCCTCACGCAACAATGCCTATGTGCATTCCAGAAATAATGGATGTGTCAGAGAAATAGCTTAGGATTCATCGGACTAATATGAGTTGTCTGAATGGATGTAAAATGTGATAGGCTGGATGTGATAATCACTGTATATTTCTGAGGTGGAGAAGCATATTAGCATAGTACCTTAATAAAAATATGAAACTCTGCAGATCTGATATTCCTTATTTTATGTGTACATACTATTATAAGATGGCTGTTTATAATTATACTTAGAGATAAGGCATCTGGAGGGTGCTGATCCACTTTTGTCAGGCAAGATGCCTGAATACTATGAGTATTACTAATAAGCTGACAACTGACATGGTGCACTACATGTAACGATGTCACCAGTACTCTTAAGGAGAATCTGTAAGGCTGTTCATGCTACACAAACAACGAAAAGTATGAATTGCAGCTTAGTAGAAAGATTGCAACAAGGCATATTATTCTTTGAAAAACTCCAGCTTTTCAGAAAAGATATAGTTTGAAGGTCCAATAGCCGGAGACGAGACTAGTCCAGCTCTGCATCTTGTCTGGTTCATTCTGTTGCTCCTGCAGGTGATAGATGGGTCTCCCTGTATACATATGAGGGAGAGACTTGTCAATCACCTGCAATGGTGCTGGGAAGACCTGGCCAAGGTCGTAGCTGGACTAGTTCCATCTTAAGCTAAGATTCCTATCCAGATCTTCAAAGTATATTTTCTTTGATATACCAGAGCAGTTTTGGCAGTATAAATCACCTGTTAAGTTTCTTAAAGAAGCCTAATCTACCTTTAAGTATAATACTAGCGGCCAACTCCCTCAAGAAAGGAAGATGTGTGAGAGTTGTTAAACCATATATTGCACATGTCCCCATCCCACATATCTATCACTCTGCATGCTTCTGATAGATCTTGTGTGAACATGTCTTTGTATCAGTAAGTATGACCTAATTTACATGATTTAACAAAAATTTGATCCAATTTCAGAAATGCTCATAATCCGTCATGAAACTAAAATGAGTGAATGTTGGATTATACTAAGGGTGCGTACCCATGGTGAGTATTTGCTGCGTTTTGGACACAGCATGATTCAGCTGCATCCAAAATGCTATATTGGACAGTACAAGCATAGTGTTACTGTTACGGGGGGACCGGCAGATTAGGACCAGGGGGTATATATTCCAATCACCAGTCGGGGCCCACCATGCTCCAGATGGCAATGGAGCTGCTGGCACCCTGTGGGTTAGTCGGAGACTATAGAGCTGATGACTCAGAGATAACACAGGAGACCTGGGAACCGGTCACGTGTGTAGGGACACGTCAAACCAGATGACAACCCAGTTAGCGTTTCGGTGGAGCGGGCGCTGCTCCGACCACATGTGTAGGGAACACGTCAGGTCGGATGGTAACCAGTTAGCGTTGACTGAAAAGACCGCTGCGACAGCGCCCTGTCGGCCACGTGTGTAAGACACGTCAGGCCGAGCGGTCCTTCGATTAGCGTTTCTGGTCACCACTCGACTGGCCACGTGTGTGAAGGACACGTCAGACCACATAGTCACACCAGTAGCATTTGACTGGGAAGCCGAGGAGAGAAATAGGGTTAACACACCCAATCCAGAAACACCCTGTTAACTCCACAGGGGTTCTGGAATACGCTGTCCGTGTGCGTAGAGGACACAACCGTACCGGTGACACAGCAGGTATGCTGTCCGTGTGCGTAGAGAACACAACCGGACAAGTAACGCAACAGGTATGCTGTCTGTGTGCATAGGAGACACAAACGGACAGGTGACACAGCAGCCGCAGTCTAGTTAACGCCACTGGACTGCTATAGCACAACTGGAATGGCAGCAAGGAAGCACGGCGCCTGACCCTGATGTGCCAAGCCACAAATCTTGGCGTGACAGGCACCGTTTGCCTAGCCCTACCTACCGCTTCCAACAAAGCTTATGCCACCATGAACTCTAAATGAAGACTGCGCCCCTCCATGTTGTCTCCAGCCCCTTTTATAACCTGGGTCCACCCCAAACCTAGGGTGGAACCACCAAGGTCCAATAGCAGAGTGCCATGTCAACAGCGACGTCACCATCGGCCTATCTGGAACGCCACGTCATTGATGACCTCATGGCAGCCACGCCCCAAACACTTCACCAGTCATCATCTAACGACCAATGGTGAGGTGCAGATCATAGGGGCAGGCCTCTGCGAGCCAGTCCGGAGTGGCCACGTCATCAGGACACCTGACACCCTCTGCCCTATCAGGGCCTGCCACCTCACGGACATGCTCAGTGAGGTCCTTACCGGACCTAGCCTCTGATGCACTAAGTGCCTGAGCATGCTCAGTAGCCTAAACAACAGACTCAGAAATCAGACTGCCTGAGCATGCTCAGTAGGAACATCCCAGAACTTAGACACAGCACGAAGTCCAAGTACCTGTGCAAAGAGGCTGTTAGGATTAATTGTGGGAGCATGCTCAGTAGCCTGAACCAATGACTTAGTCTCAGAAATGACACAATCAGGCTGAGCATGCTCAGTAGGCAAAACACCAGACTTAGACTCTGGCTGGGGTACATCAGCGCACGCATGCGCACTAGTCGCCTCTCCACACTTAGACGTGGTGGAAGGAGCAGCCAACTGGACGACCCGAGGCACGGCCAAGAATGGCAGTCAGCGCCTGGGCACAACAGGAACTGCAGCAGGCTGCTTGTAGCTATGGCGGTGCCAGTTCGTAACACATAGTGGATGGGATTCCTAAATATCCTGTGCCCACTGTGCTTGTTTTTTCCACAGCAAACACTGACCTGCAGAGCAGTTTTCCAGACCGCAGCATGTCAATTGTTTGCTGCAGAATCGCATGCATCCTCTGTAGGGAGAACACAAGCAGGAGACTGCAGCGCACTGAACTCTGATCGTGGGCACAGTCAGCTGCGGTCTCCTGTATTCTTCTGTGGAGGAGACTCGTGGCCCCGCAGATCAGGACTCACTGCATCCAGGATGTTGTGAGTCCTGATTGTGATCACATACCCTAACAGTAACCTAAGGACAGTGTATGACAATGAGCTATTTACAGTACTTACCTAGAGAATTGTAGAAAACACATAGCTCACCGTGCTATGTGGTTGGGATCTCCAATTCCCCTTATGCTGCGACCTACAGTGCAGCTCAGCTGTGCTCCTTGGTTGTAAAGCCCCACCATTAGCAGGCAGAACCTGGCCATTGACATTCCTGTCTCAATCATGATGACAATAACACACAAAATTAATTTTCTTTGAACTCCTTACATATTTATTTTAATAGATTTCTATTGATTTTAACTCTTTACATATTTCATTTTTGTGACTAGATACATGATTTTTAACTGAAAATTTGACCATGCCATGGGACAAAGGAAAATATAAAAAATGATGCTTTCTCTGTAAAAAAATAAATAAATAAATAAATAAAAATGAAAAGCACATTAACAAACCTATAAGTAAGGTCAACAGTTTAATCTTTTTAATAAGGTCTATGTATGTGCAGCATCTCTATGAAAAGTTTTATCTTGATTTTATATCATAAGGAAAGTATGTTTCAGTCTTTCAAATCCATCCACAGTGTTAAATCCTATGAGAACCCTAAGAAAGTTAGAAGGACATTTTGCAGCAAAAGAATGGTTTCCTTAGTGCAGACGTGGGAGCACAAGATGTTTTTAGTTGTACTTTATATGGTTTTGCTAAGTCCTTATGGTTCTTTCAGAGATGTTATAGTAACTGCTGATCAATGAAGTTTATTTTCTAAACCATATAAGATTGGCCCAGCTAATCCCTCCAGGATCATTCATCATCAAAGTGGTCGACTGGAAAAAGACAATTTAAACAGTGATATTATATGGAAATTGAAACAGACATTTATTAATGAAGAATAAATGAATGATGCAGTTGGAAAATTCTGAAAGACACAATTATGCTGTGTGTACATATACTAATAGCATTCTTCATTCTCAGATTCAAGCACAAAACCTATGTAGGAGGATAAGCTGATACTTTGCAAATTTTGGAGGTTTTTTTTGTGTAAATCAGATTTTATTCGAATAAAGAACATGTTTACAAGTTATAGGATAGGCAACATATGATATACAGTAGAATAACTCAAATCTTGGAGGTAATAAGTAATACAACACTTTTCTACTTGCATAATAAGTGGGAACAAGACTTGTTGATGCACTGGTCCTGAGGAAGAGGTTTCACCTCGAAACGCGTAGACCTATGAAATAAAAGAATACTCATCTTCATCAACATTATACGTCTTCATTTGGCTGATGCGCAGCAGTAACCCCTTCTCTGCCCTATCTTGTATGCTCATCCACGTTGGGCTACAGCAGACACCATTATCTCATGCGCACTAGTGGTTGTGACTGTCACAACTGATCCAGGTGAGTGTATATTTTCCAGGTATATCCCACTGATCATTTTGGTGTTACACTATCAGCGCTCCTTATTTTCAGATCTATAGCCAAAAATATTGTATGAGAGGACAAGACCACCACATGTAGATGTATGAGCCTCTATCGTTTGAGCATCTCCAGCATTCTTCAGAGACAGATGGGAACATGGAAAGAATTCTGGAGGGGCAGTGGTACCACCTAGAAACTATTTTGTAGCCCCGTTCCTGTGACGCTACATCCAGGGACGACTTGTGGGTAAAGAGTAAAATTTTTGAGCATTCCTCACGCGTGAGGGGTCTCCCCAAATCCACCTCCCATTTCAAGAAGAAAGGGGCATCATCCTCCCGTCCAGACAACTCCATCTGGAACATTTTGTATAGCAGGGCAATGGTGTGTTCCAGAGGCTCTCCCCCCAGACATAGAGACTCAAAGGGCGTCAAGGGCCTATAAAAGTTAGTTTGTGGTGAAAGGGAGTTAATAAAGCTCTTCAATTTCTCATAACCAAACCAAGCTCCTGCGGTAGTGCGGTTGTCAGGAAAGAAAGAATGAAGGGGCCTCATACCCACATTGGACACTAGATCTCTCATTATGGACACCATGCCTCTGGACATGTGAAGAAATATGTTGCCTGTTAAATCTGTCGGGAGTAGAGAATTATTATGTAAAGGTGTCAGTGGTCCAGGTATAGTGGAAATGCCCAGGAGTGCGTTCGAACTCCTGAGAAATGAGGACAAGCTCTTTACGAGGAATGGCTTGGCCTGAGTGCACGGGTACGAAGGGGCTGGCGACCACAACGCTATGAGAGGGGCACAGTCTGTGTGAGATATCTCCACCTCCACCCAGCGCGTAGAGGTTTTGTTATGGTAGAGATCCAGAAGGCATGTTCCCAATGAAGCAAGGTGATATTTTTTGAGGTCTGGAAGGCCTGCCCCTCCCGCAAGTCTAGGCTTTTTCAGGACTCTATAGGCCAGCCGAGGGCGTCTGTGTGCCCAGACGAATCTGGTTATGGCCGTTTTTAATCGTGAAAAAAGGGAAGCTGGCAAAGGTATGGGAATTGCCTGAAAACAATATAACAGGCGAGGCAGAATATCCATCTTTATGGCATTTATCCTGCCTAACTATGATATTGGCAGCTTATTCCATTTCAGGAGATCCGCCTCTATCTTCCCCAAAACTTTAAGGATATTAGCTCCATACAAGGACGAGACATCAGCAGTCAAGTCAATGCCAAGATATGACAATGATTTCCCTTGCCACCTAAAGGGGAAAGACGGTCGAAGCTGATCTATCACCTGGTGAGTAAGGGAAATATTAAGTGCCTCTGACTTTTGCATGTTCATTTTAAAATTGCTCAGAGAGCCAAATCTGTGAAGTTCCAACATAATGTTCGGTAGGCCCGTCACTGGATTTGTTATGAATAACATCAAGTCATCGGAGAAGAGAGCTAGTTTATCCTCCCTGCGTGGAGCCGGGACCCCTTTAATTGATTGGTTGGACCTTATTGCCACAGCCAAGTGTTCCATTGTGAGAACAATTTGGAGGTTTTTTTGTACAGATTAGTATCACAACACGCTGATGTCCTGGATGCTGAACTGAATAGACATTTTTCAGATGTTTAGTTCGGTTTATCTTGGTTTTACATTACTTATTATGATTATAAGGTTAATTTAAAGTTATAGCAATGAATTGATTGGAGATAAGTGATCTGAAAAATTCAAATTCACAAATTTATGTGATTTTTCACATTTAATTTCCCTTATTATGGTCTAGGGCAGTCATGGCGAACCTTTTACAGGCCGAGTGCCCAAACTGTAGCCCTAAACCCGTTTTTTTTTTCCGAAGTGCCAACCAATCC
The DNA here is from genome assembly GCF_048569485.1 of Anomaloglossus baeobatrachus. NCBI lineage: Eukaryota > Metazoa > Chordata > Amphibia > Anura > Aromobatidae > Anomaloglossus > Anomaloglossus baeobatrachus. Next base: position 601,577,072 of record NC_134354.1, read on the forward strand.
TATTATGTAAATAGTTGATTGTAACCTTACCTTTGCAGTCTTCTCTTCAGCAGGGGGCATCACGCTCATGCTGCTTACCACACATTGAAGCTGAGCCCCTGCCCTTTCCAGACACAGCAGTTGGATTGATCTTTCTGGAAAAAATTGCAGCATATTAGACAGAGATTTTAGCTTAGAATGCAATCAGATGTCACCCTGTAATCCACATCTACATTTCAAAGTCTGAACATCTTGAAATCCCATAAAGACGTAGGAGTTGCTCCCCTCCTTTGTGTAGTTCTGTCCCCCTTCCTGGCCACTTCCTGGTAAACATGTCCCCCATCCTGATATATATTTCCTACATTCTGGTATGTTTGTCCACATCATGGCCCCATCCTGGTAAATGTACCCCATCCTGGTAAATGTACCCCATCATTGTAAATGTATCCCATCCTGGCATGTTCCCCCATGCTGTTAAATTACCCCATCCTGGTAAATGTACCTCATCCAGGCATGTTCCCTTATCCTGGAAAATGTCCCCTTTCCTGGTAAATGTACCCCATCCTGGCATTTTTCCTCATCCTGGCATGTTCATTTTCCCCCTATCCTGGCATGTTTCCCCCCCATCCTTTGATGTTTCCCCCCATTCTGGTAAATGTATCCCCCCATCCTGGTAAATGTACCCCTTCCTGGCATGTTTACCTTCCTGCTAAATGTACCCCATCCTGGCATGTTTTCCCCCATTCTTGCATGTTTCCACCCATGCTTACAGTCATGTTTACCCCCATCCTTGCAGTCATGTTTACCCCAATCCTTGCAGTCATGTTTCCCCCATCCTTGCAGCCATGTTTCCCCCATCCTTGCATGTTTCTCCCATCCTTGCAGCCATGTTTCCCCATCCTTGAAGCCATGTTTCCCCCATCCTTGCAGCCATGTTTCCCCTATCCTTGCATGTTTCCCCCATCCTTGCAGCCATGTTTCCCCCATCCTTGCAGCCATGTTTCCTCCATCCTTGCATGTTTCCCCCATCCTTGCAGCCATGTTTCCCCCATCTTTGCATGTTTCTCTCTCTCTTTGCACGTTTCCCCCATCCTTGCAGCCATGTTTGCCCCGTGCTCTCCATGTTTTCCTCGTGCTCTGTATGCCCGGTGCTCTCCATGTTTTCCCCGTGCTCTGTATGCCCCGTGCTCTGTATTCCCCGTGCTCCCATGTTTGCCCCGTGCTCCCATGTTTTCCCCGTGCTGGCTCTGTCCCCCGTGCTCCCATGTTTGCCCCGTGCTGGCTCTGTCCCCCGTGCTCCCATGTTTGCCCCGTGCTGGCTCTGTCCCCCGAGCTCCCCATGTTTTCGTTTTCCCCGTGCGCTCCATGTTTGCCCCGTGCTGGCTCTGTCCCCCGTGCTCCCATGTTTCCCCCGTGCTCCCATGTTTGCTCCATGCTGGCTCTATCCCCCGTGCTCCCATGTTTCCCCCGTGCTGGCTCTGTCCCCCATATTCCCATGTTTCCCCCGTGCTCCCATGTTTGCCCCGTGCTGGCTCTGTCCCCCCACACCTTGGCATACCCGCACAGAGCTTAAAAATAAAAAAAAAACTCACCTTCTAGCCCCACTCCTCCGCTGCTGCGTCCTCAGTCACTTCAGTTCCCGCGCAGCCACAAGACCCCCGGCGCCGCCTACTGACGCTCCTCCGTCTCCTAGGCAACAGGCCTGCAGCCCAGGAGAGGAGGCATGTCAGAGTGAGGAGAAATGTCTCCTCTGCTAAACACTCCTTTGAGCTGCTGGCGCGATCACACCCGGTAGTTCAAAGTGGCTCAGTGTGGCGACAGGAGGCGTGCCAGCAAAAAGGGCTCTGAGTGCCCTGTCTGGCACGCGTGCCATAGGTTCGCCATCACTGGTCTAGGGTTTCTCCAGAACGAAAAGCATAATAAAAAATATTTTAAAAATAATAAAAATCTTTTTATTCAGAAACCACTCACCTCTAAAGGGGGCTTTACACGCTACAATATCGTTAATGTTTTGTCGTCGGGGTCAAGTTGTTAGTGACGCACATCCGGCGTCATTAACGATATCACAGCATGTGACACTGACCAGTGACCTTAAGCGACCTCAAAAATGGTGAAAATTGTTCACCATGGAGAGGTCGTACCAAACTCAAAAATCGGTAAGGGTTGTTTATCCAGGTGGTTCGTCACTCCTGCGGCAGCACACATCGCTGTGTGTGACACCGCAGGAGCGAGGAATGTCTCCTTACCTGCCACCGGCCACAATGCGGAAGGAAGGAGGTGGGCGGGATGTTACGTCCTGCTCATCTCCGCCCCTCCGCTTTGATTGGCCGGCCGCTTAGTGACGTTGCGGTGACGTCGCTGTGATGCCAAACGTCCCTCCCCCTTGAAGGAGGGATTGTTCAGCAGTCACAGCGATGCCGCCGACCAGGTAAGTATGTGTGATGCTGCCGTAGCGATAATATTCGCTACGGCAGCGATCACAAACAATCGCATGCGCGATGGGGCGGGTACTTACACGCTCGCTATCGCTACAAATTGCTAGCGATATCGTTAGTATAGTATATAATCTGATTCAATATATTAGGGCACTTTCACATTCCATTTTCCCCTATGTAAACCCCCCTCCCCCCCGCAAAACGTGTTTCGGACGCATACACTGATGGGACCATTGACTATAATTGAGCAGACGGAATCAGCGTATGGCCTTTCGTGCAGCATTTTCGGGCATATATATTTTCTGCAGAAAATGTATGTGTCCGGAAATGATGCAAGACAAAGCACACGCTGACTCCGTCTGCTCCATTATAGTCAATGGCCTCGTTGATGTATGCGTCCAAAACACGCTTTGCGGGGGGAAGGGGTTTCAGATGGATGCCCCGATGGGACCAGTAAACGTAGGTAAAAACGCAATGTGAATGTGCCCTTACAAAGTTTCTTATGTTTATAATTACCATTTAATTGTCAATTGAATCTATCTATAAACCATAAATATGAATCTTGTTTAGAACTTTCAAAAGAATATTACATTACAAGATTGTCATTAGTTGTGGGAGCTCTGCTGCCCCTTCAATATTCTTACAGGTAGTAAGTAGTTAACTCTAAGCTGCAGAAGCAGTAGATCCACATTTTTAACAAATCATTTGAATAAATTAAGGTCTTTTGAATCCCATGTATTACCACTTTAGTCCCCATTTCTCTTTAAATATTAGAGCGTATGTTTATATTACAATATTATTATACTGCTGGTGAAGAATGCTATTTTTTACTGGCAGTAACTATTATATTTTCATACCCTGACACTATAGGACAAATAAAAATATATAATTTGCACGTTATAGTCATATGATTGTGTATATGATAAAGAGATATATTAGCTCCTCCAATTATCTGTGGTTATTTTTGTGCCTTGGTTCATACTGTACACTGACAAGCAAATGGATAACAATGTTTTGAACTTTTGACTTTCAGCCTCCATATCTCACTACCCACTACAGCTTTGATTGTGAAAATACCTTCATTGTGAGGACTATGGTGGCTTACCCAGCACTTGTACTTCATTGTGATTAAACTATTTCTTTGTAAATCTTGATGCATACTTTGGGTCTTTGTCCTGCTGGAACACTATGTCATCCTTTTCATACCCATAGTATTCTAATGTCTGAAATAACTCAACTTGTAGGATACTCATATATAGCTCAGCATTGAGAACACCATTAATATTAGCCAAAGTATCCAATGCTTTTGGCTCTGAAACAATCCCGTATTATCAGGCCTTCTCCACCGAACTTGACAGTTAATTCTATTACTAAAACTGTTAGCCCCTTTTTCCTTGTTTCTTCCAGTCCCATTTGTAACCGTCAGAGCCTAGTCTATTAACTTTCATCTCACGGCTCCAAGTCCCTCATTTCCAATTTTCTACTTTCAACTTTTTGTACTTCTTTTGCAAACTTGCGCTGATGGTTCGTATGATAATATTGAAGTCGAGGCTTTTTCACCTTTTTTCAGGAATGATTCCAGACTTGCGCAATGTGCAGCACATTGTGCTTTCAAGGATCTCTGTGATATCACTATTAGGATGCATACGAGCCACCTCTACTCCCATGTTTGTTGCACCAGATCTGATAAACCTTGTGAAAAGCCGACTTGGATATCTACTTTTTGGCTTTTGAATAAATGGAAAGACTTCATTTCATATTCTTTTAACTGTCATGGCACTCATATGATGGAGTTGGGCAATTTTCATGACCGATAGCCCACTATCGATGAGCTGGATGGTGTTGTTTCATGGAAAATCTTTTGCCTGGCTGTTGATTCTGCCCAATTCCAGCCTTTGCTGAAGCATCCCCAGATCATCACTGATCCTCCAACAAATTTCACAGTGGGTGCAAGCCACTGTGGTTTGTATGACTCTCCAGGTCTCCGTCTAACCATTAGATGACCAGGTGTTGGGCAAAGCTGAAAATTAGACTAATCATAGAAGATTACCTTACTCTAAAAGTTGGGCAGGAATTGGGCAGATTACATTTTTTGAAGGACCTATGAATGAAACCACATACAAGGTTATCCTGGAAAAACAGTTGCTTCCTTTTGCTCAGGCAATGTTCCCGACCTCTGAGGACTGTTTTTTTCCAGCAGGACAATGTGCCATGCCACACAGTTAGGTCCCCACCACATCAAAACCCTGTCATGGCCAGCCCAAATTTTAGACCTGAACCCCAATGAAACCTCTGGAATGTAATCAAGAGGAAAATAGATAGTCACAAGCCATCAAACAAAGAAGAACTGCTTATATTTTTGCACCGGGAGTGGCATAACATCACCCAAAAGCAGTGTGAAAGAGTGATGGAAAGCATGCCAAGACGCATGAACGCTATGATTAGAAATCATGGTTATTCCCCAAAATATTGATTTCTGAACTCTTCCTGAGTTAAAACGTTATTAGTATTATTATTTCTAAATGATTGTAAACATGTCTTCTTTGCATTATTTGAGGTGTCTGAAAGCAATGCATTTTTTTGTTATTTTGACCATTTCTCCTTTTCAGAAAATAAATACAAAATGTATTGCTTGGAAATTTAGAGACATGTTGTCAGTAGTTTATAGAATAAAAGAACAATTTACATTTTCCTCAAAAATATACTGTATTTTTGAGACTATAAGATGCACTTTTTCCCCCAAAATTTTGGAGGAAAGTGGGGAGTTCGTCTTATAGTCTGAATATATGATTATATGTGGCTTACTGGCTTGAGGGGCAAAGGGACGGCGCTGGACTGGACTTTACAATGACAGGAGAGGATCTCCGCTGAAGAAAACCCCGCTTGAGCAACTACTTGAGCCAGCTAATTAACCTCATCAATATGCACTGCTTCCCCACGCCCACCTCTCAGCACTAAAGCCAGTGCACGCTGAAAGAGGACATGGGGATCAGACACTGCATTACTTAGTTCCTGTAATAGCCGGAACACATAGTCTCTCCGCAGCCGCTGGCTTCCTGAAGCTGCTGGGGAGATTATCTACCTGCTATTACAGAGCAGGAGCAGAGTGCCGCGGGAGCGGGAGTAGCGTGCTGGTGGCGGCTAGTGTATCAGCACCACTATGGTGCTGAAATGACTGCTGCCGCCACATGTTAACCTGTGCTCAGTATAGTTGCCACAGCATGTCAGCCTGGAGTGGCGATGCTCTGGGGACCATGAAGTGGATAGTCTCCCCCTCCAGATGAAGTGCTGCCGTAAATAAATAAATTAAAAGCCAGGGCAAAGGACAGCACAGCCTCCCTCCCTCCCCCCACTGGCCCTGCCTCTTCACTGTAATACCGTACTTCCTGATTTCTAACGCGGCGGTAGGGCCTGACTTACCTTACATCATTAACATACCTGGGGTCTGCTCCGATAAGAAGTAGAAGTAAGAAGTTACAGTACAATAAACTATAAGTTCATCTCATTTCCCTTGGTTGCCATTGTTGAGTTGTTTACAGTTACATTGGAGAAATATTACAGTATGTTATTAAGGTTATTATTAAATTTTTACCTCATTTTTTACTTCAAAATTTTTTCCCCTATTTTACACTTCTAAAACCTTGGTGCGGCTTATGGTCCTTTGCACCTTACAGTCCAAAAAATCCGGAATCAATAAAGAGAAAAATCAGAAAAGCTGGCAATTTTGCAGTGGTCTCTTAATTTTTGCCAGAGTTGTATGTATACAACCTCTGGCAAAAATGATGTAATCACCTGGCTTTGAGGATGTTCATTCAGTTGTTTAGTTTTGTTTAAATAAAAAGGAGACCACAGACATGGCACAAAACTAAAGTCATTTTAAATGGCAACTTTCTGGCTTTAAGAAACACTAAAACAATCATGAAAACATAATGCGCTAGCCAGTAATGGTGACTTTTCAAGACCAAACAGGAGAAAAAAATGATGGAATCACTTAATTATGAGGAGAAAATCATGGTATCATGAAAAACAAACAAACAAAAGAATACATCAATAGTATTTTGTTGCACCACCTCTGGCTTTTATAACAGCTTGCAGTCTCTGAGGCATGGACTTAATGAGTAATAAACAGTACTCTTCATCAATCTGGCACCAACTTTCTCTGATTGCTGTTGTCAGATCAGCTTTGCAGGTAGGAGCCTTCTCATGGACCATTTTCGTCAACTTCCACCAAAGATTTTCAATTGGATTGAGATCCGGACTATTTGCAGGCGATATCATTGACCTTATGTGTCTTCTTTCAAGGAATGTTTTCCAAGTTTTTGCTCAATAGGAGGATGCATTATCATATTGATTAAGGATTTCATCATCCCCACACATCCTTTTAATTGATGAGATGAGAAAAGTGTCCAAAATTTCAATGTAAACTTGGGCATTCATTGAAGATGTAATGACAGCCATCTCCCCAGTGCCTTTACCTGACATGCAGCCCCATATCATCAATGACTGTGGAAATTTACATGTTCTCTTCAGGCAGTCATCTTTTTATTGTTTAGATTTTCTGTATGTAAATCCCATTTCCTTTAGGTGGTTTCTTACAGTTCAGTCACAGACATTGACTCCAGTTACCTCCCATTCGTTCCTCATTTGTTATGTTGTGCATTTCTTTTTTTTTTTTAAACATTATGCTATAAGTTTTCTGTCTTGACACTTTGATGTCTTCCTTGGTTTAACAGTCTGTTTGCCTTTAACAACCTTCCAATGTTGTTTGCATTTGGTCCAAATTTTAGACACAGCTTACTGTGAACAACCAACATCTTTTGCGACATTGCGTGATGATTACTCTCTTTTAAGAGTTTGATAATCCTCTCCGTTGTTTAAATTGACATCTCTCGTGTTGGAGCCATGATTCATGACAGTCCACTTGGTACAACAGCTCTCCAAGGTGTGCTCACTCCTTTTTAGATGCAGACTAACAAGCAGATCTTATTTGATTCAGGTGTTAGTTTTGGGAATGAAAATTTACAGGTTGATTCCATATTTTTTTCCTCATAATTGAGTGATTCCATAATTTTTCCCCCTGTTTTTTTCTGTATCTTAAAGCCAGAAAGTTGCCATTTGAAATGACTTTAGTTTTGTGCCATGTCTGTGATCTGTTTTTTTTAAACAAAAGTAACAATTGAATGAACATCCTCAGAGCCATGTGATTCCTTAATTTTTGCCAGGGGTTGTACTTTGCAGTCTTAGTGCACAGCAAAGAATGCAGCTTTTGGGAGAACTCAAGAAACAAAGGACACTTATTTTTCAACCATGTAACTTATGATATTATTCATGATGTCTTATACCATCAAGTATTATCTTAAAAGATCTCTTTATTTATATTCCATTTCTTTATCGTATTTATTAGTTATTTGCATGTTGAATATTTTGGGTATCAGCAAAAAAACCTGAGATTTTTTGAGATTTCCAGCTGCCTTTCATTTGGCTTTATACAGATGGCCTAGCACAGTCTGTACATATGTACTACAGTTCCGTACTACTGAGCTGTAAAAATTGCAAAAAATGCTTGTACGTTTTGATTGGGACCTAATCCATCATCTTTTAAAATAAAAAAAAAAGAAACCGAAAAAAAGCTGAGGTATTGCATGGACCCCTCAATTACGTGCTATTCTGTCTAATCCTTTGTTTGTTCATTTTTTACTGTGATTCTAGTGTACTAGCAAAACTACCTGGGTCTTTTTTTTTACTTTGGAAATGTCATAATGCTTATGAAATGCTATGTCCTAACATGTTGTGGTATTATGTATCTACTGCATACAGTGTAATACTATTAGGTAAAATTATGCCTTTATAGTTATGTACTGTATTTTACTGAAAAGTTGAAGTTATGATTCCACTTATATGAATAATATGCTGATACAAATTAACATATGGCTCATGATAATATCTAGTAATGTTCATTCATTTCTGTTTTCTATAATTTTAATGTGTTTGTGAATGAGAGAGTGATGACATCACGTTTGGAGTTTATAGGATTATTGGCCCCAGGTTAAGAAATGCCAGTTATGGGCGAAGTAAAGAGTAGTGGAAAGGAAGTTTTCAGTACTGTCAGAATTTTAAAATAGTTTTATCTGTGTCCTTGAAATTATTAATTGATTAAAGTGCTGAAGAAATGGCTGGGTCATGGATCCTTGCAGGTAGGCATTCTCTCCTGGTGTAATCTGATCAATGTAAAAGTAGTGGACAACCTCTTCAAACTCACAAAAAACACAGGCAGAAAATTAATAGGGGTGTTTGAAGGGAATATGTCAGGCAATTTAAGCTGCCCAAATCAGGCACAGAATGAATCACAGTCTGGCTGCATTTTCCCAGCTGAGAATAGTATTCTCTGCATTATAGAGAAAATACACTTTGAAGATCTCACAGGGATCATTGACAGATATGAGACTAGTCCGGCTTCGACCCCTATCATCTCATCTCAGCTGCTGCCGGTGATTGACAGGTCCCTATTTATATACTCAAGAGGGAGAATCCTGTTAATCACATGCAGCCACAGTGGAAGAAACCAGCCATGGAGGTACTGGAAAACCTTTTCCTCCAGCTATGGTCCCCAGTGGAATCTTTTAAGTGTATTTTCTCTGAAACGCCAGAGAATTTAAGACAATTTTTGCAGCTTGAATCATCAATAAGTTTGCTTTAATGCTTTTATAAAATCACCATAGTATGAAAAAAAAAGAAAAATAGAGGAATATGAATGGTCTGTATGGTCTCACAGAAATCTATACTCACAATCAAATGTTTCTACGTAACAACTGTATGGTAGTTGTGTATGAAAAGTCTTTAAAAAGTCTTAAGAAATAGTAGAAATCATGACTAGTGATGAGCGAACCCATGAATATTCAAGCAACGAACTCCATAGAAGGTTTTCTGCCAGGTGAAATTAACGCAATGTGTTCACCTGAGGTGAGATCACTGAGTTCAATGAAGTCACCTGAGGTGGATTTACCTAAGATCACAGATGGGGACCATGGGAACCTCAAGCTGTAATCGCTGCTAAACTCAGCGATGTCAATGCTCACAGCTGTGGCTCAGTCAAAGTCTACCTGAAGTCACAATGTTTTCTAATGTGCCCGTGCACTGTGACTTCCGTATGCAGTGGAGCCAGGATTGTCATGGGACTTCGTATGGATTACGTCGGATCTTCAAGTGTGTTATTCAGCTAAAAAGTGGTGAAAATGGTTCAGTGTATTTTATTTCAAATAAATGATTTTTTTGGTATTTGTGTTTTCTTTTACTTACAGGATTAGAAATGGAGGGATCTTATAGACGTCACCCATAATTAATCTAGAGCTTGGTGGCAGCTGATAATTCACAGCTGTCAATAACCCCTTATATTACTCAATTGCCACCTCACCAGGGCAATCGGGATGAACTAGATAAAGTGCAAGGATTTCATTTGCAATGTGATGTGCCATTTCTGGGCAACTGTGGGCCGTTATTTTTAAGCTGGGGGGCAATATCCATGGCACCTATCATCCTGATAAAGCCAGCCACATCTGTCTGCTTATTCATGTCTGGATAACAAAACTGGGGGGACCCTATGTCTTTTTTTCCTTTTCTATTTTTACATCCAGCCAGGTTTAAGCTCATAGGTGGGGACTGCAGCCTGTGGGTGTTTTATTACCCATGCTTGCTATAAATATATGGCGGAAGCCTATGTTATTTTATTTAAACTAGTTATAGATTTATTTTTACATTACTATACAGCAAACTAACTACAACCAATCATAGATGTGGACACAGAGTGGAGGGCATGTATAGCAGTCTGCAACCAATCACAGACAGTAGTGAATGTTGATACATTTTAATTAGCAGGCCCAGAAGAGAGTCTGACTGCAGCATGATCCTCCTTGAAACCCAGGAAAACACGGTACATATAAGTATCCTGCTCTTACTACCATTTAACTTTCATTAGTAGCCAACAACTTTTTTTACTGTGATTTCCCTGGCCAATCAGAGCCATGCCAATATTTGGCATGACTGTGATGGCTTCGGAAGAGCCCACAGCCTAAAAGCTTGATTTCTGCTCTTTAACCATTCAACAAGCTTTATTTGGGTGACAAACCCAAACAGGCACCGGCCGTAAAGTCAAAAGTCCGTGTTCGGTGTTCAGCACCAAACACAAGGATTTTGGCATGAACAATGAACTTTAGAGTTTGGGTTCACTCATCCCTAATCATAAAACCACAGCAATTTGTTTTTAGTATTAAAATTTTATCTCCAAAAGGAGAGTGATGCTTTAATAATGATTATAACAAAAAAAAAGCACAGATAGACAGATATAGTGAGTTCTTCTTACAAATATTGTTGTTATATTGATTAGTTATCATTGTACGGTTAAGTCATTTATGTATGGTGACTCACTTCTAGATTTACAGATCTCATCAGTAATTGTGACTCCTCTAGAATTCCTGTTTTACTTGGGAAAAAAACTTTAATGGACATGGATGTCACATGTGAAGATTTGTGCTAATGCAGTATACTAGAAAAACACTATCATGCCGATCATTTTGTTGCAGCTGTTCTCTCTGACGACTATGTTAATGTTTTTATTAACTTCATTAAAAAGAAATCACCCAAATTCTTCTGCACTATAATTATCTTTTTCGTTCACATCAGGCCCTCTTTAGATACACAGTACTGATCTGCCCCTATATTGCATAGTCATAAATTAGCACAGTTCAAATGTGCTTAAGACTAATGTCAGTGACAATAAGAATCTGATCTTGGTTCTCTTATAGCAGGTTTTAGATATTTCTCTTGCTAACAAGAATAGAACTGTCATATAAAGATAATCATTACATATTGCTTCCTCCAAAACAATGAGACAAACAAAGCTGTATGAAGAAACACGGAATGGCAGGATTACTTTTCTGAAATGCCATTTTGCAAAACAGATGGTACAATACAATCATATGCAAATAAAATCAGTGGTGTGAAGGTTAAAGGGTTGGTTTCTTCAAAATGTTACTTCAAAACTTTCCTCAAGATTAAATAGCAAATAAAAAAGAATATGGATGTTGTGTGCCACCTCAATCATATTTCTTTTATGTAAAATTGTTTGAAAGTCACATAGAATTAGGATGTCCCAGAAAACCTGGATATATCAGATGCCACATTATTTTTCACCGCACAGTCTCATATTAACTGTTCCTCTCCTGGTCTTTTGTTTCCAGAATCACACTATACTCATAGTCATCTTTATAGTATATGTGTGCAACACAGTCAGTGCATAATAATTCTATTATGTTTATATATATATATATATATATATATATATATATATATATATATATATATATATATATATATATATGTATATAAAAAATGTATTATGTGTATTATGCCAGTAATGCACATGTAAAGTGAAAAGTGAGTGGAATTAACAGCGCTATATAAATGAATAAGTATTATTATTATTATTATTATTATTACTATATGACATGACACTGGCACACAGTATTAGAAACAATATCCAGATATGTAGATATGTAAACTTGTCAGTTAGGTTCATGAGCCTTTGACTTTGGGCTCATTCACGTGAGCACATAACACAGCCAAGTACTTTCTGATGTTTTATCGTTTAGCACTCTGCCTAATGTTATGCTATGGGGCAGTACCGAATTGCTCATTATGCAGCATCTGATAATCAGATAATATAGTGGAGAGCAAAAAAAAAAAAGGGGGGGAAAATACCACGGTATCGGCCGCGCTACTCAGAAGAAGGTAGTGATAAGATTATTGATTGATGAAGATTTATTAAGGATTAACATGCCACTATGCGTTACGGGGGTATATCCTCCCCCTTCCTCAGGTAGGCTACCTGAGGAAGGGGGAGGATGTTCCCCCGTAATGCGTAGGGGCATGTTAATCCTTAATAAATCTTCATCAATAATCTTATCACTACCTTCTTCTGAGCAGCGCAGGCAATACCGTGGTATTGTCCCCCTTTTTTTTTGCTCTCCACTAAATTATCTCCCTCTGGGAGCTCACGGGGCTGCTGCAGCCAGATCAGGATCCTGCGATCCATTTGATGTGTATGCAAGGGGCTGGTGAATCACAGCTACCGGGATCACGGGACCATCCATCTCGGAGGAGGAGCTGCTGTCAGACACCGGTCCGGCGGCTTCACACTACACGTGGAAGTTTTGATCGTGTGAGCAGATTCCTGCAGGTCATAGAAGACGGGATCCCCGCTGATGAGGAGCGGCGAACCAGGATTCCCCCTTCAGCATCACACAGTGTTGTACCTGCTGTACAACACTATCAGGTGAGTGTGTATCTCACACCACTTAAATCTTGTGCTTTTAAGGTTCCACACAGGAGCGCCCTTTCCTTTTTCATTTCATAATCAGATAATATGCACTCATACAAGTCTTTGAATGTGTGCAAATCATTGGACTGTCCTTGGATGTCATCCATGTGCTTTTGGTTATATAAATCAACACAGACAATGGAGATGATGGAAAAATTAAGTCCAACTTCTCCTCAGCTTTGATCCAATTATCTCATGCAAAAGCATTGGATCACAATAAACTAATCAGAGTTTGAGTCGAGTGTCATTAACCTAATCAGTCTCATTCTCTTTAATGAGAGAACATACACCTGTGTTAGTGAGCCCTTACATTTAAAGTATTCAGAAAGAATCTGTTGATCCAGGGTGACTGCCATTCCTGCAGGACATGTATGAGAGAGATCCAACTCAGGCAAAAGAATCAGCCAACATCACGCTTCTGGTCGGCTCCATTAACTATCTGGTCCACTTTACCAGCGCTCGGGTACCCAGAGGCCCTCACAAGTAGCCCTCAATACTAGCAGGGCTGGAGGGATCAGCCTTGGCCTGTGACCCAATCTTGAGGCCTGTGTGGAAGTTCTGAGACTGAGGCAGGGATTGTAACCACTCTGAAGTCATGGCTCTGGGAGAGCAGTTGTGAGTCACTCCCACCAATCCAATGCCCCCCTGCTAACAGCACCATCCAGTCACTGACAGTGCTTTTCAACACCCTAAACCCCCAGATGAGGCCACCATCTTGTAAGATGAGGGATCCGAACCCGGCAGTGAACCGCCGGTCATGGAACACAGTTAAGAAACAAACCTTCCCTGAAGTGGAGCTCCTTACCTGCACCTCTGTCTGCTAAGCCAGCTGCACTACCCACCTCTGAACAGGGAAGACTCTGACAGATGCAAGCATGACTGCAGCACTGGAGGCTGGGGAACCACGCAGCCATCTCAGATTGCAAAGCACATGCTGCATCCTATTAGCCAGAGGGAACCGCCGGATGACATGGGTCTAGGAGTTGCAGCAATGCCGCAGGAATACTTAGTGCCTCCTGTCACAATGGGACATCAGATGGGGGTAAGAAGCAGGATCAAACACAGTAGACTTGCACACAGTGTATCCCCCTTGTATCTACAGAAGCCCAAAGCACCTGGTGGCATGATAAACCACATGAGACAGTGCTAAAAGCACCTGGAGTGCCTGCAGTAAGAACTATCAAGTCTGCACCCCTCACCCTCACAAAGAAAAAGGGCCCCCACATTTATACCCACAATACCCCACAGTGCACCAGATTGCACGTGTGGATCAATGTCCTACTCTGACACCACCCAGTGGTGCACAACTCACTACACACCCTAACTTCCACTAAATGTAAAAATGTGTGCTTATTCATTACAATGCACCACAAACTGAATTCCATACAGCAACCCCACCTTGGAGATAGAGGCTTCTACCTCTTCCATCACTGCATACCAAGGAAACCAGAGAGAATCTGTCACAGAATGTTGACACTGAAACTGACAGCAACATAAAGTAGAGACAAAGACCCTGATTCTAGTGATCTGCCATTAACTGAGCTTCCTGATGTAGTTTTTAGAGAGATTATCATCAGAGGACCACTAAACTTATTGCTAGGTAGTCCTTCACATTAATGAGCTCTGGATAATCCTTCTCCCATTACTATCTGACAGCTTCCTGCCTATGCACACTGAACACAGAAAGCTGCTAATCAGTGGTATGGGAGAGGTTATATAGAGCTCAGCTTATAGATCTATGTCAGATAAAACAGTGATTTTACTAAAACAACAGCAAGCATTCCAGTGAGTAATATATTGCTGGTATCACAGTCTCTGACCATATGTTCTGAAGCTCTCAGATGAGATAGCAAAAATCTGGAGACAGATATCCTTTAAAGGAGCTGACACAGTCAGAATCTCATCTCCATTAAGACTCTCATCTGAATAGAGCATTTCTCATGCTGGAGGGCTCAGAACATTGAGTATAAAATGAAAATATCAAAGATTTTAATGATGAACTGTGTAATGCTTAATCTCTCCAGTGGAGACATTCTAGAGTAATTGAGCATTTGCTGCCAGGCTTAACAAAATCACTATCTATTATTCTAAGCAGTATTATTCTGTAATTGAAGGGGCTCTTCTATTATAAAAGGGGTTTCTAAAGTGGGCAACCCCTCTAAAATGAGTGAGTGACTAAAATTTTGACTAAATGACTTTAACAAAACAGTAGGTATACACATGAATCATTAAGAAGCCTGTAATATATAACAATTAATGCTCGTGCAATGCCAGTAAAATTGATTGCAAACATTTAGGGCGGCTTTGCACGTTGCAACACTTCACACTTGTCACTTTCGACATCGTAGTGTGTAAATCCTAGATGATACGATTACCGAGCGCAAAAGCGTCGTTATCGTATCATCGGTGTAAGCTCTGACTTTTTCATAATTACACTGCCGCGACAGGTACGATGTAGTTCATCGTTCCTGCGGCAGAACACATCGCTGTGTGTGAAGCCGCAGGAGCGAGGAACATCGCCTTACCTGCCGCCGGCGGCTATACGGAAGGAAGAAGGTGGGCGGGATGTTTACGTCCTGCTCATCTCCGCCCCTCCGCTTTGATTGGCCGCCTGCCGTGTGACGCCGCTGTGACCTTATACGACCCGCCCCCTTAGGAAGGAGGCGGGACGCCAGCCACATCAACGTCGCAGGATGGGTGAGTGCATGTGAAGCTGGGGTAGCGATAATGTTTGCTACGCCAGGAATCACAAGATATCGCTGCTGCGATGGGGGCGGGGACTATCGCGTGCGACATCGCAGCATCGGCTTGCGATGTCGCAACGTGCAAAGCCCGCTTTAGTAACAAAGTGACTAACGGGACTTCAGAAACCAAAACTGATGCCACTGTCCTCATTTTCTATGAAATATTATGAATAACTGCATATAAATACTGTAGTTTGGAGTTTAGATAACCTTTTTAAAAAATGTACTTTCTATTTGGTTTTGCACTAGTGTTTGTTAGGTTTTTATTACACTTCCTATTATGTAGATAGTCTTTCTTTAAGAATAATTGACCCTAATATTTCCTATTATTTTTATTCACTTGCTTTTAATGTGATTCTTCTTCATAATATATGATTACGCTTTAAAGGCAGATAAAGTGAATAAATCCAAAGTATGTACCCAAATCAAATCCTAAAAAAGCGCATACGATTAGGTTTTATTCTGATTTGGGTTCCTGTATGTAAATTATGTTATATTTTACAGTACAGATACTGACTATTATTCTATATAATTCCTATCATTATTCCGTACATTCAATGTTTTAATACATTTCCATTCATATGTCTTATTTATATATGCCATGGCAGTTAATGAAGCATATTTTCATCTATACACATATCCTGCAGGCAAATGTTGATACTTTCTTCACTCAATCTACTGTCATTGTGTCAAGATGTTAAAATAGAAATTCTAGATTGTCAAACCTGACAACATTGTTATAGAGTGAATGCATCTCTGTTAATTGGAAAAAGTAAAGAGCAGAACTATACGAATTATATGGGATGGTTTAATAAAAGCTTTGCAAGCAGTAAAATACCCAGATAAAGCTATAAGTGAAGTTGGCTGCATTATTATGTCAATTAGTAGAATAATACAGCAATCAATTATGTCCATGTTTGTGCACAATAGGCTGCACCGTTAAATAAATAGAAAGGTGAAAGAAGATTTTGGATGGTTTTAATAAATCATGCCATTGAATGGACTGTATTGCAGTTGGCGTAGGGGTACAGTGGTATGTTTGTGTCTCAGGGCAAAAAAGAAAGTTGAGATATCATATAACATAATGAAATGGTTGGAGGCAGAGAAGGTGTGATTGATGAAAAGTAGATTGTTCTGCAATGAAGAAAGTTAAACTGCAGATGTACTGTACACTGTGTGACATGGAAAATGCTGCTCGGATTATTTCAGTCTGCCGTGTGAGACATGTAATGTTACTATATGGATTTCAGTGAGACAGAAATGCATCAATACATATTATGCGTTTAGACAAAGTTACATCCTTAAAATTGCATTTATTTTTATCCAGTCACTTTGACTTAACTAAACAGTATATTTGCTCTTCAAGACATATGATTGGAGAGATAAACAAATCAGCAAAAATGATCAGTTATATTTTCTATAATGCAGCCTTCTTGGGCTTTTAAAGGACAATGGCTTAAGTACAGATCTGTGTTTCAGCCTCCATTGTTCACTGAAGGCTTCATCATTAATTCAGCTATGGTATGTGGCACTATGTTCCTTATTTTGGTCTTCTTGGATAGCTGTGCCCAGGTGTGATGTGCTCTCTTGTTTTCTTGCCGTCATGCATTTTGGTTACTCAGCATCTCTACAACATGCAAGACCACTTCTGCTTTACAATGAGGATGGATGGCTGAACAAAAAAATGAGCAAATGTAATGATTCATGCGACTTTGACAAGGGAAAAATTATGATGGGTAATTAACTGGGTCAAAGCTAATAAAGAAAGGCATTTCTTGTGAGATGTTTCATGAATACCGTGAATAGTTCTCACCAAAATGAGCTGAAGGAAAGATAACTTTTGAACCAACTGGATCATGGCTAGACAAGGCACATTTAGGGGAATTTGTATTGAAATATAATCCCCTTGGTTCAAACCTATAGACAAGACAATTCTTATGTTAATGTTTTGTAAACGTCCAGGTTCACATGACAGTATTAAAAAAAAGTGATCCAATTTCGATCAATTTTGATCTAGAAAAGTGGGATGATATTTTTTTAACTTGTCACCTGTGTGCAGCCTGTGTGCAATCTTTTTTTTGTAGTAGCAGTTATTAATCATGTACAGAACCATTTACAGTTTCCTATGTTTCATGCCTTACTGTGGCATCTTATTTTCCTCTTTAATCCATAGACCTAAATGAATGAGTCTGATTTAATGTCACAGTCAATGCTGCAATTTTTTTCATAGACAGATTACTATATTTACTGAACCATATTACTGGGCAATGACCCAAAGCATACTGCCAAACTGGTTACAAAGTGGCTTAAGGATAACAGAGTCAATGTTTTGGAGCGGCCATCACAAAACCCTTATCTCGATCCTATTAAAACTTTATGGACAAAGCTGAAAAGGCCGGTGCGAGCAAGACAACCTACAACCATGGCTCAGTTACACCAGTTCTGTCAGGAGGAACGGGCCCAAATTCCTACCAACTATTGTGAGAAACTTGTGAAAGGATATCCATGCATATGTGTCTTTTTAGATAGTGTATGTAAACTTTTGGTTTCAATTGTACATAAATTTCATCATGCTCTCTACTTCAGGCCTCCGAAACACATCCGTGCCGCCAGTACGTGTTTGGCATTTTTTTCACGTACCGGCGGCACGGAGACACGTGGACCTATGTTTTCACTATTGTATGGACACACGTAAGTATTTTGGAACGGAACGTGTGTCCGTTCCGTACTTACGTGTGTCCGTGAATTTTGCACGCTGACATGTCCACGTATTCTCCGGCAGCACGGGTGTCACACATCCCGCACCCGTACCACACGGATGGAGTGTGGCTGCGGTTCCGTGTGACACGTGCCGGAAAACACATGTCATTAATTTTAAAATAAAAAAAACAAATACTAACCTCCACCAGCCCCACAGATTCTACCGCTGCAAACTGTTCCTGCTGGCCGCCGCTCATTATGAGTGTGTAAAGGAGGTGGGCGTGCTGTCCCGGGCGCTGATCTCCGCCCCTCCGCTCGGCCGGAAGCAGTGTCAGTGGGGAGTGGGCGGGGCTGGAGCCGAAGATCAGGACCCTGGACAGCAGCGCGGACCACATGAGTATGTAAATTACCTGTTCTCCGTGTGCTATCGCGGATAGCTCACGGAGAACACACGTGGACCACACGTACCTGAGACACATACTTACCTCATGCAACACGCAGGGAAAATACGTGTCTTGCGGCACGTGCATGTTTTTAATGGATGTGTGTTTCAGGCCTCAGACTGACAAAGATGTTGTACTTGTAAAAGTACCTTCAGACTATAAGATGAAGTGAAATTTTAGCCTAATTTTTGAGAGCTAAACAGTGGACTTATAGTAAGAAAAATATGGTAAATTATATTTCAGGGAAAAACTCTCCAATGTATATGATGACATTATGTATGGATTTTTTTCAAAATACCAATAAAAGAAGGAACTAAGATCAGTGTGTTATCTGTAGAGTCCATAGGGCTGCAAATAATACTATTGATTTGTAATAGATCATTGAGTTTTCAGACTGCTGAAAACATCTATGTAACACATTAAGCCATGAACATCCGTACACTAATACTTAGTTATTGACAATACATCTCAACATATGCAACTTTTAGCAATTAACATAAAGTACTACAAATCCATGGCTGTCAGACTGTAAATGACAAGAAAAAAATCATTAAGCTGGTCATAGACATTACAGATTGTTAATTATTCCTGACAATTTTAGCAGCATCTGCTCTCAATGTCATGTGCATCAGGGCAAGTCATCTCTCTGCCTATGTCTGCTGTTGGAGGAAACAACGAACAGCCACAATGGAATCTCTACTCTCATTTTAGATAGAAGCAACCAAAGATGTCTGTTATGGTGTATTCTCTTCTCCCTGTTTTAGAAAATAAATATCTATACATTTTCCGATTGTGTATTAGCAAATTACCAACTTTACTTGTGTATAATAGATAGTATACAGTATGTTACAAAAGTTAGCACACCCTCAGATTTTTGAAAATATTTTATTAGTTTTTTTCATGCGACAACACTGAAGATATGACAGTTTGACACTGTAAAATAGTCAGTATGTAGCTCGTATAGCAATGTAAATTTTATGTGCTCTCTAAGTAACTTAATACACAGCCATTTAAGTATAAACCGCTGGCAACAAAAGTGAGTACACCCCTAAATTAAACCGGACAAATTGTGACTATTTAGACATTTTCCCTCCTGACTGTCATGTTACTCATTAGTGTTACAAGGTCTAAGGGATGAATAGGGAGCAGGTGCGTGATATTTGGTGTTATCGCCTTAACACTCTGTCATAATGGTCACTCGAAGTTCATCATGGCACCTCATGGCAAAGAATTATCTGAGGAAATGAAAAAAAAATGTTGTTCTTCGTAAAGATGGCCATACAAGACTATACAACTTCTTAAAAAGTCAGATCCGACTCAAAACAAGCCTCTCCATGGTCAATAAAAGAAGTATAATGCACATGGTCAGTGTCATATCATACACCACACACTGTATCAAATTTGTCTGCATGGCTGTAGTCTCAGAGGGAAGCCTCTTCTAAAGTTAATGCACAAGAAAACCTGCACACAGTTTTATGAAGACAGGCAGACTAGGGACTAGGGACTAGGGTCTGATAAGACCATGATAAACTTATGTTGTTCAGATGTTGTCAAGGGTGTGTGGTGAGGAGTACAAATACAAGTGTATCTTGCCTACAGTCAAGCAAGGTGGTGGAAGTGTTTATTTACAAAAGTATTGTAACTAAGTAAATGTATTATTTACAAAAATGTGTGGGGTGTATTCACTTTTGTTATATAGTGTAAATAATTTACATGATGAAAGAGTGTAAGCAGATGAGAAAAGACATATTCCACCCTGGAGAAACAGTTGTAATGATTATACTACAGTAATTGCATTTTTTGCGTTTCGTTCATTAGATTGTGTTTCTTTGTTCTGTTTTTGTGGCAACTCTGGGTTTGGGCCCTTTCGATTTAGGCCCCTGTTTCTTGGCCTGATGGCCTAAATTTGCTATTTCCCAGAGTGGCTATTGGTTGCGTAATGTATCCCCCTTGTCTATAGGTGTTTTTAGCAACTTTTGTTAGTTATAAATAAAGGTAATTTTTTAGCCCTATATCTTTGCTGCATATGTATAAATGGTGTAGGGGAGCTGCAAAAGAAAACAAATAAGAAAGAGATAAAGTAGTACATACTGAGTCTCCCCATAGCTCTATCACTACTTCCAGGGCCGCTAATTATCCTTCATACATAGTCACTGCTTTCCTGGCCCACTGGCGTCTCTGATTGGCTATAGTCAGACCACGCCCCCACCATCTCTGACAGCGTTATACTGGTGTAAAATAAATAAATTTTAAAACTGCCCCACAGTCCTTTTATGTATTGATACCAGCATATATAAAGCCCACGGATACATGCTGAAGCCCTAAGCTATGCATTTTTCTTGGCTGTTTATCGAAATAGAAGGAACCACATGCGGCTTTTTAAAAAAAGTTTTTTACCAAAATAAATAATTCCCCTCAAATTTTGATATCCAGCCAGATAGAGCTGACAGCTGGAGGCTGGTATTCTCAAGCTCAGAAGGCCCAGGATTATTTGCCTCCACAGCGTGAGGCCATAGAACATGAGCTGCAGCAATGAGTGATGTCGCTCAGGTTAGTTGCAGTCACACCTGGAGGCTCCTATGGCCCTCCACCTGTGACCGCAGGTAACCTAACCTCAGGGAACCTCAATTAACTCAGTGATCTCACCTTAGGTGAGGTCACTGAGTTTGCAGACCTGCATATCCTGTCAAAAACTATGTTTTTTCTAAGAGATGCAATTTGGTGCTAAAATTTCTACAGCATATTCCTGCACCCAATCTGCACCTCCTGGTAAAAAAAAAAACCAAAAACACATCAAAACTGCATGCACTATGATGCTTTTTTGATGCTTTTTTTGCCAGCAGGTGTAGATTTGGTGCAGGAATATGATGTAGAAATTTCAGCACCAACTTTGCATCTCATGGCAAAAAAATGCACAAAAACAGTTTTAATGCCGTTTTGGTGCAGTTTTCTGCCAGAAGGAGCACATTTGATGCTGAAATCTGGTGCAGACATTTCAGCATTAAATTTGAACCTCGTGGCAATTTTTCATTGTACAGCTGACAAAAAAGTGGCATAATAGACGATTAAAAAAAATCCTATATAGATAACAATAGTACAGCTGAAAATGTCATCTTGTCCACAAAAAACAAGCTGCCATACAGCTTCATCAGTGGAAAAATAAAAACGTTATAGCTCTCAGAATACAGCAATGCAAAAACAGTTCTTTTTTGCTATAAAATAGTTTTTATGGTGTAGAAGTTGCAAAAAAATACATGAATACATAGAATTGTGGAGAAGTGCAATAGGGTCTTACCAGATAACACAAATGATTAATAATAGTGGAGAACTCACCTAGAGAAGTTGTGCAAGTCACAACTCCAATATGAGCATCAAATACAGGTGAACAGCTGCAGCCCCGAGTAGAGTAGAGTAAATTTTGAGGAAAAGAGCCGGGTATCTTGCAACGCTATCACCACGCCAAGATGTAACTAATTATTCCATGTCTTTATTCTTTATGCACTGGTCACCTGTGCATAAAGAATAAAGACATGGAATAATTAGTTACATCTTGGTGTGATGATATCGTGGCAAGATACCGGTTCTTTTCCTCCAAATTTACTAAAAAAAAAATACATAAATGGGGTATCGCTGTAATCATACTGGCCAGAAGAATAAAACTTTGTTATCACTTTTACAGCACAGTGAACAGCGTAAAAAAACCAAAACTATTTCTGAGTTGTTGTTTCATCTTGAATCTGCAAAAAGTGGAAAAGAAAGCGATCAAAAACTATTATGTGGCCCAAAATGGTACCAATAAATACTCTAACTCATCCTGCAAAAAAACAAGCCCTAATATGACTCTGTTGTCAGAAAAATAAAAAAATATAGCCCTTAAAATCAGGTGATGCACAAAATCTTTAGTTTGTAAAAAATGCTTTTTTGTGCTGTAATTGCCAAAGTTAAAAAATGATATAAACCTGGTATTGCGGTAATCATACTGACCTGAGGAATAAAGTCAACTAATCACTTCTACCGCATGGTGATCAGCGAAAAAATAAATAAATAAAATAAAGCCAATTCTTCACCTGCTATTAATTTGTTCATTCTGCTTCTCGAAGATCGCAGTACGGCGCGGATTTTATTTATCCAGCGCTCTACACTGAGTGCTTGTACTGGGATTATGTGTAAGGGTACATGCCCTCAATCAGGAATAGCAATGATCTAGGTACAGTGTGTTTTCTCTTCATCCAAACCACTGCATTGTGCAGTACAAACACAGTGGATGGATTTATAGATATCCCATGCCCACTGTGTTTCTTTTCTCCGCAGTGTAAACTGACATGCAGTGAAGCTTCCCTAGATGCAGCATGCTAATTTATGTTGCCAAGATGCGAGTGTCCTCAGCTGGGAAAACAGAGTGAAAGTCCACAGCACCCCAAACTCTGATCATGGGCACGGGCAGCAGTAGTCTCCTGCATAGAGCACTTGTATCTCTACAGAAGAAGACAAGCTGCATATAGGACGCAGTGTGTGCAGATCGTGGAAACATACCCTAAATCTTTAAAAAAACATGATACAGACAAAATTCCCAATGGAAAATACACTGCAATGAGGGAGACATTTTGACCTCGAGTCTGTCCTGTAATCCGACGGTGTCTATCTTTTTACGCCTCTTTTTAGGCATGCACAACATCAACAGTTTTGTTAACCTATAAAAATATGGTTACCAAGGAACAGTGGCCATATCTAGTTCGGAGTAATTTTGCAGCCTCATTAGTGAATAGATCTGTCACGGGTTTCACCTGAATCATGTATTTCGGAACTGTATATGGAAACTTCCATGTGAGCGCTCAACATAGAGCACAATATAAATGTAAACTGACTCAAAGTGTTCTGTACCAAGATCACCCCCAATTAGCAATCAAATAAATCCACAAAAACACAAGTCCTCACTCAGGTTAATTTTCTGTTAACGGAAATATAGGGGGTTTTCACTTTATTGGTAGCACAAAGGTTCTGGAAAAATGCTATGGCCCCACCTCTCAAAAAATGAAATCCAGCAAAATCTGTGCTCCCATAATTCAAATGCCCCCTCTCTTCTGAGCCCCACAATGTGCCTAAACCACAGTTAGCATCCACATCTTAAGCATTTATTGTAGTGAGGAGAGCCCACTTAAATGTGCCGGATGCAGGTTTACAGAAGCATGAAGTGGCCACAATCTATGGGCACTACAATGTGCTGGGCACAACAAGGACTTATTTACAAATTTTGTTTCTGCAACATTCACTGCGCTTCACACCATGAGTGTTTTTCGGTGACTAAATCGTCACTACACCCATAGATGAATTCCTAGAGGGGTGTAATTTCCAAAATGTGGTCATTTGAGGGGGATTTCTTCTGTTCTTGTATTTATGGGCTCTGCAAATTGAGTCCGCAAACTATTCTTGGAAAATATGTGCTCCAAAAATCAAATGGCACTCCTTCCCTTATGAGTCCTGTGGTGTAGCCAAACAGTATGGTACAATCACATGTGGAGTATTGCCACATTTAGGAGAAATTGTGTAACCTTTTTTACCTATTCCCATTGTGAAAATTGGAAATCTGGGATTAAAACATTTTACTATTAAGAATGTAATTATTTTTTGTTCACCACCAAATAGTGTAAAATTTTGTGACCTGTAGTGTCAATTTGCTCACTGCGCCCTTGTACGAATTCATTGAGGGATGCGGTTTGTAAATCAGTTCCCTTGTAGGGGGTTTCTGCTGTTCTGGCACCTCAGAGGCTCAGCAATGTAACCATTCCAACTAAATCTTTACTCTTATATGGCGTTCCTTCCTTTTTTCACTTTGTTCTGTGCTTCAAAAGTAGTTTTCATCCAAATATGGGTTACTGATATACTCAAGAGAAATTGTACAACAAATTGTATTGTTCATTATCTCCTGTTACCCGGGTGAATTTTAAAACATTGGCGTAAACACAACATTTTTGAGGTTAAAAATGTTTTTTGTTCCTTTTCTCAGCACAACATTATAAAATTCTGTGAGTCCTCTGGCGTTTCCAGGTGCTCACCAAACATCTAGATAAATTTTATAAGTGGTCTAGTGTCCAAAATGGGGTCATTTGTTTGAAAGCTCTACTGTTTAGTCACATCAAGGGATCTCCAAATACAACATGGCATCCGCAAATGATTCCAGTCTTTGCAGTCAAATGGCACGTCTTCTATTTTGAGCCCTGCCATGTTACCAAGCAGTTGATTTCAACCTCATATGAGGCATCTGCATATTCAGGAGACATTGCATAATACATTTTATAGTGAATTTTATTCTGATACCCTTGTGAAAGAAAACTATCTCATTGAAGCAACAATCTTGTGGTCCAAAATGTATTTTTTTATTTTCATGACTCAACATTATACATTTCTGTGAAGCCTCTGGGGGTTCAATGTGCTCATTAAACAGCTAGATACATTTCTTGAGGGGTCTAGTTTCCAAAGTGGGGTAACTTTTGGAGGAGCTCCACTGTTTAGGCACCTCAGGGGGTCTCCAAGTAATGATTACAGCTAAATTTGCTTTCAAAAAGTCAAATGCTGCTCCTTCCCTTCCGACCCATGTCGTACACCCACACAATTTATTTCCACCACATATGAGGTATCAGCATACTCAAGAGAAATTGATCAATACATTTTATGGTGCATTTTGTCCTGATACCCTTGTGAAAATGGAAAATGTTATGGCTAAAATAACATTTGTGTGTAAAAAAGTAAAATTTTTATTTTTTTCCATACACATTGCTTTGGTTCCTATGAAACATCTAAAGAATTAGTAAACTTCTTGGATGTGGTTTTGAGCAGTGTGACATGTTCAGCTTTCAGAATGGTGTCACTTTTGGGAATTTTAAAGTGCTTCCCAGTTGTAACTTGCAAAAGTGACACTGGTCAGAATTGCAAAAAAAAATGGCTTGGTCATGAAAGTGAAAATGGGCTCGGGGTAAAGGGGGTCAAGCAGGCAATAGATCTGGGGCTGATTTCAGTTGTAGAATTTGCATTTAGAAGCTGTTATGCTGAGCTCACAACATTCGGTCAGAAGAGATCTCAATAGATGAGAAATAGACCATCATTAGGCTGAAAAAAAAAATTAAATCTTTAAGGCCTCCGTCACACTCACGTGCCTCCGGTACGTGTTTGCCTTTTTTTTACACATACCGGAGACATGTACACAAGTGGGCCTAGGTAATCCTAATGTTTTGGACACATGTAAGTATTTTGGAATGGAACGTGTGTCCGTTCCGTACTTACGTGTGTCCATGAGTTCCATACGCTGACATGTCAGTGTTTCTCCGGCAGCACGGGTGTCACACGGGCCGCACCCGTACCACTCGGATGTAGTGTGGATGCGGGTCCGTGTGACATGCGCCGGAAAAACACACGTGTCAGGTTAAAAATAAAAAAACACAAACTCACCAATACGAGTCCTGCAGGCTCTGCCACGGCTGTCCCCTGCATCCGTCCCCCAGTGAATTTGAACAACGCTTTTTCTTCACTGGGGCCGGAAGCAGCATCAGCGGGGCGTGACCTGTGCTGGAAACTGTGAATCAGCACCACAGAGAGCTCCGGAAGAAGCAGGTAAGGCAGGGCTTTCCATTCTCCATGTGTTATTACGTATAACACACGGAGAACACGTACGTGCCACAAAAACGGCACACGGGGAGCAAACCACCCCTTTAACACGTACGTGACAAAAACGTTACGTTTTGTCACGTAAGTGTGGCAGAGGCCTAAGAGATAGCAGAATTGTTAGAAGTGGCCAAATTAACATTTTCAAAAAAGCACACTGGTGAGCATGAAAACTCAAAAAAGCCTGGACTTCCATGGAAGACACTAGTGGTGGATGATTGCAGAATCCATTCCAAGTTGAATAAAAAACATAAAGAGAAGACTTCATGAGAGCAAATGCAAAGGGTTCATTACAAGGTACAAACTATTAATCAGCCTTAACAACAGAAAGACCAGATTAGACTTTGCCAAAAAAAAACCATCAAAAGAAGCCAGCCCAGTTCTAGGAAAGAATTCTTTGGACAGATGAAAATAAGGTCAACTTGAACCAGAATAATGTGAAGAAGAAGGTATGAGGTTGGCTTATAGCTGTTTGTCTGCTAATAAAGCTTGCTCAAAAGCTGCAGCAAAGCCAATGAACAAGCTTTTGTGCATGGGGAAGATTTGGGCAAGCTGTAGTGAACAAAATAAATAAAAAATATGTATGGTTACCCTTATATAACCAGCCAAGATAAAGCAGACAGCTCATAATATGCCAATGAGATGTCCCGTTCCTGCCTCTGGCCAGAATAACAAAGCTCCATAGGAATCAATGCCTGTTATGATACATTACACCATTGGATAAAGTTAGAACTTTGAGGATTTATTTTTATTTAAAAAAATTGTGAATGAAGGAATGTGGTGGGATTTTTAATCATCATGGGGTTATGTCAGAAATTTGAGGATTTTTTAAATTAATAAATTGATGATTGAGGGAGTGTGGGGGAGGCTTTATTCAGATAAACCATATTTTTCCAGTGTGTGTGTGTATTTTCTGACTATATACCAGGTTAATAATGCAGATATCTGATAGATGCACCAGCCCGCAGCTGTCTGCGTTACATTGGCAAGTTATCAAAAATAGTGAGGGACCTCATGTCATTTTTAAAATTATTTAAATAAATAAATAAAAAACTGGCATAAGATCGCCTCTATTTCTGATAACCAGTCAAGGTACAGCTGAAAGCTTAGGGCTGCTGCCCTCAACTGTCTGCATTACTGCACTAGTTATCAAAAATAAGGGGAACCACATGCCACTTATTTTTAGTTTACACACTATCCACATTTGTTTGCAGAGCAATTGTCCTACTATTGCTCCCATTTTACTTCATTTTCCAGCCCCTAGCTCTTTATATGACCATTTTACAGCCAATTTAAAGCATCAAAGTTTGAGTCCCCTTTGACTTATATGAAGTTCAGGGTCAGGGGTGAAGTGCGCATCCCAAACAAAACTTCTAACTAGAGTCTGGCCAAACCCGATGAACCTGAACTTCCACAGGTTTTCTAATCAGTACTCATGATCCAAAGCACATCACATCCTGTGTAAAGCATGGTTAAGGCAGTTTGATGGATCGGGGGCAAGCATGGCTTCTAATGACACTGGGTCACTAGTGTTTAATGATGATATTGAAAACAGAAGCATCCAGCTAAATTAATTTTAAATAAAAAAGAGTGGCAGGCAGCATTAAAATCAAGAAGATTTGATCACTGCCCAAGTATATTTGGACTAAACTGTGTATATGAATGCTATCTTGCAAGTTCAACATTGCCAAATGTAACCGCCAAGCCCACCCTGTAGTTTGCAGAAGTAGACAAAGAAAAGTGTCTCTCCAGCACCAATATGGATAAAACTCTCAAATTTATTAAACATTTTTTTTAAAACATCATAAAAGACAGGACACCTGACATGTTTCGGACGTCAGTCCTTAGTCGTAGGTACCTACACACGCATTTCCGTGCACCTGCAATTTGTCTGGTTCAACACAGCAGCTGTTTGGACATTCAACAGACCTTGGTGAGCTGATCATTTTGTCTTTTTTCTTTGCAGGAGTAGTTATCAACCAGTTCACCAGTAACATATATTTTACTTTCACAGAGTGGATTGAGATATTCCTTATATTCTTACAGTGTGAAACTTGAGTGAGAAACACTCACTATCAAACATGTATAGACTCTGGGTCATGCATGTACATGGTGTTATGGACACTACATATCAATCAATGTGATTTCTACCAAATGCAAAATGAAAATAGATCAAGGTATGGCAAAGTTTTAGAAATATATTTTTGATAGTAAAAATACGTAAAAAACAGTTAAATAATAGAGTTCTCACTCAAGTTGTGATTGTATTATGAATTGACATCATTAAATGATATCAGCTTCCCATTAAAAAAAGTTAGTCTTTGTGATCAAAAAAGTCTAACCAAAATGGATTTACCATTGTTCTCTCAAGTAAGCTTCTTTTTTTTCTTTTAAAGGTAACCTCTTTAAGTCTTTTTCCTTATGACTTTTTTTTTCCATTTGCTTGAGGCTTCTTCATAGTTCCTTTGAGGAAACAAAGGCTCTGATGTTCTTAAACTGGTACTTTATTACAGTGAAAGTTAAAGGACCACTGGGTAAAATATTTTCTAACAATATTGTTGTGCTCTGTGTTTTTCCTTCAAGGGTTTTAATTTGGATAGACTACTGAGATATTGGCTCTGAAGGCCTTCAAACATCACTCGTGCTGAGCTTTTTTCTGAGTTTTAAAATCATACAGCATTTTCAGATATTGTTCTTTTTTAACAGCAAGATTGTTAGCTTCTGGCGAGCATCGCTTAAAGGATTTATGGTTAAATTATAATAAAAACATGCTGAATTTTTCTATTATACTTTATTCTATTCCTTTACTCTTCTTCCTTATATAATATTTAAAAGTTGTAAGAAAAATTATGAACTGTGGCAATTAATTCTTCAGCTCTCCAAATCTTTTGTATTCCGAATCCCTAGATAAATCTTTTGTTGAGGACTTTTCAATTTAAAACGTAACCCTTAATCTTTGCAAAGCAAAATTAGGTCCTTATTATTTACATTCATGTTCCCTTATTACACCAAGCATAAATGCTTAATTGTTTCTATTGCTAAATTTATTGAAGAAATACAATTTTACAAACCATTTGAGGTTACATAGTGGACCAAATCACACCAAGGTTTTTTTTTAATTGAAGCTTTATTTAAGGGCCTCAATGGAATTGCAACCCTTGCAACTATTGCAGTTAGTTGTAGTAGTTGACACACAGGAAGATTGGTCTTATTTTTCCATTTTTAGGTTTGTAAAGCCTTTTAGGAGACAATCTGTTTCATATTAATTTGCCTGCATTAAAATGGCAAAAAAGTGCAATTCCACAATGGTTATGTGGGATTCATATTTACCATTTTCACTATACGATAAAATTGACCTGCAATTTGATTCTTCAGATGATTGCGATTACACAGATACCAATCATACATATTTTTTGTTTTATTTAAGTGATGAAAAAAATTCTAAAATTTGTCTTAAAAAAATGAAAAAATAGCAACTTTTCATTTGTCAAACCTGTAATGTTTTCAATTTTCGGGATTTTGGGCTGAGTGAGAGCTTTTTTTGCACTCTGAGCTGATATTTTTATTCCCACCGCTTTGTCATATATACACTGTTTTGATCAGTTCTCATTGCATTCTATTGCAATCTTGTGACAGCCAAAAAACCATAATTCTGGCATTTTGATTTTTTTATCGTTATGCCATTTACCAATCAGAATATTTATTTTATATTTTGTTTGATCAGTCTGCTATGCATAGCAAAAATCATAGTCTCCTATGAACACCAGCTAAATGCTTGCTTTCACAGGAACATGATGACAAGAACGGAGTCCTTCAGCAGACCCCTAGCTGTGATGGCAACCCATCGATGCCCAGTATTCAGATCACAGGTGCATCAATGGGCACATGGAATGATGAACCCTCCTGCAGCTGCACATTAGATGCTGCTGTCAGAGATTGACAGTGGCATCTAAGAGGTTAACAGCCATGGGCGGAGAGCAGCTGTACCTGTGGCTATTAAAGGCAGGTGATGGCGTAAGCTTGCATCAAAGAGAAGGATATGTCATGTGACATAATTGTATGTCATATATTATGAGGGGTTTAAAGATTATATGGTTATGTACAGTACTTAGTATTCTTTGCACTGTCCAAGAAATGCCACCCTGCTGCCTTTATATCTTCATGTTTAATTGTGAAGTGTTAAAAAATCTTTAAGTCCACTTACTTTAGCTTCATCTGTTAATTATTTTACAAGTGCTTTAGTTTTCTCTGTGTTTTGAGTCCTGCTGCTCATAAGTCTAATTCAACTTTACATCTGCAGCATTATGGAAATTTTAATTCAGCAACACTACATTCATTGCCAAAGAAAATTTGTCTAGGATACCCAAAACTCCACAGGGAATTTTTTAAAAGAAAAATTATAGGTGGAAATGTAACAGTATTATCACATTCTAAAACAAACTAAACCTGTCATGTGAAATAATGATATTTACCTGCAGATATGGTGTTAATCTACAAGTTAATAGAATTCTGAAGCTATGTGGCCACCGAACTGAAACCAAACTTAAAAATAATCTGTCTGCAGACTTCTGCTACATTATCTGAAAGCAGCATGATGTAGGCAAGGAGATCTTGAAGCCAACAATGTATCACTTAGATTACTGGGTACAGCCAAAATATTTTGATTTATCCATACAGCAGAGCTCAGAGAGTTGTCCAACCCACACCATGTTCTTGATTGAGATTGTACATTGACAGTGAGGTATCAATTAGAGGAGGGAGCGTGATGGACTGCCGTGCACCTGATATTGTAGTATGCACTGATAAGGGTCATGCTCCTTAAATAAACATAGCAAATAAACAACAAATTGAAACTTAGCAAGAAAGGCATCCCAAATAGAGATGAATTATCTTGCTAGGAAAGATTGGAAAACTACAAAATCGTACAATCCATGGCGGGATCGGAAAACCGAACATTTGACAGAAAGTCAGAAATATTCGGTTTGGAACAATGAATGTTTGATTTGCAGAACCATTAGAATTTACAATCCCAAATCTTTACCCAGGTTATCATTCCCTTGGTGTGGTGGCAACCGGGGTACTAAGAGGTTAATGACAGCTCACAGCTACCACTAAGTCCCATCTTAGTAAAGACACCCCCAATACTAATCTGTAAGTGAAAAGAAATAAACTCAAACACCAAAAAAATCCTTTACTTGTAATAAAATGCAAAAAAACCCATCCTCGTTGTCCCTTTTATTAACCCCCAAAACACCCAAGTCCGATGTAATCCACATGAGGTCCCATGGCAATTCTGGGACTGCTACATCTGAACTGTCAGCGTGCAGCCATAGAAATATGATTGCATTCTGTAACTTCAGGCAGAAGCTGAGCCTCAGCAATCAGTGGAGACATCACTATTTGCGGTCACAGCTGGAGGCTTCCACGGCCCTCTACTTGTGAGGTCCCTGACTTCCCAGACCTGCATCTCCTGGCATAAAACCATGTTTTTATGCCAAGATATGCAGATATGGTGCTGAAATTTTTACACCATATTCCTGCACCCAAAATATACCTCCTGGCAAAAAATCAAATCAATACCGCATCATAATGCATGCCGTTATCTCTATGTTAAAAACTGTATAAAAACAGTTTTAACGCTGTTTAGGTGCAGTTTTCTGTCAGGAGGTAAACATTTGGTACTGATATGTCTGCACCACATTTCAGCACCAAATTTGCAACTCCTGGCAGAAAACTGCACTGAAATGGCGTCAACACCAATTATTGTGCATTTTTTTGACAATGAATGCAGATTTGGTCCTGACATTTTTACACCATATTCCTGCACCCATTCTACACCTACTGAAAAAAATAGTTTCAAAACCACATGTGTTATGATATGACATTGATGTGATTTTTCTTCCTGGAGGTGTAGATTGGGTGCATGAATGTGGTGTAAAAATTTCAGCACCAAATCAGAATGTATTGGCAAACAAACAACAGTCATTGTAAGTTTTACTTTTCACGATCATTTAAATTAAATGTATTTTGTTATGCTATGTTTTGAAAAATTATAAAAAATATGAAATAAAAATAACACAAAAATCCACAATCATATTCTCATATTAACAGCCTACCACATCTGAAAAAACTGCAACAAATTGCATGGAAAAATGTGTCATTTTTTTTCCTGAGTTTTGTGTGGGAACGATCCACCTTTAGATACTCTTTAGTTACACTAAACACCCTTTTTAAGGCCCATTATTTCGCCTTGATATGTGGCATGTCTTGTTTTCACACATTTTTATATGACTTTTTTATGCATTAAAAAAGCCCATGGGGAAAAACCCAAAAAAGGCAACACAAAAATACTGTATTTTGGGGAAAAATAAAACCCTGATCCAAACTTCTGCAAAGATTACTAAAGCACTGCAAAAAGCATACTATCCATATTACATTTTCTATTTATTTATAGATAACCTTTAATTACCTTACTTGTAGATCAAATACTAAATAACAATCAGCAGTCACCTCTAATTCCAGCCTCATATTGGGGTGTATTATAGAGAATCTGTCACATACAACAATTCTAAAACCCTGCAGATATAGAGTTTATCTACAGGTTAAGGCCTGGGTCACACAACGTTCCACTTATGCAAGAGCTTTGGATGCGATATGGTAATGACAAACTCTTGTTAATCTCTCCATCCTCTCCATTGTCTCTATTTGTTGTGTATCGATCTGCACTAGGATGACATTCCAGTGCAGTCCAAGGTTTCCTTCCCAATGACATGTATGTGTGTGAGTGTGCTTAGATACCTTGCCAATTGCAGCAGGCTGAAATATTTTGTTCATACCGAATCAGCATGAGAAAAAAATTGCTAATTAGCCCTGTCCCATTTTATATCATTGGAGTGAGTGCTATCTGATAAAAAAAATCAGTTAGCACTCAGACTTGTTATATCTGGGTATACGCCAGTGTGAGCATACACTAATAGCTTTAGAAAGGTGCTTAGCCACTATACTGAAAGCTCAGATTTTAGCTGTAAAGGAACTTTATTCCTCCTGGGAGTCACTGCATTTCAGTCACATAGTCATGCCATTGCAGCATCAGTCATCGTTCACAGCAAGTGACGAATGTAAGCACGCCCACACTTTTAATGGCAGCCGACTGATGCATTCTTTTTATGTAAACATTTTTTACATACCATGTAAATGCTATGAAGAGAAACACCCCAAGGCCTTCTTCTCGTCTGTGCTATAATTAATTAAATGAAGCACATACTGACAAAATATAGCAAATAAATGTTATTTCAAGTTTTTTTCTTTTAAAAATATTTAAAAACATGTTTCATCCATGTGATGACTATTCTAAATATAAATGTGTGAACAAGGCCTTATAGTAGCAGATTGATGACAAACTGGCAGCAGTTTTAACTTTGTAAGGCCCTCTACACGTTCTTGTTTCCAGTATATGTGGTGTCCACTTTGACACATACTGGAGACACATTCACATGCATATTCATTAAAATCTCTTTTAATGTTTACACATCCATGTTTTCACATGGACCATGTGTCTGTGTGAACCACACATGTGCCCGTGTGATCCACACGGAAACATGTCCATTTTTTTATATCAACATAGATGAAAAGGGTCAATAGAACTCTATGGGTCCGTGAACAACACACAAGGCACATTGAAGACATTCATGGGACATCCGTGTGTTATCCGTGTGACCCCTTGCCAAGTCAAACACATTAAAGAAATTAAATATTTTTATGTGTTAAAGGTGTGCAAAGATGATACATAGAGACAGAGATAGATAGATGATAGACAGATGATAGATAGATAGGTAGGTAGATATATATCCTGCAGATATATAATTTTCCAACCCCCTACATATTACATTCTTTAGTGCCTCACATGTGGCACTAATGGGTGTTTAGCCTAATAGATAAAAAAAATAATAAAAAAAATAAAAAATTGGGGTCCTCCCTATTTTTCCTAATCAGCAAAGGTAAAGCAAACAGCTGTGAGCTGTTATCAGGCTGAAAATGTCTATGGTATTAGGCCACTCTCAGCCTAAAAATATCAGCCAGAAGCCACCACAAGAATGGTGCATCAGGTTAGATGTCCACTTTGGCTCTTCACTTTTGCCCTGGTGCAGTGGCAATCAGGGTAATTCTAACTGAGGTTAATGTCAGCTGTGTAGTGTCAGCTAGCATCAGGCATTCTTGTTTGTCCTGGATAGGTGTCTATTTGACACCCCCATTACTAATCTAATAAGTAAAAAGGAAAATGCACACACAAAAATAGTTAATTTGAAAAATACAATCTCTTTCCCTGAAGATAAGGGAGGTTGGAGGGGGCAGTGGTGGGCAAAGGAAGGAGTTGAAGGTACTGAATAACTGTTTAGGGTTGTGTGCTAATGAGGATATGAGGGTTCTGAAGTTATCCTGTTTAGCAGAGGTGAGGGCCAAACAAAATGTGTGAATTGCATTTTTGAATGTGGTGAAATCTTCCTGGGAGTGCGTTTTCTTCCACTGCCATTCAGCAGCCCTAGACAGTTGCCGAAGCTTTTTAGTGAGGCTGTTTTGCAAGGGTTATCTATTGATTTGCCTCGCTCTGCCATGCATGAAAGAGGCGACTGAATCAATAGCTGATGTGAGAGTGGCATTGTAGAAAATGGTGGCACTGTCTGTTGCATGGAGAGAAGATATAGAGGATAGAGGTAGGATAGAGTCAGAGAGGGTGTGCCTGTTGAGATATGCAAGGTTTCTGCGGGGTGTGCTAGGTGCTGGACAGGGGGGGCAGATGAGGAGGACAGTGTTGAAAACGTCAGTAGGTGGTGGTCAGATGGGGGAGAGGGGAGGTTTGTGAGGTCAGATAGAGAGTAGAGGCGGGTGAAGATAAGGTCTAGTGTGTGTCCATCTTTATGGGTGGCAGAGGTGGACCACTGAGTTAGACCAAAAAAGGAAGCGAGGGACAGGAGTTTGGAAGCTGCCAACTGGCGGGTGTCTGTGGGGATGTTGAAGTTACCCATGATGATAGTGGGAATGTCAGCAGAGAGAAAGTGTAGGACCCAGACAGAGAATTGGTCAATGAAAGCAGTGGTAGGGCCCGGGGTCTGTATATGATGGCCACTTGAAGGTTGGAGGGTGAATAGATGTGGACAGAGTGCACTTCAAAAGAAGGGATGACAAGGGAGGGTAGAGGTGGAATTGGGTTAAAGCTGCAGTTGTTACAAAAAAGGAGACCCACTCCTCCACCCTGTCTATTGCCAGGGCGAGGAGTGTGGGTGAAGTTAAGGCCACAGTAGCACAGCGCAGCAGGGGAGGCAGTGTCGGAGAGCGTCAGCCATGTTTTGGTGAGGCCCAGAAAGGATAGATTGCTAGAGGTAAAGAGATCATGAATGACATGCAGTTTATTACAGACAGAACGAGCATTTCAGAACACTCCAGTGATAGGGAGCGGTGGAGTGGGTGGGAGGGGAGTGGATTTTATGTTGGAGAGGTTGCGGTAGTTTGTAGTAGGTGGGGAGTAATAAGTGGGTGATAAAGGGGGGTGTACTATCTGTAGGGGGCCAGGATTGGGAGATATGTCACCAGCAGTTTGAAGTAGAGAAAAGGAGAGCAGGTGGGAGAAGGAGAGTGGACGTCATTGTCTGTGTGATATTAGGAGAGATTTGAGATTTTGGAGCAGGTCAGCAGATGGGGACAGGTGGGGAGGTAGGAGGGAAGGGGAGATGATTATTTGTTTGGGAAGTGATGGGGTGGGGTTTGGGGATAGAAAAGGAGAGTGAGGTGAGGAGGAGTGGAGCAAAGACTGTAAGGGCAAAGGTAAGCATGGTGAGATTAAGGTTTGAAAAAGGGGGGGTAAGAAGGAAAAAATAAAAAGTGCAAGCAGCAAACACAGTTAATGAGAGGTAAATGTCACCTTATGGTAACTTCTGAGACATTTCTGGAATATTTATGATTGCCCACTGAAAAATCCTACTTATGAAATCACACCAGACCATTATCTATCTATCTACCTGTCTATCTATCTATCTATCTACCTATCATCATCTATCTCTATCTATCTATTATCTATCATTGCACATTTTTAAAACACAACAATTATTAATTTCACTGTGATGCCTTTTTTTAGTATGTGTCACACAAATGTCTCATGGGTGTCACAATGATGGCAAACAGGTGCACGTGGATGGCACATGGATAACACATGGAAGGCAAACACAAACACCCAGATGATCATATGGATGGACAAAACAGAACATGTTGCACATATGTTTTTTGTGCGTACGTGTGAAGGAGGCATAAAATGGTTGAGAATGTTAGCTGGAAATCCTGCAGGGTGTCTGAACATGATAACTATTTGGTGCAAAATTTTCTGCCCCATTTCTTTGTTTATTGGGTGGCAAAAACATGCATACGTTAATCTCTTTTTTCTCTTTTTTGATGCATTTTCCACCCTTTTTTCCATACATTTGTGTTCTGAATTTTCCCCATTCCAGCTCAAATGAATAACTTCTCTTTTATAACTTAAAAAATTCTTGTACACGGGACATCAAATATTTACAAGGAAACCACAATAGTAGCGTATGCATCAACGCATTTCTGGTGTGCATCCACCTTACATTTCAAGTAATAAAGGAGAACTTGTTCACTTGAGCTGGACCATCCCATTTTACTCATTTAATAATCAGGCCATGGCGGAGTGGTAACAGTGTCCCACCCCGCCTGTGCTCATGGTGTAATAGTCTGTCCCTCCTTGACTGTCCTGTATGTACTACTTCTGGTGGGAGATTGTTTGTGCTTCTCAGCATGAAACTCATCCAATTCACAACTTGATAGACAGAATAGAGCCAGGACATCTAGAATCTTTTCATGTATCAAATGTCCAGGGGAGGTGGGCCCTCTGCTGATCCCAGGAGAAGAGAGCAATGAGACCCATGTTAGTCAGTTAGTTGGATCTCGGCTGGAGAAGGACTAGGATCTATAGCTGAGGCTAAATCCTAGTGCCTGTGTATGGACTGTTACAGACTGAGGATCAGTGGCCACGTGGGATTGTGTTTTGTTGTTCACCCTGTTGGACTCAAGGAACTCATATAAGGACCATTGCCATATTTTCTCTGGCATCGGAATACCGGGAGGCACCCCCGGATCTGTTGTTTTGTTGTCAACTCCTTGCAGACGTTAAGGATTTATATTCATGTTTGGTGCTTTATCTTTGTGGTACCAGTAAAGCACTTTGGATTGTTCCTCGGCCTGGCTTCCCTTACTGCTGTGTCGCACACCCCGTCACAGGAACCCGTTACCGATTTTGAACAGAAGGTAGATGAAAGTAATGTTTAGCTGGATTTACTGCTACTACTATATTCAATATTACAGGTAAAATCTGAAGCAAAAAAGCTGAAAGAATTGACGTGCTGTAGATTTAAATCTGCTCCAAATCTAAAAGTCAAAAATATTTAATGTGTGCATCAGACTTCTGGATCTTCATTCACTATCCTTACATCTCAAAACCTTTCAAGTTTTGTGACAAAACTGTGAATAATAAAACTGCAATGTGTGCTCAGGCTAAGGCCCGTTTCACACGTCAGTGAAAAACACTGACGTTTTTCACTGGCGTGTAAAACACGCACATGTCCCTCCATGTGCCATGAATCACGGCACACGTAGGTTGTCTAAGTGCAATCCGGGCTTCGTTCTCCGTGGCCCGTGATTGCACTTAGAGATTAACTCACCTGCTCTCCTTGGTGCTGAACGCTCCTGCGGTGCAGCATCCGGCCGGCGCTGACCCCCGCAGCAGCTGCTTCTGGGTCGGCTGTGTCGTGCATCATGAATATGCGTGACAGTAATGAGCCGTCTCAGAAGCAGCAAGCTGCACGGGCTGCAGAGGACATCCCTGGAGCCGGGTGAGTAAAAATGATTTTTATTTTAAAAGCACGTTTTTTTCTGGCACGTATTTCACGGACCACACCACTGCGTGGTCCATGGGACATCAGTGATGCCAGAAAAAAATGGACATGTCTCCGTGCGGCAATCACGGACACGCGGGTACGCCGCACGGAGACACGTGCAGTGAAAAATCACTGATATGTGAGCAGACCCATTCATTATAATGGGTCTGCGCATGTCAGTGATTCTGGTACGTTTAAAAAAAAAGCACAAACGTACCAGAATCACTGACGTGTGAAACAGGCCTAATAGATATATGTAAAAATAGGGTTATACTATTTACAATGTTTAAGTTATAGTATTAAAATGCGTGGGAAAATATATAATACAGTTATAATCACGTCTGTACCACTCTCACAAGTGTCTTGAGGCAGCTTTTAATGATTTAGTGCCCTTGTCTGTCTGCTTTAGGACCCCTTCAGATGTCAGTGAAAAATATCTGTTTTTCACTGACATGATAAAGGTGCATGTGTCCCTCTGTGTTCCATGCTTTGTGCACACGTGGGATTTCCGTGTACTATCCATGATAATACGTGGACATCAGGCACTTATTATACTTACCTGTCCCCGTTCCTGCTGTCCGTAGTGCTGAAGTCTCCCAGATGTTGTCTCCTGCCACTGCTGTCTTCCCTCTGCAGCTACCTCTGGGTCGGCTATGCAGTGCATAACTGCATATGCATAAGAATAATTTGTCGGCTTGGAAGCAACAGCCAGCAGCGGCCAGGGACAATGTCACTGAAGAAGGTGTGCATAAAAAGCTTTTTTTTTTTTAAATGTACGGTACGTGTTTCACAGATCACACCATAGTGTGGTCCGTGGGACATCAGTGATGCCAGAAAAAAACGGACTTGTCTCCGTGTGGAGCACACGGAATGGAAACACGTCAGTGAAAACTCACTGATGTGTGCGCAGACCCACTAATGTTAATGGGTCTATGTATGTCTATGATTTTGGTACATATCAAGCTAGCACATATGTACCAGATTCACTGACGTGTGAAGGGGGCCTTATGGGTATCACATACCAATCCCTGATCTTGAGGAATGGTTGTTCTACTTCAGCCTCCTAACCAGGAGCCCATTTTACTCAATGCGCTGGGAGAGGTAGATTATGAAGCTCTTGCTGAAAACATCTGAGGGCACTTCAGTGTTAGGGAGAGTGAAAGATTCTCTATAGTCTATTTCACTTTGTTAGCCTGTTTACTGTTCTTTCCTTGCCTGCTCATTAACTAAGTCATTATCATTAATTTTCTTAATTATTTTACCTGAGCAACTTAAAATTACCTTTTATTTTGGAAAATTGTTTTATTGCAGCTATACTTTTTGCACTACTGATTTTTTTAACCAGTAATTTTTTACTGAGATGAAAAAGGAGCAATAAAAAAAAGACTTTGCATCAGTAAATCAATGTAGTTCATTACAGTGTTCTATTATTTTGAATGTTAAACTGGATTTATTTTATTATACTCTTCGTATTTCACTTTCATTAATGAGCATAAAACACTAGTGTGATATTTTTACAGAATGTTAAATAATTAAATTATACAGAATTAACTTCTGCACATTTTCTCTTGAAGTGCACTGTACAAAATATGTATTTTGTTTATTTTTTCTGAATTTTCATATAGTTTATTTTTGAATGGAATGAAAAGACTTTCATAATGATAAAATTAATAGCAATTACATTTTCTCATCTGTAGTTTAGGACTGCAGGTAATTCTAGTTTATAAAAAATAATGCTTCATAAATTAAGTTAAGCTTGGTG
Organism: Anomaloglossus baeobatrachus; assembly: GCF_048569485.1. Lineage (NCBI taxonomy): Eukaryota > Metazoa > Chordata > Amphibia > Anura > Aromobatidae > Anomaloglossus > Anomaloglossus baeobatrachus. The sequence continues at coordinate 601,617,108 of NC_134354.1, forward strand.
TTGATGTACATTTAGAGTGTATACATTCTACATTGTCTTTATTTCCATTAAATATGCATTATTTCTTAAATATTAATTACCTAAATGGCATATTAGACATAGACGCATCTCATTGTATTCACTGGAGGCCTTTTTGAACTGTGACCTTCTATATCACAGACAAAACTCTAATTAAATGAAATTGAAGAATAACATTGATGTGTTCCATGAAAACTTATATAATTATTCAGTTTTTATCTTGACCTTCTTCAGTATCAGAATGTAAATTTCCTAAAGACAAATTAAAAAAAAAAGTGAGAACACTAATATGTATTTAAAAATATAACAAGCTAAACATGCCTTTATGAATAATTCATGCTGGAGAACATGTCATAGCCATAGAGATCACATTGGAAAAATCTAATTACTGTTAATTACAGAAAAGAATGATCTTTTAAATGTTATAGTCTGTCCAATAAGACAGTTCCATTATAATTATTTTTTGGTCTGATTTTATTCCACAAACAACTTTACAAATTGTCTTAAAAATGTTTATCTATCTATCTATCTATCTATCCATTATCTATCTATCTATCTATCTATCCATTATCTATCTATCTATTCATTATCTATCTATCTATCTATCTATCTATTCGTTTGTCTATCTATCCATTCTGAGCTACAAAATTTGCTCCTCATTTAACTCTTTATTGCATGTCTCTTATACTCCTGCATCGGATGATTTCGTACTATTGTCCATCAGTAATCTGCATTGATTGATTCTATTTTCCTTGACATCATTTCTCAGCTACAAAATCTTGGTGAAAATCTCTCACCATGCTCCTCACTCACTGCTTTGCAGCTTAATGGAGAGAAGTCTAGATGTTAATGTAAAACAATAATCTTTAAGGACATGTTACAACCAAGATAGTTATTTGTTTTAAGGAGATTTTCCACCAAATCTTCATAGTTATCTGCTCTTGGGTGTTCACAAAAATTAGTTATCACTAGAGATGAACTGACCCGTGAAAGTTTGGGTTCTACGGGTTAAATTGGACTTTAGATAAAGTTTGATTCTGGACCCAAACATGGCCCAAATCTCCTTGGAAGTCACTGATTGGGTAGTTTTGCTGTCCTCCCACATACAGCCAGACATAAAAAAGCACTTCCAGGTGAGGGAGGGTGTTTTTTTTTTCGTTATTTCTTTTTGATAACATTGGCTTTACTCCCAGTGCGAGCCATTCAAAAACTGAATGGACTCAATCTGGGCCGAGCAGCAATCATACCTGTGGACAGTGATGCTTGCTAAAGTTGTTTGCATACATAAAGCATAAAGCACCTAAACTTCAAACTGGAACACTGATTTTTTTTCTTAAAATCTGTGTTCAATACAAACACTGAACTTTAAAATTCGGGTTTGTTCATCTCCAGTTACCACTAATTCAAATGCTACTAATGCAGCCTTTTCCTTGCCCTGCAACAGATGATGATACTCCTCCTCTTGAAGAAGCTTATGAATCTGAGGTAAAGATTTCTTCCATTATCATTGCTTCACTCAAGCTTTCAAATTTATCAAGGAGATACTTGAATGCTTATCCATTTTTATCTATTGCCTTTTAAAAGTTCTTCATTAGGCTCAACCTAATATGCAATGGTCATAGCAAAATATTATGTGGATCAAAAAGTACTGGGTGTGGGACATTTTTACTTCCTGGCTGAAGGGGATTTTGGAGAGCTCAGTTCATTTCGTTGTAGTGATATTCTCTTGCATAATTATCCTACTCACACAGAAAGCAGCAGTACGTTTTGGATCTGACCTAGAAATCAAGTAGGAGGGCTACCACTTTAAGTACCTATAATGGGGTAACAAATGTTAGTCGTAATTCATAAACCTCAACAGCTGTTTCATGTTGTCATTAGAGATCAGCGATGTTCGAGGATCGAGGTTCGCCAATTTCATGTTCGAGTGATTTTGTGGAGTGTTCGAGTCGTGTGACGAACGCGAACGATTTGCTAAAAGTTTGGCAGTTCGAGAACGGTTCGAGCATGAAAAGCGTGGCTTTTCACAGTAAGTATGTGCGCACCTTTCGTATCTGCATGCCTCCTGCGTCCCCAGCACAATCCCTCTCTCTTTCCTACTCAACGATCATGGGCGTCTCGCTGCACGGCTGTCACAAATCTCCAGCGGCATTTCCTCTTTTGAAAATGGCTGCTGCTTCATTATTCAATTCGTTATTCTGTGCTTTCCCTGCCCACTGGTGCCCATGATTGGTTGCAGTCAGACACGCCCCCACGGTGAGTGACAGCTGTCTCACTGCAACCAATCACAGCCACCGGCGGGCGGCTCTATATCGTGCAGTAAAATAAATAAATAAAAAAAAAAAAGTGGTTCCCCCATATTTGATACCAGCCAGGATAAAGCCACACGGCATCTCCCTGAGATACCTTCCATGATTAAACTGTAAGTGAAACTAAAGAAACACACACAATGAAAAATCCTTTATTTGTAATAAAAGATAAAAAACACCTCCTTTAACTTTTTATTAAACCTCAAACAACAATCCAGGTCCGAAGTAATCCACACTAAACTGTCAGCTCTGCTACATGAACATGACAGGGAGCGATCTGTGTCCTCTTCACGCAGCACCTGAAGTGAGCCGCGCTGTCACCAGACTTCACTCTATAATGTAGATGTCCAAATCTGCCAATGTTTCTCATTAGAGCTAGTGGCTCAATGGATAGAGCTCCCGTCTAAGAAGCATTAGTTCACGAGTTCTAGTCCAGGCCGTCCCGGTAAAAAATTTAATTTAATTTTAAATTATAATTATTATTTATTTATAATTGTAATTTAATTTAATTATGCACTGAGGGGAGGAGCCAGATATCAGCTGTGGGCACACCCAAAAATCGGAGCAGTTCACAGAATGAGGCTGCATTGCTCTCTCTCTCTCTCTTTCTCTCTCTCTTTCTCTCTCTCTTTCTCTCTCTCTCTTTCTCTCTTTTTCTCTCTCTGTCTCTCTCTCTCTTTCTCTCTCTGTCAAATTCAAATTCAAATTCAAATATGCTTTATTGGCAGGACCAAAAATACAATTAGTATTGCCAAAGCAAGGGAAATACATTAAGTGTGGTGGGAGGGGATCAAGGTTATGGGGAGTTGGGGACAACATTTGGGCTCTGAAAGTCCTTTTAGGGGCCTTATTTTCCCCTCAGCTTATGACATGTGGTGACATATTGGGCGGCAATCTCCACCATTGATTCCTCTTCCCCCAGTAGGATGCGGAGTTTCATCTCCTCGTCCATGGATGGAAAGTCCGAGGTCTTTCTCTTTCTCTCTTTCTCTCTTTCTCTCTCTCTTTCTCTCTCTCTCCTCTCTCTCTCTCTCCCCTCTCTCTCTCGTTTTCTCTCTTCCTCTCTTTTTCTCTCTTTTTCTCTCTCTTTCTTTTTCTCAGTCTCTCTTTCTCTCTTTCTCTCTCTTCTCTCTTCTCTCTCTCTCCTTCTCTCTCTCTCTTTTTCTCTCTTTCTCTCTCTCTTTCTCTCTCTCTCTTTCTCTCTCTTTTTCTCTCGATCTCTTTCTCAGTCTCTCTTTTTCTCTTTTTCCCTCTCTCTCTCCTCTCTCTCTTCTCTATCCTCTCTCTTCTCTCTCTCCCTCTCTCTTCTCTTTTCTCTCTCTTTTCTCTCTCTTTTCTCTCTCTATTCTCTATCTTCTCTCTCTTCTTTCCCTCTCTCTATATCAGACCTGGCGATGATCAGCTAATGCGGTCACCTGACAGAATCAGCTTACACTATAAGTCGAGCGGTAAGGCCGGCTTTTTACCGTCCGGCCGGCTACACTATCAGCTGATGCTGTGGAAAAGGAGTCTACACAGAAGTGTGTAGTTTTTTGTTGTTGTTTTTGCACTGATGCATCAGCTGATTGTATAAAAACCATTTAAACAATCAGCAGCTTTGTCATGTGATTCAGGTTCTTGAACCTGACACATCATCTGATCTCTTTGCCTTCCAGCAAACCGATCAGATGATATTGGATCCGGATTGGACGGCGCGGGATTTTTGACTCAGGATTACTGCGGAGGGGGGGTTCTTTATTTCATTAAAGATGGAGTCACTAATTGTGTTGTGTTTTACTTCTAATAAAAATATTTTTCTGTGTGTTGTGTTTTTTTTTATCTGTACTAGAAATTTATGGTGGCCATGTCTAATATTGGCATGACACCATTAATTTCGGGCTTAGGGCCAGTTGATAATATACAGCCAGCCCCAACCCCATTATTACCCAGCGAGCCACCTATCACCAGGGCAGCTGGAAGAGCTGGATACAGCGCCAGAAGATGGCGCTTCTGTGAAAGGGCCATTTTCTGGGGTGGCTGCGGACTGCAATTCGCAGCAGGGGTGCCCAGAATGCTTGGGCACCCTTAGCTGCGGATTCCAATCCCCAGCTGCCTAGTTGTACCTGGCTGGAAACAAAAATTGGGCGAAGCCCACATCATTTTTTTTTTAATTATTTCATGAAATTCATGAAAAAAAAAAAAAAGGGCTTCCCTATATTTTTGGTTCCCAGCCGGGTACAAATAGGCATCTGCGGGTTGGGGGCAGCCCGTAGCTGCCTGCTGTACCTGGCTAGCATACAAAAACATGGTGAAGCCCACGTAATTTTTTTTGGGGCGAAAAAACTCCTGCATACAGTCCTGGATGGAGTATGCTGAGCCTTGTAGTTCTGCAGCTGCTATCTGCTGTCTGTCTGTATGGAGGAAAGCAGACAGCAGCTGCAGAACTATAAGGCTCAGCATGCTTTATTCACTAGTGTATGCAGGAGAGCAGACAGCAGCTGCAGAACTACAAGGCTCAGCATACTCCATCCAGGACTGTATGCAGGAGTTTTTTGCTCCCCAAAAAAATAATGTGGGCTTCGCCATATTTTTGTATGCTAGCCAGGTACAGCAGGCAGGTACGGCTGCCACCAACCCCCAGCTGCCTATTTGTACTCGGCTGGGAACTAAAAAAATAGGGAAGCCCTTTTTTTAATTATTTCATGAATTTCATGAAATAATTAAAAAAAATCAACATAGGCTTTGCCCCATTTTTGTGTCCAGCCAGGTACTACTAGGTAGCTGTGGATTGGAATCCATAGTACAGGTTGGCCCGAGCTTTCTGGGTGCCTCTGCTGCAAATTTCAGTCCGCAACCGCCCCAGAAAATGGCGCTGTCATAGAAGCGCCATCATCTGGCGCTGTATCCAACTCTTCCAGCAGCCCTGAAGCCGGGTGGCTTGCTGGGTAATAATGAGTTAATACTAGCTTTGTTTTACTAGCTAGTATTAAGCCAGAGATACTTAATGTCAGGCAAGTTTGACCCAGCCATTAAGAATCTCCAATAAAGGGTTAAAAAAAAGACACCACAGAGAGAAAAAATACTTTAATAGAAATAAATGCACAGACACACTTAGAAACTCCATGTTTATTACTCCCTGTCAGCCCTCCACGATCTTCTTTCTCCTTCAACCCATGCAGCTCTGCTACATCAGACAGCACTGCATGGGAGGAAGACACTGCTGCTCCTATGCAGTCTATTCACTCAGTGAGTGAGCAGAAGCTGTGTGCTGTAAGCGGTGACGTCACCGCTGACAGGTGGTTTACAATAGCAACGGTGCTCCGATCACGTGATTCATGGTGCCGCAATTCACCGGCTGTGGCATCTAGTCCTTGCATGTGGGCTGACTCTGTAAAGAGCGCCCACATGCATGGATGGGGAAGCCGACCATGTGCCAGAGCATTTCCCCGGTACACGGAGATGCTAGAACGATCACCACGTACCGGAGAGATGCACTGACAGGACCTAGCATGACGTCTAGCCATGTGACCAGTCTGTAGCCAATGAGATAATAGACATGTGACTGGTCACATGCTAATTTGACGTCACAATAGGTTCTATTATCAGTGCTGGTTACCGGGAGGACGCAGTGATTATTGGAAGGAAAAGCGGGGGAAGCAGAGTGCAGGACGCGTTGCGGGGAGCTGTAAGTGTTATGGCAATGTTTATTAACTGTATGTGTATATTTATAATGTGTTTTTATGTGTTTGTGTTTGCCTCCCATTGTTTTAAATGGGGTTCGAGTGGTTCGTTGAATGGTTCGTCAAACGTTCGTCGAACTGAGCCTCCGTTCGATGAACCGAACTCGAACGCTAGGGGGCGTGGCTCATCTCTAGTTCTCATATGTTTCTTTCATATGGACTGCATAAGCAACTGAAATTGAAATCAGCCATTATGTGCCATTATGCAGCAAAATGGTTTTAGGCTTGTTTTAAATAATTGATGAACAGTCTACATTCTTCAGGATTATGACTTATATTCAAAGCTTCCATTAAACTGTTGATGTTGTTTCATGCCAAAAGATCGCCTTAATTGAAGAAATATTGGACAAGCTCTTAATCACGGTTTTGGAACAAAGAAATCCGATCATTACCTGCTAGGTGATTTATTTTCTGTAGCCTGGAACCTAAGAGTTAAGTCTAGCTTTTGGGCAGATCCAAATCTCAAACAAGATCATTTCATTCACTTTGTGCTATAAGATGTGGTTCAGCTGAAGTTGCTGACAGAATGTTTTGGTCATGAGAGGAGAATGCCTCATGACACCAAGCGCCATTGACTTCCTCACTTGATTCAACTGAAAATGTTCCTGGTGATTTTGAAACTGGCAATTATTTTGTGAATGGTACTGGGCATATTTAAGATTGAAAGTTTGGATACTGTAAAGTACACTTCTTCCTTGAAACTCCATTCCTACTAAAGGTTACTATTCATAAATAGCAATTAGTAGTGTGATCAGTTGTCTCCCTCAAGATCAATGGGACTGCAAAATGATTAGATTGCATCTTCTCATGCAAACACTGGGTGAGATGAGATGCACATCTGTTGAAGCATATATGGGGAGCCCAACTCTTGTCCTGATCTCCCATTCTTCAGCCAAAATATAGGTTGTAAGCTTTCCTTTCATGGTAGTTCAGTTTTGCATTTGTGATGCAAGAGTGATTTTGCTGGAAATGTAGTAAAAACTATCAGCTTTGCCAATGCAATTTAGGCAATCAATGTTAAAGTAGTGGATTACCTTTTTAAGTTCATCTATTTTTGTGTCTGAACCAATTTGGCTGTAGAACAGTGTTATTGAGAATGGACTGTATGCAAAGACTCCAACACTGACAACTTAGCTTGTTATGTATTACATGAATTTCTATGGGGAAACCTGTGACTGGCAGGATCTTCCATAAAGGAATAACAGCTAAAGTAGGGCCTACATTAATCTGCTGATACACCATCAGCAGATAGTACCTATCTAGATCCATCAACTCTGGTAATAAAATCTAAATCAAGGAAAATCAAATAAAAAAAGAGAAAAGGAGGTGTGTTATAATTACCAGTCTGCTGCGCGGCTGTAACACTACTTCCAGAACTCTTATACTACTTATGTGGCTGCTCAGTGTGTGAGCAGATATCAATTACATTCAAAACCAGGACCAGCCAATCCTGGGTATCGCTTCATTGTTGAAAGGATTTGTCATGTTAAGATGATGCTCTTTTAAACTTTTGACTAATAATGGGCCTGCAGATACCCAGGATTGTTGGGGCGAGAGAAAAATCTCACAGCACTCGCGATACACCGGTGTACCACGAGTGCAGTGCGAGAATGGCAATATCCGGAAATGGAGGAGAGAGGGAGATAAATCCCTCCCCTCCGCAGCGCCGGCCTGCCCCTCCTCAGCACTGGCCCTCGCCTCCTCTGTGCCAGCCCGCCCCCACAGCTGAGGTCCAATCGCATGATTGGACCTCAATCGCAGGGACACTCGCATGACACTTGGCTCTGCTGAACTGCCAGCGTGAGCCTAGTGTCATGGGAGGGGATCACAGTGATCCTTGTGTGGCCCCAGCCTTACCTGCCGAACGTGTGTGGAGCATATGTGTACAGAGCAAACTGACAATCAAAGTTATGTTTAATGAGCAGCAACTATAACTGCCCCCTGCTTCATCCAATAATTGAAAGTGAATGGCTGCATTGAGAATATCACTTCATTTTCTCCCTGGAGCTGCTGCTCCTGTAAGGAAGCCAAATAGTTTACATGATTTTAACACTATGTGTCTGCAGATTACTACCTTATATGCAGGCACATTGTGTTTTTGGATGCAACGGTTTCCCTTTAAATTAGTATTCTTTTAGTACTAACCATAATCACTGCAATTACCTTCTCTCTTTCATTCATTCCTGTAAACAGATTAAAATGTGGAAGCATATTCTCAAGGGAAAGTTTAGAGTGTTCATTAGTGAAAAATGGCTTAAAAGACATGGAAAACAAGCAGAAATATGCAAAAAAAATAATATTAAACCTATGTTTACATTCATTGAAAATATTTTTCAATCTAAATATAAAACAGAAAGACTACTCTGATTTGGAGGACTTGTGAAACTGCTGTATCTGGCAGACTGAATCACATTTCGTTTTTTTCTTAAATGTCATATTACTCATAACAGATCTGATATACGTGTGCATCCCAGTCCTGTGTGCTCTGGGAGTTTACAAAATTGCAGTTTTAACTCATTTTCTATGTGAAATCCCTGGGCAAATGAATGCAACTAACTGAATTCATTTTCTTCTAAAATGAAGTAATTCATTGAAAGATTTGGATACTTTCCAAATATTATGTGGGATTTTAAGGAGGATTCCCAGCAGAGATAAAACATTGAGTTTTCTAAAAACAGAATGGTTAGCTTTCCATATTGTAAGTTTCATTGGGGTTGCTCATGTCTTCCTCATTTAAGCTAATTAGAAAAGTGCTAATAAAATAAAAACAATAAAATAAATTGTTATGACACTCTCATGACCTGCGCTGATCCTGAGCAAGGTCAGTGACACTCAATTAATCTTTAATCATTCCTAATGTGTTCCTACATATTTAATGCCTGCTCTAGTTACTATTCTTCCCAAAGGGAGTCCTAAATTCCTCCCTTTGTTTCTCTTTCAGGCATGCTTGTAACTTTTTATAAAGAAACAATATTATTTAATACTTTGAACTTTCTTTTTTTGGAGCAGAATTATTGAAAGCATTAATCCACTTGATCATGCCCTTGGAATCACATAACATAATATAAGCATAAGTGCAAATCTTTGATTACGCTGAAGATACTGAAACTCAGATTCTGCATCATAAAAATATTTTTTACCTAATTAAAAAGATCAAGAGTGCTGGTCTGTAATATTATTTACTATGATTTCTAGTGTAGAATAATTCTCCATACATTTTTCTTTACGTTTTTGGAAATTTTAGATTTTTTTTTTCCTTTGTTTTTATTTTATTCTATTCAATGCATCTGAGTAAGTAAAAGTCAGCCAACTTTGCAGACTTAAAAACTTAAATCAAACCATAAGGCTTTGTATGGAATAAATGGGACCCCACCAATTAAACTAAAACTTTCAGCAGTTATGTTATTATTTCTGCTAGTTTTAGTGTAACATAATTGCATACTACTGTGGCTTTCGGTCATGTTGCCCTGCAGTAGCTATGGTTAATGGAGAGAGTATTTCTCTTCTTCTGCACATAATTAAACAGTTATACTAAGCCAAAAAAAGTAATTGGATAAATCTTTATTTAATTTATTATTTGTTTAAATTGACCACCATATTGGCATACTTGGCCTTGAATAAGTATTGATACCTAATGAACTGGTCCACATTTTTTCTAAATAAACCCATAAAATTAAATGTATTTTATTGGGATTTTATGAGATATACCAATACAAAGTAGACAAAGTAGAAAGTATTTGTGAAGTGTAAATGAAATGATAGGTGTTTTTTTTTAACTTTTAAAAAATAAAAATTTGGAAATTGTGACATGTATTTGTATTCAGCCCCTCATAGTCTGACACACCTTCAAATATCCTGAATGACCAATAGATTACAGAACTCACCTAATTAGTGAATTGAGTAAATTATTCTCAGTAAAACTACAGCTGTTCAGTGAGGGCATCAAAGTTTTGTTGGATAACCTTAGGGATAAAACAACATCGTGAAAATCAAGGAATGCACCAGACAGGTCAAGGATAAAGTTGTGAAGAAGAACAAAGCAGGGTTAGGTTTTAAAAAAAAAAGCCTAAGCTGTGAACATCTTGAAGAGCAGTGTTCAAGAAAAATCATCCAAAAATGGAAGGCATATGACACAACTGCAAACCTACCAAGAAATTATTGTCTACTTAATCTGACTTCCCCAGCAAGGAGAAAAGTAATTTGAGAAGGATCCAAGAGGCCTTTAGTCACTCTGGAGGAGCTGTGTTTTTCAACTGTAAAGGAGATGATAAATGTTTTTTTAAAAAATTTAAAAATATAAATCAGAATATTGTATCATGCATTTACATTCAGCCCAGTGTAGTCCCACACCCCTAACTGAAATCTTGAGTGAACAATTTGGTGCATTCCAGCAAACCCTCATTAAGACTAGAGCATGAAACCCCACTCTTAATTAATTGGCCCCATAATGTAAAAAAATAAGGTTAATCTTGAATTTTTTTCTGTCACATTTTAAATCAGTTACCCTTTTATTAGTATATGTACTGTAAGATTTATTAACTCCAATGGCACAGGGAAGATAGGAAGTTGCTATGCTCTGTTAGAGAAATGTCTTAGGGAAATGTCTTAATTGATTGTCAAGAAGAAATTCTAGATGTTAAGGAGAGGAGCCTGCATTATTAATAAGGGACACACATGCAGAACCTTAGATAAAACCTTAATTATTCTGCCTCTCCCACATGTGCAATAAAGAGAAATGTATATGATGGATATCTCGGGTATATACCTTTCCTTTGTGCATTCTGTATTTTCCTTCATGTATTAAAATTCAGTTTAGTTGAAATCTAAAAATATCTAAACATTCAGGTATAAAATTCAGGTTGAGTTAATACTCTCAAAAGTTTGCAGGTATTATTTATAGATATTAATTATTATTTTTGAAACAGTATTTTTACCATTTTTAGACCTTGTTTACACAGTGCAGATCTTTTTGCATGTGAGATGCCAAATAATAGATGTGGTACCACCATGAATGCATTTTAGTAAGTTAGGTGCACAAAACACCTGATTTTCAACTCTGAGAAGGCATACTGTGGCTTTAAGAGAGCAACTTTTTATATTAATTTTAATTTTAGTGCATACATCTAAATTGTGTTTGGATAAAATGTAGGTTAGGTAAAAAAGTCCAAGAACATGTTGAAGAAACAAGCTTATCCTTATGTATGGAAAGAAACATTAATTGAATCACACTGCCTTTTTTAGTGGGTACAAAAAGTCAGACTGAAAATGATTTAGGTAGATAGAGTTTGGTTTATGTGGCGCAATAAAGTAATCAAAAAAAGGCTGATAGTGCATGGATGAGGTATTAATAAATAAAAAAAAATAACAAGACTATATTTTATGTGATGTAGATTAAAACAGGACCAGAAGATAGAATTTTTTTTTTTAACAATTTAAAGAGATCCTATCATGTAAAATATCACTACTAACCTGCAGGTAGGGAGGGAATCTGCAACTTGTGTGACTGCTGCAGTGAGAGCCCTACTGCCAAGAGCAAATTAACTTTATTCCTCCCAAGAGCCTCGGAAATTTAGTCATAGGGGTGGAGCTAGCGCGGTTTCAGTCACTGCTCAGTACATAGTGAGTGATTGGTGTAACCATGCTCAATACTGACTGAAAGCTGGGTTTAATACAGTGTCAGTCACTCCTGGAAGCAAAGTTGCAGCAAACACTCACTATGCACGAAGCCGAGCCATCCCTATAACTGAAAGCCTTGAGGCTCCCGGAAGGAATAAATTTCATTTCCTCCCAGCAGTGAGGCTCCTGGGAGGCATGGTTTCAGAATGAGATTACGCTGCAAATAAACCACATATCTGCAGATTATTTTAAATTTTTTACAAAGCAGTTTCTTGTTATAGGTTAATTAATGTGAACCAGAATGGTTCTGCAACATTGCTTATTGACATACAACTGAACAATCGATTGCAGCAAAGTCAAATGTCCAAAAGCTTCTAAATGTAGCAAACTAAAGGGTAGATACAATTGTACCTGATTTTTTTGGCATCACTGCTGACTCTTGCTTAATGCTACAATAGTGACATAAACCGTAGCTAAGGAATATTACAGAAATCCTAGTTAAACGTCTAATGTAAAAGCAATTCTCACTCCTGTTTTCCATATTCATCGCCCATATGCATTTTCTGTGAAATATCACTCATTTTTTACTTCTGTGTTCAGCTTGAAAGCTTCTGCTCATTACTGCAATATCCGAACTATTCTGGCAATTTGTAGAACAACAGGAACCATCAGATGTTATATGCACCTTTCTACAGCTATCACAGACTGCTTAAACTAACAATGCAAATTGTTGAGGATCCTGCTGACATGTCTACAGTTATATTTGGAAAAAACTGTCAGAACACTTACTTTTCAAAGCCCCAAGATTGAAAATGAGCACTATTTTATCCTTTGATCTGATATTCCTGCTCAAATATATGTTATTTTAAAACACAACAATTTTATTTTAAGTGTCAGATCAGTAAAATGGATGTCATTTTTTGTTTTGCCACTCTATGTATTCGCAATCTACTTTATTTCTTTGAAGAACACAAAAGGAGGAAGAAGGGCAAAGTGAGCAGGCTAATTTAATGAAAACAGCAATAGAACATTGGCGTTGTCTGTTCACATGTCATTATGATGGAAAACTTTAAGTGCACCTTTCTCCCTCACGATCCAAAGGGGGGACTCTAATGAGTATGAGTAACAAATTCATTTCCATGCCTGTCGTTGTAAAAAGCATTTGTCAAACAGCAAACTAACACTAGAAAGGAAATATACATTAGCCTTCTGTGATGCACTTTCTGTAGAAAATGCTAAAACCCATAGGATTTTTTTTTATAATTCCAGGTAGCTGTCTAGGCTGTAAATTAATTTTCAAAGTGAAACATACCCCAGTCCTTTTTAAAGGACAACTTGAGCAGTGCATAAAATGAGTCAGTATATATTGATTTGTATGGATATGAACATAAAAAAAATCAGTGTACGGCTGCATGTGCTGTCGTGCTAAGGTTTTAGTATGGATCACAATGAATCTTGACACATCACATCAATATGATTTTTTATTCTTTTATTTGTTTTATTGAGAACTACTGCGGGACACAGTCCAAAGACACTATAAATATATAAAAAGACTGACCCACACATCCAACAGGTGTGAACAGGTTCTAGCTGAAACCACATTATAACTACAAAACATATACAGCTGCACACTAAAATGCTAACAATGAATAAGGGATCTCTGGCATTACATTACTGCTATAGGAATATATGAAAAAAAGCATATTTAGCATATTTATTGGCCAATGCATATGCTAAATATCTCTTTTTTCAAATATTCCTATAGCAGTATAGCAATGCCAGAGTTCACTTATTCATTGTTAGCATTTTAGTGTGCAGCTGTATATGTCTTAAAGAGATTCCAAAGACAGTCATGACATTAGAGATTAATTTAGTCAATAAATTAACCTTATTAATGTAAAAACACATAAACCGCATACTGACATAGAAGTGTTCTAATATAAGGGTCATAATTGTAAGCAGTTATCTATTATAGCAAAGAACCAAAGTACAGAGTCGGGCATCAACCTATATGTTAAAAATTGAACAAATTAAACATCATTCAAACTCAGTTGAAGAGCTGAAAAGGGAAAGAGGAAACAGATTGTCAAGTACGGGAGAAAGAAACAAACTGCAAATATTTACCGAGTGTGTTATATACAATGAATTCATAAGGGCCTACGAGTTTACTAGCTGTATACATTCCTTTTCTGTTGGTGGATGGTCTGCCATCTAATGTAGTGCTATTGTTTACCTTACTAAAAATATAGTGACACTGAGATAAATTCTGGTGTGATATTTTTACTTTTCCTACTAGAGTATACCAAATAAACAAATCTTTTGGTGTATAAGTACGAAATCAAAAATATAATAGAGGTATATGTCCAAAAGGATTATATAGTAGTGCAAGATTAATTAAATGTCATAATTCTTTCTTAGGCATAAGGCAACGCAGACAGCCAGAAACCAGCAATCAGTGCACTCAAAAAAGTCAACTGTATCTGATGTACTATATATATTTGATTCTTTCTATTATTGATAAATAGCTTCTATCAAAAGGGATTGCAATCTTTGTGAACTGAGAGTATATCAGTGTTGATGGTAGATATGGGCTCTGTGGGACTTGTGCTTTAAGTAGACCAACAAGAGGGAACATAGAGGTTAAGCTTTCTGTGTCAGTGCCATGGAGATGAGACTCAATTACTGATCAGTAATACTTATTTAGTGGGATCTTTCAAACCTCTATGTGATTTCAGGTAGTTTTAATAGCGTGAAAAATAGTTTAGAATAGTATAATGGTTGGTTTTAGTGAAAATGAAATGTGGCTATATTCTAATCATGTGAAATTGGCCTAAAGCATTAATTGACATTTGAGTATCTGAATTAAGTCAAATTCAGGAAGATAAATTCAGAAGTGGAAATGTTACATCTATATCTGTATGATTTTATTAGTTATAAAGTTGTAATGGGCAAATGACAAATATAGTAATAAAGGGTGAGGGAAAGCAGTGATGGGGAAGGAGGGATTGAGTATGACAGTGTGTAATGTGAATGGAGAAGCTCTGCAGCCTTTCCTTCTGGCCTGATACATCAGTACTAGTGATGAGTGAGCACTACCATGTGCGGCTGCTCGATACTTATTAACAACAGTTGCATGCTTGTATAAGTGCAAATTGAATACCGAGTATATTGGAAGTCAATGGGAAACTTGAGCAGTTTTCTGTAAGAGTTCCAGGAAAAAAGCTTGAGTCCCCCATTGACTTCCATTAAGCTTGAGTGTTTGAGTCATGACTATCTGAGTATCCAATTGCTCTTAATGAGTACAAAACATACGAACATGGTAGTGCTCGCTCATCACTAATCAGTACACATTGTATACTATCATATTTTGTATAGCAGCCGATCATAGTCTTGCATACCTTTTTTCTGACAGGTCTATGTTTGCCACAAAAAAGTCTCAGTTAGCAAGCATATATTCTGAGTGGAAGGGGGGAAAGCAGTTTGGGCACACACATTCAGAATACCCAGGACAAATAACTCAGCATGCCATGCCGCATGATGTCAGACTAAGTTGGAGGACATGTAATCAAGTGGCTTACTGTTACTAGAAGCCAAAAGCAGGCCACAACCCCGATCTGTGAGAGTGACCACTCAACAGAAGAACCAGCATTACAATAATTACCAGATACTTTGATGATTGGAAACAGCACAATTAATGTCATCTTCCAAGTTGACAACTTTGAGATGGTGACGTAAAGGCAATGTGCAGCAACATTCATAAATTCATTCGGTGATAAGTATATAAGCAACTACATCTGTGTCAAAATCTTATGATTTCAGGCTCTAAAGCAGATAACTTCCAGAAGTGGGTTAATTTCTTAATAAAAATCCCCAGGTGCTTCTTTGGACATAGGCAACTGAAGGAAAATACTTAAACTAAGACAATAAGAGCACTACATTCACTATAGCATTATATTACATTACATTACTATTAATCTAATATCAAATCTATTTCACAACATATAGTACATTGCATATCGATAACCATGATTCCTAGTGGTAACCACACCACCTACTAAAACAGAAAAGAACATACCAGCTGAGCTACAAGACTGACTGAAAATATTCTCGTTTTAACCTTTATGCACTTAAAACTAAATCTTTTGTGAATATAACAAGTCTGAGGAGAAACGAGAGTGCTTTCAGAAAATTTTGATGAACAGAATATATTGTAAGCTTATCCCATTATCTTCCACTTTTTCTTTGAATACATACTGTATATAAAATCATTATAACTATTAGTGATGAGCGAGCATGCTTGTCACTACTCGGTACTCGCACGAGTATCGCTGTACTCGGGCTGCTCGGCGGGGACCGAGTAATCTCGCGATACTCGTGCTGTACTCGTGGTCTTCCTTTCTGCATGTTGGCGCTCTTTTGAGAGCCAGCCCTCATGCAGGGATTGGCTGGCAGACCACTGCAATGCCACAGCCCTGTTAGTTGTGGAATTGCAGTGATTGGCCGGCCTGCACAGCGTGACCGAGCCTTTATATCGGCCGGCGCGCTGTGCTCTGCTCACAGCTATCCAGACAGTGAGTGCAGGGAGAGTGTCGCTGATTCAAGGAAAGCTTTGCGGCCCTTTATAGCTTTTTCAGTTGCAGGGCTGCAAACAGTGTGACCAAAAGTCCTTCTCAGGACTATTCTAGTTGTATACAGGCAGGCAGGGTATAGCCAGGTCGGAGTACAGTAGCAGAGTCCTTCTCAGGACTATTGTTGCTATATACAGGCAGGGTATAGCCAGGTCTGAATACAGGCTAGTGACCAAAAGAGTCCTTGTTAGGACTATTGTACCAGTATACAGGCAGGCAGGCAGGCAGGGTAGTGGTGACCGTATACCAGCCTTCATCATATCTGGGGCTGGTGTACACAGTGTAAAACAGTCCAGATAGTGTCTGACTTGTCTGTATTTGTCGCTCCCCAAAAAACCCTGTTAGGTTCTTATTGCGTCCGTGCTTGGTTTTTAAAACCGCACGTGTGTGCCTGTTGGTGGCAGCGTACAGGTGCACTTGTGTGCAATTTCCAGAAACTTTGATATAACGCACAAGTAGTGAATATACACGTCAGCAGTGCACAGCATTGCAAAATGCGCAAGGGCATTGGCAAGGAACAAGGAAGTGGACGTGATGGTGGTGCAGGCAGAGGCCGAGGTCATGGGCAAGCTCTAATTTCGCCACAACAAAGGGCCACATCTAGTCGCTCGCACGTCCTGTCCCAAATTCTTGGGGACCGCAGCAGTACACCGCTCTTGAACCAAGACCAGTGTCAACAGGTTGTTAGTTGGATAGCAGATAATGCTTCCAGTCAGATTGGCACCACCACAAACACTCTGTCTTCCACACGGTCAAGTGTCAGTAGCCGTGATACTGCACCGCACATTTCTGAACCTGATCCTCCTTCCTACCACCAGGCTGAGTACACGTCCTCCTCGGACATTAATGATCCCACACTTGGACACTCGGAAGAGCTGTTCACGTTTCCATTCACACATTCTGGCCTCTCGCCAGCTCATATTGAAGTGGGTCATGAGGAGATCGTCTGTACAGATGGCCAAATATTTGAGCAGCCACGTTCTCACGAAGTTGGCAACGTGTCTCAACAAGTGGTGGACGATGATGAGACACAATTGTCAGCAAGTCAGGAGGAGGAGCAGGGTGCGGAAGAGGAAGACGACGTGGTGGATGATCCAGTAACTGACCCAACCTGGCAGGAGGATATGCAGAGCGAGGACAGCAGTGCACAGGGGGAGGGAGGCGTAGCATCACAACAGGCAGTAAGAAGCAGGGTGGTGGCCCCAGGCAGAAGTCAGGCAACCGTTCCCCGGAACAACACGACGACACAAGGTGCCTGTACAAATGTTAGGTCTTCCCGAGTCTGGCAGTTTTTTAAGTTGGATCCAGATGATTCAAAAAAGGCCATTTGCAAGACCTGCCGTGCCAGCATCAGCAGGGGTACCAAAACTAGCAGCCTGACCACCACCAGCATGATCAGGCACATGTCAGCCAAGCACCCGACTTTGTGGGAAGTACAACAGAGTCGAGGAGCAGTGCTTGCTGATGTCACTGCTACGTCTTCGCTGGTTGTGCATGCGAGCCAATCCTCTGTCCATGCTGCCTGCGAACAAGCCTCCTCCAATCCTGCACCTGCAGTTGCCTACGCAGAAAGAACACCATCATCAAGCACGTCCTTGTCCCAGTGCAGCGTTCAGTTATCCATTCAGCAAACCTTTGAACGCAGGCGCAAATACACTGCCAACACCCCACATGCCACAGTTCTAAATGCTAACATTTCGCGACTGCTTGCGCTGGAAATGTTGCCTTTTAGGCTGGTGGAGACAGAAGCATTCCGTGACCTGATGGCGGCAGCTGTCCCACGTTACTCGGTCCCCAGCCGCCACTATTTCTCCCGGTGTGCCGTCCCCGCGTTGCATAACCACGTGTCACAAAACATCACACGTGCCCTGAACAACGCTGTTTCACCCAAGGTCCACCTAACCACAGACACGTGGACAAGTGCTTGTGGGCAAGGCCGCTACATCTCGTTGACGGCACACTGGGTTAATATTGTGGAAGCTGGGACCCAGTCTGAGCGAGGGACGGAACACGTCCTTCCCACACCAAGGTTTGCAGGCCCTACCTCAGTCAGTGTTTCACCCACACTCTACAGCTCCGGAATGTCATGCTCTTCAGCCTCCTCCTCCTCCTGCGCATCCTCATCCACTGTGCCCTCCACACCAGTCACAAGCTGGAAGCACTGCAGCACTGCCTCGGCGAAGCGGCAACAGGCTGTGCTGAAGCTAATCTGCATAGGTGACAAACCCCACAATTGAGAAGAGCTGTGGACAGCTCTGAAACAGCAGGCAGATCACTGGCTCACACCTCTGAACCTAAAGCCAGGAAAGGTCGTGTGTGACAATGGCCGGAACCTGGTGGCGGCTTTGAGGCGAGGCCAGCTGACACATGTTCCATGCGTGGCCCATGTGCTCAACCTCGTGGTTCAGCGGTTTATAAAGTCATACCCAGAGCTGTCTGATCTGCTGGTAAAAGTTCGCCGCCTGTCTGCACATTTTCGAAAGTCACCTACTGCTTCAGCCGGCCTTGCCGGCTTTCAGCGCCGTTTGCATCTTCCGGCTCACAGACTGGTGTGTGATGTCCCCACGCGTTGGAATTCAACTCTGCACATGTTGGTCAGGATATGTGAGCAGAAGAGGGCAGTTGTTGAGTACCTGCATCACCTAAGCCGTCGGGAAATGGGTCAAACTCCACACATAACACCTGAGGAGTGGAGATGGATGTCAGACCTATGTACCATCCTCCAAAACTTTGAGGACTCCACCAAGATGGTGAGTGGTGATGACGCCATTATTAGCGTCACCATACCGCTACTCTGCCTTCTAAAACGGTCTCTGCTGAAAAACAAACATGATGCATTGCAGGCGGAGCGCGATGAGTTGCAGCAAGAAACAGTAGTGGGTGTGGGTGATAACACACAGCCCAGCCTCGTCTCATCACAACGTGCAGTGGAGGACTATGACGAGGAGGAGGATGAAGACATGGAGCAACTCTCCGGCCAAATTGAGGATATGACATGCACACCAGTCATATCCTCGGTTCAGCGTGGCTGGCCAGAGAACAGGGTAGATGAGGAGGAGGAGGAGGAGGAGGAGGACAGCATGTTCAGTCATCTTGTTGGTCAGGCTACTGAAGTCCTGGCTGTTAAGAGTCTGGCGCACATGGCTGACTTTATGGTAAGCTGCCTGTCTCGTGACCCTCGCGTTAAGAACATCTTGGCCGACAATCATTACTGGTTGGTAACACTGTTAGACCCACGCTACAAGGAGAACTTTTTGTCTCTTATTCCCGTGGAGGAGAGGTCAACCAAAATGCAGCAGTTCCGGAAGGCCATACTCACGGAAGTAGGCAAAGCATTCCCCTCACAAAACGCTAGCAGCATAGGTCAGGAATCAGTGGACAACCGAGGCGTACAGCCGAGAGAGGCACAAGTCCAATCCGCCAGAGGTAGGGGAACAGTCTTTAAGATGTGGGACAGTTTTCTCAGCCCCTCACGTACCACAGCCCCTGAGGTGCGGGGTAGTGCCACAAGAAATCCTAAGTTTGCGCAGATGCTGAAGGAGTACCTTGCAGATCGAACAACTGTACTCCGACATTCCTCTGTGCCTTACAATTATTGGGTATCCAAGCTGGACATGTGGCATGAATTGGCTCTCTACGCCTTGGAAGTCCTGGCCTGCCCTGCTGCTAGCGTTTTGTCAGAGCGTGTTTTTAGTGCCGCAGGTGGAATCATTACAGATAAACGCACCCGCCTGTCAACTGAAAATGCTGACAGGCTGACTCTGATCAAGATGAACAAGGGTTGGATTGGGCCAGACTTCACCACACCACCAGCAAATGAGAGCGGAATTTAAAGTTTGCCATGTACCTCCACTCACCCATGGGTACACACTTCTGGACTTTGGATAATCGCTGGACTGCTCCTCCTTCTCCTCATGCGCCACCATGATGATGACCGTTACAAATTGCAATACTTAGGCCTTTGTTTCAGGTATACCCCCAGTGGTAAATTTTTTCGCCCATTCTTTGCAGAATGGACATTACAACGACAGGAGACCCGCTCCTTTGCAATGGGAACAATGTTTTGAGGCCCTCATGCACGTCTCTACCCAGGGACAACGTGGAGCCTCCCAATTTTTGGCTGCCCTGCCTAAGGGCTATACTATAATACACCCACTTCCTTAAAATGGACACTTAATGTTTTGAGGCCCTCATGCACGTCTCTACCCAGGGACAACGTGGAGCCTCCCAATTTTTGGCTGCCCTGCCTAAGGGCTATACTATAATACACCCACTTCCTTAAAATGGACACTTAATGTTTTGAGGCCCTCATGCACGTCTCTATCCAGGGACAATGTGGAGCCTCCCAATTTTTGGCTGCCCTGGCAAAGGGCTATACTGAAATAGACCCACTTCCTTACAATGGGCACTTCAGGTTTACAGGCCATCATGCACGTCTCTATCCAGGGACAATGTGGAGCCTCCCAATTTTTGGCTGCCCTGGCAAAGGGCTATACTGAAATAGACCCACTTCCTTACAATGGGCACTTCTGGTTTACAGGCCATCATGCACGTCTCTATCCAGGGACAATGTGGAGCCTCCCAATTTTTGGCTGCCCTGGCAAAGGGCTATACTGAAATAGACCCACTTCCTTACAATGGGCACTTCAGGTTTACAGGCCATCATGCACGTCTCTATCCAGGGACAATGTGGAGCCTCCCAATTTTTGGCTGCCCTGGCAAAGGGCTATACTGAAATAGACCCACTTCCTTACAATGGACACTTAATGTTTTGAGGCCCTCATGCACGTCTCTATCCAGGGACAACGTGGAGCCTCCCAATTTTTGGCTGCCCTGCCTAAGGGCTATACTACAATAGACCCACTTCCTTACAATGGGCACTTCAGGTTTACAGGCCCTCATGCACGTCTGTATGCAGGGGCATTGGTGAACCTCACAATTTTGGACTGCCCTGGCAAAGGAAAATACTACAAAGACTCACTTCCTCAAAATGGGCACATTAGACTCAAGAGGCCTTCATGTACGTCTCTTCTCAGGGACATCGGAGTGCCACACAATGTTTTCACGTAAAATCTTTCATGTATTAATCTCAAAAAGTAACATACACCAGCTCTATCTCACTATTGGGTATGTGCCCTTAACATTTCTGCCATGAAAAATCATTTTGGGGTCATTTTGGAAGGTTTTCTGGTGAGTCCGTAAAAATGGTGTGAAACGCGGACAAAATTGTTCACAGCTGTGACTTTTGAGTGATAAATGCTTCAAGGGGTCTTCCCCATGCTGTTGCCATGTCATTTGAGCACTCTTCTGAGACTTTTGTGACATTTTTATGGTTTCTCCATGCTGCCGGGGGGTCATTTCACAAAAATACTCGGGTCTCCCATAGGATAACATTGGGCTCGTTGCTCGGGCCGAGTACACGAGTATCTTGGGAGGCTCGGCCCGAGCTTCGAGCACCCGAGCTTTTTAGTACTCGCTCATCACTAATAACTATGTACTGTTCTGCTATGCTTTCTATTTTGGCAATAGTGAAGCTTGAAACCACTAATATCTCAGTTTTTGAGATGCTAATATTCATCTATCTATATGAAATGTAGGCGAGAGAGAGTTTCATATGTATATATATATATATATATATATATATATATATATAGATATAGATATACATATATATATATACATATATATATATATATATATATATATATATATATATATATATATATAAAAATATCTAATGTATGTATATATATATATATATATATATATAAAAATATCTAATGTATGTATTATATATTATACTTATACAATATATAATAAATATATTATATAAGCTCCATTATTGCCAAAATAGGAAACTTAGTAGATCATTACATTCTTATAATGATGGTAGGCATATTAAGATCTTGGTATTCAAATTTAGTGTATGTGTTTTATTTTTTCTTAAAAAATTATTTGGCTTTCATCCAAGTTGACTCACTTTTCATTTGTCATTGGATTAATAAATTAAGAGAAGAAAAATTATCATTATCCTTGGTTATACATGATCAGTCCTGTCCTACTCATTAGGAATAGCACATATAGGCAAGTTTCAGTGGGATATTTCCACTGATTAATTTCAATAAAATCAACTGAATGACACATTGATTTTTATTATGTTTTGTTTGCCTTCTCATGCTTTCCAATATTATGTGTGCTTAATTTCAATTATCTGACCTTTTCAAATTGGAAAATAATTAGGTGTCTTACAATCCATTATCTCTCCTTTTAATCTTTTGTGTATTGTAATAACAATACAGAAGATTACTGACAATTAATGCCGTTTGATCTGACATTACAAAGCACTGCCAGAGATTTTTTTTTTTATTTCATTGCCTGGCTGAGTAGCTTCATTTATGTCACACTTTGTAAAGCTAAACACTAGTCACTACATTAAATCCAGTATATAAGTCTGTAACCATTAGAAGTATGTCCTACAAATGCAAACTAATGCAGGGCAATATCCTTTTTTTTTTTTTTTCTTTCTTTTTTTGTGTCCATAATTTAATCTTCTCCCACAAATCATTTCAAAGCAATTGAATGTGCCTCTAGTCTACAATATCAAGGGCAAGGATATGATATTACTACAAAATATAATGGAATCTATCAGTAGGCTTTTGCTACATGATCTCAAGACAGAATAAGACACAGATTTTAGTGATGCATCACTTTTTAGGCTGTGTGCTGTTCTTCCTATAGAATGATGGTTTCATAGCCAGGAAAATATCAGCACCTGGACTACATGGCAAATGTGCCTTGGTCCAATCGCACCTCCTCCACTGATAAACAGCTCCCTGTCAATAGACAATGTACACAAAAAACTGTGGGTCAGATTTCTGAGCTCTGCTACATGCTACATCTAAAAACTCTGATTGTGTAACAAAAGATGCAACCAGTAAACTAAGTGATACATTGTTGGAATCAGGGTTTGTTTTCCTACAGGATGTTCGTGTCAGATGAGGTAACAAAAGCCAAGTAACAGATTACTTTTAATACCAACGAGTGAAAACAAGTCAAATACCCTAATCTCTGTCCTATTTCCATTTAAAAATTTCAGCATTTTACTAGAGTATAATTTCTTCCATTATTTGTCCCAACTGAAAACAAAGCATCATCATTATGTATTTAAAACTCAGCTATTGTTATCTTGCCAGAAGACAAAGAAAGCTAAAGGGGCTTTACACGCAACGAGGGGCTTTACACGCAACGACATCGCTAACGAAATAGCATGCAAAAGGTATGATTAATAATAGGATCTGGACCCAGAATTCCAGGTGCATGTTCCGGATCTGGCACTGGGGAAAATAATTGAAAAATAAAGAAAAACAGAAATCAAACAGCGTTTCATACTGACCAAGTCTTGGTGTCATGGCGGCATACTGCTTCAGGGTCGCGCATTCACTTCCTGTTCTGTGCCTCATATACACACAGCTTTCCATGTTTTCCCCGCCCACCGGCCATCCTCTAATCTGTCATTGATTGCAGGCAGATGCGCACCCAGCCTGTGACAGTATCTGCTTGCCATGCAGTCATCGCGGCTCGGTCAGTGACTGCACAGCCAGCGGTCGTGCTCTATAGTCGCTGGCTGTGTTATGTAGCAGAGCTGAAGCAGCATGGGACCTCGTGTGGATTACGCCGAACTGCAGGGTATTGGAGGTTAATAAAGTGGTGAAGGAGTGTTTTGTACTTTACTCCAAATAAAGGATTTTTCTCTGTGTCTTTGTTTATTTACTTTCATTTACAGGTTAGTGTGATGCAGGTATTTCATAGACACCTGTGCTATCACTAACCTAAGGCTTAGTAGCAGCTGTGCGCTTCTATTAATCCCATATTACCCCGATTACCACCACTCTAGGGCAATCGGGAAGAGCAGGTAAAGCACTGGGATTGTCACATCTAATAGATGTGGCAATACCGGGCGACTGCGATCGGAGAATACCAGCCCCCAGCTGGCTTTATCAGGGCTGGGGATAAAAATTAGGGGGGGAACGCATGTAGTTTTTTTTTAATTATTTATTTAAATAATATTAAAAAAAGCCGCAAGCGGTTTCTCTTAGGCTGGAGTCACACTTGCGAGGGACTCCCACAAGTCTGATATCGCAGCACAGACGCACACACTTCTGACAGGAGAGTGCATGTGGTTCTGTGTACATGCACACTCATGCTCAGAGAGTGCAGGCTGTGCTAAGTGCTGTCATGCCAGACTTGTACGAGTCTGACAGCGCATCACTGGCACAGCCGCACACTTCTGACAGGAAAATGCATGTGTTTCTGAAACACATGCACGTTCACCATACTAACTCGCAGACACTTGCACTGCTTTCCCCTTCCACCAGCTGTCCTGCCGCCTGTGATTGGTTGCAGTCATCTGACATGCTGACACTCAGGGTGGGTGCTTGTCTAACTGCAACCAGTTACATGCGCCAATGAGAGGGCAAAACAATGAATATTGAATTGTCGCCTTCGGAAGGGAAAAGCATGACCCGGAAGGAGTTTGCTGCCATGACACAGCCTCAGGTGAGTACACCGCACGCACTCCTACCTTCCTATCCCCTCCACAAACATTTTTAATCTCCGGATTCTGGTCCCCATAAACTTATATGTGCACCGGAATCCGGAGCAGATCCGGATTTTGTTTTTCAATCTGGCAGTGATCTGCCAGTCCCGGATTTTGGCGGATTCGATCAACTCTAGTCATAACATATTTTTAGTTTTTGATTTTTTTGTAACACTACAATTCCTGTTTTTTTCTGAACTTATTAACAAAGTCCGTCATTTGATACTAAAATCACTACCCTTAAAATCCCTGTGCATTTTTTTTATATCAAATATATGACTGGATTATACAGGTTACTGGGCTTGAAATATTTGTCAGCAAACATACCATTACTTAACTTGACAAGTTATAAAAGCAGTTGTTTTGTAGAATTACATATTTTATATTTATACATGATCAAACCAGTCTGATGAGCGCTTTGACATCAGTAACAAAAGTAGGATCTGGATGTCTGTGTACATATATATATATATATATATATATATATATATATATATATATATATGTTTTAATGTATCACATTGTATTAATTTATTATATTATGCAGAAATATTATATATATATATATATATATATATATATATATAAGGATGGTTGACCTCGGGGAGATCAACATCTAACACCGTGGAGACACCATCACGTGTTTCTCAACGCAGTGACACTAGAAAAAGGCCCCCTGGGAAAATATGCAAAACATGAGTGCCGCGGAGACACCATCACATGTTTCTCAACACTGGCAGGAATCTAGCTAGGTCTTTCACCGGGAAGGAACAACCATGGGAAGGGCAGTCTCCAGTCAAGGAGACCACCTATGTTAAACATGGTATCCAACCACAGACAGCTGTTTCGGGGTATTTGCCCCTCATCAGTGTGGATAGGAAACTGGCTAGTGGGAGCAATGCCTAGTAGAAAACTACATAGGTAAGGATGGTTGACCTTGGGGAGATCCACATCCAACCCCGTGGAGACACCATCATGTGTTTCTCAATGCAGTGACACTAGAACAAGGCCCCCTGGGAAGTATGCAAAACAAGAATACCGCGGAGATACCATCAGATGTTTCTCAACGCTGGCAGGAAACTAGCCAGGTCTTTCACCGGGAAGGAACAACCTTGACTGGAGACTGCCCTTCCCATGGTTTTTCCTTCCCGGTGAAAGACCTGGCTAGTTTCCTGCCAGCTTTGAGAAACATGTGATGGTGTCTCCACAGCATTTTTGTTGTGCATATTTTCCCAGGGGGCCTTGTTCTAGTTTCACTGCGTTTAGAAACACGTCATGGTGTCTCCACGGAGTTGGATGTTGATCTCCCCGAGGTCAACCATCCTTACCTATGTAGTCTTCTACTAGGCATTGCTCCCACTAGCCAGTTTCCTACTCCCCACTGATGAGGGTCAAATACCCCGAAACAGATGTCGGTGGATGGATACCCTGTTTGGCATCGGTGGTCTCCTTGACTGGAGACTGCCCTTCACATGGTTGTTTCTTCCCGGTGAAAGACCTGGCTAGTTTCCTGCATATATATACCGTATATTTTGTTTTATAAGACACACCAGATTATAGGACGCATCCCAAACTTAGAGAAAAAAAGGGTTAAAAAAATAAAAATTGGATCCGTCTTATAACCTGGTGTTGTCTTACTGGAGGGAGGCAGCAGTGGTGGTGAAGTGGGATCCCAGGAGGCAGAGGTTGTGCTGGAAGCCGCAGCGGGTCCATGGTGGCAGCAGCAGTCAGTGGTGGCAGCAGTGGCGGGTCAGTGGCAGCAGCAGAGGCAGGTCCGTGGTGGCATTGGCAGTCAGTGTCGTCAGCAGTGGCAGGTCAGTAGTGGCAGCAGCAGTGGCGGCGGGGGAATGGTGGAGAAGGCCGGTGCAGTGAGTGTCCCAGTCAGTCCGCTGTTTCGCATCAAATTATGGCGCCTGGAGTGGCACATGCACAGATGGAGCTCTCATCCAAGGACTCTATCTGCACACGCACTGACTCCCAGAGCCATGATTTGAAACTGGAACCGCGGACACACTGGGACATCTGCCGCAAAGCCACCCGCCCGCATGCACACACAGAGTGGTAGCCAGCAGGCCACCCGCACGCACGCACAAAGAGGCAGCCATCCTCCAGGACAGGGAAGCAATTGGCAACCACAGGCACCCAGCTGCCTGCACGCAGCCACAGGCACCCGGATCCCTGCACAAAGCCACAGGCAACCGGCCGCCCGAATGCACCCGGTTGCCGCACAGACAACCCCCCCGGTAAGCTATTTTCAGATTTTAAGACGCACCCCTCCTTTTCCTCCCGCATTTTTGAAAGGAAAAGCGCGTCTTATAATCCAAAAACTAAGCTTACACCCATCACACAGACTTACCTTCCCCACGACGTTGCTGTGGCCGGCGAACCACCTCCTCTCTAAGGGGGCGGTTCGTGAGGTGTCACGGCAACGTCACACAGCAGCCGTCCAATAGCAGAGGAGGGGCGGATATGAGCGGGCGGAATATTCCGCCCACCTCCTTCCTTCCTCATTGCCGGTGGACGCAGGTAAGGAGATGTTCGTTGTTCCTGCGGTGTCACACATAGCGATGTGTGATGCTGCAGGAATGACTAACAACCAGCGGCATGTACCACCAACGATATTATGAAAATAGCAACGTGTCAACCATCAACAATTTTTGACATTTTTGCAATCGTCGATTGTCGCTCCTTTTAGTCACACGCAACGATATCGCTAACGGCACCGGATGTGCGTCACGAACACCGTGACCCCGACAATATATCGTTAGCGATATTGTTGTGTGTAAAGTACCCTTCAGAAGGAGAGTGATGGGGTGCTACGCCAGATGACCTAGCCTCAACAGTCACCAGACCTGAACCTAATCGAGATGGTTTGGGGTGAGCTGGACCGCAGAGTGAAGGCAAAAGGGCCAACAAGTGCTAAGCATCTCTGGGAACTCCTTTAAGACTGTTGGAAGACCATTTCCAGTGACTACCTCTTGCAGCTCATCAAGAGAATGCCAAGAGTGTGCAAAGCAGTAATCAAAGCAAAAGGTGGCTACTTTGAAGAACCTAAAATATAAGACATATTTTCAGTTGTTTCACACTTTTTTGTTAAATATTTCATTCCACATGTGTTAATTCATAGTTTTGATGCCTTTAATGTGAATCTACAAATTTCAAAGTCATAAAAATAAAGAAAACTCTTTAAATGAGAAGGTAATAATCTCCCTTGATCTGGGGCTCCATGCAAGATTTCCCCCCGTGGGGTCAAAATGTTCACAAGAACATTGGGCACAAAGCCCAGAACCACACAGGGGGACCTAGTGAATGATCTGCATAGAGCTGAGACTACTGTAGCAAATGCTACCGTCAGTAACACACTAGGCCACAAGGTACTCATATACTGCAGTGCCAGACCTGTTCCCCTGCTTAAGCTATGTCTGGGCTCATCTGAAGCTTGCTAGAGAGTATTTGGATTATCCAGAAGAGTATTTGGAGAATGTCCTATGGTCTGATGAAACCAAAGTAGAACTTTTTTGGTAGAAATACAACTTGTCGTGTTTGGATGAGACAGAATGCTGAGTTGCATCCAAAAAATACTATAACTACTGTGAAGCATGAAGATGGCAACATCATGCTTTGGGGCTGTTTCTCTGCAAAGGGAACAAAACGACTGATCTGTGTACATGAAATATTGAATGGCCACATGTATCATGAGATTTTGAGTGCAAACCTCCTTCCATCAGCAGGGGCATTGAAGATGAAATGTGGCTGGGTCTTTCAGCATGATAATGGTCCCAAGCACACTGCCAGGGCAACAAAGGAGTGGCTTCATAACAAGCATATGACGGTCCTTGACTGGCCTAGCCAGTCTCCAGATCTCAACCCCATCGAAAACCTTTGGAGGGAGTTGAAAGTCTATGTTGCCGAGCAACAGGTCCAAAACATCACTGCTCTAGAGGAGATCTGCATGTAGAAATGGGCCAAAATACCATCAACAGTGTGTGCCAACCTTGTGAAGACTTACAGAAAATGTTTGAACTCTGTCATTGCCAACAATGGATATATGACTAAATATTGAGATGAACTTTTGTTATTGACCAAATTCTTATTTTCCACCATAATTTGCAAAAAATAAATTTGCCAAATCAGACAAGGTGATTTTCTAGATTTGTTTTCTGCCTATGATGTCAATTACAGGCCTCTCTCATCTTTTTATGTGGGAGAACTTGCACAATAGTGGCTGACTAAATACTATTTTTCCCCACTGTATATATATATTTTTTTTAATTTTGCAACAATTTTGTATCTTTTATTTTAACAGGTTTTATTTTTATCTTGAAGGGTAGCAATCATCAGAAAATGACCTGTTTTGTGTTACATGTATGTTTTAAACATTTTTGAAATATTTAGAGCTTATATAACATTTATATAACATTTTTTTTTTAAGAATAAAGACTAGATATATTTCAATTTTCACAGTGTGCCCTGGGGATTTTTAGACATAAAATTACAGTCCTTTCAAGAAGAGTTTAGCGCTGGCTACTAATGAGTAAGCAAAGGCAGGACTACAGTGACATATAACATGTCATTGCACAGCTGAAAACGAAGCTCCAACATTCCTTATAGGCAATGTCACAGCTGTCTGCTGCCCACATAGTGACATTTGCACATGATTATTAGATGCTTCAATACAAAAAGTATATGTTGTAACTGTGGCAACAAGAAGTTAATATCTAGAGAAACCCATAGTAGTCAATTTGAAAATTGCAAGCTTTTAATTTTTTATAGATATTAAAATAATTTTCTTTTAATACACTTTGTGATATGGTGAACATTGTTAAAAAAATTCAAAATCATAAATAATAATTTAAGCAAAAAAAATCATTTTCTATTGTTATCTTGCTTTTAACTATTTATTCCATGTTATTATATATCTGTTAACAACACTGCCTGGTATTTAAGGCTTAAAAAATGATTAGGCAGATAAAATAAACTTGCACTTTAATTATCAAAGTAAAAAAAACATCCAATTTGAATAAAACATGTCATATCATTCTAATTGCGTGTCCAAGCCAGAAACATATCTCCAACTCACTAATAAGTACAAAGGTATTCACAAGCTATTTTAAATTTCACAGTCAGTTTAAGGTCAAATCTCCCTGAACTACAAAAAAATAGAATTGTAGTTTTTTTTAACTGCTGTAGAATATAATCTTTAGAAATGTTTCAAAAGAAAGGAGCTAATGATGTGAGTTAGAGGACCTTTGGGGCCTATTTATCAAGCAGAGCAAATTGACAAGTTGCATCATTTTTAATTTTGTCTGACTTTGCTATAATTTGTCAACCTGGAATGGTATATTACACAAGGATATAGTGCCCTCCACCGGCTTTACACATCCAACTTTGTTAGTATTGCTTTGCCTTGTAAATTACTTTTTAATTTTACATGTAGGTTATCTGAGTATTCTGTGTATAAACTTCATCATATAATATAAACAATATAGTTATATTTTGGGAATGTTACCTTACTGGATATGCAGAATATTACTTTGAGACATGACTGAAAGTTTCATAAAGTTTAACATGTGTCATAATTTATATTGAAAATGGATGTTATATACCATAAAATAGATGGCTTGAGAGGGTTTTTACACCTGACACATATCCTTTAAAAGCCACTGTCAAGCTGCCACCAGGGGGAGCCGGAGCTCTGCAGCAGAAGACACTACACGGAGCAACCAGAACCAGGAAGTGGATGCACAGTGTGTACTGATACACTGCCTCACAGCATAGCTGGGGAGCAGAGCTGCGGGGTGTGCAAGGAATGGTCAGGCAGGCTGGGTCAAACATAGTACGGGCAGAAGGAGGACCGGAGGAAAGAGCAGAAGCGGATTCGAGGTCAGGCCGAGGTCAGTACCCGAGGAAGCAACCGAGTGGGGAGGCAGGAGAGGGGACAGAGGAATGGAGGAACGACTAGGGGATGGAACACAGACAGGGCACGGGGGCATAGGCACAGACGGAGCAGGATAACACAGGACCAGCAATCACAGGCAAAGCAGCGCTAAGCTTATAGCCGTTATAGCCGGTGCTGGTTCACTGGAGATGTCAGTTTTTAAAGCATCCAAGCTCCAGAAGTGAGGCCTGGGAGAAGGCTCCGCCCCCTAGCCCTGTGGACGGAGAGGAGAAACCATGACAGCCACATCCTTCAGGAGTTTGTATAAGTTTCCCATCTATGGTACATATAGGCTTCTTCAGGTGTTAACAGTTACTGCCTTAAGCGGGCTTTACACGCTGCGACATTGCTAATGCGGAGTCGTTGGGGTCACGGATTTTGTGACGCACATCCGGCCGCATTAGCGATGCCGTTGCGTGTGACACCGATAAGTGATTTTGCATCGTTGCAAAAACGTGCAAAATCGCTAATCGGCGACATGGGGGTCCATTCTTAAAAATCGTTACTGCAGCAGTAACGAAGTTGTTCCTCGTTCCTGCGGCAGCACACATCTCTATGTGTGACGCCGCAGGAACAAGGAAGCTCCCCTTACCTGCCTCCCGGCCGCTATGAGGAAGGAAGGAGGTGGGCGGGATGTTACGTCCCGCTCATCTCCGCCCCTCCGCTGCTATTAGGCGGCGGTTCAGTGACGCTTCAGTGACGTCGCTGTGATGCCGCACGGACCACCCCCTTAGAAAGGAGGCGGTTCGCCCGTCACAGCGACGTCGCCGGACAGGTAAGTATGTGTGACTGCTTTTGTGCGGCACGGGCAGCGATTTGCCCGTGTCGCACAACAGATGGGGGCGGGTACCCACACTAGCGATATCGGGAGCGATATCGCAGTGTGTAAAGTAGCCTTTACTCTAGTAATATACAGTACTTTAGAAGACAATTGGTCTAGTAAAAAATTGTCATTTAAGTGTATGTATGTCCAAAACAGATTGCGATAGGTACTATTGTAAATGGCCACAATATTTTAATAGAACAAAATTGTCTAGAAAAACAGAGTCCTCATTGGTTGATATCTTATAGACCAAGCAGGAATTATGTCATCAGGTATTTGCTACTATATCTGAGGCAATTATAATGTAAGGGCAGAGACCTTCATTCCAGTAATTTATTACTTACTAAAGCTGCTTGTAATAATTTTGGTGAAATCACTGTTTTATTTGCTGCAGAACTAGCATATCTCTTATTTCTGAGCCCTGTGCAACCCCTCGCACACCACTAACTGACAGATGTCTTACCATATGCAGCATACACAAAAAACTGCCAGTAAATTATAATAGGTTTACAGAGCTCATGAATATGAAGGCCTATCTATCAGCAGGTCTACTAGTCCACTAATGATAATTTCCCATTAAAAGAACAGTGATTTTATCAAAACTACACCAGGCAATTCAGTAAGTGACATATTGCTGGAATCAGGGTCTCTATCCCCACATTATGCTGCTCTCAGATTAGGTGTCATAAACTTTGTAACAGATTCCCTCTAACCTTATCATATTTTTCTTGTTACATAAATGATTGCCCCACCTTATATTCATTAATTCAAAGCTAAAATGTCCTAAACATTTTTTCCCCTTTTTTAAGCTAATACTTCATAATTTGCACAATTATGATAAAAACATAGACAAAAGTATTGAAATACCCTCTTAATCATTGAATTTAGGTTTTTTATTTTTTTCCCTTTCTACAGACTTAAAAAATCTAGAGCCAGTGAGCTTTTATTGAGATTTGGTAAAAAATAGACAGTTCTAAAGAACTCACTGATTTTGAGGATGAAACTGTAAGAAAATCTTACTGTAAAGTGAAAGTTTAGGAACCACAGCCAATCAAACACAATAGGCTATACAGTGTATATTGTGGATTATTGAGGTACAGAAAAGTTGCCAACACTTTGCTGACCCAGAAGCTGTAGAATCTCAAAACTCCTCTGGCATCAACATCAGCTCAAAATCTTTACACCGAGACCTTCATAAAACAAGTTCCATAAGCTAAATAGCTGCCTTATCCAAAATAAATAAATATATAAATTAAAAGAGAAAGGAACACAATGCTAAGTAAATCACAAAATTGGAGCCCAAAATGATTGTCCCTTACTAGCCTAATTGTAACACCTCTATGTACTCTGTACATCATTGCATATTGTTAGTGAATAAACGTATCAGCAGCAAACTCCATACATTAATGGGATTGTCCGATACAAGAAAATAATATAGGCATGGAAACTTTTAAAGTAAAAATGGTATGCTCACATGATCTCTGTTCTGAAATCACAGGACCATTGAAGCCTTCAGAAAAGAGCAAACACTGCTGGTATTTAGCTCTGAAGCAGCCTTGCTTCAGATGCACAGGGTCACTGGTAGATGAGTGTATCTCCCTTTTTACTTCTAAAAGCATCCATGGCTAAAAAAATGTTTGCTTTCCTGTGTCAGACAACTCTTTAATATATTTGTCATCAATAAATACATAACTATACACAATTACTCTAGCATATCTATATATATATGTAACATTAAAAAATCTGTTGTGCTAAGTTTTAGTTCTCATCCCATGGACTAATTCCTTAGGTCTGGTTGTACATACACAAAATTTGTTAGCATTACAACATTGTTTACTGATGGCTCAATCATCACAAAGCTAACAATTTTTTAGTAAATGTATCATGAGTGTGTCCGGACCAGGGAAGAACTCAGGTGAGTCTGGAGTCAGAAGATTACAATGCCTTAGTGTTTGCAAGATCACTACTGATATTTAATTAACATCTACTTGCTTGCAGTGCTGCAAGGGTTAAGCACCCATTCCTGCCTGGCTGATTTCTGAAGCTGTATTCCCAGGTGCAGCTCTTCTGCTACCACTCCCCTTTGCTATATAAAGTTGCATGTTCTATCATCTGCTTTATTAATAATTGTATTTAATAAATATTATTATTTAATATAATTTTTCAGAATATTCCCATTATAGTGCATGAGTAGAAGCAGGAAATGTCATGTGTTTTTTTTTTGTTATGGTGTTTGTTTGAAGAAACTTTATTTTCCATTGAAAAAGTTTTGTAAACGCATCAAAATGTAAGCATGGAAAATGCATTAAAAAAGCCCTTAAAGCGCATGGAAAATGCGCTCAAAACGCATGCGTATTTATTGCGGGTTTTTTTTTACAAAAACAAAAATGTCAAAAACAGACACTGCCAGAGGATGCATTTATTTCTGCAATGGACAGGACACAACGTGCGCACGAGCCCTAACAATGTTTTTTGTAACCTTTTGATGACCCTTATTGTGCAGAAGCAAATTACAAAAAAGTCAGCATTTTGGTGATAGTAGAGTTTTCTAATTTTTAAGTAAAATTCCATACCTCTTGAATATATTTACTCATCTTTATGGCAAACATAAAGAATTTAAACCTATAGTAGTAAACAGTTTAAACTCTGTTCTAGTTATTAACCTGTAATAAATAGGAGTTAATACAATGGCAGTAAAATATATTCTGCTCTACAATAGCTGTAAATAATGATTCTTTCATGATAAATAGAAATACATTTTCCTACCAGCCTCCCCTTATCTGAAGATAACAATGATTCTCTGCTCTGTAAGTACATAAGTGCACCTTCTTCTATAATAAAACAACGTTGCAATTATACCCACCATAGTGAGGAAAGCATTGTCTACAAGACAAGACTAGTAATGACCATTTTGCAAGCAGTTCTCTTATAATGATGATCATTTTATTATAATTGTTCCTCAAATATATTTATTCTTTTATCTTAGAGGATTATTTCTCACGTACATGCTGCACCATGGTTAATGACCCGATGTTGTTTGTAATATAAAACAAACTAAATACAACCATTATTTTAGGTTGAATATCCTCATTCAAGCATTCCTGTGTGAATTATTGCAAGTGAATGCATAGAAATAGCTGTTTAATTCAAGACAGTGCAGTATACGAGTAAAATATAATGATAATACTGTTTTTCCTATTACATGTACCAATCAATCATCTGTTCTTCAAAGCAACTAACCGTATTTAAAAAAAAAATGTTCTGAACAATGTTCTCTGTATATTGAGTGTTTTGATATGATGATAATGATGTAAGGTATATTGCTAGACTTATTGGCCCACTGGTGAACTGGAGATGCGGTCTTTTCTTTATCTGGCCGAGATATAAAGGCTTCATATTCTAGATATGAGCCACTACATTGTTTGCTTTCACATCATATGCCTCTTATAAAGTGGGAAAATTACAGCCTTAAGGCCCCGTTACACGCAGCGACGTATCTAATGATATATCGCCGGGGTCACGGATTCCGTAATGCACATCCGGCATCGTTAGCGACATCCTTGCGTGTGACACCAATGAGCGGCCATTAACGATGGAAAATACTCACCAAATCGCCCATCGTTGACACATTGTTCATTTTCAAAAAATAGTTGGTTGTTGAGGATGCAGGTTGTTTGTCGTTCCTGCGGCAGCACACATCACTATGTGTGACACCACAGGAACGAGGAACAACACTGTACCTGCGGCCACCACCCAATGAGGAAGGAGGTGGGCGGGATGTTCCGCCCGCTCATCTCCGCCCCTCTGCTTCTATTGGGCAGCCGCTTTGTGACGCCGCTGTGGCGCCACAAAAACCACCCCCTTAGAAAGGAGGCGGTTCGCCGGCCACAACGACGTTGCTAGGCAGGTAACTCCGTGAGACGTGTCCTAACAATGTTGTGCACCACGGGCAGCGTTTTCCCCGTGACGCACAAACGACGAAGGGCGGGTGCTTTCACCAGTGACATTGCTAGCAATGTTGCTGCATGTAAAGCCCCTTTTAGGCTATGTTCACACAGGGCTGCTTTTTTTGCTGTTCTCTTGGCAGTAAAAAAGCTGCATTTTTTGCTGTGCTTTTTGCTGTTTCTTTGCTGCATTTTTGTCTCATTTTTAGCTGTGGTTTTGGTGTTTCTTTTGTCTACAGTACATGTTTAAATATATTTTCTTTCATTCACAGCAAAAATACAGCAAAAGAACACACCTAGTTTTTTCTTCATTTCAATATCTTTCAATGAGAATAAAAGCAACAAAAACAGTAAAGGACAAAACAGCAGGTGTGCGTCTACGTGTGAATGAGATTTGTGGAATCTCATAGGTTTTGCTAGTACTGTAAAAAAAACCCTTTTTTTAGGATGTATTTGCATAAAACCAATAAACAAATGCAAACAAAGCACATAAAATGCTGCAAAAATGAAACTCGTGAACATAGCAATGATGTCCTCTATGCCTGTCACTACACTCTCAAGATAGTCACATTGCTGTCAACACTTTTATGCTATGTACAGTGGCATACAAAAGTTTGGACATCCATGGCCAAAATTACTGTTGTGAATAGTTAAAGATGACATATTTTCTTTGCATTTTAGGCAAACAAAAAATAAATTTTTTATATTTTACATTTTTACATTAAAAAAAGGAAAATAGAAAGATGCTAAAGTTTGGGCATCCTGCATGGTTAGAACCTAGTTACACCTTTTTGGAAAGTATCACAGCTTGTAAATGCCTTTTGTAGCCAGCCACGAGTCTTTTAATTCTTGTTTGAGAGATTTGTATCCATTCCTTGGAAACGTCTTCCAGTTCAGTGAGATTCCTGGGTTGTCTTGCATACACTGCTCTTTTGAGGTCTAGCCACAGATTTTCAATGATGTTCAGATCAGGGGACTGTGAGTGGCATTGTGTAACCTTTAGTTTGGACCTTCTGAGGTAGACTATCGTAGATTTTGACATGTGTTTAGGGTCATTGTCTATTTTTAGAAGCCATCCTCTTTTCACATTTAGTTTTTTTTGCAACACAATTTCTGTGAGAGCTGCTCATAGGATTGCTAGAGAGGTGAATCAGATCCCCTTTTCATTGACTCCAACCTCTCAAAGCATCTTCTTGGTGGATGACGTGGAACAGCTGCAGAGTTGGGCAGTGAGGATTTTTTTTATTTTTAACATTTTGACAGTCTTTTACATTTTAAATAAATATCGGTGGCAGCCAAATTGCTGAATCCAAGAATAGATAATTACAAAAATATTCTGCATTCCACTAATGCATATTTTTGTAAATATAAATAGAATTCCATTTAATTAATTATTCACTCATCTCTTATAGCCAACTACCAATGTCTAGCAGCATTTCTTAAGAAAATTAAATAATTGGCCACTGGCCTCCACTATTATGCTCTGGTTTGCATGTTGTAATGGCCTTGATTAATTCTTACCAAATATTTGATTTGGCCTCAAGTCAGTTAAATTGTTGGCCATTTCTGATTCTCTTACCAGTACTTCAGAAACCAAGCTTAATTGGACTTAAGATTTGCTTCTGATTATTGCTTTTTTAAAAGGTTTAATAAAGCCGAAGTTTACAGTTTTAGGAGGCTTAACCTTTTCTCCCATTATTTCCTAATACTTGATTCAATCCATCTGGTTATCCACACGGTAAAAGTTTTATAAGAGTAAAGCAGCCCCTAGAGCATCAACGAGCCACTGACATGCTTCTCTGCAGACATACCA
This sequence comes from Anomaloglossus baeobatrachus, assembly GCF_048569485.1. Classification (NCBI taxonomy): domain Eukaryota; kingdom Metazoa; phylum Chordata; class Amphibia; order Anura; family Aromobatidae; genus Anomaloglossus; species Anomaloglossus baeobatrachus. The sequence goes on from NC_134354.1 coordinate 601,654,512, forward strand.
CTGAACAATAAGGGTGCGTGCCCACTTTCAGTGTTCACAGCATTTTGGAAGCAGTTTACTTAAGCTGTGACCAAAATGCTGCAATGTACAGTACAAGCACAGTGAACAGGATTTCTGGAAATCCCATGCCCACTGTGCTTGTTTTTTCCACAACAAACACTGAACTGTGGTGTGACTTTCAGAGCTGCAGCATGTCAATTGTTTGCTGCAGAGTCACAGGTGTCCTCTCTAGGGAAAACTTGAATGAGAGACCACAGAGTACCGAACCCTTGTCGTGGGCATGAGCAGCTGCAGTCTCTTGCGTTCTCCTGTGGAGGAGTCTCGCAGAGACTCGGAGAGTCCTTATCATGAGCACATACCCATAGACTGAAAAGCTTGAGTTTTAATTCAACACACATCAAAACAGAATCTCAGTATACTGATTTTTCTTTTGCATTTAATTTAGTTGATTTTTTCATCTTGGAGTCTGGGCATGGAGACTTGCAGTTATTGTGCAATCTATTGTGCAAACTGAAACTGAAAAGGTTTGTCCACTACTCAGACAACACCTTCTTATTCTACATGTTTGCCCCAATTAAAATAAAAAAGTTTATACTCATCACAGATGGCGGTACCATTTCAGCGATGTTGGCACTCATGTTGTTGTGGTCATGTTAGGTTGACTTTACACAAGCCCCACGGCAATCACCACCGGCTTCTCTCTCCCCACCTTTGAACAAATGATTAATCAACATGAAGTAAGAGCTGCAGCTGATATCAATGGGAAGATTCAATACCATTGCCATCATTTTGTATCCTTTTCCTTGTTAATGCAAAAAAAAAATATGTTTAGCATGCAATGAAAGGTCACAATTAATAAACTCCTATCCAGTCCAGGTATTTTGTGTCTTTTATCTGAAGCACATCCTCCATTTAAGTAGATAAAGCAAGTCTGTTGGAGACAACTTTTGAATTTTAACTGATTTTAAGGGGATTGAGTAATTCTGAAACTAGCAGGGATTAAAAGTGGCACTTTGTATTGAATTTTGAGAAACCACTTTTTATATTAGATGTGTGGCGTTGTTTTAGAGATTTTGCTAATACCCCTTGTTTGTAAAAGGGGTTCAATATTTTTGATTGCAACTGTAAACCTCGTTAAAGAAACAAAAATTGTTTAATGGAGTGAGTTTTTTTTTTAATTATTATTTATTTAACTGTATTCCATTGCCAGGAGCTTTTGGGTGGCATCCATATGAACTGCTATATGTATTTCGATAGATAGATAGATAGATAGATAGATAGATGGATACAGTAGATGGATAGATGGATAAATAGATAGATATTTAGTATCGTGAAATGTTAGTACAAATTTGAGATACCTGTAAAATATTACAAAAATGCGTTCTTATTTTTGAACTTTGCAGTGTATTCACTTTATGTATGTGAATCTAAGCTTTTCCTTCATATCTGTTCTTCTATATACACAATGTACTACACTAAAGGGAATATAAATGCTAAATTTCTTACTAGCTGTCCTGTACTCCTTTACTGCTGTATAATTCTATTGTAATATTAGTAATTTAATGTCAAATTTCCCTTGGTGACTTACATTATGCCTGTAAATCTATCCCTAGGTTATCTCCAGGAGCATGAAGTATAGAAATCTAAAATGATTGGTAAAGACAACCAATCAAGACTAGCAAGTGAATCAGATCTTTCATGTGACATTTTGTGCATTTACTTCTACTTCTGTTTTTAGGTATTGACGAAAACTCCTATATTCACAGCTGAAAATATTTATCCAGATAATAAAATGTGACTTTTTTCACCTGAACAATCTGTGAAGAGAACTATAATTTTAAAAACTATGTATGTGCCTTTTTTTGTTGGCACATTTATTTATTTTTATCACTAATGAATATCACTAAATGATAAATCCTTTCAATGAAAAGACAAATTTATTGAATTAGTATGAGAGATAGGCAATTTTTTTTTAGCAGAATTAAATTCTACTCACATTTTACACAAATCTGTGTTCCCCAGAATATGGAGGTTTTTTTGTTCTCCATCCTAATTCAACAAAATGGCAAGCAGCTAGCTGCCATTGTACTGTACTAAGTCCAGCAAAAGGTTTAAAACAAATCAAATACAAATAAAAGCAAAACACAAAAACAAATAAATCACCGGTAATTTTTCCAGCCACCCCATCACAGCTAACTGTCCACCATTAGGTTCTCCGTGTCTCTTCTTTCTGTCATCATGTGATTCATGAGTTTTCACTCAAGGCTGGGTCTTCAGCTGTGACCAGGCATAGGAAGTTGCTGCTCCGTGTAAAGTGACAACATAAGCAGTAACACTGCTTCATTATGGTGTGCGCAGCATCGGAATGGAGCACAGTGACTTCAAAGGCCTGGACCTAGAGTATAATAAGGATAATTTAATATATGAAGAATAATAGCCAACATTTTTCATTTCCAATGGATCCGATTCATAAAGATTGAATTTGTTTTATGCCTGGCTTGATAAGTGGGTGGGTTGGTATGTAGAGAACGCAATTCATTATGAGGTGCATATCTTCTAATGAATCAGGTGAGGTGTGGCAGAATGCCACCACAGCTCCTTGTGAATTTGTCGACTCTGACAAAGCTTTATCTAGATCATCGGTGCATGTAAAGGAATGACATGCACAGAGTTCTGAGTCTGCTTCTTTGGTTTCATGTACATGACTATTTAAGGTGCACACTATGGAACCTCATATTTTTATACAGTGGTACACAGGGTTTACATTAAAACTGAGTTCACCTTATCTTAATGCTTTAGAATGAGCAGTCAATCAGGGATTAGGTTTCAGTTAGCAAAACAAGGGCAATTAAACATACCCCCATGTGTATTTATTCACAAATGGAGCCAAAAGATAACATGGATATCATGATGAACTGAGAAATGTTTTGTTACTCTTCAATTATTTGATTATTATTAGGGATGATCGAATACCTGAAATATTCGGCTTTGCGAATATTTTCCGAATAGGTCGCCGCTATTCGACTATTCGCGCATATTCGATGCGCAATGTAAGTCTATGAGAAACCTGAATAACAACTATTCGGAACTATTCGGGCTTCCCATAGACTTAGGGGCACTTTGCACACTGCGACATCGCAGGTGCGATGTCGGTGGGGTCAAATTGAAAATGACGCACTTCCGGCATCGCATGCGACATCGCAGTGTGTAAAGGCTGGATGATACGATTAACGAGCGCAAAAGCGTCGTAATTGTATCATCGGTATAGCGTCGGCGTAATTCATAATTACGCTGACGCAATGGTCCGATGTTGTTCCTCGCTCCTGCGGCTGCACACATCGCTGTGTGTGAAGTCGCAGGAGCGAGGAACGTCTCCTACCGGCCTCACTGCGGCTTCCGTAGGATATGCGGAAGGAAGGAGGTGAGCAGGATGTTTACATCCGGCTCATCTCCGCCCCTCCGCTCTGATTGGCCGCCTGCCGTGTGACGTCGCAGTGACGCCGCACGACCCGCCCCCTTAACAAGGAGGCGGGTCGCCGGCCACAGGGACGTCGCACGGCAGGTGAGTGTGTGTGTGAAGCTGGCGTAGCGATAACTTTCGCTACGCCAGCTATCACCACATATCGCTGCTGCGACGGGGGCGGGCACTATCGCACTCGGCATCGCAGCATCGGCCTGCGATGTCGTAGTGTGCAAAGCCCGCCTTACATTGCGCATCGAATATTCGCATAGCGACGACCTATTCGGAAAATATTCGCCGAATATTTGAGGTATTCGATCATCCCTAATTATTATGATGTGGTTCACAAATACCTTTACATTCATGAAGCTTTGAGGACCCCAGATACATTAATTAATTGTTGGCCAAATTATTGCTCAATGAGCAATTACGTGTCTCCTGTAAAAGCCACTACCAGTCTTTTTTGGCATCAGCTTACCTACAAGGAGAACAAGAATTAGCTGTTGAAGACTCCCATACACTTTAGATCCTGCCAGCATGGGTGAGCTTGGCAGACATTAGTCTAATGTTTATGGAGGCCTTTAATACAGATTTAGACAGGATATATTTCTGAAGCTAAAGCTTTATATTGACATGATTGGTAATACTGTTTAATTTTATTTGCCAATTTAGTAATTTTTTGTGTTTTGGTTACTCTTTTTGCAAAAGTGACAAAAGAAAGTGCTGTTAAATTATTAATATAACTGCTGACATGTCAGTTAGCAAGCATCAGGTATCACTGTAACTTTATATTTTATGGCTACCCATTTTGGGGAGAACTGCTTTGTAATTACCAATATTTGCATCTTTTTTTACAGTCTGCGTTTTAGTAATTGGTACCAGATTTAACTCTTTTTTGATAGTGTGTGTAGTTTTCCTCACACAGCAGATTGAATCATATTGTCCATTGGCACCAGGGAGAATAAAATCATCCAATTGAACTAGACATATCAATTTAAGTTTTCATGAGAAAGCACAGTGCTAATTTACTGAGGATTTGTCCACAATACTGACATGTCCATTTTAGTAAATACTTAAATTCCCCCCTTGCATTCTGTTTTGTACAATTCATTTCCTTTGACAACCTGTTATAGCCAATTATTTTGTTAATAATGCTTCTATCTACACTGACAGATATTGTCCATACTACTGACAGTTTCAGATAATGTAAGGACATATTATACTGACAAGGTAAATAGAAATTACAAGTAGTCAGCTAATTTATACATTTCCAGGAAGAGTAATAGAGGAATGATAATATGCACAATTTAAGTAAAAGATGTCCCAGGGCTGCTTTTTTTCATAGGGAGTACTTGTGTCATGGTTCTGACTTGCAGTGTGGCTCCTGTGCCGGGAACTTCTGTTGTGTCCTCCCGCAGAGCCTAAATGAACATTCGTGCCATGTCTTGCGTGCTGTATTAATGTTATTCTTTGCCCTGTGATGGGCCATTCCCTGTACTTGGTTGTTCGTCGGTTGTGGGAGAGGCTTACTGACATGCGCCACTTCTGGGTAATTGCTCTGCTTTATCCTGGAGTGTTCATGCCCGAGCAGCGCAAGTCATATTCTTTGGTAAGTTGCCGTAAGCACCTGGCTCCTGGTTGTTCAGCAATTTGATCTTAGTACTCAACCCTGGACTGAACTCTGACTCGTCTCTGCCTTCTTCCCCCTGACTTTTCCATTCCCATCTGGCTCTTGACTTTGGCTCCTCTCATTACTATGCCTTTGCCTGTCCCTTGTGTTTGTACATACTCTCCTGGTTACCGGCTTGTTTTACGACCTCACTCCTGTCTGCTCCCTGAGTCTTGTTGCGTCCTCTTGGTTCTGACCCCAGCTTGCCTGACTTCCCTCCATCTTTGGTGTCCTCAGCAACACCTAGCTTACTACCTGTTACTGCACCACTCAGTGACCTGTTCCTCACATCTCTGTGGGAGAGACATTACAACTAGTAGTTAGTAAAACAAGCATTTCCAAAAAGCTAACAGATTCTCTTTGCATAGCATCATAGATGAGTTTGGCACAGTCACAAAAGTATATTACAGCTAACACTACTGCAATTAGTGAAAATGACAACAATCCTTGTGACTGTGGCATTAAAGTATTTAGATGGAAGGTTAAAGGTATCGTCATACTAAGCGACGCTCCAGCGATCCCACCAGCAACCTGCCCCGGAAGGGATCGCTGGAGCGTCGCTACACGGGTTGCTGGTGAGCTGTTAAACAGGCAGATCTCACCAGCAACCAGTGACCAGCCTTCAGCCAGCAGCGACGCGTGGAAGCGATGCTGCGCTTGGTAACTAAGGTAAATATCAGGTAACCAACCCGATATTTACCTTGGTTACCAGCGCACACCGCTTAGCGCTGGCTCCCTGCACTCCTAGCCAGAGTACACATTGGGTTAATTACTCAATGTGCAGTCTGGCTATGTGTGCAGGGAGCCAGAACTGAAAGCGTGAGAGCGGCGGACGCTGGTAATGAAGGTAAATATCGGGTACCAAGGAAAGGGCTTCTTGGTTACCCAACATTCAGTTGTTGCTCTCTCGCTGTCACACACAGCGATGTGTGCTTCACAGCAGGAGAGCAACAACTAAAAAATGGTCCAGGACATTCAGCAACTACCAGCGACCTCACAGCAGGGGCCAGATTGTTGCTGGATGTCACACACAGCAACATCGCTAGCATTATCGCTGTTGCATCACAAAAGTCATGCCTCAGCAGCTATGTTGCTAGCGATGTTGCTTAGTTAGACATGGCATTAAGGCTATGTGCACACAGTGCATTTTTTGCCACGTTTTTGCGCATTTTTCGGGTTCGTTTTTGGCCTCAAAACTGCATGACTTTGCTTCCCCAGCAAAGTCTATGAGTTTTCATTTTTGCTGTCCGCACACAACTTTTTTTTTAAGCTGCGTTTTTTAGCTTAAAAAAATGGACATGTCAATTCTTTCCTGCGTATTTCTGCGTTTTCCCCCCTTGCAATGCATTGGAAAACTGCAGAAAAATGCAGAGATCAAAAACACAGCAAAAAGCAGCCAAAAACGCACCAAATCGCAGTAAAAATGCATGCGTTTTTTGCCGCGGGCGCGTTTTTGTGCGTTTTTAGCATCCCAAAGCACACAAAAATGCAGCGTCATAAAAACGCAGCGTGTGCACATAGCCTTATGCTTCCTCTGTCCTACCATCAGCATTATTGCCTTGTCATGGTAAAGAATGTGCCTAATAGTCTATCTGTCCATGTTGTACAAATAGACATAATACATAGACATAATACAATGTATGAGCACTGCAGAGTATAGCATTAACAAATCCCTTAGTACGACTAAAAAAAACTATATAAAGAAATAAACAGCGCAAAATCCACTTTTTCATCCTACAAAATGTTTTATTATGGAAATGAGAATGGTATTAGAATAAAACACCACAGAGAATAGCAATTCCTCATAATCAATGTAGTCTAACTTTTTCAAGAAGACCAATAAAGGAATGGCAGAATGGAAAGTTATAACAAAAGTAAAGATCAATTAGTGACTAAAACATACAAATCAGGAGTGGTGAACTATCTTTAAGGCCTGCAACACACATCCGTTTAAAACGTGCGTGTTTGGTCCGTTTCCGTACATACCGGAGATACGACCAAACGTGCACATATGTTTTTTTGTGTTTAAAGGCACACGTGCGTGTTATTTGATCTTCCGTGTGTTCGTGTGCATCCCACGTTTTTTGCTCCATTTGGCACGGAAGCATGTTCGTTTTTGGGACGGAGCACGCACACACGGACATAATGTTAGCCTATGGGAGTCCAAATAAAACGTTCCTTGCACGGATGTGTGGTTATGTTGTCCGTGAGAAATGTCCGTGTGTGATGCAAAATGTTGTTGCTACATGTCGGAAGACAGAGTAGCGGGATGAGAATGAACTCGGGTGAACTTCACCCGACTTCATTGTCATGCCGTGGCTCTGTCTGTTTGCCGTGTACTGATTAGCGGTCACCTGTGAAGGATTCACCGGTGACCGCTAATCCCCCGAGCGACTGAAGTTTCCCCCCCTCTCTCATACTCACCGATCCCCGTTCCCCGGCGCGGTGCTGCACGGTGTTCACACAGCTCCGGCGGCTTTTTCTAATTTGAAAAAGCCGGCCGCTCATTAAACTCTCGTATTCCCTGCTTTCCCCGCCCACCGGTCCCTATGACTGGTTTCAGTGAGACACGCCCCCACGCTGAGTGACAGGTTTCTCACTGCACCCAATCATTGCAGCCGGTGGGCGTGTCACTATGGAGTATAGAAATAAATAAATAAATAATTTAAAAAAATGGCGTGTGGTCCCCCCAATTTTAACACCAGCCAGATAAAGCCATACGGCTGAAGGCTGGTATTCTCAGGATGGGGAGCTCCACGTTATGGAGAGCCCCCAGCCTAACAATATCAGTCAGCAGCCGCCCTGAATGGCCGCACACATTAGATATGTAATCCTAGATTAATCATGTCAGGCGTCTCCCCGAGATACCTTCCATGATTGATCTGTAAATTACAGTAAATAAACATACACACCTGAAAAATCCTTTATTAGAAATAAAAAACACAAACACATTCCCTGGTTCACCAATTTAATCAGCCCGACAAAGCCCTCCATGTCCCGCGTAATCCAGGATGGTCCAGCGTCGCTTTCAGCTCTGCTGCATGAAGGTGACCGGAGCAGCAGAAGACACCGCCGCTCCTGTCACCTCCACGCAGCAAATGAAGAGAGCCGCGTGATCAGCTGAGCTGTCACTGAGGTTACCCGCTGTCACTGGATCCAGCGGTGGCCACGAGTATCCTCAGTGACAGCACAGCTGATCGCGCTACTCACCTCAGTTGCTGCGTGGAGCTGACAGGAGCGGATGTGTCTTCTGCTTCTCCAGTCACCTTCATGCAGCAGAGCTGGTAGCGACGCTGGACCATCCTGGATTTTGCCGGACATGGAGGGCTTTTTTGGGCTGATTAAATTGGTGAACCAGGAAATGTGTTTGTGTTTTTTATTTCTAATAAAGGATTTTTCAGATGTATGTGTTTATTTACTTACAGATTAATCATGGAAGGTATCGCACGCCGTTTTTTTTAATTATTTATTTATTTATTTTACTGCACAGTATAGACACGCCCACCGGCTGCTGTGATTGGGTGCAGTGACACAGCTGTCACTCAGCGTGTGGGCGTGTCTCACTGCAACCAATCATATTTGCCGGTGGGCGGGGAAAGCAGGGAATACGAGATTGATTAATTAGCGGCCAGTTTTTTCAAAAGAGGAAAAGCCGCCGGAGTTTAGAGAACAGCCGTGCAGCGCCGCGCCGGGGATCGGGGAACGGTGAGTATGCAAGAGTGGTACTCCATTCAGTCACTCTGGTGATTAGCGGTCACCAGTGAGTCCTTCACGGGTGACCACCAATCAGGACGCGACACAGACAGAGGCGCGGTATGAGGATGAAGTCGGGTGAAGTTCACCCGAGTTCATTCTCAGCGCGCGACTCTGTCTGCTGTCAGCCGGCATGTATTAATGACATTTAACATCACACATGGACATTTCACACAGACAACACACACACACGTCAGTTAAGTTTCACACGCACACGTGGTTACCATAACCCGGACACACAGCCACCACACGTGCATTATTTACGGACCAAAAAACGGATTACGGACAAGAAAAACGGCCCGTATTACACGTGCGTGGTTATCAAGGGCGTGTGTTTTAGGCCTCAAGTAAACTTGATAGGAGAATAATGCTGCCTGGACTCTGGGCAGCCACAATCACACTTGGGATTAGTTACCAAAACCATGTATGTTTTTCATGAAAACACTGTGACATTTCAGAGAAAACATGCTTTAAAAAGCTGGCGGAGATTAAATCTTCAATTTATCATTTACTGTACATGATTGTAAGTCACTTTCCTCTTTTTTCTTGTGGCATTAATTTGAGCCATATTTATCAAAATGCTACATGTGATTCATGAATTTGGTGCAACGTAAAAAATGTACTTCCTGCCTTGAAGTGTTTTTTGTGACTTTTGGCACCATTTTTTGGGTACTTACAAATACACCATAGGGGGATTTCTCTGAAGTTGTGCCAAACTTTTGAAATTTTTAAAAAGTCACAGTTGATGAGTCAGGCCAAAACATGTGGGATTGCTAGACTGCACTAACAAAGTGGAAAAAACAGGCAAGCACATATAAAAAAGACAAAAAAAGGTGCAACTAGAATAATGTATTGGGTGCAAACAAAAAAGGTGCAAATCACACAAAACTACACCAAAAAAAGATAGAAAGGCAGTGATGAATTGGGGTCTCTATGTCCTAGATGTCTAATCAAGGCAATTTCCCAGTGGCTTCTCCCTGACCCTGCTCTCTTAGGACTCTTTGACACATCTAAAAAAAAAAATAGTAATAGAAAAGAGGCACTCCCAGACTAAAGTGAGAAACTTGGAAAATGTATTAAACATTCAGTCTTAGCGCATCAGACGTTTTGGCCAAGAACATGGCCTTTGTCAATGACCAGCAAATGAGTTATGCCTTCAAACCATAGAAATTCCTTAAGTAGGGAACATGTGCAAAGTGCTATTAGGTATCCGCTGTAAGATAAGGCTCTATTGAAAGCGGTATCCACCGCTATGTATTTATACAGCTCTAGATATGTGCTGTAAGATAAGACTCTATTGCTAGCATGGAGGTGGATACAGCTGCTTCATAGATTCCATACAGATGGTGCCATTCCACTAGCGCTTTACAAATAATATAATAAGATAATTACAGCACTTAACTAATAGCGTTTGCACATGTTCCCTACTTAAGATATTTATATGGTTTGAAGGCTTAACTCATTTGCTGGTCATTGACAAAGGCCATGTTCTGGGCCAAAACGTCTGATGCACAAAGACTGAATGTTTAATACATCTTCCAAGTTTTTCACTTTAATCAGAGAGTGCCTCTTTTCTATTATTCTACATGGTGGGAAACCTATGAGAGCACCCCAGCTACGATTTTTATGGTGGAAGTGCCTTACGTTATACAGTTAGTTTCTTTCACACATCCACACACGTTTTGCATGGTTCATGATGTAGGTGCGTATGTGTGTGCATGCGTCCATATGTGTAATCTGAGTGTGCTGTCACTGTGCTATTCATGTGATAGCTGCATAGCACACTGACAGCACAGACTTCTACACTTACCTGTCCATAGTGCTGTCTCTGACGCTGCTGCTTCCGGTCCAAGGGCAGTGAATATGCAATGAGCATAAAGAGCGGGGGTCAGAAGCTGAAGACATCAGTGGTGGAGACAGGTGAGTATAGAAAAACATTTTATTTCACAGACACATGTTTTCTCCGGTACGTGTCACACTGCTGTCACAAGGACCACATCAGTGTGCGGGCCGTGTGACATCCGTGCTAAGGAAGAAAAATGGACATGTCTACTTGTGGAGTACACAGAGTTTTGCATGCTGCACACAGAAACATGGTCCATATGAAAACATGCACGTGTGCGCAAACCCATTGATTTTAATGGGTCTACGTTAGGGATGATCAAATACCTCAATTATTCGGCTTTGAGAATATCCGACGAATAGGTCGCTGATATGTGAATATTCGATGCGCAATGTAAGTCTATGGGAAGCAGGAATAATTCCGAATAGTTGTTATTCGGGTTTCCCATAGACTTACATTGCATATTGAATATTCGCAAATAGTCATATAGCAGCGACCTATTTGGAAAATATTCGCAAAGCTGAATACTTGAGGTATTCGATCATCCCTAGTCTACGTGTATCCGTGTCTCTGGTACATGTGAAACACTATGAAAAGTAAAAAAAAAATCTGCAATGCAAGCTTGCATTTTGTGAATTTTAATGTTTCCACACCAGTTTTGGCCAGATCCGCCAACATTGGTGTAGCTGGGAAGTGAAATTGGTGGTATGGAGAATAGTGACATCTGCTGATATATTTCATGAAAGAATTATAGCATATATTATGCCAGAAATTTTACTCCAGTAATTGAGGTCATTTTTCTATGTAGCAAAAAAAAGATTAAAATGAATGTTTTTTAAAATTAGCTATTTGTAAACTGACAGCGTATTCTAAGTATCTATATATGTTTAATCAGTAATACAGTTGCAATACTGGAACAGCATGCAGAAACAATTATGCCCTTATTATATAAAATATTTTCATGTTTAACTAAACTCAAACTCACAAGTTAACAGTTGTGTTCATTCCAAATCATGCAGTCATAATTGGCAATTAAAATTTAATTTTAAGAAGAAGATACATTAATCAAATATGCACAAAATTTAAGTTTGCCTTTAACATTTTGATCAGCTCATTAATTATGGGGGGAGACAAAATTCCAGAGTCAGCCAAAAAAAGTGCGTTTCGTTAGTCACCTCGGCGTCATTTCAGAATTCAGTTATCAAGGTGATGTGGGTGATGCTTTGTGGCTTCATTGACTCTGCAGTCATTAAAGTTATTGCAGGACAGACGGGTACAGTTAGAATTTTTCATTTTGCTTAAGCAAGGAAAATGTCTGGAGAAATGATGCATTTCAGGTACTCTCAAACCTGTCAGTGTTTGAGAGGTTATTAACTTCAGCTGCTTTTCTGCCTTTTAGACTCAGATGCAGATTTGTCACACATTTCCCAGAGGTTCCTGTGTGCAATTAGCCATTGGATTTACTGAATAATTACTTAATTTATCATATAAAATGTTCATTTTGTGTATTTGAAATGCTACAAGAAAGACAGATCAGCAGAAGCATTAAAATAGAATTACTGAATATACCTGAATCCTTCCCAAAAATGTTAAATCTTCCATAGAGCCATCAGTGCTCATTTTCAGAAGCAAAGTATTTAGATATAGGTTGCTGAAAATTAAAGTAATGACCTTGATACATTATTTGACTATATATGCAAGTTTATATCCTAAAGAGATCTAGGCATTTTTGATGACTAAGTAGTAGGTTTGTATTGCCATTTTTATACTGAATATGTTCTACTATGTATAGTAATATTGCTGTTATACATGAGCTACACAAACTAGAAATTAATAGATCAGACAAAAAGGAGAGTTCTATATAAGTAAACAGAAGGTTACAGTGTCATCAGTCCATTACGTGTGTTGTAATCGTATATACACATGCAGAGAACCTTCCTGAGCCTAAGGAAAGCTGGTAATCTTGGCTCAACCTGGAAGGCCTGGGGATTCCACAAGGAGCTTTGGAGGATATGAAAATATGGAAAGATCGGAAAAATGTCACACAGTGTCTCAAAACTCGCCGAGTGTCAGGACCATTTCTGATGCTATTCACACAGCAGAGTGAGACACCCCTCACGATGCTGTTTTTGAGTTGCACAGACAGGCTCGAGAATCAACTAGCTTTGCTCTTGTTAGTAACTGGGCTTTCAGGGGTTCATTTCTGAAAGCCTGTGGATTACTGCTTGAGTTACATGTTGTAGCTCCAGAGCATGTATTGTCTATACCGCTGTCTATACAGGTGGAGAACAGCAGGAAAATCGAGCTGTGACCACAAATAACCTGAGTGATGTCACCACTCATCGCGTGGCTCAGTCTCTGCCTGAAGCTCACAGTGACCATTCAAATTTTATAGTCATGTGCTGTCACTTCAGATGTAGCAGAACTGAAATCGTCATTAGACCTTGTGTGGATTATGTCAGAACAAGGTATTTTGGGGGTAATAGACAAGTGAAAGATGGTGGAGTTTTTTGTATTTAATTTCAAATAAAGGATTTTTTCTGTTTGTGTTTATTTCTTTTGGCTTACAGATTAGTGATGGGGGTTTCATAGATGCTTCAAATTACTAATCTAGGGCTTATTGGCAGCAATGAGCTGTTATTAACCACTTAATACTCCGATTACCACCACACTCGGGAAAGCTGGAGGAGCCAGGTAATGCTCCAGGACTGCTGTGGCATCTAAAGGATGCGACAATCCTTGGCGGTGGCACGCTGCTCTTTTTAGGCTGGGGGCCCCATTAACCATGGGCTTTATCATGGCTGGGATATCAAAATTGGTGGGACTGCATGATGTTTATTTAAATTATTTATTTAAATAATTTTGATTATTTGATTATTTCAGTTATTTTGATACACAGCCAAGATAAGCGGATGGCTGGGGGCTGCAGGTTGTAGTCATATGCTTTATGCTTTATCTGTGAAGGGTATCATAACACGGAAGGAGCCTAGGCCAATTTATTTATTTATTTATTTATTTTTACATCACTCTAGATGGAGGCACAGTGCCTCTGATTGGTTACAGTCAGACACACTGTCACACAGGCTGTGGGCGCTGTCTGACTAAAACCAATCACAGACGCCAGGATTGCCAGTAAGGAGGAAGCAGGGTATATGTATGAAGGATAATGAGCAGCCCCGGAAGTAAAGAGAGCACAGCGTTATAGTCTGGTAAGTATTAAATGCTTGCTTAATTCTTGTTTTCTTTGATTTTTGTTTTATTACTCATGTCGCCAGACCCAGATCATTACCCGGAGTTACCTGAGAACTCCAGGCCCAGGGCCGGTGCTTGGGTTCTTTTGAACCCATGCAGATCTTAACTTTTACAGTTCGGGCTCACCCATCACTAATAGTTATATGAAACTCTATCTATTTCCACATCATGCCTCAATACAGAAACAGAAGCAACCCAAACAGGAAACGCTATTTCTGTAATTTATATATATACTGTATATATGTATATATATATATATATATATATATATATATATATATATATATATATAGTTGTGTATATATACAGTACAGACCAAAAGTTTGGACACACCTTCTCATTCAAAGAGGTCTCTGAAAATTGTAGATTCACATTGAAGACATCACTTTGAATTAAAACATGTGGAATGAAATAATTAGCAAAAAAGTGTGAAACAACTGAAAATATGTCTTATATTCTCGGTTCTTCAAAGTAGCCACCTTTTGCTTTGATTACTATTTTGCACACTCTTGCCATTATCTTGATAAGCTTTAAGAGGTCGTCACCGGAAATGGTCTTCCAACAGTCTTGAAGGAGTTCCCAGAGATGCTTAGCACTTGTTGGCCCTTTTGCCTACACTCTGCGGTCCAGCTCACCCCAAACCATCTCGATTGGGTTCAGGTCTGGTGACTGTGGAGACCAGGTCCTCTGGCGTAGCACCCCATCACTCTTCTTCTTAGTCAAATAGCCCTTACACAGCCTGGAGGTGTGTTTGAAGTCATTGTCCTGTTAAAAAATAAATAATGGTCCAACTAAACGTAAACCGAATGGAATAGCACGCCGCTGCAAGATGCTGAGGTAGGCATGCTGGTTCTGTATGCATTCAATTTTGATTAAATCCCCAACAGTTTCACCAGCAAAGCACCCCCACACCATCACACCTCCTCCTCCATTCTTCACGGTGGGAACCAGGCATGTAGAGTCCATCTGTTCACCTTTTCTACAAAGACACTGTGGTTGTATTCAAAGATCTCAAATTTGGACTCATCAGACCAAAGCACAGATTTCCACTGGTCTAATGTCCATTCCTTGTGTTCTTTAGCCCAAACAAGTCTCTTCTGCTTGTTGCCTGTCCTTAGCAGTGGTTTCCTAGCAGCTATTTTACCATGAAGGCCTGCTGCACAAAGTCTCCTCTTAACAGTTGTTCTAGAGATGAGAAGGTGTGTCCAAACTTTTGTTCTGTACTGTATATATATACAGTACAGAACAAAAGTACTATATATATATATATATAAAATGGATTTTTTACTTTCAGATATTGTAAGACTGTAATATAACAAATAACTTTGCACAGTATGTCTGTAAATCTATAAGTATAGAGGGACTCATCTAGGATGAGTAGTTTAACATGGTTCAATACAACTCAGAGCTTTAAGAATCATTAATTTGCAGAATAGATAAGCAATGACTTGATAACCCCTTAAGGACTGGGCAGCTTTTCTGTTTTGTGTTTTATTTTTTTTCTCCACTTACACTAACAGCCATAGCTTTTTTATTCTTCCATCAATACAGTTAGGTCCAGAAATATTTGGACAGTGACACAATTTTCGCGAGTTGGGCTCTGCATGCCACCACATTGGATTTGAAATGAAACCTCTACAACAGAATTCAAGTGCAGATTGTAACGTTTAATTTGAAGGTTTGAACAAAAATATCTGATAGAAATTGTAGGAATTGTACACATTTCTTTACAAACACTCCACATTTTAGGAGGTCAAAAGTAATTGGACAAATAAACCAAACCCAAACAAAATATTTTTATTTTCAATATTTTGTTGCGAATCCTTTGGAGGCAATCACTGCCTTAAGTCTGGAACCCATGGACATCACCAAACGCTGGGTTTCCTCCTTCTTAATGCTTTGCCAGACCTTTACAGCCGTAGCCTTCAGGTCTCGCTTGTTTGTGGGTCTTTCCGTCTTAAGTCTGGATTTGAGCAAGTGAAATGCATGCTCAATTGGGTTAAGATTTGGTGATTGACTTGGCCATTGCAGAATGTTCCACTTTTTTGCACTCATGAACTCCTGGGTAGCTTTGGCTGTATGCTTGGGGTCATTGTCCATCTGTACTATGAAGCGCCGTCCGATCAACTTTGCGGCATTTGGCTGAATCTGGGCTGAAAGTATATCCCGGTACACTTCAGAATTCATCCGGCTACTCTTGTCTGCTGTTATGTCATCAATAAACACAAGTGACCCAGTGCCATTGAAAGCCATGCATGCCCATGCCATCACGTTGCCTCCACCATGTTTTACAGAGGATGTGGTGTGCCTTGGATCATGTGCCATTCCCTTTCTTCTCCAAACTTTTTTCTTCCCATCATTCTGGTACAGGTTGATCTTTGTCTCATCTGTCCATAGAATAGTTTTCCAGAACTGAGCTGGCTTCATGAGGTGTTTTTCAGCAAATTTAACTCTGGCCTGTCTATTTTTGGAATTGATGAATGGTTTGCATCTAGATGTGAACCCTTTGTATTTACTTTCATGGAGTCTTCTCTTTACTGTTGACTTAGAGACAGATACACCTACTTCACTGAGAGTGTTCTGGACTTCAGTTGATGTTGTGAACGGGTTCTTCTTCACCAAAGAAAGTATGCGGCGATCATCCACCACTGTTGTCATCCGTGGACGCCCAGGCCTTTTTGAGTTCCCAAGCTCACCAGTCAATTCCTTTTTTCTCAGAATGTACCCGACTGTTGATTTTGCTACTCCAAGCATGTCTGCTATCTCTCTGATGGATTTTTTCTTTTTTTTCAGCCTCAGGATGTTCTGCTTCACCTCAATTGAGAGTTCCTTAGACCGCATGTTGTCTGGTCACAGCAACAGCTTCCAAATGCAAAACCACACACCTGTAATCAACCCCACACCTTTTAACTACTTCATTGATTACAGGTTAACGAGGGAGACGCCTTCAGAGTTTTATTGCAGCCCTTAGAGTCCCTTGTCCAATTACTTTTGGTCCCTTGAAAAAGAGGAGGCTATGCATTACAGAGCTATGATTCCTAAACCCTTTCTCCGATTTGGATGTGAAAACTCTCATATTGCAGCTGGGAGTGTGCACTTTCAGCCCATATTATATATATAATTGTATTTCTGAACATGTTTTTGTAAACAGCTAAAATAACAAAACTTGTGTCACTGTCCAAATATTTCTGGACCTAACTGTATATCCTTGTGGTTTTTGGGGGTTTTTTTGCGGGGTGATTTGTACTTTTAAATAAAACATCCATTTTTCTTTTATGATGTTCTACAAAGTGGTAAAAAAATTCAAAATGTTTCAAAATTGCAAAAAAAGTCCAGTTCTGCCATTAATTTTTTTTTTTGGAGTGGGGTTATTTTCAAAATTGAATATACAGCAAAATTACCTGGCAGTATGATTCTCCAGGCTAGTTCGATTAGCAGATATCAAACATGAATAGTTTTTGTTTTATTTGAGTATCAAAAACAAAATTTCAGAAATTTGTAAAAAAACAAACAAAATTTTACTTGTGTCGCCACTTACCAAGTGACATAACATCTTCAGATTGCCAGACATGGGGCTGTGCAAAGGCTTGTTTTTGCACCCTGAGCTGATTTTTTTTTATATAATTTGGGGGTATAAAAAAAATTCCAAGGCTGGAAAATGTGAATTGAACTGCTCTTAAAAATTTGCAGGGATGTCAAGCTGAATTGCCTGATAGGGTTTTCAGCAATTAAACTTTTCTGCTCCATAGACGTCAACAGGTTAAAATAACAAAACAGAACCTTACTTACTAAGCTCTGCTCTAGAACCAGTTGCTGTTCCAATTATCCATTTACATGATATTGCTGTAATTTCATGATTACAGCTCATGTGAACATTACAGTCATTCAGTAGTCTTAAGGCTGCTTTAAACGCAGCGACATCGCTAGCGATGTCGCTGGTGAAAGCACCCGCCCCCGTCGGTTGTGCGTCATGGGCAAATCGTTGCCCATGGTGCACAGCATCGCTAACACCTGTCACATGAACTTACCTGCCTAGCGATGTCGCTGTGGCCAGTGAACCGCCTCCTTTCTAAGGGGGCGGTTCGTGCAACGTCACAGCGGTGTCGCTAAGCGGCTGCCCAATAGAAGTGGAGGGGCGGACATGGGCGGCCGTAACATCCCGCCCACCTCCTTCCTTCCTCATTGCCGTCGGCCGCAGGTATGATGTTGTTCCTCGTTCCTGCAGTGTCACACATAGCGATGTGTGCTGCCGCAGGAATGACAAACAACCTGCGTCCTGCAACAGCAACGACATTTGGGATTAGGACGGCGTGTCAAGGATCAACCTTACACACGCAATGACGTCACTAATGAGGCCGGATGTACTTCATGAATTCCGTGACCCCAACAACAGCTCTTTAGCGATGTCGTTGCGTGTAAATCCCCCTTTAGTTTTTCATTCCATCATTATATAAGTAAATGTTTGTATATCAGAGTGTAAGAAGGAGACTAAAAAAGTTAAAAAATGAAAGATAAAGACATGCTTTACAATACAAAAGATGACAGCAAGAAAAAGCTGCAGAAGTCCAATGCAGCTTGTTGTACACATCCATTAGTAGTAAAATATATACAGCTGGTGAAATAGCTATTGAACACTAGTGATTGGCGAACCCATAGATATCCAAGATCTGCGGGTCCAACCGGATTTAAAAAAAAAAAAAACAGTTTTGGACCATAATTCCTTCCGGATATCTGTCCAGACACTGACCCCCATGTAACTCTGTGGGGACCCGAATCAAGGGCTATAAAATGGTGTTAGAAAGGTTTAATCAGGGTTGATTAGGGGGGTTAGATCAAAAGTGTTATACTTACCAAATCCCACGCATGGCTTTAACACTACTTATGGGACCGCTCATTACCCTCATACATATTCCCTGCTTCCCCCACTCACCAGTAGTCTCAGCATCTCTGATTGGTTGCAGTCAGACTGCGCACCCATCCTCAGTGACAGTGTCTGACGGCTTGGAATCACACACACTGTGTGCTTGTCTATAGTGTGGTAAAAATAAATAAATAAAAAAAACTAATATCCTAAAGATATCAAAAAGTCTGACCTGTACATCCAACAGGTGTGAACAGGTGCTAGCTGAAAACACATTATAGCTACAAAACACATACAACCGCATGCTAAAATGCTAACAATGAATAAGGGATCTTTGTATTGCATTACTACTATAGGAATATTTGAAAAAAAAAAGAGATATCCACCTGCGCCTGCGAGACACACATGTCAGCTGTACAAATCAGCTGACATGTACTGCGATCACCACCGACTGCCTGCAGCAGCCTCAGGTGTTTACACCTTCATGGCTTTAGATGTACCAGTATGGGCCACAGTCATTAAGGGGTTAAAAGATACAAATAATTTTCCAAATGAATTTCTAAAAGTGTTACCTTAATAAAAAAATGAAAAATGTTCTGACAGCAAAAAAAGCACAATTATTGGGACTCCTATGACCAAATTGTTTCTTGACTAAACATTTTTTATTTCAAGAATATTGATGATGAGCTGAAAAAGCAAAAGGCTTTTTAAGATATTGATAACTTTAGCTAGGCTGCATAGCCATAGTTTAATGTCATGTAGCGGTATTATATGTGGAGTTCTCCAAATATCATTTAATAAATGCTGAAAATTGTCATAGAAATAACTATACTGTATATTTAAGCAATAATATTTTAAATAAACCAGCTGGAGAAACGTACTGTAGAAGTAGAAACCATGAAAATATAAACAATATTTCCTATCGTAATATAGTGTCTGTTTCTTAAAACGTATTAGGAAAAAATAAAAACAGTATGCAATCACATTTTATCATGGATGGTCACAGTTCTCTTGCTCAGCTTAAATATTTGGAAATAGAAAATAGAAAATGTCATTTTGTGAAGAGCAGAAGATATATGTGGCACAAATTGATTTCACAAAGGGGGATTTTCAGCTATGAGTTATGGGAAAAAATGTGATATTTAGTTTTAAAAAATTGTTACACCATGGAACTATTGTAGTTTTGTTATTTTGTTGTTAAATCCATTTCGGTAAAAAAAAAAAAAAGGAAGGAAAAATTCTTGAGACGTATGAGATTTATTTTTTACAGATTAATAATGACATTTTTATGTTTTATATTATATATTGTGTGTGCTTGCAAAATGTTTAACAATACATGTATTAATATTAAAAAAAATCTTTCTAACAAGATTTTATCAGATTATGCAAAAATGTAACGTTTTAGTAACTGTCTTATGTGGGTGTTTTCCAATAAAAACATTGCTATAAGGGGAGAATATTTTCAGAATATGGTACCATATAAAGGCACCACACATTTGACACCTCGGCTAAAGGTCATTGATCTTTACTAAGTCTCATTTTTAATTACCAAGCAAGAAAGAGTTTATGGAGGTTGAAGCTTAACATTTCTTACATGACTGCTTAATGACACAGGCATTAAAACACTATAGCTATATTCCCATGTTCGTATATCATTTCCATTTGTTCTGTTTAGAAGATAAAAATGAAACAGATAAATAAAATTTTGGTTCTGTTCTTGATTTTCTGGTATCAAATGTAAACAGAGGGGCCGTACCGGTTAAAATGGTGTCCACTTAGTTTATTTTTAGAAAACTAGGAAAAAAGTACTATATATGCAGAACTTTTTGTTCTCTTCTAAAAATAAACAGTAATTGTAAAGCACATAGAACCCATATAAAATCCAAGCAGCACCTCTATGTTATCTTTGACACAGGCAAGCACAGAATAAGCAGACAGAACAAAGTGAGCATACAAATACAAAACGGAGCAAACGAAACAGAAAAGATAGACAGACATGTAAAAAGAGCCATACACATTATATGTCTTCCCATTTAAGGCCTTATGTGCATTCTGCATTTTTCACCACATTTTTGCGCTGTTTTTGGGTGCAGTTATCATCTCAAAATTGCATGCATTTCCTTCCCCAGCAAAGTCTATGGGATTTCAATTTTGCTGTCCGCACATTGCAGCTTTTTTTGGCTGCGTCTTTGTGGTGACCAGTTGTTACGGGGGGCTGTCTGATAATAACCGAAAGGAGTATCAGACAGTCAGGGTCCACCGTGCAAAGACTTTGCTGCAGACTATGGCAGAGTGCAATACCTCTGTTAACTCACAGAAGGATATAATAAGTAAGTAAAGCAATTCCTCCCTTACTTGGAGGGTGTGTGGAATGATCTCTGTTAATAATCACAGAGACAAAGGCAATGTGTGCGAAATGGCACCTACCTAGGTCCGCTCTTCTAGTGGTGCAAAAGAGACGAACAGCAGCGTAAGCCGCACAAAGCTCCTACCTGCGTTCGCTCCACTAGTGTGCGAGGACACGAACCACTAGATATGGCACCTGCCTAGGTACGCTCTTCTAGTGGTGCAAAAGAGACGAACAGCAGCGTAAGCCGCACAAAGCTCCTACCTCTGTTCGCTCCCCTAGTGTGCGAGGATACGAACAACTGCCAGACGCAGTATAAGGAACGTTACCCTAGCGGCAACGTCCACCTACGAGTAGAATCACAAGGCCCAGCCAGACCATGTGCCTCAGGCACCTGCCTATGTCCGCTCCCCTAAGAGGTAAGGATACGGACAGCAGCTGAAGCTGTAAGGTATAAGAACGCTACCCTGCCGGTAGCGCTCACCTAGCATAGACAGAGGAATGCCTAGAGGAACGCGCACAGAGCGTCTACTCATATGCATGAACCAAGAGGACTGAGCACCATGCGGCGTGTGTCAGGGACTTATATAGACTCTGTGCCTCATCCAAGATGGAGGACACCAGAGCCAATCCGCTGCCAGAACGACAGGAGTGACGTCATGCTGGCCTATCACCGAGCAAGACGTCACAAGCACATGACCAGCGACCAATCGGCATAGAAGGTGTCAGAGACATGTGACCTCGTGTCAGCGATGATGTCACCCGCACATGTGCAATGGCTCCAAGATTGGACTTAGTCTCCGCCGCTCGCACATGTGCAGTAGCAAGAAATCTGGACTTAGTCTCCAGCGCTCGCACATGTGCAGTAGCAAGAAATCTGGACTTAGTCTCCAGCGCTCGCACATGTGCAGTAGCAAGAAATCTGGACTTAGTCTCCAGCGCTCGCACATGTGCAGTAGCAAGAAATCTGGACATAGTCTCCAGTGCTCGCAGCAACCGTAACAGTACCTCCCCCTCAAGGGCCCCCCTCCCGGCGACGCAGATAATCGGCAACTAAGTCGGGAGCATGGACAGCCTCCTCAGGCTCCCAAGAGCGATGTTCCGGGCCATAGCCCTCCCAATCTATCAAGAAGAACCTGCGCCCTCTAACCATCTTAGAACCAACTATGGCTCGTACCTCATAGCTAGAGCGAGAGGAATCAGAGGCAGGAGAGTGCACTTCACGAGCGTGAGGTAAAATAGCCGGCTTTAGCAGTGAGACATGGAATTTGTCATGAATCCTAAGATGGACAGGTAACTTCAATTGATAGACTACAGGATTTACCTGTCGAAGAACCTCATAAGGACCCAGGAAGCGAGGAGCAAATTTGACAGAGCTCACTCTAAGGCGGGCTTTGCACACTACGACATCGCAGGCCGATGCTGCGATGCCGAGTGCGATAGTGCCCGCCCCCGTCGCAGCAGCGATATGTGGTGATAGCTGGCGTAGCGAAAGTTATCGCTACGCCAGCTTCACACACACACTCACCTGCCGTGCGACGTCCCTGTTGCCGGTGACCCGCCTCCTTGTTAAGGGGGCGGGTCGTGCGGCGTCACTGTGACGTCACACGGCAGGCGGCCAATCAGAGCGGAGGGGCGGAGATGAGCAGGATGTAAACATCCTGCCCACCTCCTTCCTTCCGCATATCCTACGGAAGCCGCAGTGAGGCCGGTAGGAGACGTTCCTCGCTCCTGCGACTTCACACACAGCGATGTGTGCTGTCGCAGGAGCGAGGAACAACATCGGACCGTCGCGTCAGCGTAATCATGGATTACGCCGACGCTGCACCGATGATACGATTACGACGCTTTTGCGCTCGTTAATCGTATCATCCAGCCTTTACACACTGCGATGTCGCATGCGATGCCGGAAGTGCGTC
Source organism: Anomaloglossus baeobatrachus (assembly GCF_048569485.1). Taxonomy (NCBI): domain Eukaryota; kingdom Metazoa; phylum Chordata; class Amphibia; order Anura; family Aromobatidae; genus Anomaloglossus; species Anomaloglossus baeobatrachus. The sequence goes on from NC_134354.1 coordinate 601,677,616, forward strand.
ATTTTCAATTTGACCCCACCGACATCGCACCTGCGATGTCGCAGTGTGCAAAGTGCCCCTAAGTCTCACGTGTTTTGCAGAGAGCCACACAAAGTCCCCTGGAGAAAAGACAGGAGCCGGGCGATGAAACCGATCGGACACAGTCTTCATACGGTCCTTAGCTGCTTGGATCGACTCTTGAGTCCGATCCCAAACCTCTCTGGCATTAGTTGCCCAGTCGGCCACAAGAGGAGGAGGTGCAGCAGCGGGAAACGGTACCGGTACCCTAGGGTGTTGCCCATTATTGAGTACGAACGGTGTCTGCCCAGTGGCCTCAGCCAGCGAATTGTTAAGGGCAAATTCTGCCCAGGGTAGGAGGGAGGACCAGTTATCGTGGTTCTCAGCAACAAAGTGTCGAAGGTATATAATCATAGATTGATTGGTACGTTCAACCAAACCATTAGTCTCCGGATGGTATGCCGAAGAGAGATTCAACTCAATTTGCAGAAGGCTACAAAGATCTCGCCAGAAACGGGAAGTAAATTGCGGGCCTCTATCACAAATGATACGATCTGGCATCCCGTGAAGCCTAAAGACATGCTTGAGGAATAGTTTGGCTAGTACCCTGGAAGATGGGATTCTCGATAACGGTACGAGATGAACCATCCGGGAGAAATGGTCCGTAATGACCCACACAAATCTATGTCCCTGTGAACATGGAAGATCACCCACAAAGTCCATGCCTACCACCTCCCATGGTCTATCTGGCACTGGTAAAGGATGCAAGAGCCCAGCCGGTCTCTGCCGTAATGGACGGTTGCGAGCACACGAGTAGCAGGAACCGACATATCTCTTGACGTGGCTGGCTAAGTGTGGCCACCAATACCACCTCTCCAGTAACTCTCGTGTCCGCCTAATACCAAAATGCCCACCCACCTTTGAGGTGTGGGCCCATGACAGTATATCATTCTGTCGATCAGGCGGAACAAAGGTCTTGCCCGGTGGGATTTGGTCTAACGTCACAGGGGAGAGCGTATGAAAAACCCTGGAGGGAAGGATAAGACGAGGTTCGTCAATCTCTTCCTGGGTAGAAAGCATAGAGCGAGACAGGACGTCTGCCTTGTTATTCTTACTCCCAGACAAATAGTTGATGGAGAAGTGAAAGCGGGAGAAAAACAAGGACCAGCGGGCTTGGCGAGGATTCAGACGCTGAGCGGTTTGTAAGTACGTCAGATTCTTATGGTCTGTATAGACATGGAAAGGATGTTTCGCTCCTTCCAGCAAGTGATGCCACTCCTCCAAGGCTAATCTCAAGGCGAGCAGTTCCCTATCCCCAATGGTATAGTTTCTCTCTGCCGGTGAAAAGGTTTTAGCAAAGAAGAAACACGGCCTTTTTCTACCTGCACCGTTCTTTTGATACAAGACCGCACCAGCACCCACTGAAGAGGCATCAACCTCTAAGAGGAAGGGCTTACTCTCATCGGGTCTTTGAAGAACGGGAGCAGTTGAAAAGTGTCTTTTTACTGCCTCAAAATCCTGAGATGTCTCAGTAGACCAGGCTTTGGGATTAGCACCTTTCTTAGTCAAGGCCACCAAAGGGGCCACCAAAGTAGAAAAATGGGGTATGAACTGCCTGTAATAATTTATGAATCCTAAGAAGCGTTGCACCGCCTTCAAGGAATGAGGTTCGGACCATTGCAGGACAGCAGAGAGCTTCGCAGGATCCATAGCCAGACCCTCTTGTGAGATAATGTAACCCAAAAAAGGCAATGAGGACTGCTCGAATACACATTTCTCGAGTTTTGCAAACAATGAGTGCTCCCTTAAACGGGAAAGGACACGAACGACATCCTGACGATGAGTCTCCAGATCAGGAGAAAAAATCAGGATGTCGTCCAGATACACCACTACTGAGGATAACAGTAAATCCCTGAACACATCGTTTACGAAGTCCTGAAATACTGCGGGTGCATTACATAACCCAAAAGGCATGACGAGGTATTCATAGTGACCGTCTCGGGTGTTAAAAGCGGTCTTCCATTCGTCACCCTTTCGAATTTGTACCAAGTTATACGCACCCCGCAGATCCAACTTCGTAAAAACTTGAGCTCCTCTCAGTCTGTCAAAGAGCTCCGAAATTAAAGGTAATGGGTATTTGTTCTTTATTGTGATTGCGTTGAGACCCCTGTAATCTATGCAGGGACGCAAATCACCCTCTTTCTTCCGAACAAAGAAAAACCCAGCTCCCGCAGGAGAGACAGACTTACGAATGAACCCCTTCTCTAAGCTCTCTCTTATATAGGTCGACATGGCCTCCGACTCAGGTATCGACAGGGGGTAAACCCTGCCTTTAGGTGAAACCGAACCTGGGATAAGGTCTATGGCACAGTCATACGGCCTAAGGGGTGGAAGAACTTCAGCACCCTGTTTGGAGAACACGTCAGCGAAATCCAAATAGGGTGTAGGTATGGGAGAGAGATCAGTTGATGCAACCGCAACGACCTTAGGTGGTAAGGGAAGACATCGGGACTGACATTTCGAAACCCAACTAATAATGCTGTCAGACTCCCAGTCAATGTGAGGAGCATGAGTCCGAAGCCATGGAAGACCCAGAAGGACGTCGTCTATACCCTCAGGCAAAACAAGAAAATAAATCTCCTCTATGTGACCCTGAGACAGGGAAAGGCGCAAGGGAACTGTCCTCAATGTAATGGAGTCAGACAACATAGTTCCATTAACAACACGGACAGGAATAGGCGCCTCTAACATGATAGAGGGAATATTGTGTCCCTTTACAAATCCTGAGGACACAAAAATCCCGTCAGCTCCGGAATCCACAAAAGCCATAATAGGCCATGTATTCTCAGATAACGAGAGCTGACCTGGGATACAACACTTAGAGGGTGAAGAAGACGTCTCTAGTAACCCCCCTCTAATGGTTACTAGGCCAGGGAGTTTCCCTGATGACTAGGACACTTGTTGGCATAGTGCCCAGCCTGACGACATACGTAACATATAGGAGGACCAGACTTGCGTAGTCTGGAGAACGTATGACCTAACTCCATAGGAGTGGGAGATGTTTCAGATGCTGAGGAAGATGGTAGTGGACCCTCAACAACTGGAATAGCCCGATGCTTAGAGCGTGAGGAAGAGACCTCGAGTCTACGTTCCTTATGGCGTACATCGATCCTCGTTGCTACTGTGATCAAGTCCTCCAGAGAAGCAGGGACCTCACGAGTAGCAAGGGCATCCTTGACATAGCTTGCCAACCCTCTCCAGAAGATAGGAATCAACACCTTCTCTGGCCAATCTAGTTCTGCCACCAGAGTTCTAAAAGCAATGGCATAAGAACTAGTGGATAACGAACCCTGAGATAGATCTAACAGTCTCAGGGCCGCATCATGGGTAACCTGCGGACCCATGAATACCGCCTTAAGAGCATCAAGAAAGTCTTGATGTCTCAGAGTAACCACATCAGAGCGCTCCCATAGGGGAGTCGCCCATTCTAAGGCTTTGTCCTGAAGTAAGGAGATGATAAAGCCTACTCTGGACCTCTCCGTAGAGAAGCGAGAAGAGTTAACCTCTAGGTGTATCTGACACTGACTAATGAAACCACGACATGATCTGGCATCGCCAGAATATCTGTTTGGTAGAGCAAGTCGAGGATCATGTGCAGATGTCACCATGGTCTGAGGTTTATCCTCTATACTCTTGAGCCGTGACTCAAGTACTTGTATGTAACGGTGTAACTGCTGATATTCTGCCATAACTGCCAGACCCTTGGCTCAGTCCTAATGTTACGGGGGGCTGTCTGATAACCGAAAGGAGTATCAGACAGTCAGGGTCCACCGTGCAAAGACTTTGCTGCAGACTATGGCAGAGTGCAATACCTCTGTTAACTCACAGAAGGATATAATAAGTAAGTAAAGCAATTCCTCCCTTACTTGGAGGGTGTGTGGAATGATCTCTGTTAATAATCACAGAGACAAAGGCAATGTGTGCGAAATGGCACCTGCCTAGGTCCGCTCTTCTAGTGGTGCAAAAGAGACGAACAGCAGCGTAAGCCGCACAAAGCTCCTACCTCTGTTCGCTCCCCTAGTGTGCAAGGATACGAACAACTGCCAGACGCAGTATAAGGAACGTTACCCTAGCGGCAACGTCCACCTATGAGTAGAATCACAAGGCCCAGCCAGACCATGTGCCTCAGGCACCTGCCTATGTCCGCTCCCCTAACAGATAAGGATACGGACAGCAGCCGAAGCTGTAAGGTATAAGAACGCTACCCTGCCAGTAGCGCTCACCTAGCATAGACAGAGGAATGCCTAGAGGAACGCGCACAGAGCGTCTACTCATATGCATGAACCAAGAGGACTGAGCACCATGCGGCGTGTGTCAGGGTCTTATATAGACTCTGTGCCTCATCCAAGATGGAGGACACCAGAGCCAATCCGCTGCCAGAACGACAGGAGTGACGTCATGCTGGCCTATCACCGAGCAAGACGTCACAAGCACATGACCAGCGACCAATCGGCATAGAAGGTGTCAGAGACATGTGACCTCGTGTCAGCGATGATGTCACCCGCACATGTGCAATGGCTCCAAGATTGGACTTAGTCTCCGGCGCTCGCACATGTGCAGTAGCAAGAAATCTGGACTTAGTCTCCAGCGCTCGCACATGTGCAGTAGCAAGAAATCTGGACTTAGTCTCCAGCGCTCGCACATGTGCAGTAGCAAGAAATCTGGACTTAGTCTCCAGCGCTCGCACATGTGCAGTAGCAAGAAATCTGGACATAGTCTCCAGTGCTCGCAGCAACCGTAACACCACTGTTCTTTCTGTGTTTTTCATCAGCGTGTTTGAGCCCTTCCATTTAATGGATTTGACTTAAAAACCACATTGGGCAAAAACGCTGTAGAAAAAGCACAGTAAAACGCAGCGAGAAATGCATGCTGAGGGAGCTTTTTTTTGGACCAAAAACGGGCATCTTTGTGGTCAACACAAAGATGCTGTGTGCGCACATAGCCTAAAAATGCTTTGGCTAATAATTCGGCCAACAGCCGTTTGAGCTGACTCTCCTTTACAAAGGAGCACTCCACTTGGCTGATGTATACAAACGAATTACAGTGTATTTTATGTGATATATTTACAGTAGTATTGGAATGTCTTATGTGAGGAATACAGCAGTCTCAATGTATCCTATGTAGTGTGTACTGCATCATCTCAGTGTATCATGTGTAGTGTAAACAGCACTGTCAATGTGTATCATATGTACTATATACAGTATTGTCTCAGTGTATCATACGTAGTATGAGCAAAATTCTTTCAGTGTATCCTATGTGATGTATTTACAGAAGTTTCAGTGTGTACTATTTGATGTATATAGAACAGTCTCAGGTTCTCTTTTGTGATGTGTATACAGCAGTCTTGATGTATCCTTTGTGATGTGTATATACAGCAGTCTCAGTGTATCCTATATGATATGTACAGGAATCTCAGTGAATCCTATTTGATGAAAAGTCTCAGTGTATTCTATGTGGTATACAGAGCAGCATATCAGTATAATCTCTTTTATATATCAACAGTCTCAATGTATTCAATATGATTTATACACAGCAGAGTGCTCTGTTATGTATGTACAGTAATCTCAGTGTATTCTATGTGATGAACATACAACAATCTCAGTGTCTCCTATGTCATATATATACAACATTCTCAGTGCCTCCTATGTTATCTATATACAGCAATCTCAGTGCATTCTATGTAATGTACATACAGCAGTCTCCCTGCCTCTTATTGTATGTACATACAGAAATCTCAGTATATCCTAAGTGATTTATGTACAGCAATCTCAGTGCATTATATGTGATGTATATACAGCAGTCACAGTGTCTTCTATGTTATGTATATAGAGCAGTCTCAGTGCATCCTATGTTATCTGTACTGCAAAATCTCATTGTTTCTCCTATCTTAATTAGACAGCAGACTCCAACTGCTTCAATTCTACAAATGTTCTGAAAGCAATGATGAAATTCAAATTTGAGGAGACATGCATTGAAATGTGACTCTCTGCTCAGAAAAACTTACTACTGAGTGCAGTTCTTCTTAAAAGTTACCATTGCAGTCAACTGTACTGATGACTTTCTGATGCAAACCTGAAAAAATCAATTGCGAATAGCAACATCATCAATAGCACCTAACATTATATGCCTCATCAAAGAGAATCAGTTCTAGACATCAAATTAGGAGTGAGTAAAGTAAATGGTTGTTCAAATATAAAGGACTAATTTTTAATTTGATAACTGTGCATAACCCACAAATTATCATTCGACCAACAGCTATTTCAGCTCATTTTTCAATACAAAGCAGCACTTTTTCAGTCAAGAGTGAGAAAGCCATCAACTGACTAGTCAGCCAATATCTTATCTATAGGATAACAATGCGATTGGCAGAATCCAATATGAACATGCCAGATCACCATCATCCCTGACAATCATTTGGGCTGCGCCTTTTACATACAGTATCAGACTGTTGGCCAAACCCATCAATAATGGCACGTTCGACCGACAGTTATCTAATATTATGGGGACCTTAACTAAGCAGACTGTAGAAATAAATATCAATCAAATTGAAATGTATAGTATAAGAAAGCAAAAAAAGAAACTCTAAAAATTTTGTACATTGTGTAGATTAGTTTTTCTCAACTCCAGTTCTCCAGGTTCCCCAAAAGGTTAGGTTTTCAGGATGTCCTTATTATTGTACAAGTAATGTATCTATTAGCAAGACATCAGAAATATTTACCGGTTCTCTCTATTGCATATACTCAAATTATGACCTGTTGGGTAAACTTGAGAACTGGAATTGAGAAACTTTGATTTAGATTATTGTTTTATGTTTCTAATTCTGATTTTATTTTTAATTCCCAACTGATCTAAGAACGTGTTACCAGATCTCTTGTAAGAATGTAAAAGTAGTGTCTGACCAAAGCTATTAAACTGTCTATGGACTTTTTGGAAAAATGAGCCATCTTTTCAGTTACCTCTATCAGTAACATATTGACATATTGAATGGAGTGGTGCACATGTAATTTCACACAGGGCAGGTGTCCCGATTCCTTGGTGCGGAACATCTTGCACTCAGGTGATGCTCTGCTGCACTACAGAGCCGGCAGTGACATTTTTTCTCTGTGCACAGCATTTTGTATATTTTGAGATGCCCTGCTATGTTTCTCTGAGTACTTGCTGGCAGGTTGTTTGACAACATAAGATTCCATGAAGGTTGTGGGAGGTACTGATTACTCAGGTGTTCGACCATCCTGGCAATTGCTTTGTTTCTTTACTGGGCATGCTCTCCCAGAACCTCGTCAGTCGTACTTCCTTGTTCTGCAGTTGTGCTCTTGGCTTATGCTTGTGTTCTGATCTAAGTTTCTTGACTCTGGACCGTTATCTAACCACATCTTTGACTGCTCCCTGTTTTTATGGTTACCTCCTGGCTTTGGACCTTGGACCACTCCCTGACCCTGTCTTCTCCCTCAATCTATACGTACTCTCCTGGAATTCTGACCCTTGGTCTGTTACTTGACTGTGTTTCTGTTTACTCCCTTTGCCCTGACGTGTCCACCTGTTAGCTGACCCAGCTTGCTTGACAACTCTTCTGTCAATACTACCCGTAAGTAGTGACTAAGTGACTAGCATCACAGCAGGCCAATAATTTTCTCCATATCACCCTCTAGGTTTTTTTATATAATGCAGATTAATTTCATGCTTTAAAGTACTTAGGTTTTCTGACAGTCATTCTCAATAAAAACTATGTAGCCTGCATCTTCTGGGCCTTGAAAGACATAACTTGTCTTTAGATTATCATATCCAAAAGGTAGTTTCCTGTATAAAGGAGGCTGTGAAGATGTAAATGATAATAAGAATACCAAAATAAAATTGTAAAGCAAAGAATATATCTCTAAAATAAAATAAAAAAAAACCAATGGGATCTGGTCATTAAGAAAAATATATACCTTGGCAGTAAACTGACAAAAAAAAGTATTCATAACAGTGCAAAAGAAATTAAAAAGGTGTCCAGAAGATATTTTCAAACTGTGATTTTAAGTTCTGCTAAAAGGCAAGTGTCAAGTGTGTATGTGTATAAATCTGAGCTGCTAATTTTTTTCATGGAAATGTTACCTTCTGCACACTGCTGCCTATATTTAACCTGCTGATCAAGAATGACTTTTTGTTCAGAGAGCTTTGTATTTGCATGCATTTATAAAACAGTGAATGATTGCCTGGCTCATAATAATGATAGGATACATTAATCCCATGCTGAAGGCAGCTTCAAAATTTGATTATGGAGCATTTATTCTCATTTGACTTTAACTTTTCATGTTTGCATAAGTTTCTATATTAAATGAGATGTTAAACAAATCATTTGTTATTCTCAACCTGTACTGTGAATTACCAGTTTTACACCTCTGGGTCCGAAATTTAAAGGCAATCTATCAAGCTAAAAAGTTAAAATTGGGTGACCGTCTATGTATGTCAGATATAAGACAATGATACACAAAAAATGGCTGTACTGATTTATATCCTGAATTATCTATCTATCTATCTATCTATCTATCTATCTATCTATCAAGAAAAAAGTGGAACAGTACCAATATACATAAAAAGGGGAAAATAGGGTGCAAAGCCTTACATACAATGTTCCACTTGCAGGTAGATAGGAAAAAAGAAGGCTGTCAGTAAGTGAAATGTCACCACTTGCCGATCCACTTCACATGGCCTCATTAAAGGTCCATTTCTCTTTTGACTTTGTGGCGTGCTGCCTGTTTGTTCTATCTAGCTACACTTATATCTGTCTGCAGGTCTATTAGTTTATCTACTCTCTATTAGAACAATTATGTATATCACTAATTAGCATATATAATATAGCTTTAAATAAGTATTGAAGATTAAAATGATTCTTGCAATGTGCATAATGGTATGATCACTTATTTCAGATTTGCTTATGGTAAATCAGAAATATGTTGTCCAAGAGTTTGGCATTCAAATTTCTACCATGTATATGGCAGTGATCCACAACATAATTAATATTTTATTTTCCAGTAGCTCTTAGTAATTTGTCAATGCAGAATCCACAAGAATGTTGAACATATTGGAGTAAAGCATGCTTTACATGGGACGACCGATTATGCGATTTCACAATCGATTGTACCCGCCCCCGTCGTTTGTGCATCACGGGCAAATCGCAAAGTCGTGAAACCCCCGTCACATGTACTTACCTGCTGAACGACCTCGCTGTGGGCGGCGAATGTCCACTTCCTGAATGGGGAGGGACGTTCAGCGTCACAGCGAGGTCACACAGTGGCCAGCCAATAGAAGTGGAGGGGCAGAGATGAGCGGGATGTACACATCCCGCCCACCTCTTCCCTTCCACACTGCTGGAGGGAGCCAAGGGACACAGGTAAGCTGTGTTCATCATTCCCGTTGTGTCACACGGAGCGCCGTGTGCTGCCGAGGGAACGATGAACATCCTGCTGCAGGAAAAATAAACAATATTATGAAACTGAGCGACGAGTACACGACTCATGATTTGTGAGCGATACTGCGTCGCTCTGAGGTTTCACAAGTGACGACGTCGTGTACCATGCCGGATGTGCGTCACGAAAACCGTGACCCCGACGACGCATCGCACAATCCGTCGTCTCGTGTAAAGCACCCTTAAGTCAATGGCTTATAAAAATCCCCATGCACTTCCATAGATGTGGAAGTGAATAGGTATAAGTAAGGCGATCCTTTGAAGACTTGATTGAGCACCCAACCAACCCCTTGAATTGTATTCTCACAGTGAAGTAACTAGTGGCCCCTGCCACATTGTGTTATGTAGTATTCTTTGTTTTTCCATATTATGTTATGCCATGTGTTCCCGCATAAGTAAAGAAACACTTGTGTTATATATTGAATCTTTAAAGAAAGGTCCTTTATGACCTCTAACCTAACAATAGGGACTTGTGTGGACCAAAAATCCCTGCCCAAGCATCCCTGTCTAGTAACGTTCCGTAAAAGCAATGTTTTAAAAAAAGGATTTATTAGTTACGCTTTCCCTATGTTAATTAGGGCTGTGACTAGTCGCAAGGGTGTTGTTTTGCCCTGACTAGTCTGCTCTCTTTCCCTGTGGGTGTGATAACATGATTTCCATAAGCCAACGTCACCGACAGGCTAACTGAAGTTGGAAACTGCATCAATTTGGCCATAACCAGAACACTAAGGCAGTATACACAAGTGTGTTATTATCAGGTTTTATATGATTTTTAATGTAGTTTGTTGACAAAACTACAAGAAAATCTTTACGCCAGCAAAGTCAATGAGAAATCTGAAGTATCGTACACGTTTAGTTTTTGATTTGGTGCAGAAAATATTCTGCAGCATGTCATTTGTTTCAAGCCTTTTTCCTGCATATTTTGCAATTGAAAGCAATAAAAAACACATGAAAAAAGCAGCAAAAGCAGTAAAAATGCAGCAAAACATTATATTTTGCACTGCCTTTTTTCTGCCAAGACATGCAGAAATGGTGCACAAATTTCTGCATCCAAATACTCAACTTCTACACATACCTTAGCATGAATATAGCCAAAAAGGTGGAGCAAGCAGTTTTTCTCTCTAGTTAAATTTGCCTTATAAACATATTATACAGGAGAGAATATTTCCTAATATTTTGTCCATTAAAATTAATTTTATAGTTGGTTTTATATGTTTTCTTGTCAGTACGTTAAAGAGGAGTAATCCTCTGACAAAATTGTTTTTAGCAGCGACTTCGAGGTCAAAGGTTTGTCCAGGTATCTTACCCATGCTGCTCCTTTTGCATTTCAGCTGTGTTTCTATCCATTTTATTGATTTGTACTTCCCTCTTAGATCTCCCAGGCGTCTGCTTTAAAAATGCTCTAATTTCCTATTGACTTCCAGTATGCTTGTTACTCGAGCAGATCATTAGAAATTGATCTGCTCGAGTAACCAACATCTGAGCCTTTTATTGCTGGCCCATCAATAGAAATAATGTGTACTATATTCTTTGACTAAGTATAGAACTGGCATTCAATGGTACTTTCTTTTCTCTACAATGTGGTACACTTAATATGCTTATTGTTTGAAACCTGAATAAAACAAATGTAGATAGTAAGAAACGAATAGGCAAAAGTATTTTGCATGCAATACTTCCTTTATAGGTGTTCGCTTTTTTATCATTATTTCTTATGTGTACTGCATATTATTTATACCCATGTTTGATGTTTCTATACTTTATGACACTTGTAAAACTTTATGGGCACTGTGCTATATAGATTCTGTTTCAGGTTGGGCCATAAGATAAAGAGGGAGTTGTGAGTATCTGATGGACAAACAGGGAGAGTTAGTTGGTGATACTGTCAGCTGACTGCAATTTGCTGTTGGATTGATTTCAGAACAGCCATTGTCCATCTGTCCTAAAACTGAGAGGATCCTTGGTTGGAGTTGAGCCTGCAGAAGAAAGTGGTGACTTATAGGTCTGATAAATTTGTTAAGGACAAACACTTATGAAGTAGACTTGCCCTGGATTACTGTTTGAGCTAGGCACATAACATAAGTAATGTATTGTTGACAATTCAAGGGTTTGCCAATCACTTTGACTGTAGTGGATATCTTGGACAAGGGCAATAATTAATTTCTTAGAGAAAAAATATACTCATATCTTTGATTGTTCCAGTCTGCCTGCATCAAATGACTATATTGAGTTACATGGTTACTTTTAAGTAAGGCATGCTGAAGACTATCAAGTGAGTTGTTCTGCAGATAGTAACAAGTAATCTGTATTCCAAATTATGCCAAGATGGTTCCAGTGAATATTAAGCCAATAGAATTTATCTGTTGCTTCTGGTGACCATTAGCTGGGAATTTTACTTATGTGTAACCACCAAGCACCAAGCAACTATATTCTGTGTAACCACTAAGTTTATACCATAATTAAAAAAAATGATCAGTTAAGCTTGTTCCTCTTAAATCTTGCCATACAGTGAAGGAAACAATTATTTGATCCCTTGCTGATTTTGTAAGTTTGCCCACTGACAAAGACATGAACAGTCTATAATTTTAAGGGTAGGCTAATTTTAACAATGAGAAATAGAATATCCAAAATAAAATCCAAAAAATCACATTGTATAAATGATATCAATTTATTTGAATTGTGCAATAGAAAAATAAATATTTGATTGCCTACCAACCATTAAGAGTTCTGGCTCCTAGAGACCACTTAGACGCTTCTAACCAACTCGCTACCTGCATTAAAGAGAGCTATAGACAGTAGATGGGGCCATGTACCATAAAACCCTGAATGACAACCTCCTTCCCTCCTCCAGGATATTAACTCAAAACATTTAGCCAAGGCAACAAAGGAATGGCTCAAAAAGAAGCACATTAACGTCATGGAGTAGCCTAGCCAGTCTCCAGATCTTAATCTCATAGAGAACTTGGGAGGGGAGCTGATGTTCCGAGTTGCCAAGTGACACCCTCAAAGTTTTAATGATTTAGAGATGATCTGCAAGGAGGAGTGGACCAAAATTCCTCCTGACGTGTGCAAATCTCATCATCAACTACAAAGAATTTCTGACTGCTGTGCTTGCAAACCAGGGTTTTGCCACCAAGTAGTAAGTCTTGTTTGCCAGAGGAATCAAATACTTTTTTCTCTATGCAAAATGCAAATAAACTTATATAATTTATACATTGTGATTTTTTGGATTGTATTTTGGATATTCTATCTCTCACTGTTAAGATTAACCTACCCTTAAATTTGTAGACTGTTCATGTCTTTGTCAGTATGCAAGCTTACAAAATCAGCAAAGGATCAAATAAATATTTTCTTCACTGTATCTGCATGAGTTCCTACAATACCAGTAAATAGGATGACATGTTAAGAGTAATAGACACCATAAGGTAAACTGATCCACAAAATCTATTCCTTATCAAATCCTGAATTTAAATTCTGCACCAAAGTTATTATTTTTTTTAAAGGGCATGCTTACTTAAGATATAAAATTATGACTGCTAAGATATAAGTTTTAAAACTTATAATTGGATTCTACAGTACAGTATATTATATACAATGGTATGCATTTCACATTCTTCCTACCCACAATAGCATCTTTCATTTTGCTTGTTGCTATAGTTTGGGTAAAATCTAGTTTAAAGATTTATGTAGTCTGACCTTCCATCCAGAACACCAACAGACATTGAATGCTCTTTTTTTATTAATGCATATCAAATTAATCCATTGTACGCAAACCAATGCTATGCATATTCATTACCAAAATCCCATTTCACATCAGAGTAAAGGATCAACAATTCAGTTTGTATTCAAAGTAGTGTGTGTCGGATAGAAGAAATAAAAACAATAATCCTTTACTTACACACTGGGATTAAAAGGTAAAATGTTAAATCAGATATTTGGCATAGTGAATAGAATTTACAAAGTTATTCACAAAACTTTGAAGAAATTAATTGAACCAGCAAACATTGTCATCTGCAGTTTGAAGCAATATTACAATCTTAAGCCTGGTTTACACGCTTCAATAGATCTTTCAATCCGTCGTCGGGGTCAAGTTGTAAGTGACGCACATCCGGCATCGTTCGTGACGTATTTGCGTTGTTTAACCTACGTGCAATCAAGATTGAACGAAAATACGGTGATCGCATACACGTCGTTTATTCCTCATACATTGGACGTTTTGTTGTATGAACCTAGTCAATTGTAACGTGTGACATCCCTCATACGATTTTGGTGTCTGATGCTATGTGCGCAGGTGTGCGCTCTGCACCGCAGCTTAAAAAAGGTCTGCTTCAGAGCGCAGCTAAATAGCTGCATTCCGAAGCGCCTCACAATGTCTGTCATTCACTAATCTCTGTCAGTCGGTCACTATCTCTGTCCCTCACTCTCTGTCCATGTCAGTCTATCCCCCTCTCTCATATACTCACCGTTCCCCGATCCCCGGCGCTGCACGGCATTCACACTGGTCCGGCGGCTTTTACTGTTTTGAAAAAGCCGGCCGCCCATTAAACAATCTCGTATTCCCTGATTTCCCCGCCCACCGGCGCCTATGATTGGTTACAGTGAGACACGCCCCCACACTGAGTGACAGGTGTCACACTGCACCCAATCACAGCAGCCGGTGGGCGTGTCTATACTGTGCAGTGAAATAAATAATTAAATAATTAAAAAAAACGGCGTGCAGTCCCCCCCAATTTTAATACCAGCCAGATAAAGCCATACGGCTGAAGGCTGGTATTCTCAGGATGGGGAGCTCCACGTTATGGGGAGCCCCCCAGCCTAACAATATCAGCCAACAGCCACCCAGAATTGCCGCATACATTAGATGCGACAGTTCTGGGACTGTACCCGGCTCTTCCCGATTTGCCCTGGTGCGTTGGCAAATCGGGGTAATAAGGAGTTATTGGCAGCCCATAGCTGCCAATAAGTCCTAGATTAATCATGTCAGGCGTCTATGAGACACCTTCCATGATTAATCTGTAAGTTACAGTAAATAAACACACACGCCCGAAAAAATCCTTTATTAGAAATAAAAAACACACACATATACCCTGGTTCACCACTTTAATCAGCCCCAAAAAGCCCTCCATGTCCGGCGTACTCCAGGATGGTCCAGCGTCACATCCAGCGCTGCTGCATGGAGGTGACCAGAGCTGCAGCAGACACAGCCGCTCCGGTCACCTCCACACAGCTAATGAAGACAGGCGTGCGATCAGCTGAACTGTCACTGAGGTTACCCGCTGTCACTGGATCCAGAGGTGGATGCAGCGGTGGCCGCGGGTAACCACAGTGACAGCTCAGCTGATCGCGCTACTCACCTCAGTTGCTGCGTGGAGGTGAGAGGAGCAGCGGTGAGTAGCGCGATCAGCTGAGCTGTCACTGAGGTTACCCGCGGCCACCGCTGCATCCACCGCTGGATCCAGTGACAGCGGGTAACCTCACTGACAGCTCAGCTGATCGCACGGCTGTCTTCATTTGCTGTATGGAGGTGACCGGAGCGGCTGTGTCTGCTGCAGCTCCGGTCACCTCCATGCAGCAGCGCTGGATGCGACGCTGGACCATCCTGGAGTACGCCGGACATGGAGGGCTTTTTGGGGCTGATTAAAGTGGTGAACCAGGGAATGTGTTTGTGTTTTTTATTTCTAATAAATGATTTTTCGGGTGTGTGTGTTTATTTACTGTAACTTACAGATTAATCATGGAAGGTGTCTCATAGACGCCTGACATGATTAATCTAGGACTTATTGGCAGCTATGGGCTGCCAATAACTCCTTATTACCCCGATTTGCCAATGCACCAGGGCAAATCGGGAAGAGCCGAGTACAGTCCCAGAACTGTCGCATCTAATGTATGCGGCAATTCTGGGCGGCTGTTGGCTGATATTGTTAGGCTGGGGGGCTCCCCATAACGTGGAGCTCCCCATCCTGAGAATACCAGCCTTCAGCCGTATGGCTTTATCTGGCTGGTTTTAAAATTGGGGGGGACCGCACGCCATTTTTTTTAATTATTTAATTATTTATTTCACTACACAGTATAGACACGCCCACCGGCTGCTGTGATTGGGTGCAGTGTGACACCTGTCACTCAGCGTGGGGGCGTGTCTCACTGTAACCAATCATAGGCACTGGTGGGCGGGGAAAGCAGGGAATATGAGATTGTTTAATGGGCGGCCGGCTTTTTCAAAATAGTAAAAGCCGCCGGAGCAGTGTGAATGCCGTGCAGTGCCGGGGATCGGGGATCGGTGAGCATATGAGAGAGGGCTGCTCAATTCAGTTACTCAGGAGATTAGCGGTCACCGGTGAGTCCTTCACTGGTGACCGCTAATCAGGGCGCGACACAGACAGAGCCGCAGCATGACAATGAAGTCGGGTGAGGTTCACCCGAGTTCATTCCGACAGTGCGGCTCTGTCTGTGTCTGCTGTCAACTACCATTCACCGCTGCTACATGGCTGTCTGTGTCTGCTGTCAGCGGCCATGTAGCAGAGCTGAATGGCAGATGACATAGTAAAAACGCATCTCTACATTACACACGCTTGGCAAGTCAGTAAATAAAAAAAAAAAAGGTGCCCAATGCATACGTCACAGAACACATGATCTAAAGGATCGCACACAAAATTGATCAATTTAACATAGACTACTAAAGCTCGTGTGACAGCAAATGAACGACCTACGTGCAATCTCATAAGATCGCATATGCGACCTGGGCGTGTCACATCGCATACGAGATCGCATACCTAATTGTAAGGTGTAAAGCTGGCTTTAGGGTTTGTTCACATCTGCGTATAAATGCACCATGTGGAAAGTGATAGAAAAATTGCATTGCGCTTGCTCTAATGTTAATGAATGAGTTAGGGCTGATTTGCAAGTTCATCTCAGCTGAAATCTGGCTTGGAAAAAATTTCAGCCTACTGCATATAGCTTAGTTGTGTAAAAAGCACAAGATTTGCCATTGTAAGCCAATGGGTGCGATAAAAAAATGGACCATCCGTATATGGATACATTACCATTCGGTGATAAATGTCTCATTGATTCGGTCTTCATCACAGTGATCATCACAATCACTACAAAAAGCACTCCAAGCTCCCGATTACTTTAGTGCCCAACTGTGACAGTCATCATGCTCATGAAAACAGCTGACATTACAACAAACCTTTGGGTCTATGAGTGCCTACGAAACTCTTCAAAGCACAAGAGTTTTTTATTTTGAAGTAGTGTTGAGACAACAATTTTAATATGGTATGAAAGTATCTATGAACGCTATTGTTTATCAAGGCTTTATTCATGATAGTATTTATGTCTACTTTATTAGTGTTCTGTTGTTTTATGTTGGATAAATGATCATATGCTAATGTGATATTCTTCTTGTGAAAAGAAAAATGGAAAGCTGACCAATTCATTAAAAGTCAATGGTTTCCATGAGAATTCATTAACCTTGACACTAATGTTAAAGGGATGTTCTCATGTCAACTATTAAGGCAAATCAACGGGATATAGTTTAAATGTTTGATAGAAGTGGGACTCACCTTTGGGACCCACCTTTGGGAAACACATCCATCTTGAAAATCTGGGCCCAACTGGCTCCCACAAAAATATACCAAGTTACCATGCATGTGTGGCTCTAACCATATAATTCTTATTCTAAAAATTGCCCAAAAAAATATATAAATTTATATATATATATATATATATATATATATATATATATATATATATATATATATATATATATATATATATATATATATCTCCACAACGCAGTTAAACCAAATGCGGGAGAAACACCGGGCACTGCTTGAAATCCTCAGCCGTAGCTATTTTTGTACCTTTTGGGGTAGACAAAGGCTTTACGGGTGCACAATCCTTATAAGTTAAGTCCATCTGTAGAATCCATCTGGAAGAAAAAAAGGCAACAACCACCATACTTCAGTGTTCGCAATTTAATCTTGAACGCAGTTCAGATTCATCAGGAGTGGAGGGAGGTGGGGAGAGGCAGTGGGATGAGGATGTCGGCACGCCGTTTCGCACAAATGTGCTTCGGCAGGTCCGGCCAAAGCACATTTGTGCCAAATGGCATGTCGTCATTCTCATCCCACTGCCTCTCCCGCCTTCCCCCACTCCTGATGTATCTAAACTGTGATCAAGATAAAATTGTGAACACTGAAGTACGGTGGTTGTTGCCTTTTGTTCTTTTGTATGGATTATATATATATATATATATATATATATATATATATATATATATATATATATATATATATATATATTTATATATATACAGTACAGACCAAGAGTTTGGACACACCTTCTCATTCAAAGAGTTTTCTTTATTTTCATGACTCTAATAATTGTAGATTCACACTGAAGACATCAAAACTATGAATTAAAACAAGGGGAATGAAATATGTTCTAGGTTCTTCAAAGTAGCCACCTTTTGCTTTGATTACTACTTTGCACACTCTTGGCATTCTCTTGATGATAGTCAAGAGATAGTCACCGGAAATGGTTTTCCAACAGTCTTGAGGTAGTTCCCAGAGATGCTTAGCACTTGTTGGCCCTTTTGCCTTCACTCTGGGGTCCAGCTCACCCCAAACCATCTCGACTGGGTTCAGGTCTGGTGACTGTGGAGGCCAGGTCATCTGGCGTAGCACCCCATCTTAGTCACATAGCCCTTACACAGCCTGGAGGTGTGTTTGGGGTCATTGTCCTGTTGAAAAATAAATGATGGTCCAACTAAACGCAAACCGGATGAAATAGTATGCCGCTGCAAGATGCTGTGGTAGCCATGCTGGTTCTGTATGCCTTCAATTTTGAATAAATCCCCAACAGTGTCACCAGCAAAGCACCCCCACACCATCACACCTCTTCCTCCATGCTTCACGGTGGGAACCAGGCATGTAGAGTCCATCCGTTCACCTTTTCTACAAAGACACGGTGGTTAGATCCAAAGATCTCAAATGTGGACTTATCAGACCAAAGCACAGATTTCCACTGGTCTAATGTACATTCCTTGTGTTCTTTAGTCCAAAGAAGTCTCTTCTGCTTGTTGCCTGTCCTTAGCAGTGGTTTCCTAGTAGCTATTTTACCATGAAGGCCTGCTGCACAAAGTCTCCTCTTAATAGGTGTTCTAGAGATGAGAAGGTGTGTCCAAACTATCTTTTGGTCTGTACTGTATATATATATATATATATATATATATACTATAAACATATGAAATTTCTTCATCCATAATAAATTGAAATAACTAATTTGATTCAAATTTTACTAAAAATAAAAATATTTGCTTATAAAAACCTATCTTACAAACAATCAGGAGACCTGTTAAAGATTGTAGATCAAAGATAAAAGAAAGATTAAAGTGGCTGTCAAGAATAAACTTCCAGTTAACTGAAGGTTTATAGAGATCCCATCCCCAACTCCAGTGCTTCCTCTCTATCATTGCACTTGTCTTTGTTGGTAGGATGCAGGTATAACATCACATCAACAGTGAATTTGACAACTGCAGCCATTTACTGGTTGTAGTGATTATGCTGTTGTAGGCAACACAAGAAGCTGAGCCCAGTGATTTACTGCAGCGTTCAAGTATGCTGTCAATGTGATGTTACAACATTATGTGGCAGACAATTCCATATTCTCACTGTTCTTACAGTAAATAATCTGCATCTGGGATTACGATTAAACCTCTTTTCATCTCACCGTAGTAGATGCCCCCTATTGCATTCCTAGGTGTAAAAAGCTAATTAGAGAGAGCTCTGTACAGCCCCCTTATATATTTGTACATTGTATTAGGATTGCCCGTAAGGCTTCATTTTTCAAAACTAAATAACTTCAAGTCTAATAAGCTGTCCTGGAACTTCATTCTACCCATTCCTTTAATAACCCTGGTTTGCTCTTCTCTGCACCCACTCTAGTTCAGCTATTTCCTTTTTATATACCGTAGACCAAATTTGTGCACAGTAATCTAAGTGTGGTTGCAATTGTGACTTGCATAGGGGTATGCCTATGCCTCTTTTAATGCATCCCATTATTTTATTTGCCTTGGTAGCAGCTGCTTGACACTGGTCAGTACAGTTGAGTTTTTCTTCCATCCATACACCCAAGTCTTTTTCAGTGACTATTTTATTGAGTGTTTTACAATTGAGTACATAGTTATACATTTTGTTTCCTCTACTGAAGTGCATGAGTTTACATTTATCCACATTAAAATTGCATTGCCATTTCTCAGCACAAGTCTCTAGCCTACACAAATCCTTGTGCAATATTAAATTATCCCCCTCTTTATTAATTATTTGCACAGCTTAGTATCATCTGAAAATATTGAAATTATACTCTCAAAAAGGAAGAGGAACCAATACTGATCCCCGTGGTACCATGCTATTAACTGTAACCAAGTGCAAGTGTGTTCCATTAATAACCAGCCTTTGTTTCCTATCACTGAGCCAGATCTTAACACAGTTACACATACTTTCCCCTATTCCCAATAATCTAATTTTCTGTTTCAAGCTTCTGTGTGGCACTGTATCAAACGTCTTTGAAAAACCCATATAAACAACATCCACTGCATTTCCCTGGTCCAGTCTGGAACTTACCTCCTTATTGAAGCTGATCAGGTTAGTTTGACAAGACTGATCCCTCATAAATCCATGTTGATACTGGGAGTTTACCCACAGTAGAGGTTAAACTTACTGGCCTATAATTACCAGGCTCAGATTTTGTCACCTTTTTGAATATTGGCTTCGCATTTGCTATGGGCCACTCGTGCAGTACGGTTCCTGTTATTATGAAATCAGTGAAGATTTAAAATAATGGTTTGTTTATTACCATACTTAATTCCTACAGTACTCGTGGGTGTAGGCCATCCTGACCGGGGGATTTATGTACTTCAATGATCATGCTGGATTAAGCAGGGGACATTTAATGAGGAATGTATGGTCTCCCTCATTATTTCATCTGTCATGGTATTTTGTTGTATAAATACTGTAGAAAAAAAGGAGTTTAGAAAATTTGCCTTTGCTTCATCCTCCACCACCATTTCACCCAGACTATTGTTTAGGTGGCCAACACTATCATTTTTGAGTTTCTCACTGTTTATGCAGTTGAAGAATAATTTTGGATTATTTTAACTTTCTCTGGCAAGGATTCTCTCTGTCTCAATCTTTTCTGCCTTGATTTGATTTTTTTACAGATTTTATTTAATTTCCTATAAGTATTTAATGCCTACTCACTGCCCTCTTGTTTTAATTCTCTAAATGCTTTATTTTCGTCATTAATTGCACCCCTTTCAGCTCTATTTAGCCATTGTCATTTCCTCTTATTTCTAACTTCTTTATTGCAATGGAATAGATTGTGCACATGTCCTATTCAGGATGCTTATAAAAGTGTCCCATTTGCTTTGTGTACTTTTATTCCTCAGGACATTGTCCCAGTTCATGGCACTAACTTCCTCTCTTATACTTTGGAAATTCACCTTCCTTAAATTGAGAGTCCTTGTAGCCCCTCTACCGTACATCTTATTAAATGAAACATGTAAACTTATTATTTTGTTACCACTATTACCCAAATTAACCCCAACCCGCATGTTTGATATGCGGTCTGGTCTATCGGTTAATATTTGTTCTAGCAGTGCTCCCCTTTTTGTTGGGTCCTGACCCAGTTGTGATAGGTATGTGTCTTTCATTGTTGTAAAAAACCTCTTTCCTTTGCTGGACCTGCAGGTTTCTGTTCCCCAATTTATATCCGGAAGTTGAGGTCCCCCATGATATTGACTTCCCCTTGATTAGCTGCCTCATCTATTTGCTTCATGAGGATATTTTCTTTCCTTTTCATTTATATTTGAAGACTAGTAACAAACCTCTATCCATATTTAATTGATCTTTCTCCCTCCCCTTATCTCTAACCACAGTGAGTCTGCATTTTCATTAGTCTCACATATTTTCACACAGGATGGGCTTTAGGGCTGATTTTACATATAAACACACACACACACACACACTTATTTGCACGGTCATTTCTGAACAGACTATATCCCTGGAAATTAATAGTCCAATCACAGCTTTTGTTCAGCCAGGTCTCCGTTATTCCCACCATGTCATATTTTTTTTCCAACAATATTAATTCTAGTTCTGATATCTTGCTAATGAGGCTACTGACAAGAGTGTACATGCACTTTAAGTTTTTCTCTGTACCTTCATTCTTGCTTAATATATTGACTGTCCTCACCCCACCCCCCAATGCAACCACCAATTTCATTACTTATGCCAAGGTCACTATCTGTACTATCTTCCCCTCCTGTAATGTAATTTCCATTCCCTCGTTTAACATTCCTCCACCTTTCTAACCATTTTTCCCCCAGCACAGCTGCACCCTTCCCGTTGAGATGCAGCCCATCCCTAGTGTAGAAAAAGGAGAAATTACAGCAACTCCAGGAGAGAATCGACTTAAAATCAATTTCTTTATTTAGTAATAGAAATCTTCCATCAATACAGGACAAAAATAAAGAGGCAGGTGAGACAGAGGAGCAATTTCCTACGCGTTTCGACCTATGAAGGTCTTAATCATGGAATGGCGCAGAGAAAGTATCCAAAACGTTATTTGAAAAATAGAGAATCTTTCTGGATTTTCAAATTGGGCACTAGAATTCCGCATGGTCTGAACATGAGGAGAGACCTTGTTATGCAGTATACTTGAAGATCTCTACCCCGTGCCTATTCCATAATTTCTGATTGTCTGCTTTATATTCCCAATGTTAGTAACAATATTACTTTTCATTCTGACATACCATTGGAATTCAACGTTTGAGAGTTATTCCCTCTTCTCCTCCTCTTTTTTTAGATCATTTTTAGCATATAAGTTTACACTATATAAAAATATGGAGAATGTTTGTTCTTTATTTAATTCTATCAAAAAACTTTTTTGTCTATAACAGTACTATTATAATAACCAATACCAGTCTGCATTTCTTTCTTGTGGCTTCTCTGGTCATATTTGTTTTTAACCACTCTATTTATATGTATTGTATTTTCCGTTTTTCTGTTTTCTGCAAATTTTGGTGCAGTTGTCTCAGTTTTTTATTTTTTTATGTGCTTTCTACACCAAGTGTGGTGGGTGTGTATCTCATTTAATTAATTCAACCTGTTTTGATGTGCACAGACTTCAAATAACGTTTTGGAGACTTTCTCTGCGCATTCCATGATTAAGACCTTCATAGGTCGAAACGCGTAGGAAATTGCTCCTTTGTCTCACCTGCCTCTTTATTTTTGTCCTGTATTGATGGAAGATTTTTATTACTAAATAAAGAAATTGATTTTAAGTCGATTCTCTCCTGGAGTTGCTGGAATTTCTCCTTTTTCTCCACGTGTTTTCCACCCAAGTCAGGGTGTTTCCGTGCACCGGAGGTAAGATCTGGAGTGAAGAGGGGTGAGCTGAATTTCTCCCCTTTTATTTTTGCATCCCTAGTGTAGAACTTGTAGCCAACATAGAAGTTAGCCCAGTTCTCCAGAAACCCCAAACTCTCCTTCCTACACTAATTCCTGAGTCACTTATTTACCTTCCTAATCTCCCACTGTCTCTCTGGCAGGGCACAGGCAGTATTTCAGAAAATACCACCTTCAGCTTACAGCCTAATTCCTTCAAATCATTTTAAGGACCTTCCACCTACCTCTAACATTGACATTTGTGCCGATGTGCACTATGACCCCTGGGTCCTCAGCAACCCCTCCCAGTATTCTGTTAACCTGATCAGCAATGTGTCAGACATGAGCACCAGGCAGAGAGCACATTGTTCAATGATCCATCATAACTTACAAATTACCATTCTTATTACTGGAGTAATTTAATGAATTTGATGTGATGTCTTTGGAAGTAAATGTTAATTTCATGATTAGGTTCTATTCAAAATAAATTTGAAACTCCAAGCAAAAACTAAAAAAAAATGCTTTTGGACCTCTGCAAGTCTTTAACATTTAATTTGAATATTATTATTTAAGAGACATCCTATAGGTTGTAATTAAAGCTAGGGTAGAGTCTGGGCTTCTGTCTCAGGTATGTCAAATTTGTAGTATGAGAGTAACCTTTTCACCTAAGCCCTCAGGTGGGCCTAAATACCAGACATCAATAATGAAACAAGAAGTGTGACACTGTGGGTCACTGTCAGGAAGGTTAATGAAAATAAGGGTAAAATAATATATTTATTATTGAAAATGTGTTTTGAATTTATTTGATTTTTTTCCTTACATCAGATCAATTTATCAATTTATTGTTCACAATCAATATGTCATTATTTTAGTCTTTCTTCCACATCCTTTCTCGTGCTTGCTTACAGCGCCCCACGTCAAATGCTTTATACCCTTTGCATGTGATATTTTCCTGGAGTTGTGTTTTCGATTCAGGAGGAGCAGCAGTCAGCTGGCCTTCGGAACATACATGCCGTTCCGTAGAGTTATGCTTGGTCTCTGCACAGTTCCTAGGGCGCGCACCTTCCCTCCTGCTTCTTATTATTTGTAATCAACAACAGGAGCTGGAATATAAGTTGGTATACGTTCAATGCATAGGAGCACGTTCACACTTCATAGCTAAAACCCAAGAAATTTTTTTCTAGCTCATATTTATTTTAATCTAGGGTTTTGCTTTTATATTATTATTGCTGTATGTAATTACACTACTATAATGATACACATTATTTCTCAATTTGCAGACATAATCATTTTTCTGGTTATTTTTGTCACCAGATTTACCATCAGCGAGAGAAGAACTTACAATGCCATTTGGTTACCACTTGCTACTTAGCCTCAGCTTTTGGTTATTAATCCACTTTTTAGACCCGCAAAATATTATACTTCATATTTTCAAGTGTAATTATAGATACAGCTCTTTTTTTATTCTGAAATTTTTCCAAAGTTTTTAAAGAAAATTACAAATGTGCATAATAAATATAATAAAGTAAAATATCACAATGTCCTTGAAAAATATGTCAGATATTACTCATTCTGTGAAGGAATTTTGGATGAAATCCTCAAAATAAAAAGTGATATTGCCCATTAATGTTTGATTGATGAACATTCTTTTTGAATACAAATTTAGAATAGAAAATGTGAAAGGAAAGGAGAAAAAAAGTGACCTGCTAGATAAGAACATGAATTATGGCAATGCTGAAGACCGGAATGCTTGATTATATTTTGATATCAGTTGTAACCTTACAATGCACATATTTCAACAGAATTATAAAAATCAGTGTGATACATTGAACACTGTCTATTGCTATTTTTCAGCTTCTTCTGTTGAAGTGTATGTCCCTTTAAATTTAGACTTTGAAAACTATTTTAAATTTATATGATTATTTGTCTACATTACACACTCAAAATTTTATGTTCTTTAGAAATGTCTGAGTTTTTTTTTATTTAAGTTTCAATGTGATCAAAGACACTACCACTACATGGAAAGCTTATAATGAACACCATGCAATACTTTAGATGCTCTATGATGACATTTGTCCTGTCCAAAAAATTAAAATAGGTAAAGTAAGCTTGGTAAATCTTTTAGAATCTTTTAGCAAATGGCTCAAAACTAATACTGCTCTCTTCATACAGTTTTCTTAAAGAAATTAAGACAATTTCAAATGCATGAGTTTCTAAAAAGAATCTAAAACGTCACTCAGATCAAATTTTTTATCCTCTTCATATATTGCAATCTTATATTATATAGCATTGTGTACTTACAATTGCTCATTTTGCCTTTCTACCCAGTAAATTCTTCTCTTTTTTCTGCTCCATGTAGAAACAGGAAGTCTCTTGTCCCTGCATGAGTCATTCCCCCTTCAACTGCTAGCCCATCTGCTCTGCTCCTGACCACCTGTCAGTGACCTTTACAGTGATGACTCAAGCAAGGAATATAGACTTCCTGTTTCTATATAGATCAAAAAAGATTCAGCTAGTTACTTTTTAATAATGTGATGTCTCAAACCTAATGGAAAGCAAAACATTTAGAAGAGCAAAATGAGCAATTGTAAGAGCACAATGCTCTATAATATAATGGCTGCAATGTATTAAGAGGATAAACACTTTGATGTGAGTGTTTCTTTAACAGCTTCAAGCTTTAGAAAGGAATGAAAAGGTTAAAAAAGGGACTTGTCCATATTTATGGTGGCTTGTAAACCATGTCTATCTTATGTATAGAATAAAATAAAAAGGCAAGCTACAAACTAGGTGCAAAAGAATCCAAGGAGATATCAGAATAAACATTTAAATGAAAACTCCGCCATCACTGTTAATTTTTTTAATCATATTCTGCTTCAAAAACTCCGTAGGCACACCGTGTCTAGAAGATGCCATATACACATAGCCTTAGACTGCATCGATATACACTAGTGCACTTTCAGATTAACTGTATGGCTTCAAAGTTCAGTTTCTCTGATCTGGAACATTGGATGACTGCAAAGCAGGATATTTTAATAATATTATTATTGTTGTCCTAGGACTTTTTATACCCAAGCAGTTATATAATAATAATAAGTTTTATTTCTATAGCGCCAACATATTCCGCAGTGCTTTACAATTAAAAGGGGACATGTGCAGACAATATGAGACAATACAAAATATCAAAACTAAGATACCAGGAGGAGTGAGGGCCCTGCTCGTAAGCTTACAGTCTATGAGGAATAATACTGACACATATTCTTTAAGAAGAAAATATCTGAATATGTAGCATTAAGCAGTTTTCATATGGGAAAGACACTTACCTGGCCATCTTATTAGTAATCTTGCTAACTTTCTAATTATCATTAAATAGCTGCCTGTACAAAATAGGTTCAAAAGCTTTAAGGTTTAGCGTCCCTTTAATAAGCTGATTGCAATGAGACTGTAACGTACATTCTGTCTATGATCATTTCTTTTTATGTTTTGCAAGAAAAGTCTCATCTTGTCTGTGCTCCTGGCATCTTTTCTATTTTTTCAATAAACAAAACAGCATGAGGGACTATAAGGAATTTTCAACCTGCTAAGAACTTTTCTTTACGCTGACCTCAACTTGAGTGCTATGATTTATGAAATCAAGGTTTTCATTATAGAACCTGGTGCTGACTGCATTGTTTTTGACTGATATGCTTGCATCCTTGTCTTAAAAAATGAAGGAATATGTTTATGATCTGGAGGATTAATTCACACAATAAAGAAGTGAGGAAATGAAGCAACAGCCCAAAAGTGATTACATTTCTATCTACTTTTACTGCAATGCAGCCAAGGGATCAAAGTCCTTAGTTAAAGAACACTGTTCTTGCTGTGCTACTAGAACCTGAATTACACCGTGTGTTAGAAAAGGTGTTTGATTTATTTGTATAGCTGTGTTTTTCCACTTAATTGTTATTAGACATTAGCAAATTTATGTCATTTAAACTGAATTATATTTGAAATTTTCAAAATTCCGCATTCTGAAGAATATATATATTTTTTTAATACGTCCTGCACAAATTTAACAAAATATCCAATGGCTGTGGGCCTCATCTAGCTGAAAGTACAGAGCTGGCAATAGATTATGGATTAAAATAAAAAATAAAAACATTCTCACCTCACTGCCACCCTTGCTGCTTCCTTCCTGCTTCCTGGTTGCTTTCAGGTCCTTCGGGCCTTCAGGGCAACACATCTTTGGCCCTGCACTCACTCCACGCTAGGCTTCTATCCACAAACAGGCTTTTGAATTAGAGAAAAAAAGGAAGCCAGCACGATCTGAAATTGGCATGCATCATATAAAAAGTGAAAATTCACAGATTTATTCCAACTGTACTGTAATAAAAAAATGAGATTTTTAGCAAATAATTGATCAATTTTTTGAGCCACCCCTGCCAACGTCACGGCAATTCTCAGGCTTTTGAATTAATAGTGCATGCTCCATTGGACTAAGTGCAGCCAGAAATACCAGTCTTTAGTGAGCAATAAGCCGAGTCTCCCTACTGCAGGCCTAGGAGGTGACTGTACAAGTGCTGTGATCACAGCATCTTTTCTTGGTCAGAATCCTTGGACCAGATTGAACAGTAGGCTGGATGTCTGACAAATAGGAGTACTGGACATGCAGCATGGAGTAACGGTTGTGACCAGAGAGCTGAATATGTGTACCTTTCTTTTAACCTTTTGCTTAATCCCCCTCTCATAGCTTCTTACCTAGAAATATTTTCTGAGCTGGTGTTAACACATCCATGTGTAGTGCAGTCCCTAATTTGTCCCCCCTGCAGATGCCATGTGTGCATGACCTTTAGTTCCTGCCTAGGCCCCAGGCCTTGCACATATTGTGTGGGGTTTCTTGGTCTCCAGCCTAGAAATGGGCATGCAAATTTCCTATCCCTTTATAGGGAGGTGTTCAAACGCTGCTAAGGTGTCCCCAGCCTATCACCGGGAGACACCAGTTATTTAGGGCTCCCCCCTGTTCGGAGAAGCCACAGCATCTCATTAGGTTCTTGCCTAGTACCTGTGTTGGGCCTGTTCATGTGCTCTGTTCTGCTAGCCTCCAGCACCAGTCCTGCTTGTAACCAGTTTTGCTCTGCTGGGTTCCTGTTTGTTTCCCTGGACCCGTCCTGTGTGTGTTCTGTATTTGAAGCCTTGCTGTGTTCTTTAAGCCCTGCTGTGTTCTGCATCTGAAACCCTTCTGTGTTCTGGAATAAAGTCAGGTTTGCATCTTCAACCTGAAGTCCTGAGTACCTGCTGTGTCAGCGGACCATGCCTGTTGTGTTTGTACCATCCTGCCGCAGTCCACGCCTGTTGTGCCTGTACAATCCTGCTGCAGTCTACGTCTGTTGTGCCTGCACCATCCTGCTGTGGTCCACACCTGCTGTGCCTACACCATCCTGCTGCAGTCCACTCCTGTTGTGCCTGCACCATCCTGCTGAGGTCCACGTCTGTGGTGCCTGAATCATCCTGCTGAGGTCCACATCTGTTATGCCTGCACCATCCTGCTGAGGTGCATGCATATTGTGCCTCTGCCATCATGCTGAAGGCCATACCTGTTGTGCATGCACTATTCCGCTGAGGTTCACGCCTGTTGTGCCTGCATCACCCGGCTACACCTCACGCCTGATGACCTGTGTCTGCTGGTATCTTCTCTGCCTGTTCTCTTCCAGACTTTGCCCGTTGTGCTCCCCTGTTTGTTATCATTCTCTCGGTCCTGCTGTCACTCTGTTCCGCTCAGCTGCTACAGTCCCAGTTACTGCCCTGGAAGTGGCACCTGTCGTTCCACCTCACAGTTAAGCCCCTCCCACTAAAGGGTAAGCATGGGTTCCCCTTGTTGTCCAGTGGGCCTATTATCCCTGCTCACAGCCTCATCCCCCGTCGGTGAGCATTACATGTTGAACCATTCCTGATGAAGAAACCTAAGTAGTGCCGAACGTTTGCTACATATCATTAGCTTTTTAGCTACTGATTAACAAGTATGAGCCTGTGAGCACTCTCAAGTTTGAGTATTTTTTTCTATTCAGGGGCTAACATGATACAAAGCTATATATTTATTTTGGGGTATCGGAAGGAATAGCTGTCACCTTAACATGTTTGAAGATGTTTGCCACCTTAACAATTGCTGTGGCCAGATTTTTTTTTTCACTATACATTTTATCATTCATTTCTAGGCTGACAGGTCCTTCAAACAGCAATCAAAATATAACACAGCATAAAATACAAAATCCTATTAAATACACAGTTGACAGCTGAGATTGCTCTTATACCATTTTTTCAAACCCTTGGATGCTTTAGTAAGTTGCACTCTATGTCATCCTATCGGCATCCCAATTCTTGCCATTTAGGTAAAACCTTTGGGCTGAACTAAAAAAATAAAAAAAGTTTTGACCCACAAGTATAGTTATCTAAAAATAAAAAAATTATTAAGGAAGAAAGAAAAATGCATAAGCTAAAATTAGGCATTCAATAAAGTATATTGACAAACAGTGTAATTTTGACATAAGCATTAGTGGTGAGCGAGAACTACGTTACCTGGGTGCTTTTTACTCATAATCAGCAGTTGGATGCTTGGATTGACCCCAATTTTGGTAATACCTCTTATACCATGCTGCGAACCTTAGTATTGGTGAGATATATTTTCTCCTCAAGGGCCCCTCACCCTTATGTATCTGTGTATATATTGCCTACTGGGATATTGTTTCCCTATATACATTGTGGCCATGTGTCCATATGTGCACTTTATATAGCTGTGTTATTGTATATTGCTGCCTATTTATTTTGTCATGGCCATTGAGACTCATCTCAGGAATTGTCAGTATTTTTATTATTATTTTAAATGTTTTTAAAAGTGTGGGGTTTTGGTCTTCTAATAAAATCTTTTTATTATTATTATTCATAATTGGTGTGCACACTGTAAAAGGAAGAGTCTTTTCCCCTCTAATTGCTCGGATAGGCTTGACTTGTGTGCCGTGCATAATGGTAGTCATTAGTCAACAAGGAACTTGAGAATTTTTTCTAGAATCTTCAGTAAAGATACTGGAGTTCCCCATTGACTTCCATTATACTCAGGTACTTGAGTCACACCCCTCTAAGCATCCAACTGCTCGTTACAAATACTCAACACCCGAGCATGGTAATGCTCGCTCAGCACTAATAAACAGGTTATCATGTTCAAATATTGGACATCATTCTAGGTAAATATAGAATTATAATCTAATCAAGCTAAATATATTTGTAGTGAAATATGTCTTTTATTAATTGATTACATTTATTCAGAAAGAAATAGTAAATACGTAGTTATACTACTACATCTCTTTTATGTGCAAGCCTCTGCTATCTTGCTGTTTTCTTCTTTTTCTCTTCTACTGGTAAGGTCATAAAACACCCTTGAATGTTAGCAGAAGAGTTGCACATGGTTTATATTGATTTATTTTGAATCTACCGACATTAATCGAATTTCAGGATTTGCCACTTTTTCTTCTTCTTTTATTTGTTAGGTCAAAGAATAGTTTCCTTCACCCTCCTCCAACTATCCATGAGCTCTCTTACAATGTCAATAGCTAAATCAAGTTTGACAGCAAATCAATAGGAAATTTGAGAAGGAGATTTTATGGGTCTTATTTAATACTGTGTTTCATAAGATAGTAATCAAGTGTTATAGGCTTAAGCATGCATCAACACATTGATCTAGTATATAGAAGTTTTGTGACTTTCAGTGAATCTGTTAATTTATGTGTAATACGTACTAAATCATAATAATATATTTATGGAGACATGTAACTGAATAATGAAATAATATAAATAGGTGATTGTGCAGGCTTACAATTGTTTTATTTATTTTTTTAATCTTCACATTCCCTTCAAATATCTATTCTTAGTTTGTGCAAAAGTTAATTATGACTTTACTGATGGTAAGCCACCTGACCCTCTTCACGAAATTGCCAATGCAGCTTTAATATCAAACTATGGGTTGCCGTCTATCAGATGCAAATTATTTAGACCTCTGCTTAACATCTTTCCCTCAGCACCCAGCTTCCCAATACCCTGCTATACATATTTTCCTCAGCATCCAGCTTTTCCTTGCTCTGCTATAAATTTTTAACTCAGCACCCAGCTTCCCCTATCTCTGCTATATATTTCCCTTAGCACCAAACTTTCCCATGCTCTACTATACATATTTCCCTCAGCACCCAGCTTCCCCATGGTCTGCTATACAGCTTTACCATGCTCTGCTATATATCTTTACCTCAGCACCCAGCTTTCCCATGATATTAGAGCCTGGAAAAGTTTGGTGCTGAGAGAAAGATGTATAGCAGAGCATGGAAAAACTGGTTGCTGAGGGAAAGATCAGCAACCAGCTTTCCCATTCCATGATTGTATGTTTTTCCCTATCCTCATATGTACTGTAATCCCCCATCCTTCTATTATATGGCCCACATCTGGGTATTATATGACACTCATCCTTGTATTACAGGGTCTCATCCTCAAATTACATGGTCGCATTCTGGTAGTACACGGCCCCATCCTGGTGTTATATGGCCCTATCCTGGTTTTATACGGCCCCATCTTGGTACATATGATTCCCATAACACTGCACACAGGAAAAAAAATATACGATTATACTCATCTTCGCTACGCTCTACAAGTGTCTTCCTCTGATGCTGGTATGCTGGCAACTGACTTCAGAATGTAAGCGGTGCAACACATGACACCACTGCCATGCAAACCCACTTGCACCTGTGTCAGCATATTCACTCCACCCCATGTCCAGGAGTGTGGCTGTGGATAGCAGTGAATAATCATTCTCTTTTATAGTGGCACACAATTGCCTAGCAGCTGCAGAAAACTAGAGGCTGATGAGTGATCACATGTGCTGCTATTAAAGACAATGCATGTTCACTGCTCGCCATGAAAAACCCTTTGCTATGATAGCGCTAAGATAATGGTCCTGTTGAATGTAATGCAATACAACTTCCCAGAAATTGACTTTTTAACAACCTATGACTAATTTTTAGGCAGAAATTTAAAGTAAGGAGTCTTATCTTCCTTTCACAGTTTGGATTCTCATAAATATCTTTATCTAGTCAAATGGATCTCATATAGGAGGCATAAGCCAGAAGACACAATACAGTAGATTTTGGTTTGGCATTCCTGGTCCTGCAATTCATTGCTTGATCTGAAAGTAATTTTTTTCGCTAGCATATAATACTACATTATCCCTGCCATGATCACAATACACTTAATGAAAGCTCAGAATAAGAAAAGATAGGGAAAATTGACCAATGGCAATCAAGTGATCACACAGCTGCAATCTGGTTAACATGAAGTAGTGCTTGTGATGAACCTTCTGTACACATTTTAACTAATCTCTAATCTCAATCTAACAAAATTGTGAAGAAAATGCAATGTATGACGTTCATATGTCATTCTTATTTATGATGTATATTGCATAAATGTCTGGTGAGGAACAGAAAAATAATCTCGACTGCTGATGATTGTCTTAATTGGAGATGCAATAGATGCCAGCTTGATGGGAATTCTTTTGGTTCTCTATGACACTTGTCAATAGATGTAGCATACTAAATATTTGTTTGGTGCTTGCTACAGTACATCTGCATGCTAAAAATAAAATAAAATATCCAAATACACTGTGCATAATAAAAATACATATGGTAAATCATACACAATGTAAACTAACTTGAAACACAGAAAAATGACTGCATGCTCTATACTATGCTAAACTCGAACTTATATTTAGCAATCAACGGGTCAGGTAATCAACGTAGCTTTGCAGGTGACGGCATATGCAATGATTTTTTAAAATGCAAAAAACTGCATCAAATCAGGGAAACAAACACAAATATAGTTAAAACACCTGTCATTTTTCATTTTCTATAATTTCAATACATCAGCCACATGTAAAACCTCAATGGTTTAAATCAATTGAGACGACTCACTGTCAATAGAAATCAGAACACTGATTGATTTACGAAGGGTAAAACTGCATAACATTTTCCCGCTGACTTCAATAACAGCTATATAATTGATTGCAAACTGTCAAATATCAGATTTCAAATTATATTTGATGGTAGGAGTTAAGTTAAATACAGATGCTAATTTTGGTAGTGCTAGCATTTCTGCCAATCATTTGGCAGATTCTCGCTTCAGTCTTGTGAAAAAGCAAACTTGACACACTTCTTTCTTTTGATAACTGTTATACTCTGATTATAATACTAGTCAAGTTTGGTATGCCTATTTGTCCAGAAGTCTATTTTTTTCAAATAATATACAGTATATGAAATTGTGCACATTTTCTAAATCAATAATTCCTTAATTGTTTATTTTTTACTTCACATCAAATTACATAATAAATGTTAAAAAATAATTCCTATGTGAAAAGGATACATGAAGGGGTTTTAAAGTTTAGTTCCTCATCTGGTTGATATGTAAAATAAGCAACATTTTCCTGGATAAGCTGGACTATAAACGCTGTGAGAACATGTGACCTTATCCATTAAGACTTAAAGTGATATTCCAATCTCCAAGTTTCTATACCAATATGTAGTGGGTATAATAATATTATTATGAAAGTCCGGTACTCCGGCAGTGTGCTCACCGGCAATCACAGTTGGTATAGTGGAAGCCCCCTACTGTGAGTTCTGGTGATCTGACTGACGTCACCACTTATCTCAGCCAGGGGCTCCCTTGTGCACACAGTGTATTCTGGAGGCTGCAGTTTTCTAATGTTACTGCTCACTATAGCCTCCAGAGGAAGCAGAGTCAAGGATCATCATTAGACATTGTTGTGAATAATGTCGTCGGTCCTGCGGGGGGTTATGGGGTTAATAAATATATGGAGGAGGATGTCTGTGTTTTATTTCAAATAAAGGATTTTTCTGGATTTTTGTTTATTTATTTTGACTTACAAAGTTAGTAATGGAGGTGTCTCATAAACACCTCCCAATTATTAACCTGGGACTTGATGGCAGCCGTGATTTTTGACAAATTACATCTATCATCAACCTGATATATTACCCCACTTTTTACTATACCAGGACAATGGAGTTAAGCTAGCAAAAGCACAAATATTGAGCCATCTGTGATGCCCCAATTCTGGGACAGCTACTACCTACTATTTTTAGGCTTGGAGGGGCCAATAGCCATGGCTCTTTCCACCCTGAAAATAACCCCAACTCCAAGCTGTCCACTTTACCTTGGCTGGTAATCAAAAATGAGGGAAACCTCAAGCCATTTTTCAACTTATTTACGTATTTAATTTTAAAAAATTTTGTGGGATCCCCTCTATTATTGATAACTAGCCAAGGTAAAGCAGACCACTGGGGGTTGCAGCCTGTAGTTGTCTGTTTAATCAGAGCTTGTTATCAAAAATAGGGTGGAATCCCTCATCATTTTATTTAAATTATTTTATTTTTTTCAAGTTATGTGCCATCCAGTCACACCCATGCCAATACTTGACATGGCTGTAATGGGGCCCACCCCAATAAAGTTTGCTGATTGGCTGTTCTGGTGTTTTTCACCCATGTGAGATACCGAGCACACTACCTGTTTCTCAATCCAACATTACATATCCACCTACACCTCCTTCACAGTCCACTAATTGGTCATGTACACCTTGCTCCACCCTCTGTCAGCATAGCAGCCAGCCTTCAGTACCACAGTTTTGGTCAAGTAAAAGATCATTTCCTCCCACACATGCCAAAGTGAAGAGTTTGAACTTCACTATATGGAAACTGTTAGACACGGAAAAGCTGCCTTTTAGTCCGGTGGATACTGATGGTTTGCAAAACATGATGGCCATACCAGTCCTCCAGTACTAGTTGCCCAGTCACCAACAATCTAATATTGTAAAGCTCTGCGTGTGCTACACCATCATGTCACAGAAAACATTACTTTTTAATTGAAATACTCTGTGTCTCCCAGGGTGCATTTCCCCACTGACACGTGGATGAGCAAGCATAGACAGGGGCATAACATCTCACTGTTTGTGTACTGGGTTAGTCTGGTGGCTACAGAGGCAGGTGGGAAATT
Source organism: Anomaloglossus baeobatrachus (assembly GCF_048569485.1). Lineage (NCBI taxonomy): Eukaryota > Metazoa > Chordata > Amphibia > Anura > Aromobatidae > Anomaloglossus > Anomaloglossus baeobatrachus. Next base: position 601,712,629 of record NC_134354.1, read on the forward strand.
AGCTTATTCTCAAGTCTTAAAATCCCCATGGCTTGGTGGACAAACCTCTGGATCTACCACTTCCTACACTACTTCTTCTTCCTCAACCTCTCCCTAAATGTAACACGTTTTCCAAGAGTGAGGAGAGAATTCCCCCAGAATTTTGTACAGCTCAGTCAGGGTTCAATGTAATCAGGCAGTGCTGAAATTAATATGCCTCAGAGAAATCAGTCACACAGCTGCAGAGTTGTGGACCGCTTTCCAGGCCAAGTTTAATCAGTGTCTGTCTCCACTGAACCTGGAGCAAGGGAAGGCTGTGTACAATAACAGTACAAGTCTGGTGGCGGCCCAACGCCTGGGTGACTTTGCAATTGTGCCTTAATGGCTCACGTCCTCAGCCTGGTTGTATAGCATTTTCTAGCCCACTATCGCAGCCTGGATGGGCTGCTTCAGAAGGCATGGTCGCTGTGTACTCACTTCGCACCCAGCGGCTAATCGACTTGCAACACTGCAAAGGTTTTTCGGCCTATCGGTTAACCAGTTCATATGGGATGTACCAAAATGGTGGAATTCCACTCTGCACACATTGCAGTGACTATGGAAGCATTAGCAAACCCTGATGCACTATGCCATGAGACATAACCTGGGACAACGCAGTCCGGATGTGAGGCAAATCATGATTACGTAGTGGGCACAGATGAAGGACCTCTGCACCCTAGTTAGCACTGACAATGCCATCATCACCATCACTCTTTCACTCATCTACATGTTGCTACACACTTTGTATAGTCTACGGGACGAGGTGGGGGTCCCAGAGGAAGAGGAGGAAATAGAGGAGGATGAGGAAGGGATAACATTCCGTGTAAGGTCCAGACAGTTGTTGCACTGGAGGGTGTCAGGGGAGGTGTAGACTATCAATAGAAGTGGCCTCCTGGTAACCCAAAAACTGGTAGTAAATGTACAGGAGCCGAGAAACAAACGGAGGAGAAAGAGGTGTTGGGCGCAGAACACTCCGGAGATGAAGAAGATATTGATCCAGTTTCTTTTGTCCATGGTTGATGGGAGAGGATAAAGGAGGCAAATTTGAGCATTACCCACCACCAAAACAACAGGGCATTGGACTACATGGAAGTGTCCGACACATGAGCACCTTCTTGCTTCACTATTTGCAACATAATGTCTGCATTGCTAAGATTAGAAATAGTACTTACTACTGGGTTGGCACTCTGTTAGATCAACAGTGCAAGAGTAAATTTAGCAAGCTTCTTCCCTCCATGAAAGGGAAACACAGATACTGGAGTATCAAAACAAACATGTAGTCCATCTAAACAGTAGTTTTCCACAAGAAAGCAGTGAGGCACATAGTGTGCATTGCAGTTATAGAATTCCAAATACGGGAATGTTGTGTCATCAATGCAGAAACATTAGCAGCAGCAGTTCAAAGTGGCAGAAACAATTTATGTGAGGTTTGGCACACATTTTTTACACCATTGCATGCCCCAGCAGAACATAATGGAAGTCTGACACATAGTGAAGTACTGGATAGGAATGGTGTAGGAGAATCTAGATCTAAATATTATTACCATAAGGGGGGCTTGCAGTCTTTATAATTTTGATCTTCAAAAATGGAAAAGTGGCCTCAGCTTGCCAGTCATGCTTTGGAAATTTTGGACTGCCCGACAGCAAGCGTTCTCTCACAAAGTATCGTCAGCGCTGCTGGCAGTGTATTGGTGGATAAGAGAATCCGGCTGTTCCCTGAAACTAAAGACCACCTAACTTTCATAAAGATGAACAAGTCATGGATGTCCAAAGACTTTGCCACCACAGTCCCAGACAGTGAAGACTAGGCCATGGTGAAATGCCAGGGGTCGGTCAGCACCAGCCCTACACCTGTCTGTCATTTTGCTGTCTGTTGAAGGTAGAATTGTTGGTTCAGGCCTTGTTAAAGGGCAGGTCCCACACATCCATGTTGCAGCAGTTGACTATTTGTAGTCTGTGCCAATTGTTTCCACTTTTCCTGTTGTCTGACCTTGATTTTTGTAAATCTGAACACTCCAAGTAAGGTCTCCCAATTTTCTTTTGTCTGTAGTGCTAATGTTTTGGGAGCAAGAGGCCTACGCCTGTCTGTCATCTTGCCGTCTCTAGTGAAGGTAGAAATGCTGGTTCAGGCATTGTTAAAGAGCTGGTCCCACACATTCATGTTGCTGCGTTCAACTATTTGTAGTCTGTGCCAAATGTTGCCACTTTTACTGTTGTCTGAACCTAATTTTTGGAAATTTGGAGACTCCAATGAAGGTCTCCAAATTATCTTTTGTCTGTAGTGCCTGGGTTCTGGAAATAAGAGGCCGACACCTGCCTGTTATCTTGCTGTGCAGACTACACCATATTATAGTGCCAGTGGTTTGACAGCACCAGCCCTACACCTGTCTGTCATCTTGCTGTCTCTGGTAATCATAGAAATGTTGGTTCAGGCCTTGTTACAGTGCCGGTCCCACGCATCCATGTTGCGGCATTCGACTATTTGTAGTCTGTGCCAATTGTTGCAACATTTCTGTTGTCTGACCTTAAGTTTTGGAAATTTGTAAACTTTAGGCAGGGTCTCTAAATTGCCATTTGTCTGTACTGACAGGGCTCTGGGAGCAAGAGGCCTATGACTGTCTTTCATCTTGCTGTCTCAAAAGACAGGGGAAATGTTGGTCCAGGCCTTCTTTCAGGGCCGGTTCCATGCATCAATGTTGTGGCGTTCGACTATTTATAGTCTGTGCCAATTGTATTGGAACTTTTCCTGTTGTCTGACCTTATGTTTTGGAAAGGTCTCAAAATTGTGTCTTGTTTGTACTAAAAGGGGTTTGGGAGCAAAAGGCCTAATCTTGTCACACATGCACCTCCTGATTTCTAAAATGGAAATGACATGCCACATCCTGTGTGTTGCATGGAGCATATCTCACTGTTGTACAAAGACACTGTGAGGAATTAAGGGGGGGGGGCAATTGATATCACTGTCCCGCTGTCTGTCTGAACATTTTTTAATTATCAAGACTCCAAGACGTATCTTCAAGATTTGAGTTGTCTGTACTGGCAGGCGTGTGGGAGCACAAGGCCTAAACCTGTCACTCATCTACCATTTGATTAAAAAATGGAAATAGCGGGCCACATTCTGTGTGTTGCATGGGGCATACCTCACTGCTGTGAATAGACACTATGATGAAATGAGGGGGAACTTGATTCCACTGCCCTGCTATCTGTCTGAAATGTTTTAAAATGTGAAGACTCCAAGATGGGTCTCCAACTTGTGTCTTGTCTGTACTGGCAGTGGTGTGTAAGCAAGAGGCCTAATGCTGTCACTCATCAACCTTTTGTTATTTAAAATGGAAATGTTAGGCCTCCTCCTGTGTGTTGCATAGACAATACCTCACTGTTGTGCAATGACACTATGGGGAAATGGGGGGGTAATTGATTCTACTGTCCTGCTATCTGCCTGAAATGTTTCTAAATATCAAGACTCCAAGATGAGTCTCCAAGTTGGGACTTGTCTGTACTCTCAGGGGTGTGGGAGCACTACCTCTATACCTGTCTCTCATCCACTTCAATATTCTTATGTCAATAGTCTAGGAAGCTAATGGCTATGCCAAAATAGTGGGTCTGCACTGTATAACGTATTTTTTGCTGTTTTGGAAGCTTTTCAAACCCCTTAAAGGTGTTTTTCTGCCTTAGGTTTGGCCTCCAATTGAATCCAATGGGGTTGGAAAAAGTTTGACGAATGGATCGGCGAACATAGCGTTGGTTTGCCAAGGCTCAGCAAACCAAACTTTGAGATCTTCGCACATTGCTAATCCCGATGCTCAATTGGGTATCAAGCAATGCCAAGCATGCTTGCTCATCACTAGTGGTTATGTCAGAACCCATACAAAATGAGATTGGACAGTATACACTGATGGATTGAGATTTAAAATGCAGACAAAGTGACAGTGTGCTCTGTCATGCCTCATATTTTGCCATTTATGCCTTTGTGTGTGAGCAGTATGTTTTCTGGGTCTAAATTCACATATCAATAAGGAAGATTCAATCTTTTTTTTCTTTATAAAAATGAAGATGGGCCCAATTAATTAATGTAGGGTTTGTCTCCCTTCCTTTATATATCAGTTGTCAGAATAAAAAAAAACAGTTCTGCATGCTGAGCTTTTTCTTGCATTCTAGGTATGGCCAGACAGTGAGGCTGGCCACATGCTGGAAACACTTTTTGTACACTGCCTGCAAACTAACTTGTCCAAAGCTTTTTTCTGCCCTCTGCTCCCACTCTCCTGGCTATGCAGGTCAAGGGCTCAGACAAATGTTGTGATCCAAATTTTCGGGAGGCACCGTCCTGATGGATCATGAAACATGCATTGGGGCGGCAGGACCAGATGGAGCAGTGCTTTTTCTACCAGTAAGTCTGATTTGGGGCTATAACTCACACTTCTAACCACCTGGAACTTTGCCTATTAAATAGATATGACACCTCTATTTTCTATATAATCACTTTGCACATTAACTTTACTGGACTGCTCATTTTTATTATACTTTTATTTAATTTTATTTATTATTAATAATAATAATAATAATAATAATAATAATGCACTTTACAATTCAAAGGGGACAGAAATATGAGGCATTACAGAATAACAATTTTCAGATACCAAGAGGAGTGAGGGCCCTGCTTGCAAGCTTACAGTCTATGAGGAAATAGGGGAGGCACAAAAGGTAAAAATTGGGTGATGGAGGGGCTGGGGAGGAAAAGCTTGTCATATATGATCCAGCCATCAATAGGGGATTCAAATACAGCTCCATGAACTGGTCACCAGCCAGCCATAGTTACTGATGCACCTTACTCACCTATGGACATTGCACATTAAAATACTGATTGACCTTTATGACAGTAACACATGTGTATAACTATAATTGGGCTATTACAATGTAATATACTATCAGGAATATCTCGTACTTTGGCATTAGCACATAGACACTTTACTTGCATATCTATTTCCTGGTATATAGTCATCCCCAGTCTTAAAACAGTTTTGATATTTTTTATTATATTTGTTATGTGCACTTGTCACTTTTATAACTTTAAACCTATATATTGGATAAAGAATTTTTACTATATTCATAAAATATTGCAATGGCATTTGTCAGTTTGGTTCCTTTCTCTGTAGTACCACTAGTACTAATTTTTATTATTTATTTTAAGTGGTATCAATAAAAATTAAATATTTTAGCCCTTATACTTTGTCCTATTCTTGTTTTAAAGTTTAGGACATTGCCTACTATTTCAAGGTCCACTCTAATTAATTTAAATTTGACATTGTTTATTAATTCATAATTTTATCCTTAACTTTATTAACATATGAGTCACACATCTGGAAACTAAAATCACACCATCACTACGCAAATATATAAAAGCATTCATCTTCATAGAATTATTTATAAACTCCCCCATGATATTTTTGTTTGTTTAGAAGAGTGGTTGGGAATTTTCAAAACAATTAAATAATAATTATGCTCGCTTGCTGTGTTCAGCAAGAAAATGACATACATAAAATGTTAATTTCACAATTAGGACTACTGTGCTTCTTTTGTTTTCATAAATTTATACATAACAAGTAGTCGAGCATGTTCAATTTAAATTCTCTAGAAAAGCTCATTAGTGAATAGTATAAAACATTGTGATCACCAAGAAAAGACGAGATGTTGTTGGATGGCATAATAAAATAGATAACATGCAGATTACGCATATTAACCCGATGGGAGTAGAACATGAAATACTAGTTCTGAAAAATAGCTGTTTGATATTCTTCACAGAAAATCACAGAATAATGCAATGGACCACAGAGACTAGTATATAACTCAGCACTAACGCTAAGAATTCTAATTAGAATGTCCTACAGCTTGTGTCTGAAGTCATACTTAGCTTTGAATATCATCTTCATGTTAAAAAAAAAGAAAAAACATTTTGTTTTGTTGTGACTTTTTTTTTTTTTGACATTATAGGTCTGGTCTAATAAGCTTTATCATTGCTAAAAAATATTACTACAATATCTAATTATCATGACGGAAAACAATTTTTTACCAATTTTTCTTAATGCATGCTTATTAGGGATGATCGAATACTTTGAATATTTTCCGAATACCTCGCCGCTATTCGACTATTCACGAATAGTTGATGCGCAATGCAAGTCTATGGAAAACCTGAATAAAAACTATTCGGTACTATTCGGGCTTCCCATAGACTTACATTGCGTATCGAATAGTCAAATAGCGGCGAGGTATTTGGAAAATATTTGCGAAGCTGAATATTTGAGGTATTCGATCATCCCTAGTGCTTATCTTTGCTTGTGATGTTTTCAGAAAAATGAGGACCAATACTATTTTGGGCCATTTGACTTGTTTCTGTCATTGTCCCAGTTTTTACCTCTGGGTGTACTATTTCTAATTTTTAGTTGCTTAATGGTGTTCAAATATTAGGTAGGTAGGTGGTCACTCGAGAGATGCAACAAGCTACAACACAACTAGTACGTCTCATATGTTTACACCATAGGTAAATATTGCGTAGCTTATTAAATCATAATTAGGTCTCTTGCACATGAGTGTATAAATTGGACGAGTGGAATGAGATAAATAAATTCTATTCCACTGGGAACATTGTTAATCCATGGGGTAGTTCCGATCTGTGATTTTTTTCTGAGGCTGAATCAGACCGAGTAAAAAAAATCACAGAATGCGGCAATTGACAGTGAATCTCGCATTACTCACACCCATACAAGTCTCTGAGGGAAATATTGGACTTTACTCAGATGACATATGCGTGCAGTGTGATATTCGATGAGACACGCAGTGGAGAAGAAAGAAAGATTAACTTCTCCCTCCTTCCTGCACCTGGGATGCCAGAGGGTACAGACCCTCAGCATGTGGCACAACACAAGGGAAACAACAGGAATAGCGTAGAATGAAGGTCCTGGTGATAGGGAGAGGGGAAACCTACTGCAACTCACTTGAGTCTGCACACTGCGCTTTCTAACAGCAGTACGGGCAACCTCCCCCCTTTTGCCGTCATATGCCTTGGCCCTCATTTGCCCTGAACTCATCTTGGCTCATGAGAAGGTTAACGAGAACACTAGTCTCACCACTGCTATAATACAATGCAAGGTAAGGGAGACAGACAGGAAAATAGGCACAAAAAGGAAAACACTCAGGGCTCCTCCAATGCAGCTAAACAAAAGAGCTGCACGACTCTTTAGTTTCTTTTAAAGACAGGCTCCTTCCAAAGTGGTCAGCATAAAAATTAGAATCTATAATCAGTGTCAGATGGTAACACTTGTCACTTTTTATAGAAAATAGGAGTGGTCACAAAAGAGCTCAACCTGAGATTAAGGCTAGAAAAAACAGCCAGATAGGAAAGAATCACTAAAAGAAAGTAAATTCACTTAAATATAAGTTGTATACCTGCGAATAAGGCGTTGTTGACCTTCTAGTCAGAGATTCTCCAGAGGTTATCCCAGGACGTGACACACCTATGAAATCCGATCACAGAATTGGATCACAATTGCATGATACTTGGCTCACATTCGCAGCAGAGCCTAAGCCGAGTGTCACTAGCTTATTGCATCTGATGCTCTGGCATGAGAGAAACATGAGAGGCCATATGCTTGTCTGACTTTAGGGTTCATGCATACAGTCACATCTGCATACAGTCCACTCAAATTTTTATCCAGAAAGTTGGATGAGTGAAATCCATTTGGTATTCCATATGTGTGATTTTCTTTCTCACGTGTATGCAATGCTTTTTTTTTTCTCAGCAGTTATTAATCATTCATTTACAGCACCCTTTACAGTGTTTTATGCTATAGAATCGTAATGTATCCATAAAAAAATGGATGGTCTGTGTGCCGTCCATTGTTCTTTTCTCGCACCAACAGACTTGCATTAGTGAATCTCGGCCACTTTTCTTGACTATACGCCAAAAACAGCTGAAGTAAAAATTGCAGATAGGCACATTGCCTTACTGCTTAAAGGGAAGGTATCGTCAAAAAAAAATAATTCAATAACTGAAAAAATGTAAAGTAATAATGTTTAAATGTTTTGTTTAAATAATATTATTTGTTTTTAATTGTGCAAAATATAAAAAAAAATTAAAAAGTTTGATATTTTCCACTGTTAAACACTAGGGGGAGCAGCTACTGAAATCCTACAGAAATTCCACTGTGGAAAAAACTCACATTACAACTGCAGTAAAAGTGGGCGGAGTCTGCTCTCCTGTGTGTGATGACACGCCTCCCCCCTCCTAATCTGAGTGTTTACAACAGATAACAGAGAATGACATGTAGGGACACAATGCACAGCCATTTTGTTGGTGACCAGAAATGTCTAAAGTGTCACCAAGGACAGCTGGAGTATCACACAGGACAGGATTAGATACATGGCTCAGCAGACAGTATCACACACAGGATAGGATTAGATACACGGCTCAGCAGACAGTATCACACAGGATAGGATTAGATACACGGCTCAGCATACAGTATCACAGGATTGGATTAGATACACGGCTCAGCAGACAGTATCACAGGATTGGATTAGATACACGGCTCAGCAGACAGTATCACACAGGAGAGGATTAGATACACGGCTCAGCAGACAGTATCACAGGATTGGATTAGATACACGGCTCAGCAGACAGTATCACAGGATTGGATTAGATACACGGCTCAGCAGACAGTATCACAGGATTGGATTAGATACATGGCTCAGCAGACAGTATCACACAGGAAAGGATTACATACACGGCTCAGCAGACAGTATCACACAGGAGAGTATTAGATACACGGATCAGCAGACAGTATCACAGGATAGGATTAGATACACGGCTCAGCAGACAGTATCACACAGGAGAAAATTAGATACACGGTTTAGCAGACAGTATCACACATGCCATGATTAGATACACAGCTCAGCAGACAGTATCCCAGGATTGGATTAGATACACAGCTCAGCAGACAGTATCCCAGGATTGGATTAGATACACGACTCAGCAGACAGTATCACAGGATAGGATTAGATACACGGCTCAGCAGACAGTATCACAGGATTGGATTAGATACACGGCTCAGCAGACAGTATCACACAGGATATGATTAGATACATAGCTCAACAGACAGTATCACACAGGATAGGATTACATACACGGCTCAGCAGACAGTATCACACATGACATGATTAGATACACAGCTCAGGAGACAGTATCACACAGGATAGGATTAGATACATGGCTCAGCAGACAGTATCACAGGATAGGATTAGATACACGGCTCAGCAGACAGTATCACACAGGAGAGTATTAGATACACGGCTCAGCAGACAGTATCACACATGACATGATTAGATACACAGCTCAGCAGACAGTATCCCAGGATTGGATTAGAAACACGGCTCAGCAGACAGTATCACAGGATAGGATTAGATACACGGCTCAGCAGACAGTATCACACAGGAGAGTATTAGATACACGGTTTAGCAGACAGTATCACACATGACATGATTAGATACACAGCTCAGCAGACAGTATCACACAGGATAGGATTAGATACATGGCTCAGCAGACAGTATCACACAGGATAGGATTAGATACACGGCTCAGCAGACAGTATCACACAGGAGAGTATTAGATACACGGCTCAGCAGACAGTATCACACATGACATGATTAGATACACAGCTCAGCAGACAGTATCCCAGGATTGGATTAGATAAACGGCTCAGCAATCAGTATCACACAGGATAGGATTAGATACACGGCTCAGCAGACAGTATCACACAGGATATGATTAGATACACGGCTCAGCAGACAGTATCACACAGGAGAGTATTAGATACACAGCTCAGCAGACAGTATCACAGGATAGGATTAGATACACGGCTCAGCAGACAGTATCACACAGGAGAGTATTAGATACACGGCTCAGCAGACAGTATCACACATGACATGATTAGATACACAGCTCAGCAGACAGTATCCCAGGATTGGATTAGATACATGGCTCAGCAGACAGTATCACAGGATAGGATTAGATACACGGCTCAGCAGACAGTATCACACAGGAGAGGATTAGATTCATGGCTCAGCAGACAGTATCACACAGGATAGGATTAGATACACAACCCTGCAGACAGTATCACCGGTACACACACAGGTTCTCACATGCAGTGGCACACGCACGCATACACACACACACACACACACACAGATTGCTCTGTCAGCACACACACAAAATGCTTTGCAACACACACAAGCACGCACAAACATTGCTCTGCTAGCACACACGCAAAATGCTCTGCAACACACACAAGCACGTACACATATTGCTCTGCCAGCACACACGCAAAATGCTCTGCAACACACACAAGCACGCACACACACATTGCTCTTCCAGCACACATTCAAAATGCTCTGCAACACACACACAAGCACGCACACATATTGCTTTGCCAGCACACACGCAAAATGCTCTGCAACACACACACAAGCACGCACACACATTGCTGTGCAACACACACACAAGCACGCACACACATTGCTCTGCCAGCACACACGCAAAATGCTCTGCAACACGCACACAAGCACGCACACACATTGCTCTGCCAGCACACATGCAAAATGCTCTGCAACACACACACAAGCACGCACACACATTGCTCTACCAGCACACACGCAAAATACTCTACAACACAGACACACAAGCATGCACACACATTGCTCTGCCAGCACACATGCAAAATGCTCTGCAACACACACACAAGCACGCACACACATTGCTCTGCCAGCACACACGCAAAATGCTCTGAAACACACACACACAAGCACGCACACACATTGCTCTGCCAGCACACATGTAAAATGCTCTGCAACACACACACACAAGCACAAGCACGCCCGCTGCGGCCGGGGAAAAAGGGGGCCGTACACTACTCACACATAGGCCAACAGGTGACAGGCCATGTTGGGAGAGCGTGGGGGTATTATCAGAGACGGTAGCATCGGCAGCGAGGGAGGGGCGCCAGTACACTACTCCCCACGGGCAGAATGGGTGACAGGGGGAAAAGATCAGCACATAGCATGATTGCTGTGAGGTGCAAAAAGATGGCAATGATCTCCTCGCTCTGCTGTGATGGGGACAGCCCAGGGGGGCACGTCCATTTCACAGCAGGGAGATCTCCTGTAATAAGCCTAGAGGTCGGATTCCGACTATCAGAGTCTATGCACAGGGGCTGCTATAAAGCAGTGAGTAACTGTCATTACATACACAGCAAATCCAGCATGGCAGCCCCCAGTGCCTCCAGTAAAATTAGAATTAAATAAAAACTAAATAAGCTGCGATTTTAATTTTGTAATAAAAAACCGCGACACCTTCCCTTTAACATTGGTGAAAATGCAAACTGAAAACTGAACCAGACTTGGGCAAGTCCACTATTCTCTTCCTAAGGGCTGCTTCTCACTTGCGAGTTTCTCTGTCCCCTGTGAGGAGCCAGCATGCAGGTCTCCTCCCGCTAATGATTTTATCCTGCACTGAAATTTTGAAATAAAGAACTTTGGACACAGCAACGGTAATTGCGGTCAATTTCTTCTGCTGCATATTGAATGGGACACTTACTTCTGTGACCATCATGTTGCTCCCGGATTATATACTCTGCTGGTGCTATATGTGCATACAAGTGTGTTTGCCAAACGGTAATAGAAGCATACAAGTGGTGCAGGGCTCATTTTTTTCCTTGTTCGTTTGTCATTAATATTATATGTCTAATAAAGCTTTGTACATGATTTTTCTATATAAAAAGTGTGTCCATTTGGATAGTTATTTATAGCTTCAATTGTGACCATTGGTCAAATGTAGGTGTTAAGTCATAATTTTGGGGTCATGGTATGAAAATATAAGTTATGATATTATGGATCTTATTATTCAATTAATGGTTCTTTTGTTACTTCACCTCCTGCAAAAAAATAGAATAAGTATGACACCAAAATGGCATCAATAAAAATTAAGGCTATTGCTTCAATGTTCTAGTTTTAGGGAAAACAAACTATGTTAGCTATACTAATCTGTAGCATAAAATTACCACAAAGTGAACATGGTAAAAAAAAAAATAAATAACAACACAATTTACATGTTTCTTCTCTTCCATTCCACCTTGCATTTTTCTCCATTTTTCTGTATTTTATGTACTAAAAATAATGGTATAATTCAAAACTATAACTTAGCCAGCCAAAAAACAAGGTTGATATATTGATGGAAAAATCTTGAAAGAAGGCAGAGAAAACAAAATGGCCAAAACAAATAAATCACCCAAATCGGTTCATTGATATGTTGGAATAAGAAGGTAATGCAAACATAAAATGGGTTAAAAAGGCTTGTTGGTTTCATGTGTGTGAAAATGAGATTCTCTCACAACATCGTATCAGCAAGCAGCTAGGTTAAAAAGGAGTTGTGCTTACTCTTTATGCAGCAGAAAAATGAGCATTCACATGCATGCAAAGCATCAAGTGGTAAAGTGGTAGATGCAATAAACTGGTAAATCAACTATATGTACAAACAAGTCTCAACATCCATAAATTATCCATTATACAAAGGAATCAGCCACAGGCAGAGTGTATTCACAACTTAGTAGTTGTTCACTAATGCATTCATACCACATTTCCAGGGACCACACTTGAGAAAGATAATGATTCAAAAAAATGTGGCAGGAATGTATCTGGCCACGTTAATTGTCAAGTTGCGAATGCCATCTTCCTACTTCTGACAAGTTTCATTTATGGACTTTGGGACTTTTTGGAACATGTTGTGAATATGTCAATGTATTATGTCATGCTTCGCCTATACTATATGTAAACTCAAGTTTTTTTATTGTATTACTTAACGTGTGTTTTATGGCAAACAGCCAGGCCACAAGCCACATGCCCAATGAATGATCGCCGGCAGAGAGAAGACAGAATATCAGCCCTGACAAATGTTTGATTCCCCAACTGAGAAAATCCTCAGGGGTCATATTTATTGAAAAGCTTTAACATATAAGTGAATGCACCTTTTCAAATACAATTCGATATGTTGCAGGGGTCAAAAACTATCTCAAAAGTATATTTTAGACCCCAGATTTTTTAAAAAAATTATCCTTTATTAAACCAAAGCTAAAATAGACTCACAGACATAAATACATACAATGTCTCAACTGGGTTCAACCAGTTAGGGGGTAGATACATAGCAGTAAATAATTCATTTTTCTTTCACAGATCAATAAACACTTCTCCTCCTCAAAAGATAAATACTTCAGAGGGACAAAGAAAGGAAAATATAAGTGAATGCACCCCAACGTGATTGGTTAATCTTCTAGCTTTCACATAATGATTGGGTACACCCTTGTTTTTACATTATACTGATTGATTCATTGGAATAATCACGTATATCAGAGACCACCTGATCTAAATGGATGCTAAGATAAAATTCTTGGCATGCAGCATGTTCCTACATGATCTTCATCTTGTTTTTCCACAGTCTAGAGATTTTTTAAAATCAACGTATGTATTTGTGGAACATGCAGAGTCATGACAAATCATGCTATGTGCATTAGGGGCCCATCTCAGAGGTAATGTCTGGTACATTTTTCAATGTGCCAGCACTAATATATCATTTTATATTTAAAGGCACGTCTTCACACAAATCTGAATGTTATTCAGATTTATGTTAGGTGTAACAAATTCTAATAATAATAATAATAATAATAATAATAATGGCAACAATTTGATCTTACGGACCAGATTATTTCACTAACAGTGTGTTTCTTTTTTTTTATTTCGGCATAAAAAGATGCCAATGATTTCAATTTTTCTCAATTCTGGATTAACATAAAGACTATGTCTTCCAGATATATAATCTACTGTAAATAAAACTCCATTATATATAGCATGTAATCTAACAGTCATATCATTTGAAACTCACAGCTGTAAAAGTGTGTTTGGAATCTTCATAGTAGTTTTACAATATTCTATTCTAACACGTCTATGAGTATCTAGCAAATTACTGTATATTTCCTAACAAAGCAAACAGTATGTCTGTGTATTAGCTTCTGCAAGAAGGCTCTATTTATCAAAATCCAAAGGGAATTCACTGTTGCATTCAGGCACAAAAACTTAGTACTAGGTGTTATTCATCAAACTGTTCAAGGTAAATCAAGCAAGACGTGAAGCAGGACCTGCACTCTTTCAAGCTTCAGGTGTCTGTGCACAAAATAAATTCTTTGTGTTTTGTAGAGACAAATTATTTAAATTATTTGTTCTTATAAATGTAAAAGTCTTATATTGAGAAAAGTTTACTGCAGAATGTAAGAAGCAGGAATAGGAGCATCGTGATGAATGCTAGATTGCCCATTATTGAAATGAGAAATGTTCCATGATTTTTCCTGATGGTATTTTTTTACCACAAATGATATGGTTCATTTTGATAAAGGGGATTATCCCCGGAAATGTGGAAAGATTTTGTGACCACATGGTAACTTTCGAGCTTTCAATGCCATCTGCACCACAAATTTTACAATTTTGTTTTAAACTTAGAGAAGATTCAACTAGCCCTTAAAATAAATAAAACTAAATACTGCAAGTTTGCACTTGGCCGAGCAATGAGTGTACCCATGCACTGCAATACTGTATTGAGTGGTTACCATGTGTACACCACCCAAGCTCCAAATCTGAGGACTGTTTTTTTTTTATAAAGTCCGTGTTCGATACAAACAACAAAATCTCTAATTATTACATATGAGTTGACCTAACAGTAATATTTGTTCTTATTGAACCCAGACTTTAAAAAAAAAGAAAAGTGTTCGAGATCGAAGTTTGTATGTTTTATGTATGCTAACCACTCAATCAAGCATCCCTGCTTCCGATATGCTTGGCATTCAGCCCAGTGCGAGCCTCATGCAGTGTTTGAATGTCTTGCACTGAGGGTAAAATCAGCATTATGGGTGTACTGTATACAAAAAAAAAATACATTTAAAATTCCTGCCTACCCTCCAGAGAATTGATCTGTTTATGGATGGTGACATGTGGGTGGAGAGCTAAACTGCCCAATCTGTGACTTCCAATCGGGTTCAGCTCAAGTCCGTGTCCCAAACTCAAACTTCAATGGGTTCGCTCATTTCTACTAATAATAACTCCATGACATATAAGGTTAAAGGAATGGTTATAAAATTACAGATTTAATCCAAAGTGTCTATCCAATGAATTAATCTAATTGCTTTTCTAATATACTATCATTTAAAAATCCTTATTATTCCTTCTCTAACTTAACTGCTTTATATATTTTCTTACAAACTTCCTATTTGATGATGTTTTCCTTGATAAGCCCAAGTGTGTGCTCTGATACTCAAGAGAGATGTCATCAAGGGGAAAAGATGTCGGTCACTGCCGCAGCCTCTGTCCCTTACTAAAACAAAACATCATCAGTAACGGATGTTTAAGGGGCTGGGCTAGCCTCTACTCAACTGAGCATGCATCCATTGTCAATTCTGACATATGTTCAGTAGGATCTTATAACTGTGCAATATTTTTTGTAATGCAGTGACAATGCAGTCACTCGCCAGCTCTGATGAGAAGTGATGAGCCAGAAAGAAATCTTCCTGTCATTCTGCATTGTAAACAGATAATAAGCGAGAAGGAAAAGTAGTGATCACCTGAATGTGATGTCACCTTTGGTATTGGGCTATTGTCTTCTCCCCAGGTTGACTCTTTATAAAGCACATTAGCTGTGTGCTCTCTTGCTGGGTCATCACTTCTCATCAGACCCAGTGAGGGAACGCACTGTCACTGCATTACAGAGAATATTTCCCAGTGACAAAATCCTATTGAGAATACATCAAAATTGATAACCAATGTATGCTCCATAGAGCAGGGACTAACTCAGCCCATGTAATGGATGTCATTCATGATGCTTCATTCCTAGGTAGCCACAGCCTCTGCCTACTGATAACATCTCATTTGAGTATCCTTGCATATGTGGAGAAGTGGGCGTTTTCAAGCAAAATATCATTGAACAGAAATTTAATAGTAAAAAAATATATATATTTAAATAAATAAATCAGAGTAGAGAGGGAATGGTAGGGAATTTTAAATTATAGTATATTAGAAAACAATCAGATTAATATATTGAATTGAAGATCTTTAGGGTTAAATTAGTGTTAATTTCCAATCACCCCTTTGATGCTTGGTTTACATTTTTCTAACTTCCATAAACTTCAATTGAGAAAGTAACCACAAATATGGACTCCATTTCTCTAGGAAAATTGGGTATCCTAGAGATGAGCCCACAGGTTAAACAATTGTAACCTATACTGTGGTTTAGCCTTCAATGTTTGTAGATGAAAAATCAACAGATCCCCACAAAACTACAAAATGCATACTTTCAAATATCTAATGTCTTTAGGATCATTAAAATAAAGCTTTCTTATACCCTTAGTATCCAATATGTGGCATTCAAGGTCATTGTTTAAACCGTTCCTGGGGCTGATATAAAAATGTTAAATTAAAATGTATATGCAGATGTAAGCACGGATATGAAGAAATTACAAAAACATAGTTTTCAATCCCAGCTATGCAAGGGTTAATTATTGTACATTTGACTAATGGCTCCCTCTGACACTGATTTACACACTGCAAGCACTGCAAGGCTTTAATGTGACTTCACCATTAAATCTGATTGCAAGGCCATAATAATTTCTATGAAAACTGCATGCAGGTGATCACCAATTCTATGAGGCATTGTGTCTTTAGTCATTACAAATACTAAAGAATGAAGATAACACAGTACACAACGGCCCATCAAAATGTCTTTCTCTAAATAAACTATTCTCATCAGTGCCAGAAGACTATAACAACCTGTTTTGAATATTTATAGGTTCTTCTATGTTAGCGGGTAGGCTTTATTTTTTCGGCTGTAAAGATGAAATAACTCTGGTGCTACTTAAACACATTTTGCCTTAAGGAGATTCCAACAGTTTGAACCTGAAAAGCAGTCCTTGAATAAATATTTAATTTAATTTCTTTTAAAAGATAAGTCAAATAACTTTGGTTACAGAGAGGTGGCAGTTTTATGTTTTCACTGAAGCGTACAATCAAAAGAAAATATTGTGCCGGCAATACAACGAATTTTTAATATTTCAATGACATTTTGAGGTTGATGATGAGGTTTTTTTTAGAAGGAGATGTTCAAAGTTTCCATCTGTGATCAACAGTTTGTATTTAAAGAGCATTAACACTTTAAAAAACATTTGGTTATATCATTGAGATACAGAAAAACTTTACATCATTTATACACAGTTATAATGCTTGGAAATAGTTTTTTGTCTTTTAATCCCAATGTACACTTTATTTTAATCATTTTAAAACTGCTGCCTGTTTAAACGTTCCAAGGATATGTATATTACTAGAATGATTAGATGAAAAAAAAAAGAAACTCAAGCCGCAGAATGGTGTGTAAACATCGTACAGCACCACTGAGGAGAATCAGCGGTGGCATCTCTCAGGTTAGCCGCTGCCACAGCTTTAGTCCTCCAGCTGTCAGAGCAAACCACCTGAGTGACTGAAGTGAGCTGCATGATCAGCGGTGCCGTAACTCAGGTGTTTGCGGTCACAGCTGGAGCCTTACACCTGTGAGCGCAAATCAGGCCGCGACTAAAGTGAGCTGCAGCTGGAGGACTCACGTGAGTGACAGCACCGCCGATCGCGCGACTCACTTCAGTAGTAGCCTGAACCACAGTGACCCCTTGACGCTATTGCTGTGACACCCGCCGTACTGCGAGAGCCCTACCTATGACATAAGGGCTTTAACCCAAGTTCATGCTGATCGCTGCGGATCTGTCCACACTCACAGCTGGCAGTCATGCTCTATGGTCACTTGCTGTGACAGGACAGGGATGTAGCAGAGCTAAGTCGCTGTGGGACTTCATGTGGATTACTTCAGACCTGGAAACGTGTTTTGGGGGTTAATAAAGTGCTGAAAGAGGGAGCTTTTTATTTTATTTCAAATAAAGGATTTTTTTGGCTGTTTGTGGTTATTTAGTTTCACTTACAGATTTGTGATGTGTGGTGTCTCATAGATGCCTAACATCACTAACCCAGGGCTATGTGGCAGCTTTGGGCTGTCTTTAACACCACACCAGCACCAGGGCAATCGGAAAGAGCTGGGTCCAGCACCAGAATTGGCGCATCTTTTGGATGTGCCACTTCTGGGGCGGCTGTGGGCTGTTATTGTTAGGCTGGAAAGGGTCAAATAACGATGGCCCTTACCACCCTACTTATATCAGCCCCCAGTTGTCTGCTGCCCCTTGGCTGGAATTTGAAAAATGGGGGGACAACAAGTCATATATTTTTTTTTTAAATAAATCAAATAACAAGGGATCCCCTTTATTTTTCATAACAAGCCATGGTACAGCAGACAGCCGAGGGGTGCAGCCTACAGCTGCTGCTGTTGCTGTGCTGGATATGAAAAATGGGGGGTAACTCACGTCATTTTTTTTACCCCCCAAAAATTAGGAAAACAGCTAGCTAAGCTGGATAGCCATCTATCAAGCTATTCTGTTGTTTCTTTCTATGTATTGAATTTGTTCTTTCTTATTATCTGATCTATATGTTCTTATTATCTATCTATCCATCTAGCTATTCTTTCTATTTTATTTCTATCTATCATCTACTATCTATCTATTATCCTATCCTATGATATTTTGTTTCTGGTTGCAGTCAGACAGCTGTCACTCAGCATGGGGGCTCGTCTGACTGCAACCAATCACAGATGAGGGAGGAGTCATTATGTATGAGGCTAATGAGCCGGGTCCGGAAGAAGATGAGACTCCAATTTTTCTCCTGATGAAGCTCACTTGATGAGTGACATGCGTCGGGTCTTGGGGGTTCACCGGACAATGGTTGTACACATGAGTACCTTGATCTATTTCATTGCTTAATGGCAGGCTTGTTTTGAATATCCTGCTTTGGTATTGTTCAGAAATTATTTAGAAATTGATGGATTTTTCTTAAATATGTCCTTGTGGCCACGGACATTGCTGGTTGACTTATCAGCTGGATTACACTTCTATTTCCATTAGTGTTACTCTTGTGTCTGGTGATTTACTTTTTAAAAGGTTTTAATATGCGTGTCTTTCTATAATCTAATAAAATATTGGTATTTTATATATTTATTGTTATGCATTGTTTGTGAGTTGAGTGACTATGTCTGCTCCTTTTTCTCTTTATCACCGGAAGAAGATGAGAGGAACAGGAGCAGTGTGACTGCCGGTGATCAGTGAGTATGTAGTGCTTGGGGAGAAAAAGAGAGAGAGCGTGAGAGACAGAGACGGACACAGACACACGGACACTGACACACGGACACCGACTCACGGCATTTCAAAATCACTCCACCATTGATTTTGTCATTCTGGAACTAAGTTGGTGAGCTGCATTTTTGTTGACAAACCTCAGGTAAAACACATGCAAAATGCATACCAAACCCATCAATTTGATAGCATGCATTTTTCCTTGCGTTTTTGATGCCGTCATTGATTTCAATGGGTGACAAATGTTGACAAAACTCAAGAAAGAATGAACACGCTGCTTCTTTTTTGTCACAAACTTTTGTAAAAAACAAAAAGCTGACAAATAAACGACAATGTGCGCACAGCAAATCTGACTTCTCATAGACTTTGCTGGGAAGTCAAATGTCAGACAGTTACAGCAACAAAAAACGCAGCATGTGCATATAGCCTTAGAAAAACTTTTTTTTTTAAAGATCCCTTTTATCTATGCTCTTAGATGCTGGGACAGTTATGCAGGAATTAGAAATATGCACCCAGAACTGCTCATGGTTCTGGGTGTATATTGCACCTGACAGGTCCCCTTTAATTGCGCCGGCCAAAACTGCTGGAGTAGTTTTACCTTTCCAGACAAGGCCCCCTCTTCCAGTTCATCCTCTCATTTCTTTAGGGCTTCTGCCCATTAACCATCAGTGTTGTGGAAAGGGTGGACTCTCTCTCAGGTGCATCCACCGGAGGCAGATACCACAGTACATGGGATGTTTATTAATCCCCAGCTTCTGGACATGCAGTGCAGCTCTTCATGCTTTTTCTCCACCACTTAGTGAACGTGCCAGGGCCAGGCTCAACTGTAAACGGGCGTTTTTTAGTCCCCAGGTTCCGAGCACACCGAAAAACGCTTAGTGCTCTTTTTCTTCATTCTACCCACAATGGACATTTCCCACACTATGCTCCCATCATGTCTTGTCACCTTTGTTTCCTTGTTCTTTAACTTATTCTTCTCAGTTGTCTTCCATGCAGTCCATCTTGACAAGTTGTCCAAGGAAAGACTCTGTTCACAGCCCTACTTGTAGATGGCAGAAAATATCAGGCTAACAGGGCTCTGCTCTCTTTCTCCAGACAGAACCTGTATTTGTGATCCGCCTCGGACGAGGGATGCAACCCTTACTTATGACCTTAGGGAGCGCCCACATTCCCTCAGACAGGGCAGATCAACACATCACACAGAGAGTCTCTTTACAACACAACATGGAATGATTGGTTTGTTCTTCAACCTTTTTGACAGTCCTATTGTGTTCTGCTGCCACTGTTTCCCGGAGTACCTCTTTTACCTAGAAATTAGCCTTCCAGCTGCCGAGTATAAGCCTCTATTTAACCCCGTTCTTGTCTCTGCAGTTACTTATGTCCAAACACTATCTCGGACAGCTTCTCTAGGCCCATCACGAGGTGATCTGTAGGCTCTGGACATTGGAGTATATCTCCAGGTTCCACGATGGGCCCAAGTTACCAAGCACTGTCCACACACCAGGAACCAGACTGTAGAACTCACTACTTCCAAGCCTATCTCACCAACCAACCTTCTGACTCTCTGTCACTCCTCCCTTCCTGGATTTCTGTTCCCTCAGCAACTGGAAAGTACTTACTATAACACATATGCTAAAACCTTCACTTCCTCTATTCACTATTTTCTAACATTCTTATACTTTACATTTAACACATTGTAGTAAAACGCAATATAAAACACATCTGACAAATTGTCACGGAGTATCACGGGGTGTCACGGGGTATGTAATGACAGGACAGGGGACCCTAGGCTGGCCCTCAGACTAGTGTCTCTGTGCTACCTTATCTTGGAGGTAGTTTTGATGGTAACCAGGTCCGAGCCCTCAGCGTGACCCTAACTCCTGTCCGAGCCCTGATCTTATTCCCTCTTTCCCAAACCATCAGGGCAGGCCAGAAAACACAAAGACAAAACCCCACAAAATGATACAGACAAAAGAAAACAGAAACTCGTACACAGCACTAAAACACACAGGAGAGACAATATCTGTACTGGGAAACAACAGAAAATGGGGGTGTAACGCACAACAGGGAAACGTTCACACCACTCAGAAGCGCTACTGGATAAACATAAACAGGAAAGTCATCAAGACCGTGAATCGCTGGAGCTAAAGCTGAAGCTATCATTAGCATATACAGGAAGGATGCTGTGCTTTAAATAGGGAGGAGATAGCTGCACGAGGCAATCAGCAACCTGCACTCTTAGGTCCTGCTCCCCAGTCTGCAGGAATTATCTCCTTCAGAGCTGGAGACCAGTGAACCTGAACCAGTCGACACCCAGCTCAGGCTGAACAATACATAGGCCTCAGTTTACTTGTCATGCTCCCCTGTCCCTAGCGCCAGGACACACCATTTTATCATGTTTCAGTTGTACCCTGTGTGTTGCGGCGCTCGCTGAGGTTTCCTGACAGATCTCTGGTATTCACTCCACAAGAGCTAAATGAAGTGGTGTACTTTTTACCTTTTAATAACCTGTAGATCATGATATTAAATCGACTTTGTTTATGTAGAATGATTTTTGTATTTTTTTATGAGATTCATTATTGTATAGGAGCCATAAATAATTAGATGTGACATGGTATTTTTTGTGTCCCCAAGAGACCTGTATTGTGCACTACACTATATCACATGATTTCTTGCTCAGCATCTTTTTTATTGTAGTTAAAGGGAAGGTGTCGTAAAAAAAAAATCAATAACTAAAAAAATGTAAAATATTAATGTTTAATGTTTTGTTTAAATATTATTTGTTTTTAATTGAGCAAAATATAAAAAAAATAAAAGTTTGATAATTTCCACTCTTAAACACTAAGGGGAGCAGCTGAAAACCTGCTGTAGAGCAACTATAGAACTAGCTCACATTACAGCTACAGTAAAAGTGGTGGAATCTGCTCTCCTGTGTGTGATGTCCCCTTCCCCTCCCAATCTGGGTGTTTCCAAAAATATAGGGTAAGATGAAGTTAAGGATCACAGTGCAGAGCCATTTTGTTGGTGACTGCAAAGTGATCCTATTGTCTAAATTGTCACCAAGGACAACTGCATAGTGCTCCCCACATAGCATTCTGCACGCCCCTTACCAGCAATTCCCTGCCGCATGCTTTCTTACCCGCAATGCTCTGCCACATGTATGCATCCAAAATGCTCTGCCTTATACTGCGCTCCATTGTATTTCGTGTGCCGCTGTATTCTGCGTTACACTGTATACTGTGCTCTGCTGTATTCCGTGCACCGCTGTATTCTGTGCCCACCTGTATACCTCGCGCTGCTGTATTCCGTGCTCCTCCATATACTGCTTTCCGACGTATTCTGTGTGCCACTGTATACCGTGCTCTGCTGTATTCCATGCTCCTCTGTATACTGCACTTCACTGTATACTGTGCTCTGCTGTATTCTCCACCCAGCTGTATACCGCGCTCTGCTATATTCCGTGCTTCTCCGTATACCACGCTCCGCTGTATTCTGCGCTTCGCTGTATACTGTGCTCAAATCAAACATATCTCACACAGCCTGACTGTACCCCAAATTACCCCTCTCTCAAACACACTGAAACCCTACATCCCACACACCCTGTATGCCTTAATTACCCCTGTGTCACAGTCTGAACCCCCATATGCTGCTCACCCTGCACCCCCTCATCTTTCATTAGCGGGCACATTTTCCTCAGGACCTCCTGCCCGGCTCCTCCCACACAGTCACATGGGCATGACATCATCGCAGGTCCTGGCTGCTAGACCAACTAGGATGCATTTTTTTCTTCTCAGAAGGAGCTTCTGCTCTGCCCTTGCCACGCTCATAGCTCAGAAGCTCTGGGTGCCCCTCCAGGTCAGGACTGAGATCTCTGCGCCCCCTGTAGCTACGCTATTATCTGACTGGTACATACATAGTCATCACCTATGGCGGAGTCCAGACAGTCTAAAGAGCCAAGGCCACAGATCATGTTAATGCACACAGTGGGGGCCCCTACAGACTGGCCGTGCTTCTTGTGGCATCAACCATTGATGCCACAGGAAGCACGGCCCCTGATATAGTGTGATGGCTCATGCACAGGGAAAGATAAGCTCCATGCTCCTCTGACAAGCCTCCCAGAAATCTCCCGGAAAACCCCTTTAAGGTAGGTGGTAAACCACAAATACCTCTATCCTAATTTAAAAGACTTCTTGTATGTAGCGTCTGTACCAGCATCCCCACACTGTTCTTCCTCCCTCCCTGGCAAGAATGCTGGCACTCTCACAGTAATTGTTTGTGTCATCCATGGTGCCAGCTGCCGAGGTACCATTGATCTACTTATCAGTATGTATGTCTATCACCACCTCTTGTGGCTTTAGTGGAGACTCAGTAGTCTTTCTAGTTAACTCCTCTATGCCAGTGATCGGTACCTTTGGTCCAGTGGATCCACTAACTCCTTGGTCGCCCTGTTAGCATTACAACGTATTGTATATATTTACAAGAATATATTTATATTGCTGTTTTGCTCCCACACTTACCGGTGGAATGATTTTCCTTGAGTGAGAGTCATACTGATTGAATTCTGAAGGCTATTTAATAGAGATGGGTTAATTCAACTCGTATTCTACAAAAATTCATATTCTCCATAATACAGATATTTTACAATTTGCTTTGTGGCAATTGAGCAATACAGCTGCCACCAATTTACTGAACCATAGAGGCCTAGTAAAAGTTTCTTACATGTTCTCCAGTTGCAGGCATCTTCTTCTGTCTTCTTTACCCTGGGTTGGAATTTCCAGCTTGACCAGGCCTCTGATATTTCTGAGTGCCATGCCATTGTGGTGCACATTGCCACTGACCTGCGTCCCCAGAGGCAATAAATATACCTAGGATGATGAACGTTAAAGTTCTAATGTCATGATGTGCACCATGACGTTGCGGTGGTCTTGGTGTGGTGATGTTAAAGTCCTGGTTAAGCTGGAAGTCCCAACCCCATAATGAAACAGGCTGAAGAAGATGTGCACAACTATATTTGTAGCAACTAAGATTTGATTGTGAGAAAACACGAATATAAGCCACCATGTAATTAATAACTGCATAAGATATTCCCTCCTCATAGTGATGTGTATATTCTGCTGTACTGTAAAGATTGATAAAGGATCAGATACACTGCAACATATTGTTTACTGACTTCTTTATTAATTTAATTCAAGGTGTGTAATATTGAAGTTCCCAGTAGACGTCAGGTCAATGTTCTTAAAAAGTGCCCCGAAAACTATGATGACAAAGGGCCATTAACTCACAAAGAGTCAACCTTCAGCACTCAGGAGAGGAACCTCCCCCCCAGTGGAGGAAGCCTCTAGGGAACCTTGGCTGAAGGCCTGCCCTTCCCTTAGGCTGTAGATGTTAATTGATGAGAACAGAGACCGAGCTGGAATCTGTCCCATAGGAAGCAGGAATTTCACTTTATCTGTGAATGCGTCTAGCTGTCTAAATCCGAATAACCGTATCCATTGGATGAGAACAGAGACCAAGCCCGAAATCTGCCTCATGGTGCAGTAGGAAATTTACATGTCCTGTGAGAGCGTCTAGCTGCGTAAATTCAAGTCTATGTTGTATCCAGTGATTGATAACAGAGACCAAGTCCGGAATCTGCCTCATGGTGCAGTAGGTATCTCACATATCCTGTGAGTGCATCTAGCTGCAGAAAGTTCAGTAAATGTCGTATCGAGTGGTTAAGAACAGATGCCAAGCCCGGAATCTGTCTTGTGTTGCAGTAGGTATCTCACATGTTCTGTGAGTGTGACTAGCTGCGGAAAGTCCAGTAAATGTCGCATCCAGAGGTTGAGAACAGAGACCGAGCCTGGAATCTTCCTCGTGGTGCAGTAGGAAAATCACATATTCTGTGATTGTGTCTAGCTGCGGAAAGTCAAGTAAATGTCATATCCGGTGAAGAGAAAAGAGACTGAGCCTGGAATCTGCCTTTTTTTCTTGGTATAAATTTGTCATCTCCAGCTGGATCCCATATTTGTGATAACACAGCGAGACGCTGCTCTCCCTCACCTGCAATATATAAGTTAAAAAATCAGCAAAATAGTGACAATTAATATATGTACATGGATACAGAATATAATGCTTGGGACAACAGAAGAAATTAACGTCCTCCAATATCTCTAGAATATAACACAGCAGTATGCAATATATAGTTGGCATTATTTAATGTTTATGCTCAGGTATATTCTACACAATATCAGTGATTTTAAAGGAATAGTAATCTCCGTATTATTTTTTGATCTTTGATCTTGTATAATCAGATTACAGCTTACGACTGTAGTGATGAGCGAGTACTAAAAAGCTCGGGTGCTCGAGGCTCGGGCCGAGCATCCCAAGATACTTGTGTACTCGGCCCGAGCACCGAGCCCAATGTTATCCTATGGGAGACCCGAGTATTTTTGTGAAATGACCCCCCGGCAGCATGTAGAAACCCTAAAAATGTCACAAAAGTCTCAGAAGAGTGCTCAAATGACATGGCAACAGCATGGGGAAGACCCCTTGAAGCATTTATCACTCAAAAGTCATAGCTGTGAACAATTTTGTCCGAGTTTTACGCCATTTTTACGGACTCACCAGAAAACCTTCCAAAATGACACCAAAATGAATTTTCATGGCGGAAATGTTAAGGGCACATACCCAATAGTGAGATAGAGCTGGTGTAGGTTACTTTTTGAGATTAATACATGAAAGATTTTACGTGAAAACCTTGTGTGGCACTCCGATGTCCAAAACGCACGTTTTGTGCTTTTTACTAACGATGTCGGTCATTTTTTTTTTCATTCTATCTCCCATCGGTCGGTCTCGCTCTGTCTGTCTCTCTCTGTCTTGTCAGTCCCCCTCTCACAGTCTGTCGGTCAGTCTCCCCCCTCTCTCTTACTTACCGTTCCCCGATCACCGGCAAGGCGCTGCACTGCTGTTCACTAAACTCCGGCGGCTTTTCCTCTTTTTAAAAAGCCGGCCGCTCATTAAACCATCTCGTATTCTCTGCTTTCCTGCTTTTCGGCGCCTATGATTGGTTGCAGTGAGACACGCCCCCACACTGAGTGACAGCTGTCTCACTGCACCCAATCACAGCAGCCGATGTGTGTGTATACTGTGCAGTGAAATAAATAATTAAATAATTAAAAAAAACGGCGTGCGGTCCCCCCAATTTTAATACCAGCCAGATAAAGCCATACGGCTGAAGGCTGGTATTCTCAGGATGGGGAGCTCCATGTTATGGGGAGCCCCCCACCCTAACAATATCAGTCAGCAGCCGCCCAGAATTGCCGCATACATTATATGCGACAGTTCTGGAACTGTACCCGGCTCTTCCCGATTTACCCTAGTGCGTTGGCAAATCGGGGTAATAAGGAGTTAATGGCAGCCCATAGCTGCCACTAAATCCTAGATTAATCATGTCAGGCGTCTCCCCGAGATTCCTTCCATGATTAATCTGTAAATTACAGTTAAAAAACACACACACCCGAAAAATCCTTTATTAGAAATAAAAAACACTAACAAAGTCCCTCATTACCAATTTATTAACCCCGACAAACCCTCCATGTCCGGCGTAATCCACGGACCTCCAGCGTCGTGTCCAGCTCTGCTGCATGCAGGTGACAGGAGCAGCAGAATACACCGCCGCTCCGGTCACCTCCACGCAGCTAATGAGGTGAGTATAGCGATCAGCTGAGCTGTCACTGAGGTTACCTGGATCCAGCGGTGGCCGCGGGTAACCTCAGTGACAGCTCAGCTGATCGCGCTACTCACCGCCGCTCCGGTCAGCTCCATGCACCAACTGAGGTGAGTATAGCGATCAGCTGCTGTCACTGAGGTTAATCGCGGCACCGCTGGATCCAGCGGTGGCCGGGAGTTACCTGACTGACAGCAGCTGATCGCGCTATTCCCTTCATTAGCTGCGTGGAGCTGACCGGAGCGGCGGTGTCTTCTGCAGCTCCTGTCACTTTCATGCAGCAGAGCTGGACGCGACGCTGGAGGTTCGTGGATTACGCCGGACATGGAGGGTTTGTCGGGGTTAATAAATTGGTAATGAGGGACTTTGTTAGTGTTTTTTATTTCTAATAAATGATTTTTTCGTGTGTGTGTGTTTTTTAACTGTAATTTACAGATTAATCATGGAAGGTATCTCATAGACGCCTGACATGATTAATCTAGGATTTAGTGGCAGCTATGGGCTGCCATTAACTCCTTATTACCCCAATTTGCCAACGCACTAGGGTAAATCGGGAAGAGCCGGGTACAGCCCCAGAACTGTCACATATAATGTATGCGGCAATTCTGGGCAGCTGCTGACTGATATTGTTAGGGTGGGGGGCTCCCCATAACGTGGAGCTCCCCATCCTGAGAATACCAGCCTTCAGCTGTATGGCTTTATCTGGCTGGTATTAAAATTGGGGGGACCGCACGCCGGTTTTTTTAATTATTTATTTATTTATTTTACTGCACAGTATAGACCCGCCCACCGGCTGCTGTGATTGGGTGCAGTGAGACACCTGTCACTCAGCGTGGGGGCGTGTCTCACTGCAACCAATCATAGGCGCCTGTGGGCGTGGAAAGCAGGGAATATGAGATGGCTGTGTACAGAGCACAGCGCGCCCGCCGGTATAAAGGCTCAGTCACGCTGTGCAAGCCGGCCAATCACTGCAATTCCACAACTAACAGGGCTGTGGCATTGCAGTGGTCTGCCAGCCAATCCCTGCATGAGGGCTGGCTCTCAAAAGAGCGCCAACATGCAGGGATGAAGACCACGAGTACAGCACGAGTATTGCAAAATTACTCGGTACCCGCCGAGTAGCCCGAGTACAGTGATACTCGTGCAAGTACCGAGTAGTAACAAGCATACTCGCTCATCACTACTTACGAGCAATCCCTCCCTCATGGTACAAATACAGCGTTCCACCCTAATCCTTTGAAAAAGCTGTGATGGTGAAACGACATTAAGGGTTGAAGTGGTGGCTTGGCATTTCTGCTACTACAGTCTGTGTAAACATACTTGGCACTAACTACTTTTTTTTACTACATTTGTGCATTAATAAGGCTTAGCATAGTAAAAACACTTGCATATAGCATCTGGTAGTAAAATTGATTATTGATATTAAGCCATTTTTTTCTGACATCAGCTCTTTTATTATATTTGTATTTATGTCAGTATTGCTGTATATACATATTTTGATCAGAATTAAATATTCATCTTATTGTTTTTGTCATGACCACCCACTCTTCTTCGTGTTTTTAGTTTTAGTCAAGTGATCAGCCATTTTTAAAATTTCTTAAGCATAATTTATATTGTTCTTTATCATATTTGTGATTCAAGAAAGACAACAACCCATTCTCATGTAGTCCTGTGACTTGGCTCACAGCATAAAGAAAAATAATGCGTTCATCATTTAGGTCGTTAGTGCCAATTTCTAATTATTTAGCTTATTGCCAGTTAATACTAAAACATAACATATATCATAAAACATGCATACTAATAACTTACATTTTGAGTTGGCTGACATAGACCAGAAGCTCCCGAAATATAAACTTCATGGAGACTTTAGCTCTCGCAATGTATTTGTCCAAGCCAAGATGTTTGTCCAAATATTGAGGAGGCGAAGTAGTAGAGAGCAGAGGATTCAGAGGAGAAGGTGGAATCTGTTCTCTGTCCTCTTGTTCTGTAATAAACAATGTGTATAAGATTAGTTCATTAATGTACATTGATTCTACTCTACTGTCAGTCTGGGG
This sequence comes from Anomaloglossus baeobatrachus, assembly GCF_048569485.1. Lineage (NCBI taxonomy): Eukaryota > Metazoa > Chordata > Amphibia > Anura > Aromobatidae > Anomaloglossus > Anomaloglossus baeobatrachus. Next base: position 601,741,761 of record NC_134354.1, read on the forward strand.
TCAGAGAGGCATAGGAAGTTGCTTTAACTGCAATTCAATAACATATTGGTTCTAATCATAGACTTTAATTTATGCACTTTTTGTAAATTAGAAGAACAGATGATATTGATGGTACTAAGCAATTTTCTTATCAATGTGAAGAAAAAATGAACTTGCTGTCAGAAGAGATGATCTCATCCTCCTCTATGTCCATATTGATGACTATGTAACCAGGACCAGGAGTAGAGATGTTTGTGTTTTTGAGCACATCTCTCTTTGTAGCCATAGGTCCATAAGGAGCATCATCAGTTCCAATATTTGTTTCATCCTCTTGTTCTTCTGTAACACAGAACATTGAAATTAGCATTATTAAAATAAATCTATATGTTTGTTAAAGAATAATAGTGTTATACAAAGTTTTGTAACCTCTAAATGGAATGGTACAGTAAAGTATGAAGATAGAAGGACCAAACCACCAGCATGAACTCTATGTCTTGTGTTTAGTCACCCCCACATGCTTCTTTTGGAGATATTTTTTTCTGATAAACACTTAATATAAAAGCCGGAGAACTTACTATCAGAGGAGACAATCACATCCTCAATTGGGTCCATATTGATGATCACATCCTCATCTGGGTCCATATTGATGACTACATAACCAGGGCCAGGCATGGAGATGTTGAGGACATCTCTTTTTTCAGCCACTGCTCCATGAGCAGCATCATCATTTACCACTTTTCTTTCATCCTCCTTGTCTTCTGTAAGGTTGAAAATTGAAATTGACAATAAAATTCAAGTTTTTATATATTTGTTAAAGAATATTATTATTTTACAGGGTTTATAACTTTTACATTTATAGTATAGTATGAAAATAGAAGGATCAACCATCAATTATCCTATTTTAAAGATTTTTTTTTATAAAGCAGTTTTTCTATTAAACACTTGTTATGAAACCCTGAGAACTTACTGTCAGAGGAGACGATCACATCCTCATCTAGGTCCATATTGATGATCACATCTTCATCTGGGTCCATATTTATGATGATATACCCAGGGCCAGACACAGAGATATTTTTGTTTTTTTTCGGACATCTCTGTTTTTGGCTATCGGTCCATGAGGAGCATCATCATGTACATTAATGATTTCATCCTTGTTTCCATCTTTAAGGTTGAACATTGAAATTAGCATTTTTAAAATATTTTTTTATATATATTTGTTAAAGAATATTAATAATAGGTTTTATAACTTTTACATTTATACTAAAGTATGAAAATAGAAGGATTTACCAAAGAATAGAGCAGCGCACGGTATGCACTAAGATACAGTATCTACAAGGATTATGTGTAAGAAATTTAGACAGTATTACTACTATATAGATTATACTTATAAATTGAAGGTAATTAGTGCACAATTTGGCCAATTTACTGTATGTGTGCTGGGCAGCCACTTCAAGCATATCTTACTCTGCAGGGAAACAATTGCATCAGATATGCCTCTTCTAGACCAAAAACCTATACAGTACATTTAAAGGGTTCAAGATTCTCAATGAAGCCAGTCACAACCTCAAAATGAATGCAAAAAAAACCAGAAAAGAAATTGACCAGTACCTTATAAGAATGAAACAAGTGTGAACAGGTGTGAACTGCTGTCACTGATGTATGCAAAGCAAACAAGTGAGCAACATATATGTAAGTCCTGGAGTTTATGCCCAGCCCAGTTAGTCAAAAGAAAAGTTTGCATCAGTATTAATGGATGCATTACCTATGGAATGGAGAACCCAGTAAGCCTGTCATCAGTAGTATGCAAAGCTTTTGAGGGCATTTTAAGGGATGACATGCAAAAATATATTGCAGAGAATAATATAATAATTGACAGACATCATGGATTCATGAAAGATAAGTCTTGTTTAACCTCTTGGGGTTCTATGAGGAGGTAAGTGCAAACCTGGATATTGGTAATAAGGTTGATAAGATTTATTGGACTTTGCAAAGGCATTTGATACTGTACCACATAATAGCCTTATACTAAAGCTCCAGAAGCAAGGAATAGGGGAAACTATATGCAACTGGGTCAGGAATTGGCTAAAAGATAGGAAACAAATAGTAGTGATAAATGGTGCATTCTCTAAATGGGCTATAGTCAGCAGTGGGGTGCCTCAGAGATCTGTGCTAAGATCGATTATTTTTAATATCTTTAATTAATGACCTTGTGGATGGGATAGATAGTAAAGCGTCAGTCTTTGCTGATGACACCAAACTATGTAGGATATTAAAAACTGACCTTGCTAGTACAACATTACAAAAAGATCTGGATAAGGTGTCAGAATGGGCAGATACTTGGCAAATGAGATTTAATGTTGATAAATGTAAAGTAATGCACCTAGGCCAGAGTAATCCTATAGCTGCGTATACATTAAATGGAAGTAAACTCGGAACTACAGAACAGGAGAAGGACTTGGGTATTCTTATTCCAAATAAGCTAAGCAGTAGCACTCAATGTCAAGCAGCAGCTGAAAATGCAAACAAGATTTTAGGGTGTATAAAGAGAGAGATTAGATCCAGTGATCCCAATGTATTGTTACCCCTCTATAAATCCCTTGTAAGGCCACATCTGAAATATGGGATCCAGTTTTGGGCTCCACATTTTAAAAAGGACATTCAGAGTCAGTTCAAAGGCGGTTGACTAGACTACTACAAGGATTGGAAGGCCTCCCATATGATGACAGGTTGAAAAGTTAGATATGTTTAGCTTAGAAAAAAAACGTCTCAGATGAGATCTCATTTATATGTATAAATACATGTGTGGTCAATATAAAGGACTGGCACATAACTTATTCCTTCCAAAAACAATACTAAGGACCAGGGGGCATATACTGCGATTTGAAGAAAAGGGATTCCGGCAGCTAAATAGGAAAGAGTTTTTTACAGTTAGAGCAGTCAGACTGTGGAATTCCCTACCACAAGAGGTAGTAATGGCAGATGTATAACAGTTTTTGAAAAATGACTGGGTGATTTTCTCAATACATACAACATTGTTGGTTTTAATTGACTTAGTGACAAAATGTAGAATTGGTGGAGGAAGGTTGAACTAGATGGACCTAGGTCTTTTTTCAACCTATGTAACTATATAAAAAGAAAACTATTTCATAAAGAGTGGAGGAACAACATTTGAAATCTCACTCAGTTCAAATAAGAAACGTTCAGTGAAACGTTTTCTTTAACACTCTGATATTTTCTATCTTGTATATATTACTTTTTGTTGTCTTCTTATTGTCATCAAAAAATCAAATGAAAGTTATAACCTGTATAAACATTTACAATAAATAATGTCACAGCTTTAATTCTCTGCTTTTTTATTCAGGATAGGTAACTGAACATACTTAGAAAGTTCTACTACTAGACTATCACGGCCCTGACTTGCTGTGTGTCTCTGTGCCAGGACCTTCTGTTAGGTTTTCCTCCATGCGGTCACATGTTATTCTCTGCCCTGTGATGGACCATTCCCTGCACCAGGTTGTTCCCTGGCTGTGGAAGGGGCTTACTCACATGTGTCGTTTACGGGCTGTTGATCTCCATTATCTGGGTAGTTCATGCCTGAAGCAATGCCAGTCATATTCTCTGGCTAAGTTGTGGTAAGCACCTGTATTATGGTTATAGTCACTGATCTTGGTACTCGACCTCATACTGACCCCTGACTTGCTTCTATATACTCCCCTCTGACTTCTCCATTACCATCTTGCTCCTGACTCCGGCCTTCTCCCTTCACTACTCTTCTGCTTGCCCCTTGTGTTTATACTTACTGTCCTGGTACCCGACCTCTGGCTTGTCTGACGACCTCTCTCCTGTCTGCTCCCTGTGTCTCTTCATGCCCTCTCTGTTCGGACCTCAGCCTGCCTGACTTCCCTTAGTCTCTAGGTATCCCCACTGCCACCTAGTGTAGTGCCTAATTACTGCATCTCTCACTCCTCTGTGAGAGGAACATTATATAGACAAGTCAATGAGTAATGTCTATTGCTGTCTAAGGCCTGTTTCAGATGTCAGTGATTCTGGTACGTATGTGCTAGTTTTTATACATGCCAGAGTCACTGACATACGTATACCCATTATAATAAATGGGTCTGCTCACACATTAGTGATTATTCACTGACCGTGTCTCCTTGTGGCATACACGCATGTCTGTGATTGCCGCACGGAGACATGTTTGTTTTTTTCTGGCATCACTGATGTCTCACGGACCACATTATGGTGTGATCCATGAAACACGTACCAGAAAAAAAGTATATTGAAAATAAAAAACATTTTCAACTCACCTTCTCCAGCGACGCTCTGCGCAGCCTCTTCTCTCTGCTTCTTCCTGGCAAGCTCATTATGGCATGCATATTCATGAATGCAAGCAGAGCTGACCCAGAAGTAGCTGCAGAGGTGAGAGACAGTGGCGGCCGGATACTGCAGAGCTGGAGACTTCAGCACCATGGACAGCAGGACTGGGACAGGTGAGTATACGTCCATATGCAATCACAGAGTATGGATCATGTATGATCGATTGCACATGAACAACCCATGTGTGCCGTGAATCACGGCACATAGAGAACCATATGCGTTTTTTACATGTCAGTGAAAAACGTCTGGTTTTTTTTCACTGACGTATGAAACAGGTCTTAATCAAATAAAGCAAATCTCCATATTTTTTTTCCACGAATATAAAGTAAGATGAGTGACGCTACACTTGTACAGAAAAAGGGTAATCAGTCCACTGGCAGAAAACTGAAAACAGATAACGTTAATTAAAAAATAATAATTACACATGAAGTGTCTTTACAAATTCTGTCATGCAACCACATATTTATATCTGCTGAACATCATATGATCTAATAATATATTATAAATTATACAATATAAGTGCAAAGAGATCTTCTCCCAAATATATAAATTGTGATTGGATTCCTAGAGGCTTTCGCTGAATGTACCGTGACAAAGATCACAGTTGTTCTCAGATAAAAAAAAAAGTAAAACTAGACTGGTTAGAAAATTAAAAAAAAAAAAAGCATAAACTCTGAAAATGTAATTTTCATGAAAATAAATTCTTGCTAAAAAGCGGTAAGAACAAATCTGAGGTTATCAAATAATATGTATAATCAGTTTATGAACAACAGCATTTGCCTTGGCTTGAAACTTTTTTGTTATTTTCTAAAACAACTCTTTCAAATTTGAAAGAATGTGATAAAAAAAAACACCAAACATTTCAGTTCTTTATGTTTGTTAAATATGCAGGATAATGCCACTTTCACTGCATGGAAATACGCTCAGCACTCCTAAAATTGTCTCACACTAGCACAATTACCTTGCCTGATTTAGAACACCTACAATATGAATTCATAAATTTACTTTATAGGTCTCATTCCCATAGAAATCAGACATCATTGTCAGATAAATAATCTTCTAGCTACGCTGCTGAAACTTACTTCTCAAAATTGCTCTATGGAAATGTCACAAGTTGCTTTATACAGCTCGCTACTTTCAAATGTTAACTTGCTTTTCTTGAGCTAAACATGAAAAACGAAAATTGGAAATGCTGGAAAACATTTGGAAATTATTCAATTTATCTAGTTAACTCTTCCTTAGAATTAAAAAAAAATCTGTTATTATTAAGATAAATGTGTTTTATGGTGGTAAATGTAAAATTAATTCCTTCTACAAGTTCTGCTGTGGAACCCCATATTTACAGAATGTTTTTTTTCTATTTTCTTATTCTAAATTGCTCTTTTCTTTGATAACATTGTGAAATACCAGGCTAAGGTCCAGTAAATTAACATGACTTTCCAAGACTGTGTTGAGTGCTTATACTGCTGTACAATAAAATAAAAATAAGCAGAACTACATCAAGAGTAGCATGTTGGAGTATATAGTAACAGATCTGTATACAATTATATTTAGAGGTAAATGATGGGGCAGTATGGTGACTCAGTGGTTAGCACTAGTGATGAATGAGCACTACCATGCTTGGCTGTTCGGTACTCGTAACAACCAATTGAATGTTGGGATGGATGCGACTCAACCACCAATCTAAAATGGAAGTCAATGGGGAGCTCGAGCCATTTTCAGGAAAATTTCCTGGAAAAGTACTTTAATTCCCCATTTACTTTTAATAAACTCAGGTGATCTAGCCGTGCCCATCAGAGCATCCAACTGCTTTTAACAAGTACCGGGCATCCGAGCATTGTAGTGTACCCTCATTACTAGTAATCATTGTTACTTTGTAGCGGTGGAGTCCTGGATCATATCCCACAAAGGAATACAAGCTTATTTTATGTCTTTCCTAGGTTTTTGTGAGTTTCCTTCAGGTGCTTAGGTTACTTCAGACACTTCAAAGACATACTAATAGGAGATTTATATAACTATGATCATATCTGTAAATATGTGTAATATGATGGCAATATCTAAGCAATTCATAATAAATAATGTAAGTGATCATCAATGCCCTCCTTCTAGCTTAATTACCAAAGAAATAAAAAGTTGGGGAAATAGAGATAAGATATTTATGGCCTATTGTAAGGATGGTCAACAACATCAAATCCTGGAAAATCCCCATTAAATGAACCTGCCGTTCACGATGCCAAATTAAGAGTTAACAACAAGTTAATAAAAGCATTGGAGGTTTCACATTTTCAAGAAAAACACAAATATGCTTTCCGTTGTTGCTGTATACTTTGGGTAATATTTAAAGGTCCGCAATGTAAAATATACAATCTGAGAGTCAAAAAATAGACAAATAAGTAATTTGGGTTTGAATAACAGACAATTCTTATTAAAAACCCAAATGTAAAAACCCTTATACATTGGCCGGAAATATGGAACAATAATTCATAAGAACACTAATTACTATTTTTTGGCATTATAAACATGCTCTCAATCAATCCCTGAATGAGCAAAATGTTTGCTAGTAGGGTAATCGGATCTTTTATGATTGAATGGATATGATTATTGTCAGCAGTACATTACCCCAACTAAAAAGAGGAATCACTGCCAGCGTTTGAAAGTGGACAGAAAGATTGTATGTATGATCATTCTTCTCCGTACAATTTTGTAAACGGGTCAGTTAAGAAGTGCCAAATGACTTGTACATAGTCTATCTACACTCACTAATGGGCCAAGATTAGCCAGTGTAAAAAGCATTTAAAGACACGAACTAACAGTCATATATTTGGTTGTTCTTGAAAATTTTAAAAACTTTGTGAATCATACAAAATGTTTAATTTTTTTGAATAAATTTTACTTAATACTTTTAGATTTTTACATGACTCCTAAAAGTAAATAGAGAACAATATCAAACAAATCAGTAAAAAAAAATAGGATTTGTATTTTTTTTAAAATACATATACATATAAAATACAAAAATACATATTATCCAATATCACATTTTTGTGAGTGTCAAAATTATGGGAGACTTTGTGTTCAGTATGGTTGACCGTTGGGAATTTGCAGTGATATCTACACATTGCTCATAATTGTTGATTAGACATGCACATTAGCTTGGAGGATTTTAGTGCATTCCTCCCTACAAAACAAATTTAATTCCATTATGTGGTGGGTTTTATCCCATGAACTAATTGCGCTAGGTTTTCTATATTCCTGACATCTTGTTTTAGAATTTACAATTAAAATTTAGAACTAATTTTTCCATCAATAATGGCAAATAGAGATTAGTTAAGGTTGTGAAATTTGATTTTCTAACAAATTATTCCAAAACATTTACTTTGTGGTGACTATACTTGAAAAAAAAATATTTTTATTCTTTAATTTAGCACATTTTTTGCTTTATTATACATCTTTGTTTTTTAATATATGTATTACTAAATCATGTACTTTACCAAGTCTAAAGTCACCATGCCTGACCCATGCCAAGCATTTTGACCCTGCTTCCCTTTTGCTTTCTTATGAAAAATAACAGAAGTTTGTTTGTTTATGCATCCTTGAAAATTAGACTTATAGTGTTTTATTAAAGATTTATTAAAGTGTTTTATAACATGCTAAAGTAATTTTTTTTTTCTTGAAAGTTGTTTTTTTTTTACTTCCCACAGTTCTTTACTTCCAGGTACTTGCAATCCAGGATTTATTTTTTAGCAATACAAATTCTGTACTGAATAGATAGAGAATACAATTGCAGTAAAGGGAATCTGTCAGCAGGTTTTTACTACCTCATCTGAGACTAGCATAATGTAGGAAAAGAGAACCTGTATCCAAAGATGTATAACTTTGTGTCATAAATGCTGAACCCAAGATGAGGGTTTTTAAAATTAACATGAACTAGCATTGAAAAAGCTAACTACACCAAAATCAGGCTCTCCATGTTAGATAACTATTGATAATGAGCTGCTTATCAGATAACAAAGCAAAATCCTGCTGACAGATTCTCCTTAAGCTGGTGTCACACATAACGACGACGACAACGACGTCGCTGCTACGTCACCATTTTCTGTGACGTTGCAGCGACGTCCCGTCGCTGTCGCTGTGTGTGACATCCAGCAACGACCTGGCCCCTGCTGTGAGGTCGCCGGTCGTTGCTGAATGTCCAGCTTCATTTTTTGGTCGTCACTCTCCCGCTGTGACACACACATCGCTGTGTGTGACAGCGAGAGAGCGACGAAATGAAGCGATCAGGAGCCGGCACTGGCAGCTGCGGTAAGCTGTAACCAGCGTAAACATCGGGTAACCAAGGGAAGACCTTTCCCTGGTTACCCGATGTTTACGCTGGTTACCAGCCTCCGCTCTTGCTGCCAGTGCCGGCTCCTGCACTGTGACATGTGGCTGCAGTATGCATCGGGTAATTAACCCAATGCATACTGTAGCAAGGAGAGCAAGGAGCCAGCGCTAAGCAGTGCGCGCGGCTCCCTGCTCTCTGCACTGTGACATGTAGATGCAGCACACATCGGGTTAATTAACCCGATGTGTGCTGCAGGAGAGCAAGGAGCCAGCGCTAAGCGCGGCTCCCTGCTCTCTGCACATGTAGCACAGCGACGTTATGATCGCTGCTTCTGCTGTGTTTGACAGCTAAGCAGCGATCATAACAGCGACTTACAAGGTCGCTGTTACGTCACCGAAAATGGTGACGTAACAGCGACGTCGTTGTCGCTGTCGTTTAGTGTGACACCAGCTTTAGGTGTACTTTTAATTTATTCACTTTAATAAAATATTTGTAGTACTATCTTTTTAAGCATTTATTGCATCTTCATTGAATAATACATTATATATATATATATATATTATATATATATATATACTTAGAGATCCGCTTCCCGCATAAAAATAGTGTTTCCCCTGTTACAAGAGAGCTAAGTTGCACATTATGTGAGTAATTTACTCCTTTCGCCTATGCCAGTGCTCCCCGAACTAAGTTTTTATTGTCTTTTGATATATTTATTCACTCTTATTGTTGTTGTGCTTTATCCTCCCCTTAGACCTATGTGGGTTAAGCACACATAGTTAGAACAACTGATACAATATATTTCTTCATGTTTTGTTTGTTCTCACTGTCTTCTGAATTATTTACATTTAAATTAGCACTAACTACTGCATAGAAATGTCAGCATTCACAATAATTCAAGGATCCCAAGCTTACCATTTGTATAATCAGTTCACAAGCATTGCTATACTAAAAGAGCAAAAAAAATCATCTCATGTCTCCATAAATTATAGGGCTGTATCATGCACCATGGTAGTAATAGATTATTTTTCTATCATAATTCACCACTTACAAACATGATATCTGGCTGCCAAAGCAGAGTTTATAAAAATGTAGTCATAAAAAATGCAAACTATGCCCTTAAAGTGGATGTAAACATCTACACACCCCTGTTAAAATACCAGGTTTTTGTCATATAAAAAATCATATATAAAAGAATCATTTTAGAGCTTTCTTCACCTTTAATATTAGTTAAAAACTATGTAAATTCTTTGAGAAACATTCTAACATTATTTTGATGGGAAATAAATAACAAAACTAAAAAAATGCAGTTACATAAGTGGGAATGCTCTTATATTTTGGGTTATGTTTGTGTTTGGAATCAGCCAATCACATTTAAACACATGTTATATAATAGTGCACCTGTCATCATGTAAGGGGAACCTATCAGTTGATACATTGCCCAAACTACAGGTGAATGATTTCAGAAGATATATTTGACTCTGAAATGCTGCAGCATTTTAAAGAAAAACATACTTTAAAAACCTATATTTACATGTAGCTAGAGACTTGTCATTTCAGACAGCAAGCTGGGAGAAGCCACCAGAAACCATCTTGTCCGAGTAGTCTACAGTGCTGTGTCGGTCCCCGGCTGCTTTCCAGATATATTTTTCTCTGAAATGCTGCAGTGTCCAACAAAGCTGATTAAAATAGTACATGGGGATATGGCAGCATCTATCCGGTTCACATTAAAGTGTTTCTGATTAATCTTGTTTATAACGTAGGTGTTTTAGGTCCCGTGCGCACACTGCAGATTTGTTTCTCCTGCGAAAAACATACCTTCTGGCAGAAAAACGCACCTACCTGTGGAAAAACCGCACCACAAACGCATGTAGTTTTACCATGTTTTGCTGCGTTTTTGCTGCGGACTTTCCACAGTTTTGCGTGCGGTTTTCTGCAGCAAAACCTGTAAAGCTATGTGCCCACGCTGTGGAAAATGTGCGGATTTTGCCGCGGATTTCTTGCGGAAAAGCAGCGGATTTTCCAGAAATATGCAGCACAGCTACTCCCCAGCCATTTCTATGGCATTTGGGAAATGCTGTGCCCACGCTGCGGATTTTTCCACAGCGGAAATCGTGCGGATTTTCGTGCAGAAAAATCTGCAGCATGTCAATTATTGTTGCGGATGTCTCCGCAGGGTCCCATATACTTACCTGCCTTGATAGAGACCCGAGTCACTTTCTCCATCCGGTGTAGCGGCAGCGCTGTGGATCCAGACAGGTACAGGAAGGAAGAGGTGGGCGGGGCCTGCACGAGCTCCGGTCATGTGACAGCCGGAGCTAGTTCAGGCCCACCCACCTCCAGCACAGTGAACCAGATGCTGCCTGACAGTGACCCGGCCGCCGGAAAGCGAGGTGCTGCATGATGGAGGTAAGTATGAGCACCCCGATCACTGCAGCACTTGTTCTGCATTGAGGATGCAGTGCCGAAGCCATGGTACTGTATGCTCAATGCAGAATGTCCGCACCATATCCCCACGACATTCCGCTGTATATCCGCAGCATTGAAACAGAGAAAGTTCTGTTGCGGATTTCTGGGAGCACCTGCGGAATGTCTTGCGGATATATCCGCAGGACAATGTCCCCGTGGGCACATAGCCTAAGAAAAAAAATGCAGTGTGCGTACAGCATTTTGGATTTCTCATAGATTTTGCTGGGCAAGGACTACAGGAAGCTCATGTACAAAACCCACACCTTTTCTGCAGCAAAAACCGCGATAAATCCGCAGCAAAAAATGCAGTGTGCTCACAGGGCCTTATGCCTCTTTCACACGTCAGTGATTCCAGTACGTATGATACTGTTTTTATATTTACCTTAATCATGTACATACGCAGACCCATTAAAATACTGCTCTCATGCTCTTTGCAAAATTATAAACCATCCAGATCCATCCACTCCCACCATGCAACGTAATAGACACTCTCATAAATCTCTTAACCCCATGCTCACTCTCTCAATTCTCCTTTTAGCAGGAGATATTGCACCTAATCCATGGCCTTCTTATAATAGTAAGCTCAATTCCTTTCCTGGCATTCTCAGAAACCCCCTAAATCTCATTAATATTCCTTGCATACCTTCTATCTCTTTTAACTGTGCCCTTTGGAACTCACGCTCAGCATGTAACAAACTCTCCTTCATCCATGACTTCTTCCTTTCCAATTCCTTCAACCTCCTGGCTCTTACTGAGACCTGGATTCAGCAGTCAGACACCACCGCAGCTGCTGCTCTCTCATATGGTGGCCTACAATTTTCACACACCCCTAGACTTGACAACAGATCAGGTGGAGGTGTTGGTCTGTTGCTTTCCCCAAACTGCACTTTTCAGGTCATCCCTCCTGTTCCCTCACTTATCTTCCCTTCTTTGAGGTCCACACTGTCAGGCTTTACAGACCCTTCTTCCTGCAAGTAGCAGTTGTGTATCACCCTCCAGGCCCAACCAGTCAGTTTTTGGATCATTTCGCCACCTGGCTTCCACATTTCCCAGCCTCTCACCTCCCCACTCTTGTCATGGGGGACTTTAACATCCCTATTGATGATCCCCTCTCCCCAGCTGCCACTCATCTTTTATCTCTAACCTCCTCTCTTGGCCTTTCACAACTAACTAACTCTCCTACACATGAAGGTGGGAATATGCTGGACCTGGTCTTCTCCCGACTCTGCTCAGTGCATGATTTCACTAACTCCCCTCTCCCACTCTCTGACTACAACCTTCTTTCATTCTTGGTCAAGAGCTGTCAACCCACTCAGGACACCCCCATTTACCTTCCATATAGGAATATACATGCCAATAACAACCAGGAATTTCTAAAGAAGTTGCAGTTATCACTGGCCCCAATATCCTCCCTCTCATGTCCTGACTCTGCTGTAAAACATTATAATGACACCCTACAGAGCGTCCTAGATGAAGCTGCACCTGCTACACACAGAGCAACTCGGCGCAGATGGCAGCAGCCCTGGCACACGTTGCAAACATGCTTTCTCCAGCGGTGTTCTAGGTGCGCTGAACGTCTGTGGAGAAAATGCAATCTAGCCGAAGATTTCATCCATTATAAGTTTATGCTCAAAACATACAATGCTGCCCTTCACCTCTCCAAACAAGCATACTTTAACACCCTCATCACCTCTCTAGCCAACAATCCTAAACGACTCTTTAATACTTTCCATTCCCTCCTAGGACCAAGAGTTCTGGCCCCAACCACCAACCTCAGTGCAGATGACCTGGCTAATTATTTTAAAGAAAAAATTGATCATATAAGCCAGGAAATTTCCTCCCAGCCTCATAACACCACATATTGTCTGCCCTCCTACACTTCATCTAGCTCACTGTCACTCTTTGATCCAGTCACAGAAGAAGAAGTCACCAGGCTCCTCGCATCTTCTTGCCCTACTACCTGCACCAGTGACCCTATTCCCTCACATCTCCTTAAATCTGTCACCCCAGCTGTCACCACTCACCTAACTAAAATATTCAATCTCTCCCTCTCCTCTGGTGTCTTTCCCTCCTCCTTCAAACATGCCAGCATACACCCATTACTTAAAAAACCATCCCTGGACCAAAATTGTGCCGCTAACTACAGACCTGTCTCTAATCTCCCATTCATCTCCAAACTCCTGGAACATCTGGTCCACTCCTGTTTAATCCGCTATCTGTCAAATAATTCTCTCCTTGACCCTCTACAATCCGGTTTCCGCTCCTTACATTCTACTGAAACTGCTCTTACTAAAGTCTCTAATGATTTACTAACAGCTAAATCTAATGGTCACTACTCCCTGCTGATCCTCCTGGATCTCTCTGCTGCATTCAATACTGTGGATCACCAGCTCCTACTCACTATGCTCCACTCTATTGGGCTCAAGGACACCGTTCTTTCCTGGTTCTCCTCTTACATTTCTGACCGCTTATTCACTGTATCCTTTGCCGGCTCCTCTTCCTCTCCTCTTCCCCTTACGGTTGGGGTTCCTCAGGGTTCAGTCCTAGGCTCCCTCCTGTTCTCTCTATACACAGCCCCTATTGGACAAACAATCAGCAGATTTGGTTTCCAGTACCATCTCTATGCTGATGACACCCAACTGTACACCTCCTCTCCTGACATCACCCCTGCACTATTACAAAATACTACCGATTGTCTGTTCGCTGTCTCCAACATCATGTCCTCACTCTATCTAAAACTGAACCTGTCAAAAACTGAACTTCTTCTGTTTCCTCCCTCTCTTAACCTTCAGAAACCCAATATTACCATTTCTGTGTGTGGCTCTACTATTACACCCCAGCAGCACGCCCGCTGTCTTGGGGTTATATTTGACTCCGAACTTTCCTTCACTCCCCACATTCTTTCACTTGCTTGTTCTTGTCACTTCCACCTCAAAAACATCTCAAGAATTCGACCTTTTCTTACCGTTGACTCTGCAAAAACTCTTACTGTCGCTCTCATTCATTCTCGTCTGGATTATTGTAACTCTTTACTAATTGGTCTCCCTGTTACTAAACTCTCCCCTCTCCAAGCCATTCAGAATTCCGCAGCCAGGATCATTTTCCTCTGCAACCGCTTCACTGATGCCTCTGCTGTTTGCCAGTCATTGTACTAGTTGCCTATCCGTTACAGAATCCAATATATACTTATCACTCTAACTCACAAATCTCTTCCCAGTTCCGCACCACCCTACATCTCCTCCCTCATCTCTGTCTATCAATCCACCCGTGCCCTCCACTCTGCTAATGACTTAAGACTGACATCCTCAACAATTCGAACCTCCCACTCCCGTCTTCAAGATTTCTCACGAGCTGCGCCTATGCTCTGGAACACACTACCAAGAAAAATCTGATTAATTCCCAACATCCACACCTTTAAGCGGGCCCTAAAAACGCATTTCTTTAGACTAGCCTATCTCCTCACTGCCCCGATCTAATCTAGTCCCTTTCTGCCCTTCAAAAAATTTACTTCCAGTTCTCGTCCCCTGTACCTGTATAAATTCTCACCGACGGGTTCATGCAGCTGCTTTTGAATACCTTATTAAATCGATGGATGGACCATATATGACAAGCTTTTCTCCCCCCCATTCAACTTTTGTGTTTCCCCTATTTCATCATAGACTGTAAGCTTACGAGCAGGGCCCTCAATCCCCCTGGTATCCTAATTTTGTTATTTTGTATTGTCTCATATTGTCTGCACATGTCCCCTCTTAACTCTTAATTGTAAAGCGCTGAGGAATATGTTGGCACTATAGAAATAAAACGTATTATTATTATTAATAAAATCAATGGCTCTGCACACACATCAGTGATTTCTCACTGACGTGTTTCTATGAGACGTACGTGCATGTCCGTGTGCTCTGCACGGAGCCAAGTCTGTTTGTTTTCTGGAATCACTGATGTCTCACTGACCACACAGTGGTGTTATCCGTGAAACACATACCAGAAATATCATGCAGATTAAAAATAAAAAGTTTTTTAAACTCACCCGTCTTCACGATGCTGTCTTCAGCCGCTGCTGTCTCTGCTTCCAGGCCAGCTAGTTATGCTCATACATATGCACTGCACAGCAGACCTGGAAGTAACTGCAGAGGGGAGACAGCGGTGGCCGGACACAGCATCGCAGGAGACTTTAGCACCATGGACAGCAGCAACATGGATAGGTGAGTATAAGTGCCTGATCTCCATGAATTATCACGGATAGCACATGGAGGTCACACGTGTGTCAAAATTAAGGCACATGGAGGGACATATGTATCTTTAACACGTCAGGTAAAAGCGTGTGTGTTTTTCACTGTCGTATGAAAGAAGCCTTAGTAGAATTTTCCTGCCAAAATCCAAGTTGAATTTTACAGCAAAAGCCATGGTCTCCAAACTGCTTACAACATAGCAAAATTATCTAATAGTAATTACTCAAGAGAAAGGTACAAAAAATTGGTGTCACGGGCGGAGGAGGGGACACTACGCTCTCCCACTGCTCGGGTCCGGCTACTGCTGCGGCTGCTGCTCGGTGGTGGCTCAAGCGGTGGGCCAGCTCCCGGGGACTCGAGCAGCGTTCCTTGCCCGTGAGTGAAAAGGGGATTTTGATTGTGGGGGTTTTGATTATTGTCCGTGACGCCACCCACGGCTGTGGTGATATTGGTGACACCACCGCTGCTCTGGACGGGGATCCCGGGAGCGGTGACAGGGAGCAGCTTTGTTGTTAGTTCTCCCCTCCATGGGTAGGGGGTTGGTGGTCCCGGGGCCCGGTGATGGGGTAGGGATGAATGGCAGGTGGGTTACGGGGCCTGGTGAGGTGCAGGGTCGCGGGGGCAGCGCTGTTCCACACGGCACGGTGGTACTCACTCAGCCAATGATGAGGACACAGTTCTCGGTAAAACACACGGCTGGATGGACGGGTCCCACAGACGGCTGCGGTGTTGTTGCTCCCGGCAGGTTGATGGTGCCTGCCTTTCCCAGCACCTAGATACGGTAGATGGTTCCAATAGGTTCCCACCGGTAACCCGCTCCCTGGCTTGGATATTGGCCGAAGGAGCCCCTTTTGCCCGCAGGCGCTGGCCCTGAGAAACGGTTGCCTTGGCGGTGGCAGTGTCTCCCTCATTTGGTTGGACTGTTGCCTTCTGTCGGGACTTGGCTGTTGGGAAACCCAGGAGGTTCCCTTCACTAACGAATTTGGCAAATTCACGGCGACTCCTAGCCTTGCCGGGGTCCGTAAGCCCCTGCCAGATGGTGCTGGCCTGGCTTCTCTTCGCGTACCGGTCCGGTACCGCATGGCCACCGCCCGTCCACGGTCCTTACGGTAGACTCCAATTGGCCACTCCTGCAGATGGTCACCACCATCTGCCAACCTTGCTGATCTGTCCGGGCCACACACCCGAACCAACTTCAGGCTGCTCTTTTACTACTTTCCTCCTTCCACTTTCACTACCAAGACTGGTCTGCCTGGTTTTCCCACCTCCAGGACTGTGTACTCCTCGGTGGGCGGGGCAAACCGCCTGGCCCACCCCCTGGTGTGAACATCAGCCCCTGGAGGAAGGCAACAAGGGTTTTATGTTCTGACTTCGGTGTGCCTGCTGGGAGTGTGGGGTGTGTGGGTGTTGTTCTCTGTGGCCCCTGGCTTGTCCAGGGCGCCACATTGGCAAGACATTAGACATATAATATGGTCATCAAGAATTGGTTTAAATTAAAATAAATGGACTGTGGGCTTCATATCCCGAAAATTAAGAATGCGTTTTTAAAGAATATCTCTCAAGGATTGTAATTCACTCTGGATTAAATTTATCAGGTTTTTCACAGCACTTGCCTATCATCACAAAGGGAATCTGACAGTATTAAAAAAAATGGCATTGAAATGGTTAAAAAAATTAACAAACAGAGTTACAGGAGAAAAATTCTTCTAACGAGGGAGGTGACCTGGTTATTAACCCCTTATGCCTGCCATTTTAAGGGGCTTATTGTAAAGGATTATTTGGCATATTTGCACATATCTCAGTTTTTTTCTACATACTTATGTTGATAGCAGGTTCACCTCTATGTTTCCTTTGGTTGTAGTTAGTATATAGTAATATTTAGCCCTCTCCCCTTTCTCCCCTGTTTTCCTCTTTTTACTTTTTGAGGATATTAACCCCTTAAGGACGAAGCCAGTTTTGTACTTAATGCCCAGGCCATTTTTTGCAATTTTGACCAGTGTCACTTTATAAGGTTATAACTCTGGAACGCTTCAATGGATCCCGGTGATTCTGAGATTGTTTTTTCGAGACATATTGGGCTTCATGTTAGAGGTAAATTTAGGATGATTTTTTTTATTTTATTTGTGAAAAAATCTGAAATTTGACAAAAAAATTAAAAGTTTTGCAATTTTCAAACTTTTAATTTTTATGCCCATAAACCAGAGAGGTATGTCACACAAAATAGTTAATAAATAACATTTCCCACTTGTCTACTTTAGATCAGCGCAATTTTTGAAACAATATTTTTTGGGGTTAGGAAGTTAGAAGGGTTCAAAGTTCATCAGCAATTTCCCATTGTTTCAACAAAATTTACAAAACCATTTTTTTAGGGACCACATCCCATTTGAAGTGACTTTGAAAGGCCTGGGTGACAGAAAATACCCAAAAGTGACACCATTCTAAAACCTGCACGCCTCAAGGTACTCAAAACAACATTCAAGAAGTTTATTAACCCTTCAGGTGCTTCACAGGAACTAAAGTAATGTGGAATGAAAAAAAATAAAAATTAACATTTTACCTAAAAATGTTACTTTAGCACTAATTTTCTTACTTTTTCAAGAGGTTACACCAAAAATTGGACCTCACACTTTGTTACCCACTTTCTTATGAGCGCGCCGATACCCTACATGTGGTCAAAAAGCTTTGTTTGGGTAATGGGAGGGCTCGGAATGAAAGCAGCAATATTTGAATTTTGGAAAGCAAAGTTGGCTGAAACAGATTGCGGGCACCATGTTGCATTTACAGATCCCCTAAGGTACCTAAACAGCAGGAACTCCCCCAAGTGACCCCATTTTGGAAACTATACCCCTTAAGGCTTCTATCGAGGGGTATAGTGAGCATTTTGGACCCACAAGTACTTCACAGATTTTGATAACGTTACATTGTCATATTGAAAATTGACATTTTTTTCTCAAAAATGTTGCTTTAGTATCAATTCTCTCACTTTTTCAAGAGGTAATTCCAAAAATTTGACCCAAATGTTTGTTACCCACTTTTTTATGAGCCCGGTGATACCTCACATGTGGTCTGAAACCTTTGTATGGACAAATGGGAGGGCTTGGAACGAAAGGAGCAATATTTGAATTTTGGAAAGGAAATTTGGCTGAAAAAGATTGCGGGCACCATGTTGCATTTGGAGGACCCCTAAGGTACGTAAACAGCAAAAAACCACCACAAGTGACCCCATATTGGAAACTAGGCCTCTCAAGGAATTTGTCTAGATGTTTGGTGAGTACCCTGAACCCCCAGGTGCTTCACAGAAATTTATAACGTTGAGCCATGAAAATAAAAAAATAAAATTTTACCACAAAATTGTTAATTCAACCAGGTAGCTTTTTTTTCACAAGGGTAACAGTTAAAAAAATCACCATGAAATTTATTGTGCAATTTCTCCTGAGTTTGGTGATATCTTATATGTGGTGAAAATCAACTGTTTGGGCACACGGCAGGTCTTGGAAGGGAAGGAGTGCAATTTGACTGCAAAATTGGCTGGAATCAATAGCGGACACCATGTTGCATTAGGAGAGCCCCTGAGGTGCCTAAGCAGTGGAGGTCCCCCACAAGTGACCCCATTCTGGAAAATAGACCCCTCAAGGAATTTATCTAGATGTTTGGTGAGTACCCTGAACCCCCAGGTGCTTCACAGAAGTTTATAATGTTGAGTTGTGAAAATAAATAAAATACATTTTTACCACAAAATTGTTACTTCAACCACATAGCTTTTTTTTAACAAGCGTAAAAGGAAAAAAAGCAGCATAAAATGTATTGTGCAATTTCTCCTGAGTATGCTGATAGCTTATGTGTGGTGGAAATCAACTGTTTGGGTGCACAGCAGGGCTCGGAAGGGAAAAAGTGCCATTTGACTGAACATTTGGCTGAACGCTATGTCGCATTTGGAAAGCCCCTAAAGTGCCTAAACAGTGGCGGCCCCCCACAAGTGACCCCATTCTGGAATCAAGACACCTCAAGGCTTTTATCTAGGTGTATATTGAGCATTTTGAATCCACAAATACTTCACAGAATTTGATAAGCTTAGGTTGCCATATTGAAAATTTTCATTTTTTTCACAAAAATGTTTCTTTAGCATCACATTTCTCACTTTTTCAAGAGGCAACAACAAAACGTGGACCCCACAGGTTGTTATCCAATTGCTTGTGAGCGCAGGGATACCCCATATGTGGCCAAAAACCTCTGTTTGGATAAATGGGAGGGCTTGGAATGGAAGGAGCACCATTTGAATTTTGGAAAAGTTGAAATAAATTGCACGCACCATGTCACATTGGCAGGGCCTCTTGGGTACCTATACATTAGAAACCCCCCACAAGTGACTCCATTTTGGAAACTGGACCCCTCAAGGATTTTATTCAGGAGTACAGTAAGCATTTTGAATCCACAGGTACTTCACAAAAATGTTGCTGTAGTAAACAAATTTCTCACTGTTAAGGCTACTTTACGCGCTGTGATATCAGTCCCGATATCGCTAGCGTGGGTACCCGCCCCCATCTGTTGTGCGACACGGGCAAATAGCTGCCCGTGCCGCACAACATCGCGCAGACCCGTCACACATACTTACCTGCCTGGTGACGTCGCTGTGACCGGCGAACCGCTTCCTTTCTAAGCGGGCGGTCCGTGCGGCGTCACAGCGACGTCACTGAGCGGTCACCCAATAGAAGCGGAGGGGCGGAGATGAGTGGCCGGAACATCCCGCCTACCTCCTTCCTTCCTCATAGCGGCAGATAAGGAGAGGTTCCTCGTTCCTGCGGCGTCACACATAGCGATGTGTGCTGCCGCAGGAGCGACGAACTACATCGTTACTGCTGCAATAACGATAATCGAGAATGGACCCCCATGTTACCGATGAGCGATTTTGCATGTTTTTGCAACGATGCAAAATCGCTCATTGGTGTCACACGCAGCAACATCGCTAATGCGGCCGGATGTGCGTCACAAATTCCGTGACCCCAACGACTCCGCATTAGCGATGTCGCAGCGTGTAAAGCCCCCTTTAGGCTATGTGGTCATGATCCAGCGACACGGCGTCTAGTACAGAGTTTCAGCCTTCCTGCAGAGATGTGAGTGTTGTCCACGGGAGAACGCAGCTGCCCATGCCCACGATTTGGGTTCAGGCTGCTGTGGACTTTAGCTCTATGCTACCTGCAGAGAACACTCATCTCCGCAGCATAAATTGACATGCTGAGGCTCGGGAAGCTGCACCACATGTCGGTTTATGCTGCGGAGAAAAGAAGCACAGTGGGCATGGGATTTCTAAAAATCCTTCCACTGTGTTTCTACTGCACAACGCAGCGTTATGGACGCAGGGGAAACACTCTGCGCCCAAAACGCTGCAAACCCTGATTGTGGGCACATAGCCTAAAATGCTACAATGGATGAATGGATAGATGTCAAACATATATAATGTCCCACCCCCCTGCATATTCTAAGCTGGCGCCCTTCAGTGACTTTCATGTGGCACTAAAGGGTGCCTAGCCTGGTATTTAGCCCAAAAAGAAAAAAAAAATAATTAAAATAAATGACGTGGGGTCCCCCCTATTTTTGATAGCCAGCTAGGGTAAAGCAGACAGCTGTAGCCTGCAAACCACAGCTGACAGCTTCACCTGTCAATTTGGAGGGCTCCCCAAGCTGTTTTTTTTTAATTATTTATAAATAAATAATTAAAAAAACAAACAAACGTAGGTTCCCCCCAAATTAGATCTCCAGCCAAGGTGAAGCTGACAGCTGGGGTCTGGTATTCTCAGGGTGGGAAGAGCCATGGTTATTGGACTCTTCCCAGCCTAAAAATAGCAGGCCGAAACCGCCCCAGAAGTGGCGCATCCATTAGATTCGCCAATCCTGGCGCTTTGCCCCAACTCGTCCCGCGCCCTGGTGCGGTGGCAAACGGGGTAATAAATGGGGTTGATACCAGGTGTGTAATGTCACCTGGCATCAAGCCCAGCAATTAGTTATGTCATGGCGTCTATTTGATACCAGACATAACTAATTGACAGTAATAATAAAAAAAAATGGACAACAAAAAAAATTTTATTTGAAAAAAACACTCCCCAAAAACATTCACTCTTTGGCCAATTTATTGAAAAGAAAAAAAAAATCGAGTCCCTGCTATAATCCATTGTGAAAGTCCCGCGGCGATTCTGGACCTTCTAGAATATGGGGGGCACGTTCAGGGAACGTATCCCTCATTTTCTAGGAGTGCAGACCCTCCATTTGAGGAGAGTGGGTGCAAAGAATTTGCACCCACCCTCCCCGGGTCACAGCTGCAGACTGCCGAGCAGCAGCAGCCAGCGTCTCTGAAGGCAAAACAGGAAGCTGAGCTGACAGCCGCGCGGCGCTCTGCACTGTGACCAGCGTGCAGTGTGAAGGAGGAGAGGGCCGCGAGGGATCAGAGCTGACAGGTACAGGGGGACACCGGGGAACACCGGGGTGGGAATAGGGGGTGACCTGGCAGGGCCTGGGGAGTAGTTTTCTGTCGTATGTGTCATAGCACATGCGACAGAAACCATAGGAAAGGGGGGAAATGCGGCCGGCGCGCTGCTGTGCGCGCCGGTATGTGCAGCGCCATGTTAGATTTTCGGGAGGAAGGGGGAGTGGGGGGACACTTTGGCGACACCGGGGGACCGGAGAGGACCGGGGGATGAGATTTATCTCCCATCTGACATGTTTGTTTATGCCAGATGGGAGATAAATGATTTTTTACCGGCGCGGTCATTTACTGTAACCTGATCATCGGTATATGGTGTATACCGGTCATCAGGTGAGCGGGGACCGGAAAAACCGGCCAGAATCATGATCTCCAGGGTCTCAGCTACCCCCGGCAGCTGAGACCCCGGAAATTTTCTGACTCTGGGGGGCGCTAGACCCTTTTTTCCGACCGCCGTTAAAAAGCGGCGGATCGGAAGAAGTACCCTAATTTGTCGCCGTTAAAAGGCGTATCGGCGGTCGTTAAGGGGTTAAGTAAAAAGAGGCCTTGGGGTTTGTCCAACATACAATGCTATGAGTAAGACCATTTGTAAGGTCAAAATGCTTGGGATTACTGTTTTTTCATTTTATGTTTTTGAAGTGAATTCATATGAATAAAGAAGTTAATTTTAAAGGGGTTTTCCGGCTTATTTTGACTTTTTCTTGTTATTACACTATTGGGCTACATTGGGGCAGGTAACTAGATAGTGACTACTTACCTGCCCTGCTGTCATCCCCTCTCCCCTGGCGCAGAGCGATCATGTGACCGCTACTACCGTGATTTAGCTGATTCCTGTGATGTCACGACGACAAGTGCAGGAGCTTATGCGCCTGGCCAGTTAACAGGCAGCACAGGCGATGTCATGTACTCACCCTGCTTTGCAGGTACAGTGCGTGTCATCTTCGCCCCCGTTCCCTGCACCCTCCCACTACATAGTGCAGGGGTCTCGCTGCCTGTATGCTGCATGCAGCACCCATGCTGCTGGCAGCGCGCAGGCAAATGGTCCCCTTGCCTAATGCTGGCTGTGCTGGTGCCATGCAGTCAACGCTGTATATCAGATGACTGATTCCAGGGCACCCTGCAGAGCCTCTGTATACAGTGATGATCAGCCACCGGCCAATCAGAGGCAGCAGCAGATGACTGGAGAAGCTGCATACAGAGGTGTCCCTGCACAGCTCCTGGAGATTAGTCATCTGATATACAGCGCTGACTGCACTGCCCACGATCAGCAAGGAAGTGGCTGCAGCCACAAGAGGCAGGACACAGGACAGTGAGGGAACAAGGAGAGGTGAGGAGGATTTGTGTTTGTTTTTTTGCATGTGTGAAGACTGGCAGACAAGGGGGCATTTCTACAGGACAGAGCATTGCTGCAAGAAGAGGAGCCCAAGGGGTTATTACTACAGGATGGGCAGAAAGATGGGGCACATTACTATAAGATGGGCAGAAGGATGGGGCACATTACATTACTTTATTATGGGGAAAGGGTTGGGCACATTACTATAGTATGGGGACAGGGTTGGGCACATTACTATAGTATGGGTACAGGGATGAGCACATTGCTATATTATGGGGACAGGGATGGGCACATTACTATATTTTGGGGACAGGGATGGGTACATTACTATAGTGTGGGGACAGGGATGGCCACATTACTACATTATATGTGCGATGGATGTGAGGTGATTGTGCTGTAACAGATGAGAGAAGCAGGATCACTGCTCTGCTATCTCCAATGATTGGAAATACAAAGCAGTGATATCTCATCTGTGACCGCACAATCTCTTCACATGCAACGCACATATAATGTAGTAATGTGCCCATCTTTGCTGGAGTAATGAGAGGTCTGTGCAGAGTACAATACTGACAGCCAATGAGAGTGCAGAGGGTGGAGCTGGACAGTGAGGCTGGGTGGTGCCAGCTGTGACTGTGAGATTCGGCCGTCAGGCATGTCATGTTTGGTTGAGCTGCAGTTAAACAAAGAGCTGCAGAGAATAAAGGGATAATTCAAGTGGAACAAAAGTTAGAAAACAAAAAAAGTAATGTAGGGGTGATTTATATGATAATACAGCACAGATTACCTTAAGAAATTTTGGAGTTTATATCAGACAACTCCTTTAAGGATTTTTCAGTGAGTTATACTGTTACACATAGAGCACCAAAAATAAAATTATTGTATGAAAAAATTAAGAATAAAATCCTTTACCATTTTAATATAGGCTTTTAATGCCTAGCAATCAGAACTGTGGTAGCATAATAATAATGACTATTATCAACATTAACTAATACATTATCATATTTTGTGTAATTTGTATTCTTTACTGTTAAAAACTGTTGCTATTTTTTACTATATTTGATGAATATACAATCAATGGCTGTCAAACAATCTGTAAATCCCTACCATTGATTAAAATAAAATGGCAGCAGTAGAAACGTTAAGCACTTCAATTCACTGTTCTGAGGTCTCATGATCAGCCATTGCCTCTAATGGGTCATCTGTCTAACCACTGACAGAATTTGCCTAAAGTTAATGTGGAATGGATCCTTCCTAACACTTCTTCCGTATTGTTCAAGCTATTAGAAGGTATCACTGCATTTTAACATTCACCAAATAGACATTAATATCATAGAAATACACCAGCAGTGCCATCAAAACTGTCTAGCTAACTTAAAGCGGTGGTCTCAAGAACAAATAATATTTTTATTAATAGATATTGGAATGATAACAAGTTCATAAATTAAATATGTTAGAAAAAATATCTTGTGCTGTAACAATTTTATTATTGTGTCCCTTCTATGTACTGTTTAATGGTTGTGTCAGACTGTGTGTTTGACCATGCAAAGCTTTTTTAGCTTATGGTCTGCACATACCATAGCTCCTGGTCCTGGGATCATATCAATTATACTCGTATAAGTGAGTATACAGATGAAACAGCATGGACTCACAGCTGATACTTTCCTATATAGCACATTTCTGTGTTTTATCGCAGTATTTAGTGTTTCTGCTATTTTACTTTCCTGTGAGCTCATGATTAGGGATGGAAAGGAAAAGTCTAGATCTGCACGGGTAACCTAGTGCCGTTTACCAATCCCAGACTCGGAGGTTCTCAGAAAACTCTGGGTAACTATCCAGAACTGGCCACCTTGGTAATTATAAAAAAAGAAAAAAAATAAGAATAAAGAAAGCGTGCTACATTTACATTCTCTGCACAGCGGTAACACTACTTCTGGGGCTGCTCATTAACCTCATGCATTTGCATTGCTTCCTCAATCCACCAGCAGTCTCCGCATCTGTGATTAGTTGCAGTAAGACCACGCCCCCACCATGTGTGACAGCGTGCCTGCCTGCCTTCTTGCAATCGCACATGCTGTTTGTGCCTCAATAGTGGTGTAAAAATAAAAAAAAAATTGGCATTGGGTCAACCCATATTATGAAACCCAGCACAGATAAAGGATATGGCTACCGGCTGCAACCCCCAGCCGTGTGCTTATCTTAGCTGTGTATCAAAATAAGAGGGACTTTAAGTGGCTTTTTAAAAATTATTTAAATCAATAACTTTTAAAAATGTCATGCGGTTCCCTCAATTTTGATATCCAACAATGATAAAGCTGACAGCTGAAGGCTGGAATTACCAGGCTAGGGAGGCACATAGTTTTTAAATTATTTATTTAAATATTAAAAAAAGCGCATGGGGTCCCTTTTATTTTGATACACAGGTAAGATAAGCACACGGATGGGGCCTGCAGTCAGTAGCTGTATGCTTTATCTGTGCTGGGTATCATAATATTGGGGTCCCTAAGCCAATTTTTTTATTTATATATTTATGTACACAGACAGCATGTGCAATTGCAAGCAGTCAGCCATACTGTCACACAGGGCGAGGGCGCGGTCTGACTGCATCCAATCACAGATGCCAAGACTGCCGGTGTGCAGGGGAAGCTGTGCATATACATGAGGTTGATGAGCCACCCCGGAAGTAGTGTTACTGCCGTGTGGGAGACTGTTCAGTATAATGCACCTGCTCTAATCACCCTATCCCTTCTACCACCATTTTAAAACATCTGATTCAGCCAGATATCCATAATTAATTCTCGGTCCAGAATTAATTCTGGATATTGTTTTTTTTTGTGTTTTTTAAAATCCAGTTGGACCCGCTGGTTCTGTATATTCGCGGGTTCACTCATCACTACTCATGATAAATCAAGCCAGTGACATAAGCAAAACAACCGGTAGACACCCAACATTACTGGCTTGGTTTACGATAATATCAGAGAGCTGGAAACATAGCAAAAACCTTCACTCCTGTGTTACCTCAGGCAGCAAAAAACATGTATTACCTCAGACAGGGAGATATACCTCAGAAAGTAGCTGCTGCAAGTCTCTGCTGTTTCTCTGTATACTCACTTATCATAATTGATTTATGTTTCCCCCACTATGCAGGAGCTGGTTGATGGTACATACACTAGAGCAGCTCTACATGGTCAGACATAGTCATTACAGAGTACACTGTGGGGATACATTTATAAAGTTTTCTTTACATCAATTCATCCATTTGTGGAACTTATTATTATTCCAAGATCTATTGATTAAAATGGACTTTGTTCATTGGACAATCCCTTCAAGGAACTGAAACCCTTTCAAGGAACTTCAGTTTTAACACAAATATAAATTTAATAGTATCAGGTACAGCTGCATGGGGACTATGATTGACTATACACAGAAAGAGTGCTTTTGTACGAGGTTTTTATTTTTTAATAGTAGTTTTTGAAAACAGAATCATTATTATTATATTTTCATTGCATAATGTAATTAGCTTCTTCTGATTTTTTTTTCCATAAAAAGTTTCTAATCTCTATATGATTTTGATAGTCATGACTTAGTCAAGACTGATTAGTTGATGTTATATGGCTTAGTGATCCATTAAGCCTCCAGAAGCCAACAGGCAATTTAACCCAAGCCACCTCATGTGAAACACAAAGATCCTTATCAATCAAACTCACAATATGAGCAATGGATTTATCCCCAGTGTTAGAGGTGAAGTAAATTTGCTGAAAATGTAAGTGTTCTTCATTGGTGGATCAATGCCTTTTAGACCTGAAATTGAAGAGGAGATGAAAAATTTGATGAAATTACAAAGCCATCTACCAAGCTTGGAATTGAGACAAAAAAATTTGATGCAATCTCATTGCATACATGAAGAAATGGCTGGACCAGAGAGTCAGATTGATTGATGACATGTCACAATGAGTTATCATTGTTTAGATTTTCACTGACCAAGATGTCAAAGAAAGTGTAACATAATCTGCCGGAGAGGAAAGGCAATTTTTCTGTTTACGAGTTTCCCAATATTATGCAACATTTGTAGTTACTGATGCAAAAACATAATGAGAGGTCTATTATACTCTCAGTAGATACAAATACCTCTTTGTGGAAAATTTAACAAATGTCATTCTAAATTATATGCTTTGAAAAAGACTTTTCAAGTTAAATTGATGCTATGGAATTTTGAAAAGTTGCTTTGAATAAAGAAAATTATATTAATGCCATGTAGTTAATTGATGTATTTAATTGATGTAATTTCAAGTTGTTCATGATACTTATCCATTTGCAATTTATTGATGTTCCTTTTAATTTCTTATTTATAATGTACAATGTCTATAAATAATCTCCATTTCTTCAATACTACCTGTAAAGCAGAGGGATCACCCAAAATGTGACATTTCGGTATGTCACTTATGTGGATTAAAGGGAATCTGTCAGCAGGTTTTTGCAATGTATTCTAAGGACAGCTTGCTGAAAGGGTTAAAACATTTAAATTCAGGGATGCCTGTCTTGGAAAAGTTAGATTTGTTGTTTTCCTGGAATGTTTGTTTAAGCAACAGGACACAGCAGGGTTTATCACTGCTCGAACTACATTGTCTAATGCACAACAGTCCAACACCCCCCTCCTTGGATTGGCACCTCACTGTCAATGTTCAATGTCTATAGTGAGCCTGATGTGGACAGGGGCAACTGTTGGATGGCTAAGCATAAACATTCTGGTTGTGTCAAGATGGTTGCACCCACCCAAGTGTTCCATCAATGGATTCAGGATTTATTTACTACATTATGCTCCTCTCAGATGAGGTAGCAAAAATCTGCTGACAGATTATTTTTAAATGCCTTCTCATAGTGTATAATGTGGATAATTAGATAAAAAATGTTACTTTTTTTCTTTTACTTATTAGCACATTTCTGTGAAAAGCTTTTAAATTCAATGTATGCACTATGCTCATACTTACATCATTGACTATGTTTATGCTTCTTTATAGTACCACCGTAAACATTGCATTCATGTAAAATATTTTTTCTCTATATATAACAAAACTAGAAGAATGGCACTAACCTTTAAAATGTATATTTATAGCTATCATCTAATAATTTTAAGTCTATCTTTTTTCTGGAAGAAACTTACCTTCAAGTCCTAATTCATGAAATGATATCTGTAAACATACAAAGCAAATGTTCTGATCTCCATTGACTTTCCAAATCGTGGCAAGCGATTGTAGAGTAAATGTGCTTTCAGCTGGAAATGTAATAATCCTGTCATTTAGAAAAATGGTGCTGCTAAGAAAATACACAAAATGTTATCACCAACATCAACATTCTTATTTAAAACAATCTATAACTATTCTGGGCCTGATTTTCTTCCTTGTGTGCATAAGGTGAAATACATGATATATTTTACTGTTTAATAATAAATAACTTTTCTGTCTATATATATATACATATATATATATATATATATATATATATATATATATATATATATATATATATATATATATTATATAAAGCTGAATGTGTGTGTGTGTGTGTGTGTGCATGTCCGGGATTGGCATCTGCACCGTCGCAGTTACAGCCACAAAATTTTGCACACTCACTCTTCTGGACCCCAAGAGCGTCATAGGCTATGTTTTGAGGGGAAACTTTAACCCTGTGCTTTACAGTTTACCAAAAAACCTGCCTCCATTAAAGCAAATGGAGCTGGGAACCACAGTGCAGCCAGAACTTCAGAAGAATGCACAGCCATGCCCTTAAATGGCATGTTGGCGTGTCACAATGCAGCCAGGGAAAGAGACAGACACAGACAGGGAAAGAGGCAGACGCAGACAGGGTAAGAAACAGACATAGACAGGGTAAGAGACAGACAAAAAGAGACAGACACAGACAAAGAGACAGACTGACAGGGAAAGAGACAGACAGGGAAAGAGAGAGACAGGTTAAGAGACAGACACAGACTGGTGAAGAGACAGACACAGACAAAGAGACAGACACAGGGAAACAGTCAGACAGGGAAAGAGACAGACAGGGTAAGAGACAGACAAAGAGAGGTAAAGAGACAGACAAAGAGACAGACACAGGGAAAGAGACAGAGGGAAAGAGGGAAAGAGACAGACAGGAAAAGAGAGGGAAAGAGACAGACAGGGAAAGAGACAGACAGGGAAAGTGAGATAGATAGACAGACAGGGAAAGAGATAGATAGACAGACAGGGAAAGAGATTGAGACAGGCGGAGAAAGAGACAGAGACAGTCAGAGACAGATAGGGAAAGAGACAGACAAAGAGATAGAGAGACAGAGAGATATATATAGAGGGGGAGACAGACATTATAATTACATTTATATCTATTTGTTTTGTGGTTTCTGTGTGCAGAATACATTTTTGTTAATACATTCTATTTTGTTAACAGTAGTTATTAACCCGGGTGAAGCCGGGTAGTACAGCTAGTATATATATATATATATATATATATATATATATATATATATATAATTGGAGGGGTATAAAGCGTATATATATATATATATAATAAAGCTGAGTGGAGGATACCGGGCACCGCTGATCCCTGTATGGCTGACAAAGCTGTGCTTTCAGGCAGGTGGAGACCTGGGTGCGTGTCCCAAAGCAAAGGCGATACAAGATCCACAATGAAGAGATGAAAGGTCGCACTCCAAAGGTCGAATAAAATATTTTTTTTTTTTTTCTTTTTATTCCACGATCACATCAGGGGTACAGGTAGTGAGGGAGGATGAGGGTGTGCCACGTCGGACGACGGCAGCCGTTTCGCAAGTAACCTTGCTTCTACGGGTCCAGTGCCTTACTTGCGAAACGGCTGCCGTCGTCCGACGTGGCACACCCTCATCCTCCCTCACTACCTGTACCCCTGATGTGATCGTGGAATAAAAAGAAAAAAAAAAAAAAAAAATATTTTATTCGACCTTTGGAGTGCGACCTTTCATCTCTTCATTGTGGATCATATATATATATATATATATATATATATATATATATATATATATATACATGCAGTATACCCCTCCAATTTTTGTGAATACTTTATTATATCTTGTCATGGGACAACACTAAAGATACAAAACTTTGAAACAATTTAAAGTAGTCAGTGTCCAGCTGGAGCAACAGTGTAATGTTTTGATCCTTCTAATAACTCAACACACTGAACATACTGCCATTCATTTCAAAACTGCTGCCAATGAGAGTGAGTACACCCTTAAGTGAAAATTGGCTTTTTGTGCCCAATTAGCTATTTTCCCTCTCTGATGTCATGTGATGTATTGGTGTTGCAAGGTCACAGGCGTGAATGGGGAGCTGGTGTGTAAGAGTTTGAGCTATCGCACCCACACACTCTCATACTGACCACTGTTAGTGATAGGCGAACACGGACTATAAAAGTAGGCATCCGCTCGGTTTCAAAGGTACCAGGTTGCTGGACCCAGGCCCGGGAGTGTTAGTGTTGATACAAATCCACCACTGTGGAAATTTAAAAAAAAAAAAGAAAAATAAAGAAAATAAGAGTAAAGCAAGAAAACAAGAGCATCATACTTACGGAGGCTCTGGTAAAGCTGTACACTGCTCCCGTGGCCTGTCCTTCACTTCCTGGATGGCTCACCATTGCTCATCCATACGCACTACTTTACTTGCCCATCAGACATCCTGAAGTCTGTGATTGGTTGCAGTCTGATGCGTCCCGCAGCCTATATGACAGTGTCTGACTGTAACCAATCACAGGCGTTGTCTGAGGGTCAGTATTTTGGTATAAAAATGAATAAATTATTAAAATATTTGGTGTAGGGTCCCCCCTTATAATGATATCCAGCACGGAAAAAGAATACAGCTACAGGCTATGGCCCCAAACCATGTGCCTATTATTTTAACTGTCTGTCAAAATAGAGGGAACTGCATGTGATGTTTTTTACTTAATTAAATGAAAAATTTTAAAAAATGGCATGCGATCCCACCATTTTTGATACCCAGCCAAGATAAAGCCTGACAGTGGGGAACTGGCATTCTCAGGCTGAAGAGGCGCATGATTATTGGGCCACCCCCAGCCTAAAAATAGCAGCCTGCAGCCACCCAGGATTCTCACATCCATTAGATGTAACAAGCTCGGCCCTTTACCCGGCTCTTCCCACTTGCCCTGGTACTGTGGAAATCAGGATAACATAAGAGGTTAATGGTAGCCCACAGCTATCAGGCTTTATCTTGGCTGGGTATCAAAATATCCCAATTTTACTTATCAGACCACAGTATAGATTTCCACTTAAATAATATCCAATTATTTTGTTGATTAACCCAAACAAGTCTCATCATCTTTCTTGAGTTCGTCAATAGTGGCAACTCTGCCACAACTCAACTATAAAACCATACTTCTCGCAGTCTTCCCTAGGCACGTGATGGTGAAATATCTATGCTTCTTGATATCTGTGCATAACTTATGAAGACAGCTAAGCTGCTTTCTAGAGATGAATTGATCAGGCAAAACTTGAATTCACCTGTTGGCATGTTTTACCTAGGAAATTGTTGTGTGCAAACAAAATAACCGGAAAAAAAATACAGCTTATACACACCTCAATACTTAATTATCTGGCCTCTCCACTACTCACCAGCACCCATTTCAACCTTGCCACATGTTTTAATCCTCTACCACCCTCATAATAATAATCGGCGGTCCTCATGTGCTTTGCCCAATTTGTGGGTGTCACGGCATCTGAAATGGTTCTGCACATGTGCTCCAGAGGTCAACATTGTAATGATGTCATGATGCCATTGATCTGTCTCATCTCTGTACAGAACTTTTCCAGTTATCATGAAGCCCTGCACAGTGTTATAGGACAAAGATTTTATCCTGACCATTGGGCAATATGAAAATGATTCAAGGACAAAACATTTAGTGGTGAGTAGCCAGAGAGTTGCAAGGTGATAGTAAGAATTTTTTTTATCTATTTAACAGCACATTACAGTTTAGAAAATGGTGGTCAGCGACCACCATTTTGCTGAATTTAGACAAAAGCAATAATATGTATACAGGCTTGGATAGCTGAGCATTGTGAGAGATGTCAATCAGGAATGTCTGATTTTAGACTGCTGATAGCTTAGTTCTTCTGGAAATAGGTTGCTACTAGATACGTCTGTTGGTTGTTTTCTCAGAGCAAAAGCAAGAGCATTAAGTTGGCAAACACTCATGGAGGTAGATATCTGAAAAGGCGGCCAGCAGAAAAGCAGCCATCTAATGTGTATGGGCGGCCCTGCAATATTTAAAATACGGGTCTAGGTGAGCAAAGGTCAACTGACCAGATAAAGCATATTAGATAGAAAATAGCAAATGCTTTCAAGTAAAGTATAAAGGGGTTTTCCCAGGAACAAAGTAATTTTTTTATCAATACATCTTGCAATAATAATAAGTTCCCCAATTGGATGTGTTTAAAAAAACATTTGTGTGCTGAGATAATCTTATAAATGTGCCCCTGCCATATACTGTGTAATGGTTGTCTGGCAATACAGAGACATGGTCTGATCATACCACATCTCCTGGGATGGGTAAGAAGTAAAACAATAGACAGACATTACAGCATGAGATTGCAGATAAATCTTTTTTCAAGTTAAAACATTTATTAATAACAAGCGGAAATTTTTTTGACAACGCAAAGAGAGTCAGCTATGATAACATTGTGTAATGTTTTAATACTCTTTTGCATCTTCCCATGCCCAGAAGCTAGGGTATGATCAGACCATGTCCCTGTATGGTCAGACATAGCCATTAAACAGTACATGGCAGGGGCACATTTATACGATTATATCAGCACAGGAACATTTTTTTAAAGATGTCCAATTGTAAAACTTATGATTCTAACATCTATTGATTAACATGAACTTTAAAATTAACTTTGTTAGTGGGAAAACCCCTATAATTAATATTTGAATATTACAAAAATATCCATTTGCCAACTTTTTTTTTAATTTGCTTCCAAGTGGTTTCAGAAAAATGTCAGATGCTGAACCACAAGGAGCCATAAAAAGATTAAAAAATACAAAAACTACCTATTCTCATCTTTTGCCAGTGGAGATAAGAAGATGCATCAAGTATGGGATAGCTGATATAGGCTTTGTGCGCAGACTGCAGTTTTGTTTCTTTAGTAAAAAATGCACCCTCTGGCAGAAAAACGCACCTCTGGCCGAAAAAATGCGTAAAAAAGCATACATTTTTTAAATGTTTTTAGTGTGCTTTTAATGCATTTCTATGGAATTTTGCCCATATGTTTTTCACTATATTCAATGGAAAAACGCAGGGAAAAACACAAAAAGATTTGACATGCTGCTTCTTTTTTTCTGCTCCCAAAACTGCAGGCAAAAAAGAAGCAACTAATATTAAATGTCTGTTTTTTTATATTTTAACCAGTATGAGGGAAAAATGGTTATGTATTAATTATGACCAGTCCTTTGGTGTGAAGGGTAAGAAGTAGAGATGGGCAATTAGTATCTATTCATGTTCGGATTATTCATAATGAATCGCAAACTTGTATTTTGCTATTCGTCATGAGTAATGAACCTAATGGAAGTTAATTGGGAACTCCTAAATTTTTCTTGCTATGACAAATAATAATAATAATCTTTATATAGCGCTAACATATTCCACAGCGCTCTACATATATCAGCAACACTGTTCCCATTGTGGCTCACAATCTAAATTCCCAATCTGTATGTCTTTGGAGTGTGGAAGGAAAGCAGAGAACCCGGAGGAAACCCACGCAAACATGGGGAGAACATACAAACTCCTTGCAGATGTTGTCCTTGGTGAGATTTGAATCCAGGACCCCAGTGCTGCAAGGCTGCAGTGCTAAACACTGAGCCACCGTCCTGGAATACTTTAGAAAAGATAATATCACGGTCCCTTTGTGGGACTCATGGCAGGAGCTGCTTTGTGGTGGAGGCTGCAATTCCAATTGGGACCAGCGGTGAGGCAGGATTCCACATGATCTGTCATATGACTAATTACAAGTTACAGCCCCCTTTGGGTGGACACATCCAGAGCAGCATTTGGGCAGTGCACCCAGCTTCAATATCCACGCTTAAACTGAGGTTGTGCAGGGTTGCACAACCACTCTAGGTGAGCAGCTACAATATTCTCACAACAGTCGGATCCCTGAAATTCTTCACATGCGCTCCTTTCTCTATCTTCATACTTAGTCCTGGAATACTGGAATAGCACTCGGTATTCGGTAAGCATATTCTGAACACGAATAATTACTATTCATCCATCAATAGTAAGAAGATGATACATCAGTTAAAAATCTTGCTTGGCTAAGCTTGCATGTGTATGGAAAAGTCAAAACAAATAGCTGTTTGCTGACCGAACATTCAGATTACAACTCTTGACTGCGGATCAGCCCTTGATATAGAGTCTGGAATGCTAATAAGTATATTTTGAGTGGTTGAAACATTGAACAATGATTCAATATAGTCCTTTTTAATGCAAAGTTTCTATTATCATACATGACCAATTAAACAAACAATTTACATCAAAATTTGATACAAAATTAGAGATAAAAATGTTTCTTGTTTGGATTATGAATTTTTTTCTTTCAGTATAAATGTTACATAGTGGTAATGGACTGGTCAGCTTTACATTGATATGCTAGGATCCATGAAGGGAGTTTGACAAGAGCAACAGTCTCTATAAAACACAATGACTGCTTTGAGGGTTTACAGTGAATGTACTGTGCTTCAAAATACTGCATGTCAGTGCTTAATATATTAATAGTAAAGATTTTGTTTTTCATTACCCATGCACACTAATAATAATAGATAGCATTCTAAATGTTTCCTAAATATTGTCCTAGTAAGAGAAAAATATCTTATCTTGCACTGGCATGAGCGGTTTATGTTATCCTAATCCATCTTCATTTTAGAAAGAAATGAATAGCCTGCATGGCTCAAATAGATACAAAGTAACAGTAGACACTGACAAAATCATATTGTGGCAATAGCAAATGACTTCTTTGACCTTGACAATCATCTGCATAGCTTTTTCCTCTTAACGATAATCTAAAAACTTAAATAACCATTTTATTCAAATAACTTCCTTTTACTGAAATGTCTTTGAAGCAAGACATTGCCATTCCACTGATCGATGACTTGAAACAAATATGTTCACACTGCTGCACAATCTAACCGAAGCATGCAACAAAAACTATATACCTGCAGAGCAAATAGCGAGAAACAAACACAAAGAGATTAATTCAGTAAATCCGTACGTGATTAAAGACTGCTTTCAGCTTGCAATAAGATAGGGTAGAAAAAGGTTATCTATCAAGAACTTTTTATGTTTAGACTGATAGACATATTGATATATAGATAAATATATAGATGAATAGATTAATGTAAGACTAAATATGAAAAATAAGTAGAAATAAAGCAGTGAAGGGCACCATCCCTAAATTACTCCAAAAGAGCAATTTAGTTATTTGCAGGAAAAGAGTCATAATAGTAAACATTTATAGCACGCATATTACAAAAAAGTGCAGCGGCAATTGATGGCTTTCCTTAAATCCTAAGGTTTTATTTTATCATGTGTGGAGAGAAATGTAGATTTTATCTGTTACCGTCGAAATGCTGGGATGTTTCCATAAACCACCAGCAAGGGATAAATCTGTGTGTATTTTGAGTTATAACAAGCTGGAACATCAATGCAGCATCATGCTGGAAATGGAATGAGAACACCCCAGGCAAGCATTGTAATATCATCACTGAGGCATTGTCACAGTACATCATAAACTAGATATCACTTGTGTTTTGGATTTTGAACTTATCAGTTTTATGTCAGCGATCTTAGACCCCATGGATTTGCAGCTGCTGCTAAAACAAAAATCACCTGCTTAACACAAATGACTAAGATACAGGGGATCAGAATTTTATTCTATAAGGGGTTTATAAGCTGATTGTAAAAAAAAAGAATATGCCTACATAACACAGGCTTTATGTCACTATTTGAATGGAGAACTTATTCTTTAAGTGTTACTGGACGCCTAACGACCTTGAAAATGTGAAGAATTGTTATTTTTTCTTCTGCAGCATAATAGTGATGTTTTAGACAAGAACTCTAAGATAGTTGCTCCATATAATGAATGAGCAGCAGAGCTTAGTGTACAACTCGGATCATTGTCAGTCTGACATCTGAAGTTGATGTTCATGTTTCACTGCTGATCATTGTCTTTCATTGTTTTTCAATAGAGAATCATTTATATAAATCTCTGAAATATGGAGTGGTTCTCATAAAAAGTCTTTGCTCAGGTGTAATAATAATATTTATACCAAAGCTTTAGCTATATAGATAGACAGACAGACAGGCAGACAGACAGACAGACAGGCAGGCAGACAAACAGACAGGCAGACAGACAGACAGACAGACAGGCAGACAGACAGACAGGCAGACAGACAGACAGACAGAGAAACAGAGAGACAGATAGACAGATAGACAGATAGATAGATAGATAAAAAAAAATGTAAAAACTAAGCAGCAGTAGTAATACATTAGCAGGTAATTACCAAAATCCAAATACAGTACTTAACCACAAGAAAGGAGGGCTACTCAACAATCTATGTTTAATTTTTCTGAGATTGAACCCATGCACCACAATTCAGAGGCGGCAACTTTACCAGTCAGCCATTCACTGGAGACATATATGGTGTATGGCTGAGTAGTAAAGTTGCCGCCTCTGGAGTCTGGTGCATGGGTTCGATCCCAGGAGTGAATCAATCTATTTTTGCATATTAAATTTCAAATGTATCCTAAAATTACATTAAAAAGGGCACATAAATTTAAGTTTAACTAGGTCACATGTAGAGTGAGATCAGATTGATGAATCAGCTTCCTAGGAAGTTACAATAAGTGTAGAGTCACACTGGAATGTGACTCACATAAGTGCATTGTAAGAAGTCTCACATAGCACTCAACCAAACATTAATAAATGTTGCAGATAAGATCAGCAGATCCGAGTGCAGTGTGAGATGCAAAGATCCAGGCAATGCAGAAGAGGGAGAGATTAATCTCTCCCCATTCTCTGCAGCTGTGATCCAATCACAAAATCAGATCACTGTTGCATGACACTTGGCTCATGCTTGTAGGAGACCTTGAGCTGAGCAGCATTTGCATATTGTATTGAATTCTTAGGCTACTGTGACTGAAGCCTAACTCATAACACTCCAGTAGCAGAATTCTGCCAAAGGTACCATGCTCAAATGTCTAATTATTCCACAAAAGCCTAAAAAGGTTTACCACTAGTGTTGAGCAGACCCGGATCGGCAAAATCCGGATCCGCACGGTTTGAGCGGCAGATCCGAGTCCGACCCGGACGCGGGATTCCGGGTGCAAGATCCGGAACCATTTTTTTTTTTCTCTCTCTCTCTCTCTCACCATATATGGTGCTGAATTCCGGATCGGATCCAGACTTCTTTATCAACCCGCCGCGGTCCACCGAACACGGATTATTCACAGTCCGCTCAACACTATTTACCACACTATAGAAGAAGACACTTGAAGGTGCCCTTTCAGATTAGACAAACCAGTCTCACAGTGGGACAGGCACACTGAAAATGTATACTCATGTCTTCAGCAGACCCTTAACTGACAAGGCAATCCATTGGCACTCCATGATCACATAACAGGGGAATCAATTGTTGCATTGAATGGTGAGCCCCTAGGCCATGTGTCTCAGATGCCAAATTGATTGACAGTGATATTTAAGAGATTAAATGGGTTTTCCTTGAACAAAGTTAATTTTAAAGTTAAGGTTATTCATAGATTTTGGAATAATAATAATTTACAGTATTAGATATGTTTTAAAAAAAAAATGTTCCTTTGATGAGATAATCTTATAAATGTGTCCCTGCTTTGTAATAATAATAATAATAATAATAATAATAATATTTTTTTCACTTATGTAGCACCATTAATACCATAGTGCTTTACATACATCAGCATACTGTGTATTCCCGTCTCTGACCGCACAGGAACATGGTATCATCCTATCACAGCTCCTGGGCAGAGAAGTAAGCAAAACAGAGTAAACACATGTTACAGCATGGGACTACAGCTGATTCTTTTTGAGAGGTGAAACATTTCCCTGCCTGTTTCTTAAAAATGTTTTACCTCGAAGAAAAAATTGCTTGTGACCCTGTGCTGTAATGTCTGTATACTTTTTTACTTGCTCCCCAGCCCAAGAGATATGGTATGATTAGATCATGTCCCTGTATAGTAAGGCTCGGCCATTACACAGTACACAATAGGGGCACAGTTAGAAAATTATCTCGGCACATATATGTTTTTTTTAAACACATTCAATTGTGGAACTTTTTATTATTCCAAGATCTGTTGATTAAAATGAACTTTGTTGGTGGTAAAACTCCTTTCACAATATCAGGCAGAATTGTTTGACAGCCATTATCTGCCAGCAATGATATAATTTCAGTTTTTGAGGTTGTATTTTAGAAGGTGACTTAACGTATAACATAAATATATGTCATATATTGGGAAGCATTTAATGCTTTCAAGTAACATAATAAAAGTAGCATTTTGTTCTGATTTGTAAATTTGTACATTTTATCTTTTCCACATTTTGCAATGCATGACCTCAGCACTAGTATTTAGCATATGTACATGCATTGATAACAATAAAATACCCAAACGTTTCTTGGTTTATGCAGCGCCTTACACATCCAGAATTTTCTGACAGAAGCAATGACAACCATTAGTGTTGGACAAATCATTAGCGCAACCTGTGCGGCATCCACAGGGGCCCTTTTCTGTCTGTGTCCTCCAGTGATAACACTGGTGTATACTATAACTATGTATTCCTGGGGGCTCTCTAGATGTTTTCAACACTTGTGGGAATAAAAAAAAAATCACAATTATCAACAAATTTCCTCCATTACATATAGGTACCCAACCCCTTCCCTTTCTAGACATTCTTCTTTTTGTACTTTTGATACTTCCTCCCCTTCTTCAGAGAGACATAACTCTTTTTATAACATCTTTACATCCACTTAGCTTTATATTTGCTTGTTTTTAGCAGAACAAGTTGTAGTTTTGAATAACTAAATTCACTTTACTATGTATTTTTCTGAAAAATGGGGAAAAAAAATAAAGTGTGTGAAATTGTGAAAAAAAATGTAATTCTGCCAAGAATTTGTTTTTCTGGTGTATATACTTTCTTAAAATTTATTCTGAATCATAATTCAAAAGGTAAATATGATTATGTGAATTCCAAACAAGTATGATTAATTTTTCAATTTAGTGGGTAAAATAAATTCCAAAGTTTGTAAAAAATAAAAATTTTTGTCGCCATTTGCAATGCTTGAAAGATTTAAGTTTTTATTTCGTGATGGCTTGTGTTTTGCATAATGATCTGACGGGTTTGGTGAATAATAAGTTTTTGCTATGTACAAGATTTTTATCATTTTTGGTTTTTTTTGCATCTTATAGGAAGAGTGGTAAATAAACAAATGCATTTCTAGTGTTTGATATTTCTTTTCTCATTCTGGCAATTACTGATTTTGTTAATTCATTTTATATTTTGAAAGATTTAATTTTATGAACACAATGAAAACACTTTTTTTTCATAATTTCTTTGTTTTGTATGGGGTAACATTGTAGTGATTGAAATTTCTAAATATTATTATTTTTTTTAATAAGTTTGTGAAAAAAAAACCTTCTCCATAGGGGACATAAGCCCGCATTCCTCTGCTTGTTTCATTTTTTTTTTTAAGCATAGCATAGAGTTGAGCATCAGAGGAGTACCCAAATGTCAGTGAAGGGGGTTTTCAACAGGCTCCCGAGCTGCCATAATAAACCCATTGGTGGCCCAAAAGCCAAGGAGACTGATGACAGCGGATAAGCATGAGCAGCAGTATGAATACTATTTAAATGCTGCTGTCAGAGAATAACAACAGCATTTAAATAGTTAAGAGCTGTGGTCAGATCCCATCTCCAATCATATCAGTTAGATGTAGATACCAAGTATATAATATAGCCAGTATATGATGCTGGTGGCGATAAATTTGAGTTCCTTGCCCATTTGATCTACAAATTTGTCCTTCAACTTGCCAGACAAACCTTTTCTGCCACTCTCATCTCTTTGTTGCAAAATTATACATACTATAAAAAAAGGAAAAAATACAACCCCCCCCCATAAACAACTCTTTGGCACACTACCTACTCAGAAAGGACAGTACAAATTTGCACTAACCAAAAAGGTCAATATCTCCTTATTCACATGATATATTTAAAATAAATAGTAGAATTGCATACTTAAGGAAGCAGTGGGAAGTGTTACACTGGCTATCGTCACTGTTCATGGCAAGCCATGAGAAAGGGGAGTCAAGACATCCTGGATCAAATACCAAGGGTGTACAGCAAAGGCAGAGGGGCAAGGCAAAAAAGTAAACAGGTCACCCTCTGTGGTCAGATCCAATCAGTATGTATAGAGACAATAGTCTGGGTAAAAAAGTAGTTAAAAGGCAAAGTCCAAGGTCATGCAATAAAAGATCAGAATAGCAAACACAAGGCACATGCGCTAAAGAGCAAAGCTATGACTGACAATGGTCTGACCATTGCCAGCTAGCTAAATATCCAGGCAATCACCATGAGTGATGTCACCAGGAGAAAGCTCAGCAGGTCCGTCCCATGATATGGCTGAACAATTCTGATAGCTGAGTATGTCCCATCTATTTATTGGGCTGCTGAAATGTCATTGACTGTGTCCTTAGGATACAGTGAGCAGGCTTCATGACAGAAATAATATAACAGCAAAAAACGGAGAATTTTGACCTATTGACAGGTCATTTTTATGTCTTATCATTGTTCTGTTTGCTAAGAACTACCTATTGGAATGTAAGGCTTTTCCTTTGCTGTTAGGGTAAAAAAAGACATGGTTTACTGTATAAGCACAAAAAAAAATTGAAGTCCCTCCAAAATGTAGTCAATGTGATGGTAGATAATGATGAAGGTTTCCTTTTAGTCAGGAGTGTTTTTTTCTGGAATGCACATACTTCTTCACAAAATATTTGTATGTAAGTACTTTTTGTAGTCCCCCCTCAAAAAAAGTAAACTTAGAATGATATTTGTGATATTTATGTAAAACTGTGCTATTACCAATATTTTTCATTAAGCTTTAAGACAAAGGAAACCATTTTGTAATAATTCATGAAGCATTTACTATATAGTTAAAAATATTAAATAGCTTAACAAATATGAAGCTTTCAACATTTAAGAAAATATGGTGAAAAAATGTCTTCATTTCTAGAAATATCAGCAATTGTAGACCCTGAAGGATTATAAAGTTCATCTATTATAAGCCGTGACAACTTGTAAAGTAACTTTTAATGTTGAATTACTAAAAACGCTATTTATTATTTTGTGTCTGATTTCTAAAAATGAATTTCTTGAGAACAAGTGTTTCTTCTCTCATGTCTCTGCTGGTAAAACTTCCATTATAGTATCTGTCTGAATAGTCTGAGTTCTTTGTATCAAACATTTGTCACATCTGTTTGAGGTTGTAAAGCTAATAGCGACTAAAAAGGACTTCAAATAGTGTGGAAAAGATTAGAAAAAGCATGACTCTGGTGCATTGTTATGGATATTTTTTAAAGAAGAGGACAGCATAGATGGAATTTTTATGAAACAGCATAATTTCTAATACTCTTCATATGCAAACTTCAAATGAATAACTGTATTCATGTTTGGAATTACCATAACTGATAATAGTGAAGTTTAGCACTCCTAGAAGATGTGAAATGTTTGTTTATATGTGATATAATGTATAACAGAATCGGTTTTTAAACTACCAATATATGTCAACATTTTTTACATAAATCATCAAAAGCAAAAGTAGATCCCCATCATCAGACTATTATTTTTGCCATAATGTATGTTAAAAACCTGTTTACATTTAGTGTTCATTCATGTAATACTGTTTAAATATTATGTAGTCTCTTCTTGGCTCGGCAAAATCCTAGAGGCAAATGACAGCACGGAATATATTGTCAATCCTAACATAACATTACATCCATCTGTAAACTAAAGAGAATGTCAGAGCCCTACAGCCTCATAGAGGCATGGAGCCACAGCATGAATGGTACTTATGCTGCCATAGAAAAAAATGCTACGGCTTGCAAGAAAAGAAAAAAAAAATATATATATATATATATATATATACATACTGTATATATATATTTAAAGGAGGACACCCATAGCAATGTTACTCTATGATAATTAATATAAGGGCATATTACTCCTCAAGAGCTCATCCATCATAAAGGGGTAGAATTTTTCATTTAGAAAAGTTGGGAGCCCTTTACATAGGAAACTACTATTCCCTTTTGCTTATCCTCCTAGCTCAATGCTTTTTTTGTGCATACTTTTAACATTTCCCCCTCCTCACACACTATCCATTGCACTGGGAGCAGTGATTATTGGTCTAAGTGCATTTTGTATACTGCATGTTGTGGCTTCTAAAATCTCCGACCCCATACTTACTGATGAAACATTTCCCCATTAGTGTTCTCAGCCTGATCACCTGGATTTGCTTGATCAGGCATTTTGAAGACTGTTTTGTGTGATCTATACAAAAAGCCTGATACCATAGTCATACATCTCTTGCTACATACACATGCACTCCCGTCCTTTAACGTGGTCATCATTTTAAGTTTTCTAAGACACCTGGTCCTCCATGAACTCGTCCCTACTTATTTCCTCGTCTCACAAAGGTAATCTGTGACATTAAGTCCATATAGATACTGTTCCCCAGCACAGTGATATGGTGATAGTGGAACACCTTTCTTTTTCTCCATAGATGTTGGAAGCCCTAACCATTGCTTTCATACATCCCAGTACCTACTGAGTAGGGTCAGTATGTGCATTTTACTGTACATATTCACCTTCCATAGAGACAGCAGAGAAACCACACATATGTTATAAAAGAATGGTGGGACACTGCACATGCCCAATCAATGTCCTCTGATATATTAGTTGATGTAACTAGTAGTATCTAGGTCAGGGGTGGACAAATCATTGGTGTAGCCTTTGTGGCTGTTAAAGGGGCCCATTTATACCTCCAAAATAGGTGGAATTGTGCATTTTTATGAGCTATTGAGATGCAAAGGGCCTATATTTTGTTCTTGCACGGGGGCCTTTTTCTGTCTGGTCTGCCAGTGATTTAGTAAAAGTGCACTGCATCACTGGAACTATTTTGTGTTAACTACAGAAATGCTAAGCATTTTTACATATTGAATGTATTGGAAGTATTTTTTTTATTACACATAGAGAACTAGAGAACAAAGGGCTTTATTTCTGATGTGGGGTAGCCCTTTAAATTTTTCTCTACTTATAACTCAGTCTATTAATCTACAAGGAACAGCATGTGATAATAGT
Source organism: Anomaloglossus baeobatrachus (assembly GCF_048569485.1). Lineage (NCBI taxonomy): Eukaryota > Metazoa > Chordata > Amphibia > Anura > Aromobatidae > Anomaloglossus > Anomaloglossus baeobatrachus. Next base: position 601,785,413 of record NC_134354.1, read on the forward strand.
CATGAGCAGTGTTCCATATTTGCAATATAGTTAACAGTAGAAAGCTGTAGGGCGATAGTGGACTATCTATCTATCTATCCATCCATCCATCCATCCATCCACCCATCTCTCTACCTCTCTATCTCTCTATCTCTCTATCTATCCATCTATCCATCTATCCATCTGGCCTATGTTTATCCTGAAATAATACATTATTTTTACAATTGGATTGCAAAAATGTGTGTCTTAAACACCGAGAACAAGATGTAATAAGTGGCAAGTGTCATGAAGTTACTGCTTTTACTTCGCCCAGTACTTTGTGATTTGTACTAGCCAAGTGAGAGAGTTTATAAGAAATACACTAAAAATAAAACTAATATAGAATAAAATAATGCCATCATTTTAGAGCTGTCACGGAGGTGGTACTAACAGACCAGGAATCCTAAGCTGGTCTTAAGACTGGGGCCCCTACGTTCACACTCACTCCGGGGTATACTTGAAGGTAGGGAGACCTGGGTCCCTGACCAGGCCCTTTTTCCTGTCTAAGCCCTGATCTTTCTCCTCTCAACTGTGGGAGCGGGCTGTAAACCAAGTAACAAAACCCCACAGAAAAGACATGGACAAGGGAGAATTAAACCTCGTATATACTGCACTCACACATAAAGTAGAGTCAATATGTGTTCTTGGGGAGTAAAGAAAAGGATAGGGAAAAACTTACATCAAGGGAACGTTGACACCACGCAACAAAGCAACTGTTGCTCACCATGAACTGAGAACCACTGAGAACGGGATCGCTGATTCTATTGTAGTGCCCCACAGGGCAGGTTTATTTAACCTATTCATTGCCATGCCATTGACTGTCGTTGTCACAGGCGGCCTAGCCCATCTCCGTTGCCCCAAGGCATACAGAAGATGGCTGGGGAAGGATGATGGGGGTAGTTGTGAGGTGTTTGTCGTGACACCACCTGTGGTATGCGGCCAGGAAATGGGCTGCCGCTGCTGTCGCTGTCCTCTGGGGCAGATGGTAATAGCAGTTAGGGATGGTATCGCTTTCCACAGGTAGAGCGGGCCCCGGGGAGGATGATGAGGGGAGTAGTGATGGTGACTCAAAGCAGCAGTATGGGTAATAAAGAGTCAGAGTCTATGGCTGCGGTTCCAGGTTGTTTACTTACTTTGTACGATGCCACTCACCCAGGTAGTACCGGTCACTTGCTATGATGGGCTTCGTCGAACCCGAATCCCTTTAGAGATCAGTCCAGTTTGGTGTTCAATGGGTTTCTCCTTGTAACGCCTGTCTGTGTATCCCCTGGCTTGAAGCTACGAGGGGACCCTGGATTTCATGAGATGTACTCTTGTCCCTATCTGCAGGTGCCATGGTTCTGATGTGGGGTCCAGCTCAAAGCGAGACCCCAGATCCTATATGGCACTGTGCTTGTCAGAGAAGCTTGAAACTTTCCCTGTCCAGGCAGATTCTGGAAAACTAACGTAAATTATGATCTTCCCTAGGATCCTGCTGCCCTGCATGGCATTGGTTCAGAGGGGAGCAGATTCACTCTCCCCACGGCAACTGTGTGAACTTTCTCCTCCTTCCCACCGGAGCACCCCTGAGATGCGACTGCTCCCTTCCTCTCCTGTTTGAGAACTCCTCTTAAATGTCATGTTGGCTCCTGACTCACCCTGCTGGATGCACCTCCCTTCTCCTAGGTCCTAATCTAGTGGAACCCCCTGTTGAAGGCATCCTGTAAATTCCTTTCTGTTGGCGACCCCTTTATTACCCTACCATAGCTCAGTCCCCAGTGGGAACAGGGCAAACTGGTGTGCATTTGAGTGTGTAATAAGGTGAAACTAGTACTGACCTCCTCAAGAACTGGGTTTAGCATTACACCCAAAGTTGGGTGCAATACTCTGAGGTGACTGAAGCCTCAGGGGTAGAGATGAGCGAACTGGTCCCGGTTCGGCTCGAGGCCGGTTCGCCGAACGGGCGTCCCGTTAGAGTTCGGTTCGTCGAACGTTCGACGAACCGAACTCGAACGTATAGGCTATAATGGGAGGCAATCATAAACACATAAAAATGCATGATAAATGTACACAAACAGTTAATAAACATTGCCAAAACACTTACCGGTCCTCGCGATCCCTTCTGCACTCTGTCTCCTGCCGCTATTCCATCCGATGATCGCTGAATCCTCCCGGTGACCTGCACTGCCAGCAGAGATGCAGGACCTATCGTGACGTCAAAATAGCCATGTGACCAGTCACGTGGCTATTATCTCATTGGCTACAGACTGGTCACATGACTATGACACGTCATGTAGGACCTGCGAGTGCATCTCTCCGGTACACGGTGCACATATGTGTATCGCCGTGTACCGGCGACATGCTCTAGCACACGGTCGACTCCCCGTTCCGTTAGGGACCGGCTGACACAGCCGGTCATTAACGGAGATCACCGTTGCCATAGCAACGCAGTTAGCGGTGACGTCACCGCTAACCGCGGCTCCGAGAGCACCGTTGCTATGGTAACGCGTCTGTCAGCGTTACCGCTAGCAGCCAGCAGTGATCACTCACGGAGTGAAGGCTGCACGCTGCTTCCCGATTCTAGTGATGATTGTAGTGAGGATGGAGGTTCCCCAGCCCCAAGTGATGAGCTGGTGAATCTCATCCTTCCTCACTACAATCGTCACTACTACTACACTAGTGATGATTGTAGTGAGGATGGAGGTTCCCCAACCCCAAGTGATGAGCTGGTGAATCTCATCCTCACTACAATCGTCACTACTACTACACTAGAAAGAAAGAAGACAGAAGAGCAGGATCGTGGAGGGCTGACAGGGGGTAATAAAGATGGAGTCTCTAATGTGTCTGTGTATTTATTTCTATTAAAGTATTTTTTCTCTGTGTGGTGTCTTTTTTTTAACCCTTTATTGGAGATTCTTAATGGCCGGGTCAAACGTGCCTGACATTAAGAATCTCTGGCTTAATACTGGCTGGTAAAACAAAGCCAGTATTAACTCATGATTACCCAACAAGCCACCCGGCTCCAGGGCTGTTGGAAGAGTTGGATACAGGGCCAGATGATGGCGCTTCTATGAGAGCGCCATTTTCTGGGACGGCTGCGGACTGAAATCCGCAGCAGAGGCGCCCACAAACCTCGGGCTAACCTGTGCTGCGGATTCCAATCCCCAGCTGCCTAGTTGTACCCGGCTGGACACAAAAATAGGGCGAAGCCCACGTCATTTGTTTTTTAATTATTTCATGAAATAAGTGAAATAATTAAAAAAAACGGGCTTCCCTATATTTTTGGTTCCCAGCCGGGTACAAATAGGCAACTGGGGGTTGGAGGCAGCCCGTGGCTGCCAGCTGTACCTGGCTAGCATACAAAAATATGGCGAAGCCCACGTCATTTTTTTGGTGGGCAAAAAAATTCTGCATACAGTCCTGGATGGAGTATGCTGAGCCTTGTAGTTCTGCAGCTGCTGTCTGCTCTTCTCCATACAGACAGACAGCAGCTGCAGAACTACAAGGCTCAGCATACTCCATCCAGGACTGTATGCAGAAGTTTTTTGCCCCCTGAAAAAATTATGTGGGCTTCGCCATATTTTTGTATGCTAGCCAGGTACAGCAGGCAGGTACGGCTGCCCCCAACCCCCAGTTGCCTATTTGTACCCGGCTGGGAACCAAAAATAAAGGGAAGCCCTTTTTTTATTATTTCATGAATTTCATGAAATAATTAGAAAACAAATGACGTAGGCTTCGCCCCATTTTTGTGTCCAGCCAGGTACAACTAGGCAGCTGGGGATTGGAATCCGCAGCACAGGTTGGCCTGAGCTTTCTGGGCCCCACTGCTGCGAATTGCAGTCGCCTCAGAAAATGGCATTTTCATAGAAGCGCCATATTCTGGCGCTGTATCCAACTCTTCCAGCACCTGCCTGCTATACCTGGCTAGCATACAAAAATATGGTGAAGCTCACGGCCTTTTTTTGTAGTTTTTTGGCAAAAAAAATAAAAAATGCTTCCCTGGATTTTCCATTGCCAGTGAAGGTAACACCAAGCAGTGGGGGTTAGCAGCCAGTAGCTGCTTGGATTACCCTTAGCTAGCAATACAAAAAATGCAGTGGGAGCCCATATTTATTTTTTTTAATTATTTATATAAATAACTAAAAATAAAATGGGCTTCCCTGTATTTTGATTGCTGGACATCACAGTGCTGTAAAAATAAATCTTTAAAAAAATGACGTAGCGCTCCGCGGTATTTTTGATTCTCAGCGCAGATAAAGCAGACAGCTATGGGTTGCCACCCCCATCTGCCTGCCGTTACCTTGGTTGGCAATCAAAATACAGGGAAGCCCATTAATTTTTTCTATTTAAAAAATAGTTAAAAAAAAAAACTTACGTTGGGTCCCCCCATTTTTGATAGCCAGCTAGGGTAAAGCAGACGGCTGTAGCCTGAAAACCACAGCTGGCAGCTTTACCGTGGTTGGGGATCCAATGTGGAGGTCCCCTTAGGCTCTTTTTTATAATTATTTTATAAATATTAATAATTACACAAAAAAAGTAGGGTCCCCTCCAAATTGGATCACCAGCCAAGGTAAAGCGGACAGCTGTGGTCTGGTATTCTCAGGGTGGGAAGGTCCATAGTTATTGGGCCTTCTCAGCCTAAAAATAGCAGGCCGCAGGCACCCCAGACGTGGCGCATCCACTAGATGCGCCAATCCTGGCGCTTCACCCCAGCTCATCCCGTGCCCTGGTGCAGTGGCAAACGGGGTAATAAATCGGGTTGATACTAGCTGTAAAGTCACCTGAGATCAAGCCCAGCAGTTTGTGATGTCATGGCGTCTATTAGATACCCAACATCATAAACTGTCAGTACTAACAAAAACAAAAAATCGACAAAAGAAATTTATTTGAAAAAACAGTCCCCAAAACATTTCCTCTTTCACCAATTTATTGTAAGAAAAAAAATAAAGGGGTCCCACGACGACTCTGGACCGTCTAGAATATGGGGGGGAGACACTCAGGGAACGTATTTCCCATTTTCTAGGAGTGCAGACCCTTCATGTGAGGAGTGTGGGTGCAATGAATCTGCACTCACTCTCCCCGGGTCCACAGCAGCAGAGTCCATGTCGTAATGGTTGCTACCAAAGCTGCAATGCCCTGCTCATGAGGTAAGGGCATGCCTAATCAGGAGAACTACTGTAGAAGAAGCTCTGCTCACTGGTATATAGGTGCTCAGAGGTAATAATAGATAAAATTAGTGAGTAACCTCGGCACTCTAAATCTCCCAGACTAAGTCAGTAAGTCCCAATGGATAGTAATGCAAAATCACTCTTTATTGGTCCGTATTAAGAACATTTTTTTTTTCATAAGCATATATGTTTTTGTCCAAAACAAGTTACAATTGACGTTTCGGCCTGAGCCTTCGTCAGATTGGACTTATCTGCATGTAATCATGAAAAATGACAATAATCAGTATCACATAAGAGTGAGAGAACAATAACATAAACTCGAACAATGTAGAGGTACAATTGGCATGCAGCAAAAAAAATTGCAACACAGCAAGAAATGAAACACATGATAGAAATGTCATAATACAGTACAAGGACAATATAGTAATGACAAATATGGGGTCAGAGTAGACTTAGACAGCTCTGGTACGAAAGAGATGTCAATCATAAAGTAACATGTGCAGTAGGTGTAGAGCTACAGTATGCATGGCAGAGCTAATAGGTAGACCGACCATAGAAAAAGAACGGAGAAAAAGTGGAGAAAAAGTGGAGAATAAGTGGAGAAAAAGTGGAGAAAAAGTGGAGAAAAAGTGGAGAAAAAGTGGAGAATAAGTGGAGAAAAAGTGGAGAAAAAGTGGAGAAAAAAATGGAGAAAAAGTGGAGAAAAAGTGGAGAATAAATGGAGAAAAAGTGGAGAAAAAGTGGAGAAAAAAATGGAGAAAAAGTGGAGAAAAAGTGGAGAATAAATGGAGAAAAAGTGGAGAAAAAGTGGAGAAAAAAACGGAGAAAAAGTGGAGAATAAGTGGAGAATAAATGGAAAAAAAGTGGAGAAAAAGTGGAGAAAAAGTGGAGAATAAGTGGAGAAAAAGTGGAGAATAAGTGGAGAAAAAGTGGAGAATAAGTGGAGAAAAAGTGGAGAAAAAGTGGAGAAAAAGTGGAGAAAAAAATGGAGAAAAAGTGGAGAAAAAAAATGGAGAAAAAGTGGAGAAAAAGTGGAGAATAAATGGAGAAAAAGTGGAGAATAAGTGGAGAATAAATGGAGAAAAAGTGGAGAAAAAGTGGAGAAAAAGTGGAGAATAAGTGGAGAAAAAGTGGAGAATAAGTGGAGAATAAGTGGAGAATAAGTGGAGAAAAAGTGGAGAAAAAGTGGAGAAAAAGTGGAGAAAAAGTGGAGAATAAATGGAGAAAAAGTGGAGAAAAAGTGGAGAAAAAAATGGAGAAAAAGTGGAGAAAAAGTGGAGAATAAGTGGAGAATAAATGGAGAAAAAGTGGAGAAAAAGTGGAGAAAAAGTGGAGAATAAGTGGAGAAAAACTGGAGAATAAGTGGAGAAAAAGTGGAGAAAAAGTGGAGAAAAAGTGGAGAAAAAAATGGAGAAAAAGTGGAGAAAAAGTGGAGAATAAATGGAGAATAAGTGGAGAAAAAGTGGAGAATAAATGGAGAAAAAGTGGAGAAAAAAATGGAGAAAAAGTGGAGAAAAAGTGGAGAAAAAGTGGAGAAAAAGTGGAGAATAAATGGAGAAAAAGTGGAGAAAAAGTGGAGAATAAGTGGAGAAAAAGTGGAGAAAAAGTGGAGAAAAAGTGGAGAAAAAAATGGAGAAAAAGTGGAGAAAAAGTGGAGAATAAGTGGAGAAAAAGTGGAGAAACAGTGGAGAATAAATGGAGAAAAAGTGGAGAAAAAGTGGAGAAAAAGTGGAGAAAAAGTGGAGAAAAAGTGGAGAATAAGTAGAGAAAAAGTGGAGAAAAAGTGGAGAATAAGTGGAGAAAAAGTGGAGAATAAGTGTAGAAAAAGTGGAGAAAAAGTGGAGAAAAAGTGGAGAATAAATGGAGAAAAAGTGGAGAAAAAGTGGAGAAAAAAATGGAGAAAAAGTGGAGAAAAAGTGGAGAATAAGTGGAGAAAAACTGGAGAATAAGTGGAGAAAAAGTGGAGAAAAAGTGGAGAAAAAGTGGAGAAAAAAATGGAGAAAAAGTGGAGAAAAAGTGGAGAATAAATGGAGAATAAGTGGAGAAAAAGTGGAGAATAAATGGAGAAAAAGTGGAGAAAAAAATGGAGAAAAAGTGGAGAAAAAGTGGAGAATAAATGGATAAAAAATGGAGAAAAAGTGGAGAATAAGTGGAGAAAAAGTGGAGAAAAAGTGGAGAAAAAAATGGAGAAAAAGTGGAGAAAAAGTGGAGAATAAGTGGAGAAAAAGTGGAGAAAAAGTGGAGAAAAAGTGGAGAAAAAAATGGAGAAAAAGTGGAGAAAAAGTGGAGAATAAATGGAGAAAAAGTGGAGAAAAAGTGGAGAATAAGTGGAGAAAAAGTGGAGAAAAAGTGGAGAAAAAGTGCAGAATAAGTGGAGAAAAAGTGGAGAAAAAGTGGAGAAAAAAATGGAGAAAAAGTGGAGAAAAAGTGGAGAATAAATGGAGAAAAAGTGGAGAATAAGTGGAGAAAAAGTGGAGAATAAGTGGAGAAAAAGTGGAGAAAAAGTGGAGAAAAAATGGAGAAACAGTGGAGAAAAAGTGGAGAATAAGTGGAGAAAAAGTGGAGAAAAAGTGGAGAATAAATGGAGAAAAAGTGGAGAAAAAGTGGAGAATAAGTGGAGAAAAAGTGGAGAAAAAGTGGAGAAAAAGTGGAGAATAAGTGGAGAAAAAGTGGAGAAAAAGTGGAGAAAAAAATGGAGAAAAAGTGGAGAAAAAGTGGAGAATAAATGGAGAAAAAGTGGAGAATAAGTGGAGAAAAAGTGGAGAAAAAGTGGAGAAAAAGTGGAGAAAAAGTGGAGAAAAAGTGGAGAAAAAATGGAGAAAAAAATGGAGAAAAAGTGGAGAAAAAGTGGAGAAAAAAATGGAGAAAAAGTGGAGAAAAAGTGGAGAATAAATGGAGAAAAAGTGGAGAATAAGTGGAGAAAAAGTGGAGAAAAAGTGGAGAAAAAAATGGAGAAAAAGTGGACCACCCTTTGGTGCCTTTCATGTGGCACTAAGGGGTGCTTAGCTTTGTATTTAGCCAAAAAAATGAAAAAAAAAAATGACGTAGGGTTCCCCCTAGTTTTGTAGCCAGCTAGGGTAAAGCAGACGGCTGCAGCCTGTAGACTACAGCTGGCAACCTCACCTTGGCTGGTAATCCAAAACTGAGGGCACCCCACGCTGTTATTTTAAATTAAATAAATAATTTTAAAAAAAAAACACGTAGGGGTCCCCCAAAATTGGATCACCAGCCAAGGTAAAGCAGATATTCTCAGACTAGGGAGGTCCATGGTTATTGGACTCTCCCAAGCCTAAAAATAGCAGGCCGCAGCCGCCCCAGAAGTGGCGCATCCATTAGATGCGCCAATCCTGGTGCTTCGCCCCAGCTCATCCCGTGCCCTGGTGCGGTGGCAAACGGGGTAATATATGGGGTTAATACCAGATGTGTAATTTCACCTGGCATCAAGCCCTGGGGTTGGTGAGGTCAGGCGTCTATCAGATACCCGACATCACCAACCCAGTCAGTAATAAAAAAAAATAGACGACAAACACATTTTTATTTGAAAAAACACTCCCCAAAACATTCCCTCTTTAACCAATTTATTAGAAAGAAAAACAAATCCAGGTCTGGTGTAATCCAAGGGGTTGCCATGACGATCCACACTGTCCCAGTCAATGAAGAGCAGGATGTTCCCCATTGGCTGGGAGAGCAATGCAGTGACCTGAGCTAACATCAATGGGTCAGCCCAGGTCACTGCAGGGGGTGACAAGTGCTGCTGTCAGCGAGGTACATTACCTGCGCTGATCTCCAGCACTGCCGACAGCCCCTGTCACTGAGGTCAATGACCGGCGCCTTCACATCAAGTATCGCGAGAGGTCCGTGACGTCACCGCCAGTGTCAGTCTCGGGTCGGAAGCGATAGGTGATGTGACAAGCGGCGGCCATGGAGGACAGTGACAGCGCTGAGGTCGGGATGGCGGGACTTCATCACCGCAGGTAAGCCGAGCGGGGGGGGTGCGTGTGTGAGAGTGTGTGTGTGTGTGCGTGTGTGTATAAGTATGTATACATGCCGCGGGCAGGAGGGGGGGGAGCGAGCTGAAGTGTGGGCTTCCTGCACGTAACTAAGATAAACATCGGGTTACTAACCAAAGCGCTTTGCTTGGATACCCGATGTTTATCTTGGTTACCAGCTTGTGGCAGGCTGCCAGCGATGGCTCCTGCACACTGTAGCTGTAAAAAGCCCTGCTTTTTGCTGCTAGAACCGTTCTCGAACGTATCTAGAACTATCGAGCTTTTGCAAAAAGCTCGAGTTCTAGTTCGATTTCGAACAGCCCCAAAAATCACTCGAGCTTAGAACTGGAGAACCTCGAACCGCGAACCGCGCTCAACTCTACTCAGGGGTGCCACACTATCTTCGGTGGTCTACTGCTACCCACCCTAGCCTTAAATAGGAAGAGACTAGCTGTGGAAGGTTATCAGCAACCCGGCTTTCAGAAGAGTTGCACACTGCTCCAAAAAGGATTTACTCCTTCATGGCTGGAAGCAGTGAAACAGCTCAGCTGGTGCCTAGCAGATGTGCCCACTTAGAGGAGACCAGGTAGCCTGCTAGACTCTACAATGTGAACAGAGTCCAACATTGAAGTAGTAATCCGTGTGTGCGGATCCAGACAGCGCATGACAAGTGCATTGTAATGGGAATAAATTTACTTTTCATGTTGGAAAAGTATAACTGATTAGCTGCTTGGAATTGTACATATATTATAAACGCAAAGTATAGTTATTGAAGTGTACTGTATATATTATGCTGGGATATAATGGTATAAGGTAAGCTATTTTAAGCTGTATGATTTTATTTGGGTTTTTTAATCCTGACCAATTTATTTTGCTAATAAGCACATCTACTTTTATCAACTTTGAAAAATTATCAATCTTCCAAAATAATTAAATGTATTGTCCAATACCTTTATATTGAAGACGTCAGGATATGTCATTAATATCAGATTGGTAGGGGTCCAGTATCAACCCTCTGATCAGCTGTTTCCAGTTCTGGTGGAGACTAGATATGATCATTTTTGAAGCTGCACAACACAGCTCTGTCAAATATACTGTGGCTGGAGTCAGGTATTGGATTTCTTCCCATATTCAATTGAATAAGAATGTATCTGCAATTACTCACTGTAGCCACTTTAGCCACTTTATAATTGATAGAGCTGTGCTAATATGTTCTTCATCTGATCACCCTTTCCTTGACAACGACCGCAGTAACCGCTGAATGGTGTGGATGCTGGGGATTTTACCATTACTGATCCAATATTGATGACCAATTTTAAGCAGTGATGAGTGGACTAGCATATAACTGGGACCGGCTGATCCAAGTGATGTGGATTTTAAAATCTGGTGCAGGGTCGGATTCCAGTTCATATATATATATATATATATATATATATAGACCAGAATCTGGCGATTAAAAATGCTGGTAGAAGGGGATTGGGGGATGGGAGCAAGGGCTTCATACTTACTAAGGCTCCCGCATGGCTGTACTCTGTTTCCAGCAGGATGTGGATCAATGTCTGGAATCTTGGGGCCTGAGTCCAGCACTCGGGTACCTTTGAAACCATGCAAATCCGGACTTTTAAAGTCCAGGTCAACCCATCACTAGTTTTAAGGTTAGGAAATCAAAATAAAAAAGTGTTGGAAAATCCCTTTAATGGTCTTCTTTGGGGAGATAAAAAAAATATTTTTATGGCTATTCCCTCATAAACTATAAAGTTGAGATCCATAATGCTTTTTTCTCATGTATTTAGTAAATAAAATATCAATTTGAATATTATTTATAATGTATGCTTCTAAAAGTCAAAGACATAGTACTTGTAGAGGACACTGCTTGGAAATAAATCAACTATAACAACTATTTTCCATGATTCCATCAAATATTTAATTCACAGTAGATATGCTTTTGATATATTTTTAAGTTGATAATTTTTATGGTCCAGGAATGAGATTATAAAGATAAATGTTACATGGCAGAAATGAGGTTCTCCACCCCTGGCTTACTGTGTGCCATTGTTACTGCAATGTCATCCACTAGTAATTGTGAGACATGAGAACCATTAGTGTAGATCCTTTTATCTTCATTTAAAGTGGCTGTGGACATAATTTAAAGTGATTAATGAAACCCACCTGTCAAACTAGCATCCCACGAAACTAGATCCACAGCCCATATTAAATTGTGCTTTCCTCTGAAACATTGTAGCATTAAAACTATGTGTCACACAATGAGCATGGTGAGTGCTTTCAGACCAACCGAGGTCTGGTGCACAACAAAAAACACACCTAAAAAACACACCAGAAAAGGGGGGGACTCCGGAGGCACTATGACAATGGTGGACCCTGGCACTAGTGAGAGGGTAAATGGATACCCCCTGACCTGAGCTGTCCCTACTCTCTTAGGCAGTCTCACTCTCTATACAGTCTCTGCAACTGTCGCCGAGCAGCACCCTGGGTCCCTGCAAAAACCCTATAGATGTCCTGACTAGTGAGAGGCAGGTAAGGTTACCTAAACCCACCGCTGCACTACAGAGACAAGAGGGTAAGAGAAAGAAGCAGGGAAAAAAGAACCAAAAATGGAGATGATACGACTTCAGGACAATCTGTAGCAGCTTCCTTCTTCCAAGGCAGCATTCATACAAATAGTTTGTATAATTAGCAAAGCTTGATTGGATACCTGGCTATTTAAACACAACAGGGTGTGTCTACAAAGTGGGCGCAGCTGAACTCAACTGCAGCAGAGCTGCAAACAGAGAAACTAGCATTAACTAATTCAGTGCCAAAGGAAAGTAAATTAAATTTAAATGCACAATCCTAGATGGAGATAAGGGACTCCAGTCCCCAAACTGCCACTAGTCTCTAAAAACAAGGAAACGACCGTGACAGTATGCTACCGAAATCATGCAGCGACTTTTGAAACATGATGATCATGGATGGGGCAGCATATACCAGCTGACAAGTTTCATTTAATGTTCAGTTTAGAATTCTTAAAGTCCAGTTTTTAATTTTGAAAACACAAGACATTAGTAGCTACTTTTTGCAATAGGACAACCTTTAAACAGTGATTGTATTAAATCCCTGAAGAGTAGAGGGTATGAAAGGAAAATAAATGGTGATGGACCTGCTAACAAAATGAGCATAAAAATGTGTAAAGACGTGAAATAATTGCCAATGTAGGTCATTTCTAGTATGGGTTAAAATGTTGTTCAGACAGCAAGTTATAATGAAGACAGATGTGAAACATTGAGAAAAATACCTGTGGATTATTAAAGAAGCCAAGAGAATGCAATGGGGATTTAGAGTAGAAATCCCACAAATAATTGTTCATAGGTTTGGAAAACACACATGACAACACAACGATAATGGGGAATTTGATTACCTTAGTAGTAGTTTGACGCCATGTAGAATACACACATGTACACTTGCAGTGAGAAGGAAAGACAGATTACGTAGATTACATTCTACAAGCACAAGGTAAAAATACCCTACATGTTTCATTATGACTCTACACCAGCTTTCAAAGTGTCAGGAACCTGAGCATCAGAAGCTTTTAAGGGACTGTGCTTAGGGACACATTTACAATGCATATAGGTTGAGAAGAATTTAACTGCGAGTTTGATGAGGATGTCAGGTGCAGAGATAGAGGTGACAAAGGAGAGTCAACTCTAAAGAACAGGTTTTGTTGCAGAGAGATCAATTCAGGGAATGTATAAGGAATAACAAATGAGTGAATGTGAGCGGAATGAGAGTGTGTTGTAATGGTCAGGACACAGTGATTGTTAAAAATGCGGACATGTATCAATGTTAGAGAAACTCTGCAAGATTGATAGAAACACAGCAGGTTAATAGTAATTTCTGTATACCATGTAACAAATCCACTATTAAACTATTTAGACAAGTTCTCTCAATACATAATACGTACAAATATATTCCCAGTATGTAAAAATTCAGCAAATTAGGAACGCTTTGAAAAATAGAAATATTAAGAGACTTTTATCAACATAATGCAACATAAATGAAGAAAACAGAGTTCTAAATTAGAATTAATATTTAGTGTTGACACCTTTAACTTTCCTAATATTGTTTTTATCATGCTTAGCTGGCCATTAGTAGATCAGAATTGTATTTTATTGCAGATGAGCAATAGATGCTTAAAGCATTAAGAATTTAGATTATGATTAGTTTATGCCATACTTAATTATTCACAGAAAATGTCTCCATTAATAATCAACAGTGTATTAGTGTTGTCCCGGTTGTCAGTCATTGCAGGGGCTTGGTTACAGCTTGCTATGTACTGAGTAGTGACTGAAGCTCCAGCAGCCACACATCTATGACCCAAAGTTGGAAGCTACCAGGAAAGAAAGTTAATTTCCTTCTGGGGCAGTCCTTTTTGAGTTCTAATAACCTGTAGGTTAATAGCATTTGGGGACTTGACAGATTTTGTTAGCACCTTCATGACCTATGATGTACTGGTATGTCATATGTCATGTCTGTCCCTTTAATGCAGGCTTATACAGCTAGTCAACCTGTTTCCCTGTACATGTCAGCTGGTTTGATCAGAAGACATGTACAGCTAATAGTTGCAGGTGGACAGGAGATTCACCCACTTCTGTTAACTAGTTAAATTCCACTGTTTATCTCTGACAGTGGGATTTATCACATATCAGACCGCCACGACACTGTCTTCGGCCCCATGAAGTGATCACAGGGTGCCAATGGATTTGTCATGAGAGTCGAGGGTCATTTGATGACCCCTGTCACTGTCATGACGTACTTTCTGTACACACTGAGATCAGCATTACTACTGAGTCACTGTTCTGAACAGCAGAAGTGATCAGACTATGCCAACTTCAATTACCCTAAGGGAACTAGTAAAATCAATAAAAAGCGTAAAAAAAACATTTTTTAAAAATATAACATATAACATATCAAACACATGCAAAAATAGGCCATCACTTAGACCCAGATCCTGAAAAATGACAACCGGTCTTGGAATATGGCAACAAAAACGCAATTATTTTTTTTGTACAAATGTTTTAATTTTTTTACACCTTAAAAAAAAATAAACTTTACATACTTGATATCAGCAAACTCGCACTGACCTGGGATATCATAATGACAGGTTAGTTTCACTATATAGTGAATATGGTAAATAAAAACAAAAACAAAAAGCAATTATGGCGTTGCACTTTTTTTTGTAATTTCACAGCAGTTGGAATTTGTTTCCCATATTGCAAGACAATACGTGGCTGAATGAATAGTGTCATTCAAAAAGACAACTTGTCCTGCAAATAACAAGCTCTCATATGGCTATATTAACAGAAGAAAAGTCATGTCTCTTGCAATAAAGGGAGAAAAAAGGAAAAACAGAAAATCACCCGGGGTGAAGGGGTTAATTCTTACTTACTACAATCCTTACTGCTATATCTTATGTGCATCACTTCTAACATACAAGGAACTCCATTTTAGCACTCATTATGGTGGGACTGGCAGATTAGGATAAAGGTGGTGTATATCCCAATCGCCAGTCGGGGTCCACCATGCTCCAAGATGGTAAAGGAGCTGCTGGCAATCCGTAGGTCAGGCGGATAATACAGAGCTAGGTGGCTCTGAAATAATATGAGCCTGATCCAAGTTAAATGTCACTTAGAACAGGACTGTTGTGAACCCTGTTAATGCCACAGGAAACACACACCCAAACCAGGACCTCCCCTGTTAGCACCAGAGGGGTCCTGTGATACACTGTCTGTGTGCGTAGGGGGACAGTAGACACAGCAGCCACAGCCCAGTTTACTCCACTAGGCTGCTACAACAGGACTGGAATGATAGGAGGGAAGTGCGATGCCTGACCCTAATGTGCTGAGTCATGGATCTTGGTGTGACAGGCACCGAACCCTTAACCGTAACTACCACTTTCAGAACTAGACTGTAGCCACAATGTGGCTATAAATATAGGTGTATGAGCATGAATGAAGACTGCACACTATGGTGCAGTCTTCAGGCCCTGTTAACACCTAGGGTCCGCCCCAAACCCTGTGTTAACTGAAATGGCACATCCAGGGGCCAATAGCGGAGTGCCACATCATTAGTGACATCACCAGCGGTCTATCCAGAACCGCCACCATCAATGATGACACAAGGGCAGCACCACCCAAATACAGGCCAAGCAAGTCAATTATGCATGAAAACAAAGGAACTGGGGTGTAGAAAAATGGTAGCCGTTGCTTTGGACATGAGTTAAATTATGAATGCTTTGGCCATAACAGAAACAAGAAACCAAAAGGCTAGAGAGTGGTATCAAAATGTGAAGATCCACAGGCAACAGTTAAAGAAGGTGGAAGTGGCTTGCAAGTTTGGGGAAAAATATCATCAAATACAGTTAGGGATTTTGCCAGGACTAATGGTGTCCATGATAGTAAGAAAAACAGGCTGATACTTAATTCAATTTGATTTTCGATTTTCATACTTTTTTATCTATATAGAAAAGATTTGTTAATGCAAAATCTTTTTTATCACATGGGTCTGAAGTCCATTTGCAAAATAGTCAATTAAACTAAAACTTTGGCTACAATTGGAACCGTGTCCTGTTTATGTAGTACAAAAAAATAAATCTATCTGAATGTACCCTATATGAAGCCATGATCACATAATTATAGCTTGGTAATCTTATCTACTTTAGTCAGGTGAAAAAAAGAAACATCCTAAAGTTGCAAGACAAACAATAAAGGTATATGGTCAATCAGAACAGATGATAATTCATAATATGGGTTATGTAAAAAGAAAAGCTCCTTCGTGTTTTATGTCCCATGAAAGATAATAATACTATAAATAATATTAATAAATATATATTTCATTTATACCAACTTCTGTATGAGGGGACAGTGCTAAAAGATAACCTGCAGAAATAAATAGTAAAAAAAAGACTGAGGACTATATCCATATTATACGGTCATGTTCTTTTCTTATCATGAGGATGATGGTCTCTTCTAGACCTCTAACCTTTGAACAGTATGTTTTATAATATCTTGAAAATAAGTATCTTATAAAAAATTGCTCAATTACTGATTTAATAAATTTACAATAAACAGTAAATCAAATGGGAATTATTTTACAGTAATCTTTTTAGTATAGCTTGTTATAGGATTAGCCACAATGACTATGAGATCATTTAGCAATTGGAAACGTTAGAAAAAGAAGAAATCTCTTTGTCTCTATGGAAAACAACTAAATGACAAATTGTGGTACTAGAAGATTACACGATCACCCTTGAACCACTGTGGGATTGAAGCTCCACTCTCAGTGAAGTTTATGGATAAAAATACAATATTAATAGATGATAGTACAAAGTGACCTATATCAAGGAGAGTCAAACTCCAATTGAAAGAAATGTCAGTATTTTTTTTTCAGAAAACAGTATACTCTGAGGGCACACAGTCTGGAGATTTGCAGCTCTTTCAATCATTGCATTTTTTTTAACCGTTACACTGATTCATCTTTGATTGGACTGATTTTAATAAAGTAAAAATAAAGGGAATATATCATCGTAAAATTACATATTGCGGAAATCAGTATTTTAAAGTAAATGTAGTGCTTACAATTTTTTAATGTTTTTTTTCATGTTTAAATCTATATTAATAAAAAATTATATACTTTGCCCTTTAGGCCAAATTTAAAGCTCATACTCTCTGTTCCATTCAGCATCCAGATGTACATAAGCATCAATAGGCTGTCTATGATTCATTGCCTTGTACAGGACAACTCATTTAAAATATTGTGATCTGAGAAAATGACATAATATAGTGTTTTGGAGGAGGTAAAGTACACAATTTTAAATTGTGGATTCTGTATTATATACTGTATTTAGAGGTTTTTCCTTTCAATATAATTGTGCCTGTAATGATAACTCATTTCATCCTTTTTCTCTGCTCGATTTCTAAAACTCAACATGGACAATAAAGAATTCATTATCTTTCCTCCTCCTCACTCACCGACCCACCTGACCTATCCATCAAATTCAATGACTGCTCACTTTCCCCAGTCCCACGTGCTCGCTGTCTGAGAGTAACTCTAGACTATGCTCTGTCCTTCAAACCACACATGCAACACATGCAAGCCCACTTCACCTCCTGCCACCTCCAACTCAAAAATATTTCCCGGATTCATACATTCCTTTCCCAAGAAGCTGCAAAATCCCTAGTGCATGCCCTTATTATCTCCAGCCTGGATTATTGCAACTTCTTGCTATGCGACCTCTTTTATAACAGTCTTGCACCGCCAACATTCTATTCTAAACTATGCTGCCCGACTAATCTACCTGTCCCCCACTACTCCTTGACCTCTCTTCTCTACCAATCCCTTATTTAGCTTTCAATTGCCCAAAGAGTCCAGTTCAAAACCCTAACCATGACATACAAAGCCATCCACAACCTGTCTCCTCCTTACATCTGTGACCTAGTCTCTCGGTACCTACCTGCACATAACTTTCGATCCTCACAAGATCTCCTTCTCTACTCCCATCTCATCTCCTCCTCTCACCACCGCATACAAAATTTCTCCCATGCATCCACCATATTCTGGAATCCTTTGCCACAACATATCAGACTCTCACCTACCTTGACAAGCTTCAAAAGGAACCTGAAGACCCACCTCTTACGACAAGCCTACAACCTGCCTTAACCGTCAGTCCGCTATAGCACCGCATGACCATCTCTACCCTCACCCACTCTATCCTCACCCATCCCTTGTAGACTATGAGCCCTCGAGGGTTTGGTCCTCTCTCCTCCTGTAACATTCTGTGCCTTGTTTTGTTTATGATTATTGTACTTGTCCCTACTATGTATACCCCTTTAACATGTAAAGCGCCATAGAATAAATGGCGCAATAATAATAGATAATAATGAAAAGGAAGCATGATATTTCACTAAAGATAGTCATATAGAAGATTGAAAAAGACAAAAATAAAAGAAAACACTAATATTACAATAAAACTTGATTTTAAGCAATAGTTTAGGTTTTGCTAAGACATTAAGTTCAACAGTTTCCTTACATATAACATATTATTACTATTGATGAGTACATTACCATGCTCAGGCACTCAGTACTCATAATGAGCTGTTAGATGCTCAGAGGGGCGTGACTCAAGTACCCAAATATAATGGAAGTAAAAGGGGAATGCAAGTATTATTAAGAAAGATTTCCCAGAAAAAATATCGGTTTCCCCATTGACTTCCATTATACTCGAGTGCTCGAGTCGCACCTGTCGGAACATCCAACTGTTCATTACGAGTACCAAGCAGCTGAGCATGGAAGTGCGTGTTCATCCCTAACTATTGGATCATATGAAGAGTTCCATACTTTTAAGCAAGCTCAGGAACTGTCTACCCTGTCCATAAAAACCCTATAGAAAAAGTGAGTATGGGAGCCAAAACAAGAAATTTTATGTACAAAATATTCCTTATTTCACCATATTAAAAATGATTAAAAAACAGAAGGAGGTAACTAACAATAGACCCAAATGTTTGTCAAGAAGCACAAAAAATACACTGGTATAAAAAAATTGTTTACACTATACATTCACTGTATCCCTACTATTGATACATTAGATATAGGGCATTTATGTTATTCTAGAAGGTAATATACTTAGGGAAACCACTATTTAAGAAAAAGTGGAAAAACATATCTATTTGCATGAACACATGCTAGAAGAACAGGTAAGCAACTAGAGTGCACGGAGATAAGTGCAAGACATAAGGTGGAACACCAAAAAGACAAAATATTACCAGGAAAGCCTTTGAATATAAATGAAAATGTTGACAAATGACTGCATGAACTAGAAATAAAACCCATTGCATGAAGATGAAATATTCAGTATACTGTATATATAGAAATAGGAAGTCTATGGGGCACTTTGCACATAATGACATCGCAAGCCGATGCTTGCGATGCCGAGCACGATAGTCCCCGCCCCCGTCGCAGCAGCGATATCTTGTGATAGCAGCCGTAGCGAACATTATCGTTACGGCAGCTTCACGTGGACTCACCTGCCTTGCGACGTCGATCTGGCCTGCGACCCGTCTCCTTATTAAGGGGGCGGGTCGTGCGGCGTCATAGCGATGTCACACGGCAGGCGGCCAATAGAAGCGGAGGGGCAGAGATGAGTGGGACGTAAACATCCCACCCACCTCTGTCCTTCCGCATAGCCTGCGTGAGCTGCAGGACGCAGGTAGGAGATGTTCCTCGCTCCTGTGGCTTCACACACAGCGATGTGTGCTGCCGCAGGAACGAGGAACAACATCATACCTGTCGCAGTCACGTAATTATGGAATTTCCAGACACTACACCGATGATACGATTACGATGATTTTGCGCTCGTTAATCGTATCCTCTAGGATTTACACACTACGATGTTGAGTGCGACGCCGGAAGTGCGTCATTTTCGACATGACCCCTCCGACATCGCACCTGCGATGTCGTAGTGTGCAAAGTGCCCCTTAGTCTATCAGTATCCACAAGGGGATGATGAGTTTCATTGAGTTTGTAGACCACCAATCAAAACAAAAAAATATTAGTTACATATCTGCATGAACACATGCTAGAACAACATAGTTTTATATAAAAGAAAAACGAAAAAAGTCAAGGACTGAAAAAAAATGACACTCATAAAAAGGCAAACAAAGAATGTGTGGCTTTGTCACAGACAATTACATATAAATGTCAAGATGATTGATATGCAAAAAGATAACTGTAAGACATCAAAAGAAATACCAAGAGGGCACAGAAAACAAGAATCCGTAGACAAAAAGATATTAGGAAAAATTCTGGAATGGAATAAAAAACACTTGGCAAAAAGACAACCTACGTTCTTTTTTGACACCAGTGTATTTTTTGTGCTTTTTGACAACCTTTAGGGTCTATTGAAAGTGACCTCCTTCTGTTTTTTAATCATTTTTAATATGTTGAAATAAATAATTTTATTTTGCATACAATTTCTTGTTTTGGCTCCCATACTCGCTTTTTCTATAGGTTTTTCTACTTATATGAGTAGAATTAGTATTCAAATTAGGCCCTTTATAGGATTTTGTGCTTATAAAAGTCTGATCTATCAAGATGTAAAAGGAATAAACACAAACAGTAAATGGCATAATAATAAGAAAAATAAAAAGAACAGAAATTTGGCTTTATGATGGCCATAATTATGCAACAAAATCCAATATAAAGCCAACAATATGTCATATGTACCCTAAAATGATATAAATAAAAACAACAGCTCAGCATGCAAAAAATATGTCCTTACACGGCTCCATTGACCAAAAATTGTAAATGTTATGTGTCTCGAAAAATTAAGTGTCAAAGATTGAGAAATATTAGTGAACCTTTAGAATTGAATAGTTGTATAAGCATTGATTTAAGTTTCTAAATTTGAAGAATTATTTGGCACTATAAATCAAATTAAGCAACCAAAATGTTTCCACTTGTTTTTGTCTTTTAGAAGCTATACGTTATGAATATAGACAAATTTAGATTTTATTCCTCAGTCTTCAAATAGACCACCATGCTCTAATTGCAAAGAACAAGATCTACGAATGGTCACATCCATACTTGTTTTTGCAATATGTCTTTAGAAGACAGTCAACTATGGCATCTGTCCCAGAGAAATGAATTGAATCTGTAAATTAATCCATTCTAACTATGTGTTTGAACTAAATATTCACAAGTACTCACTCGCTGCCGCACTATTATTGATTAATAATAAAACAGGTAAAGTGCATAACAGTACTTGACATTTTGTTATCTTGAAATCAGCAGTCAATTCCTAAATATTGTGTGTTTGTCATGATTCTGCAGTGGTGCTCTGCTTTCCTGCAGAGCCTATGCTGGGCTTCATATTTTACCCTGGTTCCCGGTCGAGTCCTGTGTGGTGTGGGAGGAGTCTCCTCTTTGGAGTCTCGTTCCTGGTGATTGCTCTGCTTTATCTGGGAGCTGTTTCACCCAGAATGCTACTATTGATAGTTCCTGTTTTGCAGTGCATGTGTCTGGTTCCCGTAAGTGTCTGACCTGATACTGACCCACTATCTAGTTCCGCTGTTCCCCTCTCATCTCATTTCCCACTGACTTGATTCCTTAACTCCCTGACCTCGGCTCGTCTCCTGACTCCGGCTCTGCTTGCTCCCTTGTACTTACGTGACCTGTCTGTTTACCGTCTCCGACTTGTCCCCTGACTCCAGTTCTGCTTGCTCCTTTTGTAATTTAGATTATCTCCTGGTTGTTGACCCCTGGCTTGTTTGACTGCCCCTCATTTGGTGTGTCTAGCAACACCTAGTGTACAAACCCGGCAGATCCACTCAACTAGTGTGCTTGGTGACACCTAGTGGTTTGGTATCTTATTACACCTGGGTTCTCGTCATTACAGTTTGAAGGAGGGAAAATTGACAAGCATAAAAGTATGAGCAACTGTTTTAATTGTCAAATTGTTCTAAATTACAGGCTCATAGTGTTCTATATATGCAGTTGTAAGAACTTACCAAAAATGATCAAAGAAAATGGAACCAAAAAACTGATGACACAGTCATTTTGTTACAAAAGGCCAATGATTTATAAACACATGGATCCATAGTAAAGCAAATCTATTAAATCGAAACTATTTCAAGTATTAAACAATAATACAATGAGCTATTTGTTGATTTAAGAAAAAAATTAAACATGCGAATCCTTTCAAACAACATTACTTCTTTGTCACGGCAGTGCTGGACTTGTGATCTGTGTGTTCTTGACATTATCTCATAACCACTAAGGATCCCATACACTCCAAGGATTATTAAGAAAACTCTTTTGCAGGTTTGGTGAACACTTTTGTAAAGTCTTTCTGTCATTGATTGATGTATGAATCGTGGAGGTCCTTCCTCAAAGCTTACAAGATTTAATGCCTTGATAAATCAGACCTATTTTGGTGGCACTAAGGGGACCTTTATATTACGAGTCAAGTTTAGAGATGAGCAGATTGCTTTGAGCAACCAAGTATCACAGTTCAGTTAAGTGCTCTCTGGAAGTGGACAAGAGTTAAGTGAATATCCATATACTTCAGGATCCAAGACTTGGCTTATGATGTGCCAAGCATCATGTGTGCGCTGAAAGGGGTAAAAGTGATGTCACACCATGCTAGTAAATCAAAAGCTGACCGACTGAATCTGAAGTTCAAAAACTTCATACAGCTCCCATCTACAGTGAGACAGCACTGATCTGGACAATGGACTGAGGTTGGGTGAAGCCATCTAATTATCACTAGTTAGGTGGTTTTAATATAATGTCTAATCAGTATGCACTTTATGAAATTCCCTGTACTGTTAATGTATATATAAAAAAACACTAACTTGTCACATACATTAGGCCCATCATTATCTAGATATTAAAGGGGTACTCCAAAAACCTATCGCAAAATGTATTAAATGTAATTATAATAACATGACCAAGCACCTCCAATTATAAATGCAGTATAGTTCTCCTGATTAGCTATATTGCTTATCTTATATGTAAAGAAAGGGACCCAACAAAAATGAGGTTGCTTTGCCGCTGGCTGTTGGGCTTACATAGAATCTGGACAATTTTTTGTGCTAGATGTCTCAATTTTTTATGTTTTTTCTTAGCAGTAATGCATGTCATATACCCATATTCATTGTTCCACATATCTTAGCACTGCAGTGTGCAACTGTCTCCTTTTTGTTTCTATATGTCATATGTAGGACATTTCAGTAGCTTAGGTACCCATGATTACGACCACTAGAAACTAACTGTCACTATATAAGTATTCATAACCATGAATATCTAAGCAACTATAACGTCCTGAATATGAGGTAAGCGGCATAGCTAATCAGGAGAACTATACTACTTTTCTAAATGGAGGTATTTGCTAATATCATTATCATTACACCTACTACATATTGGGATAGGATCTTAGAAAAGGGAAAATCCCTTTAAGTGTTATTCTAGTCTTACCTACTCAGGAATATTTCAGTTTAATTAGCTATTGCCAAGAAAATGTTAAACTACCTGTAATTGTGAATTGCATATAGAAATACGAAAGGAAATAAGCTTTGTTTTCCATAAATGATCAAGTAATGGTAAGATTTTATTGTTTACCTTATAAGCACAGATCAGTTATGCAGAAGCAACAATGCATTATAAAAGAATAAAAAAAATGAATGGAAAAATTGAAATTAAGCAAGGTATATATTGCTGCAAATACTAATCAGGAGGTGAGGCTAAAGCAAAATGAACACTAATAAATCATAGCTCAAGGTAAATAGTCAACTGCTTAAACTGGATTGATTATGTAATAGATTTTACAAAGGCCTTATCAAGGGCGCTTGGATGTTCCTGACATTGAACAGTAAATGATGACAAAGTGGCTGGTCTAGAACAACTTTATTGTATTTGCTTTGACCCTCCCTTAAGTAGCACCACTTGAAACTTTTATTATCTATCAGGCTATGACCTTACATCTTGTTTCTTTTTACTGTAAACAGTAGACAGGCACAACCTTAAAGTCTAATTAGTGATTCAGATCTTATCCTTAAACAGAAATTCACTTTTTTCAGTTTCGTGGCTCATTGCTAACAATCCTAATGGTTTAGGGAATCACTCAGAAAAATTATATTTTACAAACACTTTCAGATTAGTGATTTCATGATGATACAAATTTGTGCAGGAGGGATATTTATGGTACTAAAGAGATGTGTAAAAACAGACATGCTGTCAGATGCCTACATTTTTTTAAATTGTTCTTTTTGCATCTTTTCAGAAAAATGTAATCCTTTCCGAAAAATGACAAAATAAGAAATGATAGATAAGTACACAACCAAAAAACGAGAACCTACATCAGGGCGCAGTATTACAGTGGCATGTATATATGTAAGAATTTGTCTAGTAAAACATATGTGACATGAGACATATATGTGATATGAGATAGTCAGTCGCAGTTTAGTGTTCATATTTGAGGGAATTTTTTGATTAAAGAGAAAACATTTATTAATTAAACACAAAACATATTCCCTTTTCTCAAAATTGATTGCACTATAAATGGAAAAACTTAGTAAAATCACTTGCGACATGCAAGCACACATTCTGACTGGGGATGAGCAAACCTGAAGTTTTGGTGTTTGGCACGAACTCAAACTTTCCAAAAAAAACAAAGTTTGGGTTCGGAGTTTAGATTCTTTACAAATGTAAACCACTTGTGTGAGCATGCTGTGCTCAAGTATGCACTATGCTTGGCCCAGTGTGAGCTGCTTGCAGTGTTTTATCAGCTTGCACTGGGGTAACAACAATGTGATCATATATAGTGTGAACTAAACAAAAAAATGGGAAAAAAACACCCACCCTCCCCCGGAAGTGTTCTGATTATGGCAAGTTGCATGTGGGCGGAGACTCTAACTACCAATTAGTGAGTTCAAATGAAGTTCATGTCAAGTGTGGGTCCAAAACCAAACTTTAAAAAAGTTCAGCTGCACCAGCAGAATCTAAACTTCCATGGGTCCACTCATCTCTAGTTAATATAATAATAATATTTATTCACTTATATAAATTAATGCTACACCGCTTTGCATACATAAATAACACTGTCCCCTTTAGGGCTCACAATCTAAATTTCCTATCAGTATGTTTTTGGAGTATGGGAGGAAACTAGAGAACTTGGAAGAAAACCATGCAAACATGGAGAGAGCATACAAGCTTCTTGCAGATGTTGCACTTAGTGGGATTTGAACCTAGGACCCCAGCGATGCCAGACTGCAGGGCTAACCCCTGAGCCATCATGCCACCCTAAGTTCTGACACTTTTATCACATCTTGCTTTTTGTAAAAACAATTGTGCTTTCTTGTTTATGCTTTCTTGCATACATTTTTATTAAAATTTACCAAGAAAGAAGCCAGCTATACCATCTCACTGGTCAATCAACTTGTGTCTGGAATTGCTGCTTTAACGTCTTTTTTCTCAACCCTTCTTTTCATTAAATCTTTGTATGTTTCACAGACAACTGTCCTCATCTTCTTCACTGCTGCAGTTGTTCAACAAATTACTGTCTGGATTGTTTGTCCAATGTTCTAGGAATTTCTCTTCTTATAACTATTGATAAGCTATGAACTCTGACATAGACTAATCATACTAAAATAAAAATTAAATGTCTGCTTTACTCCCTGCTTTAGTTTTTATGCAGGCTTCAATAGTCCCTCCTGTCTACACTGTACCATGTGATTTGATAAATGCAAGGCCTTATAGAGAAGATAGTGCAATGGGCTTAACCCCTTCATGACCTTTGACGGATATATACGTCATGGAGCGTGTGACGTTAAGCCCCGCCCCAGGATGTGGCGATCCGCACACATATCAGCTGTTTTTAACAGCTGACATGTGCCTGCCTGCATGTTATGAGTGGAATCGCATTCCATCCGGAACATTTAACCCCTTACATCTCGCTGCCAAAGTCTGGCAGTGAGATATATATGCATGCGGAAATTGATTTTCACTTACCGCTGCCCCCACAGGAAGTAACGTGCATGATCACGTGACTTTCGGTGGTTGCCATGGTAGCACAGGGTCATGTGATGACGCCTTTAGCTAACATGAGTCACTTCCTTTCAATGCCGGAATACAGCCGGCATTGAAAGTTAAGCAGCATATCTGCAGTTCTCAGCTGTGTAGCTGAAATCTGCAGATAGTGCAGAGCGATCGGATTGCGGATCACTATAGCCCCCTAAGGGGACTAGTAAAATAAAAAAAAAAGTTTTAAAAAATAAAAAAACAACCTAAAAGTTCAAATCACCCCCCTTTCGCCCCATTGAAAATTTAAAGGGTTAAAAAAAAAAAATATATACACATATTTGGTATTGCCGCGCCGTTCAGAAATGCTCGATCTATCAAAATATAAAACCAAATAATCTGATTAGTAAATGGCGTAGCGTCAAAAAAATTCCAAATGCCAAAATTACGTTTTTTGGTCGCCGCAAGTTTTGCGCAAAATGTAATGACAGGCGATCAAAACGTAGCATCTGCGCAAAAATTGTTCCATTAAAAATGTCAGCTTGAGACGTAAAAAATAAGCCATCACTGAGATATAGATCCCAAAAATGAGAACGCTACGGGTTTCAGAAAATGGCGTAAAACGTGCGCCACTTTTATTGGACACATTTTTCTTTTTTTTTTAACCCCTTAGATACAAGTAATCCTATACATGTTTGGTGTCTACAAACTCACACCAACCTCAGGCACTACAATGACACATCAGTTTTACCATGTAGTGAACACAGTGAATAAAATATCCAAAAAACTATTGTGCAATGACACTTTTTTTGCAGTTTTTTCACACTTGGCATTTTTTTTCTATTTTCGAGTACACTACATGGTAAAACTTTTGGTTTCATTTAAAAGTACAACTTGCCTCGCAAAAAACAAGCCCTCATATGGGAAGATTGACAGAAAAATAAAAAGTTACGGCTCTCGGAAAAAGGGGAGCAAAAAAAAACAAACCGTAAAAACGGAAAGTGCCCGGGGGCTGAAGGATTAAAGTCAGGTCAGCCTTCTATTACAGATGCAATCTATTGCAATGACTTATAGGATGATATGCATTTTTTTGTGATTCAAGCATATCAAATTGCATATTATACAAATCTAATGGGACCTGCAACATTCATAAAATTAAACTCAAATTCGATTCTAATCAAATTTATTTTATTTTCACTAATTTTTAAGAAAAAATAGGTAAACATTTTAACAAAATAAGCTATAAATAAAATATCTAAAAATTAGAAAATAGTAATAATTTGTTTTAAATAAATTAGTATGGAAAATAAAACGATATTTCCAATATTACATTAAGTTTGCCCAATACATTCAGAAAAATTTATGAACTAAAAATTTAAATACTCTTTAGACTGCAACTTTTATAAGGTAACTTTTTTTATCTAAAAACAATAAAAAATATAAATAATAACAGATATATTTGAAAATTCACAATTCATCATTCAATTACAATATATGGACAGTGACCAATTTTGCGTTATTTGGGCTCTGCACACAACTTTTTTTATTTAAAATGAAACAACTGAGATGCAATTGAAGTGTAGACTTTCAAATTTAATTAAAGAGTTTGTAGAAAAATATCCAGTAAAACGTTTAGAAATTGCAACCTTTTTTCATCAAAGTCTCTTCATTTCTGGCACTCAAAAGTAATTGTACAAATTAACTTTGCCATAAATAATTTGGTCAATTTTAATACTTTGCAGAGAATTCTTTATAGGCAATGACTGCTTGAAGTCTTAAAGCCATGTCTGTCACCAAAAAGTGGATTTCCTTCTTTGTAATACTTTGCCAGGCTGATGTCAGTTGTTTCTTGTTTGTGGGTCTTTGTGCCCTAAGTATAGCAGTAAGCGAATCAGAAGTTCATTGTTCAGGGTTTGTACCAAACACAGACTTTAAAAAATAGAGAGTTCAGGTGTTTTTTGTATGCAAAGCACTTGCGAGATCATCACTGTGCTTGGGTACACTCGGTCCTCAGACCCATGTGAGCTGTTTGCAGTGTTTGAACTGCTCGCATTGGGCGTAACAACAGCATGATTGAATGTAGTATGCACCAAACAAATAAAATGGAAAATCCTTGCCCACCTGCCCTCAAAAGGGATCTGATTATGGACGGCTGTATGTGGGTGGAGACCTGAACTGCCCAAACTTCTATTGGGGTTCATGTCAAGTTCGGGTCCCAAACACAAACAAAAATGTAACACTGTAAACTTCAGTTAGTTAAAAAATCATCTGGCTGCCTCTATCTTCAGTCTAATGATCAATAAACACTATAGTGACCCAGTGCCATTGGATGCCATGCATGACCATGCCATCACACTGCATTCATTATGTTTTCGAGAGGATGTGTTGCGCTTTTGGGTCAGAAGCTGTTTAAAGCCTACACCATACCTCCTTCTCCTCATTATTCTGGTACAGATTAAGCTTAGTTGCTTTTGTCTAAAGAATGTTTTCCGGAATGGGGCTGGTTGCTTTACATGTTTTCTGGTAAAGTGTCATCTGTCCTTTCTATTTTTAAGGCTGATTAATTGATTGCACTTTGTGGTGAATCCTATTTATTTGCTCTCATGAAGTCTTTTCTTTATGGTAAACTTAGAGAATGCAATGCCTATGTCATGGAGCGTGTTCTTCACTTGGATGCAATTTCAGAAGGATTTTTTTTCTCACCATGGAAAGGACTCTTTAATCTCCCACCACTGTTCTCTTCCGTAGACGTGTAGAGATATGACTCACTCAACACAATTTGAGGTAGCCACGAGAGATGACTTTAAACAAAATGTGAAGGTTGCTTTATTAAGACTTCATTAAACAAAGCACAAAAAGAAAAAATAAACAGATTTCATTAAAGGACAACAAAATACACAGTCCTAACAAAGGCACTACAATTGACGCACACAAGTTCAAACATTAGAGAGTTAAGGTGGGGTCACACATAGCGGCGTCGACAACGACGTCGCTGCTAAGTCACCATTTTCTGTGATGTAGCAGCGACGTCCCATCGCTGTCGCTGTGTGTGACATCCAGCAACGACCTGGCCCCTGCTGTGAGGTCGCCGGTCGTTGCTGAATGTCCTGCTTCATTTTTTGGACGTTACTCTCCCACTGTGAAGCACACATCGCTGTGTGTGACAGCGAGAGAGCAACTAACTGAAGCGAGCAGGGAGCAGGGAGCCGGCGTCTGGCAGCCTATGGTAAGCTGTAACCACGGTACACATTGGGAAACCAAGAAGCCCTTTCCTTGGTTACCCGATATTTGCCATAGATACTAGCGTCCGCCGCTCTCACACTGCCAGTGCCGGCTCCCTGCTCCCTGCATACGTAGCTGGAGTACACATCGGGTAATTAACCCAATGTGTACTCTGGCTAAGAGTGCAGGGAACAGGGAGCCGGCACTGGAAGCGTGAGAGCGGCGGACGCTAGTAACTAAGGTAAATATTGGGTAACCAAGAGAAGTGCTTTCCTTGGTTACCCGATATTTACCTTAGTTACACTTCCACGCGTCTCTGCTGGCTGGGCGCTGGTCACTGGTCGCTGGTGAGATCTGCCTGTTTGACAGCTCACCAGCGACCATGTAACGACGCAGCAGCGATCCTAATAAGGTCAGATCACTGGTGGTGATCGCTGCTGCGTCGTTATGTGGGACACCACCTTAACACAGGAATACTTCTTACCTCCACAAATAGACAGACTAATGAACCTACCCAGACTCCCTTATGTCTACCATACCAAACCTGGTGTGGAGCTATGTGAGCAGCCAGTCCAACCCATCTCTCTGCTTGTAAACCTGACCCTCTCAGTACTACACATACTGAAGCTTGCTCCAAGACTTAAATCACAGGGGACAACCACTTCTGTAACACAGCAGCTAAAATGCCAAAACTGATGTCCCTGGCCAAATAATTCTGGCCATAAATAAATATGTCTCAAAACTTCCTATGACATCTTTTTACTATATGAGTAATTCTGTTTTTTTTTCCTTTTTTTTTCTTTTTGTCTATTTGTTTGATCAAATATGTGTTACAATATTTCAGTTTACTTTTTTCAGGGAATTAGAATTGTAAGTCAGGACATTCTTGGAATATGGTTAATGGAGTTTTAAGATTTTTTCATTTACAGACATTATTGTAAAAAACAATCAAAATCTTGATCATTCTCTGCTACTGTGACATAGTCTGTGGAACTCAAAGTACAAAAGTCCAGATAAAATAGGCTTTTTCTTAATCAAACTAAAAAATACTTCCCCCTTTTCCACTACCCATGAGTGTGAGTCTGTAAGGTGTATAACACTACTCATGGGCCTCAAAGGTTTGAGCTCACCATGTGCAACCTTTGGAAGCCTAGAAAATCCATTTCTAATGCCAATCAAAAGATGTTACGAGCATCCGACAAGTGGCGTTAAGAAGAGGAGGGGTCAGAGAGCTGAGTGGTAAGGTGAGCTTAAAATTTTTTGTTTTTTTTTAATACAATGGTTATTTTTGTTTGAGGTCAGGACTAGAGAGGAGCAAACCGGTCATGGTTCGGCTCGAGTTCGGTTCGCCGGTCGGAGGTCTCGTTCGAGTTCGGTTCGGCGAACCACTCGAACCGCATAGGAAACAATGGGAGCCAATCACAAACACATAAAAACACCTAGAAAACACCCTCAAAGGTGTCCAAAAGGTGACAAACAACTCACAACACAACACAAACACATGGGAAAGTGACAAGAACAAATTCTCATGCGAAAACAAAACAGCGTTACAAGGAAAAAGAGGACGAGACACAGATATAGGCATGACATGCCCTTCTAAAATCATGCATAACACCGTAAGGAGACTCCAAGCAGAGTCTCCCTTTTTTCAAAATATTGGGCCCCACAGACACCACTTCAGTAGCAGCACTTGTGCCCCAGTTGCAAACTGGACAGGCAGATTTGCATCAAGCACTTTCAAAAATATGCCATCCTTAACCGTCCACAGGATTACACCGGGGTAGGTAGCAAAGTCTTTGCTGAAAAATGACTTGTTCATCTTGGCTCCTTTTAAAAAACACTGTAAGCAAGGGTTAATCCAAGCGGAGTCTCCCTTTTTTCCAAAAATTGGGCCACACAGACACCCATCCCATCAGTGGCAGCACTTGTGCCCTAGGTGTATACTTCACAGGTAGATTTGCATCAACAACATTCAAAATTACGCCATCCTTAACCCTTCCCAGGATGACACTGGGGTAGGTAGCAAAGTCTTTGCTGATCCCAGATCTGTTGATCTTGGATCATTTTTAGAAACACTGCAAGCAAAAGTTACTCCAAGCAGAGTCTCGCTTTTTTCCAAAAATTGGGCCACACAGACACCCACCCCTTCAGGGGCAGCACTTGTGCCCCAGTTGTACACTTCACAGCTAGATTTGCATCAAGCACATTCAAAACACACAAGCATTTACTCTCCCCAGGATGACACAGGGGTAGTAAATTCCTTGTGGATACATGACTTGTTCATTTTGATGCACGTTAGTCTGTCCACATTGTCACTGGACAGACGCGTGCGCTTATCTGTCAGCACACACCCAGCAGCACTGAAGACACGTTCAGAGACAACGCTGGCAGCTGGACACGACAAGATCTCCAAGACGTAAGTGGAGAGCACAGGCCAATTTTCAAGATTTGAAGCCCAAAATAAGCAAGGCTCCAGTTGCAAAGTCATGGCATCGATGTTCGTTTGGAGATTCTCCTGTATCATCCTCTCCAGCCATTGACTATGTGTCAGACTTGTTGTCTCTGGTGGCCTTGCAAAGGATGGACTAAAAAAATTATGAAAAGATTCAATAAAATTGCTGTTACCAGCACCAGATACAGTGCTGCTGGTACGGTTAGGCTGTTGAAGATGATAAGACCGTCCCATGTTTGTCGAGTTACAACTGGCAGATTCCCTCCGTGTACATGGGTGTTTTGTGGAAAAGCCGAGTTAAGATCGAGTGACAGCTATTGCTGATACTCCTGCATACGTGCGTCCCTTTCTATGGTTGGAATTATGTCATAAAATTTGGACTTGTACCGGGGATCTAATAGTGTGGCAAACCAGTACTCATCATCACTTCTAATTTTGACAATACAAGGGTCATGTTGGAGGTAGTGCAGCAAGAAGGCGCTCATGTGTCTGGCGCAGCCATGCGGACCAAGTCCACGCTGTGTTTATGGCATAGAGGTGCTAACCGTTCTTTCTTCCACTGACATCTCCCCCCAACCTCTTTCAACTGAAATTTGATATCAGGAAAAAACTGTGGAGGAAAGAAGCGCAAAATAGGGTCTTATCTGGTAGACAAGAGGATAAGTGTGAGGAGACAGGTACTCACCTGTTTCAGTTGTGACAGGCACAACTCCTCTGCGAGCGTTTAAGGCGAAAGTGCATATGGTGGTCAGCCGCAGCCCCGACAAGAAAGTGGATCACAAGTTAAACGAAGAAAAAACGGTTTGATGCTGCGCTAAAAACCACAAATCCAGGAGGTGTGATGAAATCCTTTCCTTTATTTGCACGGGTCAACGCGTTTTGAAGGCATAGCCGCCCTCTTCATCAGGACAAAAACAAACCAAGAAAGAACAGCATCAGTGCCTCCGAAACGCGTTGACCCGTGCAAATAAAGGAAAGGATTTCATCACACCTCCTGGATTTTGGGTTTTTAGCGTAGCATCAAACCCGTTTTTCTTCGTTTAACTTGTGAACTGAAATTTCACCAAAGTCACCCTCATCAGCTGAGTCTTCCATGTCCCTGGACAGTTCGTCCTCCATTTCTTCATGTTCTCCTGCACCCTCCTCAACATTTCGCCTGCTACAATGTGCCCTTGTTGATCCCTGTCCCCCATGGTCCCATGCCTGCCGCGTTGGTGATGATGAACGTCTGGACCTTGGTGATGTTGTTGTCTCTTGCGCATATGAATCCTCCTGTAGTTCCTCCCCTTCCTGTTGTCCCACCCCCTGAGTCCAAATCGTGTTTAGCGTGTGCTCCAGCATGTAAATAACTGTAATTGTCATGCTGATAATGGCATTGTCAGCGCTGAACATATTCGTCGCCATGTCGAAACTGTGCAAAAGGGTGCATAGGTCCTTGATCTGAGACCACTCCATCAGGGTGATCTGCCCCACCTCTGCATCCCGTTGGCCCAGGCTATACGTCATGACGTATTGCATCAGGGCTCGGCGGTGCTGCCACAGTCGCTGTATTATGTGGAGAGTCAAATTCCAGCGTGTCGGCACATCACATTTCAGGCAATGAACCGGCAGGCCGAAAGACTTCTGGAGCGATGCAAGTCGCTCAGCTGCGGCGGTTGAATGGCGGAAGTGAGCAGACAGTTTTCATGCCCTGTTCAGAAGGCCATCTAGGCCAGGATAGTGTGTTAAAAATTGCTGGACAACAAGGTTCAACACGTGAGCCATACAAGGCAGGTGTGTCACCTTGCCCAGGCGAAGGGCCGCACCCAGGTTTGCAGCATTGTCGCACACGGCCTTACCAGGCTGCAGGTTGAGTGGAGACAACTATTTACCAAACTCAGTCTCCAGAGCTGCCCACGCCTCCGCCGCTGTGTGACTTTTAGTTCCAAGACATTTCAAGACAAAGACCACCTGATGCTGTTGCGCTCTGCTGCCAGCATAGAAATGAGGTGTGCGTGATTCCTTCTGTGCAGTTACAATGCTGGTGGCCTGGCCAGGCAGGCTTGGGGCAGAGGTGGAGGACCCAGACGAGGTTGAGGAGGCAGAAGCAGTGGAGAAACTTGGACAGACAGAGGATTGACGCCCAAGTCATGGGGATGGCAAGACTTGTGCAACAGACCCTTCACCATTTATCACCATAGTTACCCAGGGCCCAGTCAGCGACATGTAATGTCCCTGTCCATGCTTACTGGTCCAAGTATCGGTAATTGACACACAGAGTTCTCAAGGAAGCAGTGATGTTGTGTGCGATATGCTAGTGAAGCGCAGGCACACCTTTCTTAGAGAAGTAGTGGCGACTGGGCATCTGGTACTGGGGCACAGCGACAGACATAAGGTCTCTAAAATCCTGTATGTCCACCAGGCGGAAAGACAGCATTTCGGTAGCCAAGAGGTTACAGATGGATAAAGTCAACCTCTTAGCTTTGTCATGGGTCACAGGAAATGGCCTTTTATTTGTCCACATCTGAGGGACAGAGATCTGGCTGCTGTGTGTAGACGGTGGTGAGTAGGGTGTCCCTGAAGAAATGCAGGTTTGTGATGAAAGTGCAGGCGTAGACATGATGTTGCCTTCATCCAACGTTGATGCTATCGATGTCTAAAAGAGCTGTACACACGCACTTGTTTCACCTTCCAAACCAACTGACGACCTACCAAGCAAACTGCCTGTTGCGGTTACACTGGTGGAAGTTGTGCGTGGAAAACCAGGTGTGACAGCTGTCCCCACAGTCCTAGAAGATGAAGAGCGCGCGGATGCACCTGAAGGGGCAGGCGGTGGATGGTCCGCTCCACTAGGCAGCATTGCAGCACGGTGAGCTTCCCACTGGGACATATGATATTTATTCATGTGACGATTCATGGAAGAAGTCAAACTGCTGAGGTTTTGCCCTCTACTAACAGAATCACGACAAATTTTACATATCACATGATTTGGGCGATCTTTTGCTATGTCAAAAAAGGACCAGGCTAGGCAAGGCTTAGAGGGCATGCGACCTGCTGAGCCACCCCGACTAGTGCTCAGAGGCAGAGTGGTGGCTGAGGATGCAGTTGTAGACGTGCTACCAGTACTCCTCCTCTGTCCAGGAAAGCGCAAGGTAACTTCATCGTCATTAGCATCCTCCTCCACCGCCTCTGTTGACCTCCTTGAGTGCCTGACTGTGGGTCTACAGTAGGTGGGATCTAGAAGTTCCTCATCAAGCGTTGTGTTTGCACTCCCCTCCCCCTCAGACCGAGCCTCTTCCTGCCCTGAACGAATATTTAAGTTGTCATCCCAATCTGGTATCTGCGTCTCATCATCATCAGTATGTTCCTCATTGTCTATTACAACAGGTGTTTCAGTTTGTGAATAGGGTCAACATTATGCTCATGAACTTGGTCATCACGGTCTGAATCTGAGTCTCAAAGGTTCTGGGCATCACTGCAGACCATTTCCTGGTCTGTACTCACTGTAGGCAGACCTCTGATCCCCAGGCTATAGTGTGACTGAACAGCACCGCAGACTCAGCTATCTCTGTTCCACCATACTGTGCAGGGCGGATGGAGACTTGAGAGCTGGGAGAAAGCAAGTGTGATTCGGATGACAACTCAGAGGACTGGTGTTTTTTGGATGCGGTAGTTGAGGTGGAAGAGAGGGCACTTGTTGGACCACTTGAGATCCATTCAAGCATTTTCTTTTTTTAGGCAACAACTACCTTTGTTCCAGTTGTTTGTGTTCGTAAAAAAGGGAGCCCATCCGATTGTCCACGGAAAGTAGTAGACATCTTACTTTTGCTGGAAGATGGTCTATCTTCCTTCAGCAGATGTTAATGGAGCTTTGCCACCTTCCGCACGGACACAAACTTTTTTTCCTTTTCCAACACGCCTGTTCCCCTTTCCACCAGCATCTGTCATTTTGCCACATATTTTGATAGCAACAAGAATGTCCACTTTAAATGTGGTAGTAAAATTGATAGGTGGTGTAGATTGCAGCGGTGGCCTACCTTTATTGACAGCAGAATAAACAAAAATAACTATCCCGGACAATGAAACAATGGTCTTAAAATGGCAGCACAGTTTGCTGGTATAAAAGCTTAGTAAAAATGAGTTTGAGTGTGCAATGCAGAGGTGCTGCAAATAGATTTGCACTAGTGGGACACTAATGGAAGTCCAACAGCCACTTTTACGATGCCACTAAGTTTCCTCAGTGTTTGCTAGTATAATGGCTTAGTAACAATGAGCTTGATTGTGCAATGCAAAGGTGCTGCAAATAGATTCGCACTAGTGGGACACTAATGGAAGTCCAACAGCCACTTTTAGGATGCCACTAAGTTTCCTCAGTGTTTGCTAGTATAATGGCTTAGTAACAATGAGCTTGAGTGTGCAATGCAGAGGTGCTGCAAATAGATTTGCACTAGTGGTACACTAATGGAAGTCCAACAGTCACTTTTAGGATGCCACTAAGTTTCCTCAGTGTTTGCTAGTATAATGGCTTAGTAACAATGAGCTTGAGTGTGCAAATGGCAGAAGGGTACAGTGGTCGATTTGTGGGTCAGTGTAGAGGAAAGGAAGCCTCACTTTCTATCCCTCCTAATGGTGAAATGCAGCAAGGAACTCCCTGACCTTAGCAACACAGACGATCGTATCTGTAGCTGTTAAAACCTCTTTCCACGGACCTAACTGTCACCTACGGCTCTTAGCCTGCTGTTATTAGCACTTACAAGGGCTGAAAGAAACTTCTATCCCTATTCTGTATAGCGCTGTGTGTAGAGCGTACACAGCAGTATCGGAGACAGGAGCTGCACCTGCGGTGACTGACACCCAGACGCAGAAGGCAGATAATGGCGTCCAGACGGGCAGATGCCCATATTTATAATGCAGAGACATGTGACATGGACATCCTATCACACATGCTGTTGCTTCTCTGGCTAAAAGTCCACTTAGCTGTGTGTGTGTCTGGGATTGGCTGTCATGCTGGCCCGCCCCACTACACGCGCCCTTAGGGAGGGAAGGAAGAACAGGAAAAAAAAAATGGCGATCGCCATTATCCCAGCAGCAGTGATCTGAACGTGCTGTTCCCGCAGACTATACGCTGAAATTTCATAATAGTGTGAGTCACAGAGTGACTTACAGTATTACAGCGGAAAGCCAGCTAGTAATTAGCTTGGCTTTTTGCTGCTAGAACCGTTCTTGAACGTAACTAGAACTATCGAGCTTTAGTAAAAAGCTCGAGTTCTAGTTCGATCTAGAACAGCCCACAAAATCTCTCGAACCGCGAACTGGAGAACCACGAACCATGAACCGCACTCAACTCTAGTCAGGACAGACCTTAGAGCATATTAAGAAATTTTAAAGTAGTAAAGAAGAATGTCTCTACAAATAGAATTTGGCTGCAGAAACAGCACAAACATGAAAATTCTAATTTTGCCTGATCCATTTATTTCTAGCTAGGAGTGATTTTTGTTTTTCTTTAACTTTTACCAGTTGTGTATGGGATCTGCTGAAAGTGAATTTATGAAAATCCCTGCTCTTAAAAATGAAGATTATTTTGGTATATTGACATGAGTGTGTCAGGTGTGACAGACAGTCATGTAGTTTCTGGCCATGAAAGATCACAGCGGCTGGCTGCTCAGAATGCTCCCTGACTTTCATTGTTCCTGCTGTCAGTATTCATTGGTAAAGGTGGATTTCCTGCTGGATTCATCTCTCTCCCTTTTGAACCCAGCAGGAGCTCAACTTCCACCCAGCTGTTGATTTTTATAATTCCCTTGGTGTTTAAATACCCCTTCCTTTTTTTGGACGGTGCTGGTGATATTTTCAGTTCCTTCAAGCCGAGGTTGCAAAAAGGTGGGTTGTACTCCTCTGTGGTATCATTGTTGAAAACTCTGCTGAACCCCTCCCTAAAGTCTGCTTTACACGTTGCAGTTTTGCATACGATAGCGTATGCGATTCACAACGCCCCCATCGTATGTGTGGCACGTTCAATTTTTTGAAGGTGCCGCACAAACGATTAACCCCGTCACACGTACTTACTCGTCCATACGACCTCGATGTGGGCGGCAAACGTCCACTTCCTGGAGTGGGAGGGACGTTCGCCGTCACATCGATGTCACGCGGCAGCCGGCCAATAGAAGTGGAGGGGCGGAGCTGAGCAGGATGTAAACATCCCGCCCACCTCCTTCCTTCCGCATTGTGGGCCGGGAGCCGCAGGACGCTGGTAATATCTGTTCATCGTTCCCAGGGTGTCACACACTGCAATGTGTGCTACCCCGGGTACGATGAACAATCTGACGTGCAATTCTAGAGACAGGTATGATGTGTATGCGATGAACGTTTTAACGTTCAATCGCAATTGCACGTAGCTGTCACACACTGCAATGTACTTATGATGCCGGATGTGCGTCACTTACGACGTGACCCCGCCGACACATTGTAAGATACATTGCAGCGTGTAAAGCAGGCTTAAGTCATCTAATGAGAACTAGTTCATGATTTCCCCCCTGTGTCCCCCTTTTTTCTTCTATAGTTGTTTACTGGGGTTGAAGAAAACTTCATCCCATGCATTCCCTATTTAGAGTCCAACATTAGGGATACCTCTGGTCAGGTATCTGGCTTGGCACATACATGCGGAACCAATCTAGGGTGGTGAGGGACCCCAGGGACCAGCAGTAGGTTCAGTCAGAAGTCACCATCTTTCCTCTCCCTAGACAAAGGGTTTCCCTTCCCTTTTGCCATGCGCTTGGTATTTCCCCCTACCTAACGTCACATATATTCCACATGAACAAATTTGCTCAACTTGAATTACAATTATTCTCCTCTGTGAGTCACCTCAACTCCCTTTCCTTGTTGACGAAAGAAAAGTGGCTGCCGCTGCAAGAACCTTGATGCTACATCCCGTCCACGGTAGTATAAAATATGCTAAGCCTTGATTCTTTGCCTTAGCTATACTTGAGATGCAGATGGAAATGATCAGTAAAAAATTAATCGTAAACAAGACAAACTATTTTAGAATAATTCAATAAAGGCTGCAAACTTTTAAAAAGGAGAGCAACTAAATTTCTTGTTTGATTTACATGTTAAATTTCAGTATTGGCAGACAAAGACTGAAAAGAGCCCCTGTGCAGGAACAATATTTAGGCCCTTTTCAGCCCAATATCTCATCATAGTGCACAATTCCACCAGCTTTGAAATGAACATAGGCACCCTTACCTCTTAATGCCCTGTGCAGTAGCACATATTGCACAAAGGTTATGTCATCTCTTGAATTTAAGATATAGGGTTTCTTAATGGTATAAAGGTTAGGGACAAAGCTGTCATGATTCGCCTCCCTATCCACATGGCTAGGGGGCAGAGCCTTCTCTAGGGCCCCACTTCCGGCCCCTGGATGCCTTAAAAGCTGACATTTCCAGTGAACCAGAGCCGGCTATAAGCTTAGCTCTGCTTTGCCTGTGATTGCTGGTCCTGTGAGTGATATCCTGATCTCTCTGTTCCTGTGCCCCCGTGCCCTTGTCTGTGTTCTGTCCCCTGGTCGTCCCTCCTGTCCTGTGTCCCCTCTCCTATTTCCCCACTCGGTTGCTTCCTCCGGTACTGACCTTAGCCTGACTTTGACTTCGCTTCTGCTCGCTCCTCCGGTCCTGCTTCTGCCCATACGGTGTTTGACCCAGCCTGTCTGACTATTCCTCACATACCCTGCTGTGCTGATTAGGCAGTGCATGAGAATGCTGTGCATTTCCTTCCTGGTTCTCATTGCTCTGTGTAGTGTCATCTGCTGCAGAGCTTTGGCTCCCCCTGGTTGCAGCATTACAAAAGCCAAGTTAAAATTACCTTTCTATCTGCCGAGGAAAGAACTAAACTCATGTTAAAATCTGTATCTGCTTTGACATGTCTTTATATCTTGCATATTATTCTTTTTTAGCTGAATAATTTCTGACCATCCCTTTACTTGTTGTGACATAATACTATTAAACATAATATTATATCTGGGAGACAAATCATGCTATTATGGGAATGCAAATTCATATGGCAAAAAAGCGAGTTTGCAGTTCGATGGTATACATGTTGTGGATTCAATACAGTAAGGGAATTATATTTGCAAAAAATGGTTCCTTAAAACTAGTATTGCAGCACTTGCTTGGAGAAACACCCCTAGACTCATCCATCATGTTTTCAGAATGTCCCAGAAGCTTGCTGCTAGCATTCCTCAGTATCATCACAGTAAGGCCTGTTAAATTGCAATATTGTATTGTTAGTATCTGCTGGTGCCAGATTCAGTCTCCCTCGAGATGACGCCTGTAAATAAGCTTCTCTTTAATACTAACACAACATGACTTCAATGCATGCAGTTGTATTATTCTTTGTTATCGTATTGTCTTCCTGTAATAATTTGTTGTAGGTTTTGTCCCTTTTAGGAATACACTTGATTATTCTATCATAGTAAGCCATCTTTTCCCACACAAATAGCATCATGTAAAAGAAATAAAAATTGTGGTTTTATGCTTCTATGTATTATATAATGTTTCAATGAAATGCAAATATATTTTCTGCTAAGAAGTAATTATTATTATTCTAATTACTACTATGTAAAGTTTTTATTATTGTTACTATTAGTAATAATAGTAGTAGCAGTTGAGGTAGTAGGACTAATTGCACTATTTTATTGTTCAGTTTCCATGCTGTGCAGTACAGATTTCTCTTGCACTCCTGTGTCTTATGGTTGCTTTCCAGATAATGTGAGGGTCAGTACTGCTTGCCGTATATTCTTTGCACATTTATTTGGCTGTGTGCGCACGTGTGCGTTTTGCCTGCCTTTACGCTGCATATTGCACTGCAGCGTATCTGCATGCGTCCCACGTCCCCAGCACAATCTATGAAGATTGTGCGTAATCCATCTGCTCGTTGCGTTTCAGAACATAGCGTTTTGCATGCTGAAATTTTGATCCAAATTGCTGCGTTCTAAAAAGCAACATGTCACATCTTTTGTGCGTTTTGGATGCTTTTCCCACTCTGTCTATGGCAGAGCAAACATCCAGAACGCATGAATTCTCCATGAATTCTGCATTCACAATGCATCCAAAACGCAGCTTTTTGGCTGCGTTTTGAAACGCACATGCAGTGGCAAAACGCTGCAGAATATTTGTCACGGCAGAACACAACATGCGCACATAGGCTTAGGCACTACAGACTAAGCAAATGGGCAACAATATAGTGCCATCTTGGGCCCAGACATATTTTATGCAATAAGTATTATTATTATTATTATTATTATTATTATATTATTGCATATTTTGTTGTATATATTGTATTGTATCCTTATTGTGACCTCATACTGTACTGCTAAACTGACAAAGTGCCATATTTTGCTCAACTAGGAATAAGAGACATATCCGCATTGCAATATGCTGTGCCTACATTATTCAACTTTTGATAATTAGTTTCATACTCACCTTATCCCTAACCTCCGGATCCCCTGCAGATTCATGTTTTGATGAAACACATAAGGAAGTGGTGAGTGGTGACTTTCAGTCCGGCAATTGGGGGTAATGTGAGGCAATTTGTATATGCCCCCCCATTTTATATATTGCCAAAAAACTATGTTCAGGACATCAGATTGTGAGACTGTTCCTGTTTTGTATGTCACCTGTTTCTTTATTCTTAGTACACAGAGCTGCTTTACTTTTTTGATATAATAAACTAGCAGCAGATTGTGGGATCAATATATATATATATATATATATATATATATATATATATATATATATAATAATTAATTTTGTTTGCTAGG
The DNA here is from genome assembly GCF_048569485.1 of Anomaloglossus baeobatrachus. NCBI lineage: Eukaryota > Metazoa > Chordata > Amphibia > Anura > Aromobatidae > Anomaloglossus > Anomaloglossus baeobatrachus. Next base: position 601,826,600 of record NC_134354.1, read on the forward strand.
TCTCATGCATCACATTTTTTTTCCATTAAGCCTAATTACATAGGCATCTCTATTAGGGATGATCAAATACCTCAAATATTTGGCTTCGCGAATATCCGACGATTAGGTCGCCGCTATGTGAATATTCGATACGCAATGTAAGTCTATGGGAAGCCCGAATAGTTCCGAATAGTTGTTATTTGGGTCTCCCATAGACTTACATTGCGCATCGAATATTCATGAATAGGCGAATAGCGGCAACCTATTCGGCAAATTCGCGGAGCCAAATATTTGAGGTATTTGATCATCCCTAATCTCTGTTTGTATTGTGAATGGCGTTTTCTCGGTGACCATTTGGTCCTTTTTAAATACATAATTTAAAGGTTATATTTTATTTTTAGTTTTAACCTTGCTGTTTTGTAGTTGCCAATCTTGGTAGACTCTTCACACTGCAATATAGTGTTGTGCCCATATCAGACTATGTAGTATCTACAAAATATTCACAATAAGCACAAAGGAAGTGCTTTTTTTTCAAAATATTACTGCATATCAATTTTAGTGCTTATTTGGGGTTTACATCCAGTAATATACACTTTTTGACATATGTGTCTGAATTAGCTAAATTGTATTGATGTTGATTAGATTTACCATGTGGTCCGGCAGAGCTGTAAATGACTGTATTCCTATGTGTTAGTAGTATATGCTGACTAAAGGGAGCTTTACACGTTGCAACATCGCTACGCTATATCGTTGGGGTCACGTCGTTAGTGACGCACATCCGGCGCCGTTAGCGACATCGAAGCGTGTAAAACCTAGGAGCGACGATCAACAAGTGCAAAAACTTGAAAAGTCATTGCTCGTTGACACGTCGTTCATTTCCTTATTATCCTTGCTGCTGCAGGTACGATGTTGTTCGTCGTTCCTGCAGCAGCACACATCGCTATGTGTGACACCACAGGAATGACGAACATCTCCTTACCTGTGGTCACCGGCAATGAAGAAGGAAGGAGGTGGGCGGCATGTTCTGGCCGCTCCTCTCCACCCCTCCTCAGCTATTGGGCGGCCACTTAGTGACGCCGCAGTGACGTCGCTATGATGCCGAACGCACCTCCCCCTTGAAGGAGGGATTGTTCGGCGGTCACAGCGACATCACACAGCATGTATGTGCGTATAAAGTGACCATAGCGATAATGTTCGCTACGGCTGCGATCACCACATATTGCACCAACGACGGGGGTGGGTGCTATCGCTCGCAACATTGCTAGCAAATGCTAGCGATGTCGCAGCGTGTAAAGCCCCCTTAAGGCTTCTGATTTATATGATGAACATAATGGTCTGATATACACCATTGTATGCCATGCCGTGGAATTTGTCATCTGCTAGATATAATGTAAGAAAATTGTCCAGTCATAAAAAAAAAATCACAGAATATTTTAATTTCCTTATCAATAACATAAAGTAGGCTAGTGCATATTATCCCATTAGTGGTCAAATAAATTCTCTCACAGTCTCTATTGGTTGAATATAGATTTAGGCGGGCTTTGCACACTACGGCATCGCAGGTGCGATGTCGGTGGGGTCAAGTTCAAAGTGACGCACATCCGGCATCGCATGCGACATCGTAGTGTGTAAAGCCTAGATGATACGATTAACGAGTGCAAAATCGTCGTAATCGTATCATCGGTGCAGCATCGGCGTAATCCATAATTACGCTGACGCGACGGCCCGATGTTGTTCCTCGCTCTTGCGGCAGCACACATCAATGTGTGTGAAGTCGCAGGAGCGAGGAACATTTCCTACTGGCGTCACCGCGGCTTCTGTAGGATATGCGGAAGGAAGGAGGTGGGCGGGATGTTTACATCCTGCTCATCTCCGCCCCTCCGCTGCTATTGACCGCCTGCCGTGTGACGTCGCTATGATGCCGCATGACCCGCCCCCTTAGGAAGGAGGCGGGTCGCCGGCCAGAGCGACAGTCGCAGGGCAGGTGAGTGCATGTGAAGCTGGCGTAGCGATAATTTTCGCTACGCCAGCTATCACACGATATCGTACCTGCGACGGGGGCGGGGACTATCGCGTGCGACATCGCAGCATCGGCTTGCGATGTCGCAACGTGCCAAGCCGCTCTTAAAGTTGTATACCCATCGCCATGATTCTATACCAATATGTAGTAGGTCTAATAATAATAATAATAATAATAATACAAATATAAGCAAATAAGCACAATTAGAGATGTAGTATGATTTTCCTGATTAGCTATGTTGCTTAGCACATATGCATGGTATTACAGTAACTTAGGTATCCATGGTTATGACCACTCATATAGTGACAGCTAATTAGTTGCTGTAGGTCACAACCAAGCATACCTAAGCTACTGTAATGCCCTGCACATGAGGTAAGAGACATGGCTATATCAGGAGAACTATACTACACTTTTAACTAGAGGTATGTACTAATATAATTATTATTACCCCTACTACATATTGGTATGGGACTTTGGAGTTGGAAATACCCCTTTAAAGATACTTTTCACTTTGTAAAGAAAAAGGCAGTTATGGTGTCTATTGTTTTTCCAAGCATAGTGATGAATATATTACAAATATTTCTATAAATTGACAGACTTGTTAATGGAGGAAAAAGATGGATAAGACGCAAATGAGAACATAGCATATTAAACAGAATATCTGAAAAAGTATTTTTTCAACAATGTATGATTATTTAAACTGTGTTATATTTTCACAGTGAAACATTTCCTTTCAAACACATTGATAGCTAGTGTCTAAAAATAATGTCAATCACTAATGTCTAAAAATTAGTTCCAACATTAGGCTTCCTAGGATAAAGAGAGATGCAACGTGCTTATGTGAGTAGTCTGTGACATCATAAATGCAGCACAGACTGGCAGAGAATACCAGAATGGAAGAGTATAAAACTGAGAATAAAAAGTGCAAAATAGGGTCTTATCAGGTATTACAGTGAAGTGTTCACAAAATAACACTCATCTATTCGGGTTATGAAAGTCACAACCCCTATGAAAGCTTGAGATAATGGCGTCTGACAGAGCTCCACGTGGGTTACACTTACGAGCTGGAGAGGGAGAACAGGATTAATGTTTTGTTGCTGCCAAATGAATAAACTGTTGATATATTAAAATATTTTTCTTTTATTTCAAAGGTCTTTGCATTTCCAAAATCAAAATCCCCTTCTTCAGGACAAAGGAAGAATGTATTGTTGATTTTCTTCCTTTGTCTTGAAGAAGGGGACTTTGATCACTGAAATGCATAGACCTATGAAATAAAAGAAGAATTTTTAATATATCAACAGTTTATTCATTTGGCAGCAGTGCGGCATTAACCCCGTTCTCCCTGTCAAGCACTGAAGAATGGAAGGTACGGCTATAGATTGGATCAGGTAAATCATGCATCTTTCATCACATTATGTGATTTTCAACCCTTTGCCCTATTTTGAAACATCAAAAAAATTAACTATAATGTTTTATAAAAGTTGAAAAATGTGAAACATATTTTTTTCTTCAAATAATTCAATGTAATTGCAGCAAAAATTCCATCATACGACAAGTGGAAACTGTGCAAATTTTCGACTTCTCTGTTCTCAGTGGGGTTTTCCATTGCTCTGTTAATGCTCAGAAGGATATATTACTTCCTTTAGCTGTGATGCACTCACTACACGTATCAATATGCATGCTCAGCAGCAGCTGTAGACGTTTATGGGCTGCGCTGAGTACATTGGTGTAAAAATGATGCAAATGTATTATAATATATCAAAATTGCACACACGTTTTATTAGCTAATTGTATCTCTGAAGAGTACTATGCATGCTTAGTCTATAGACTTGTGTCGGCTGCTATGACTTCATTGGTGCAAAAATGACAAAGTTTTGCATAGATCATATTTGATCTTAAATTTACGTTAACTTTAGTTGGTGGGGTTCAGGGTTGGGTTCTGTATTAAAATTGTTTAAAATTTGGATTTTATTTTCTGGTAGGTCAACAGCAAAAGATATGCCACAGATGGTGAATTTTACTCCAGCTCAAAACAGTGTGAAATGTCATTCTAAATAAATATCTCCTTTAGAAGTGAATTTGTGAAGCCAAATATGCATAATGAAGCTTGTAATAAATGCAGGACACATGTAGTAATGACTTATTATCTGGTCATTTACTCCAACACGCCAATGCCAACAGTGCCAAATCAAGCAGAACTACTGATTTTTGCAGGGGGGATGACTTTAGAAAAATAATATAGATCTTTTCAAAGAAATAGGCACATTTGTGTCTAATAACATTTTAATAAGATAATATACATGGTTGTTTGCAGTAATATAGGTAACTATAAAGACGTTTTACTTATGTAATCTCACATTCTTTTTCTGTCCTCTAAATTTTGATATTGAACCAATTGTACAATAATGTCAAGCAATAATAAGACTGTTTTATAATATATTTACAGAAATTTCAAAACAGATATCATTGCTACCCCAGAGGAAACAAAAGCTTGTACAAAAACATGAAATTCAATTAATCTTATAAGCAACCTTAAAACCCAATTTTCACAACAAAAAAATCACTAGCATGACAACAGAAACAAATGAAAATAGCTCTAGTTTAAAGCATGTTGCAATAGATTGACAGAAACTAACATCAGATCTGGCGGGAAGAATGTAGCAAGCGTTTTAGAATTCTATTGTTATGGCAACTGCCATAAATCAAGTTTCTTTGCTTCTCACTTTTCAGTAAGCCATATTGATCAGCTGAAAAGAGGAATGTGGTGGTGCATTTTCTTTTTTCTGAGTTTAGATAAATTAAAATTTGTGAAGTATTTACGTATGATGATTTTATTCTTAGAATAGCACATGATTTAAGGGAAATTTGCCCAGCAATTATGTATACTTCCAACATTTTTTTTCCCAAACGTTTTTATAAATTTTTTTCAATTTTTATAAACATAACAAAGACCTTCATGGTTACAAAAGAACATTCCTCTGACAGAATAAAACATAATAGGGGATATTGCTCCAACTTAAAATTCCATACTGCTCTTTGGTAAGCGATCATATATGTTGAACCAAAACAAAGTTTTTAAGAAATAGCATAGACAATACAGGTCATTAAGGTCGTTAAAACCCGTGTCAACCCTAGGTGTTTCCGAAGTTGCTGACGTGTCACGATATACCCTTATCTGTTCATCTTCTCCGCTCTCCATAACCCACTACTGGATGATTCTTAATTTACCCAAGTTGTCTTGGATACCACTCTGAGTGTGTAAAAGGTGTCATCACATTATTTATTTCTCCCGGGGTAAATTGGTGTTCAATAAAGTTTCTCCATCTCCCAAAAAACTTGCCTGTCAGCCTGTCTTTGTCCCTTTCCGCTGCCATTTTTTCTAGTCTCAATAGGTTATGTAATTCGCCAATGACTTCCTTCATGGATGGGCTCTCTCTGTGTATCCAGTGTTTTAAAATACATCGTTTGGCTATCATGGCTATGTCATGTAGTATTGCAAATTTTTTCTGTCCCTGCGTCTCCGGACCCCCTCTTACTCCTTTCTCAAAGGAGTGAAAAATCCACACCATTAACTCTAAATCACTAGAAATTCCCCATGTTGCTCTAACAAATGCCCTAACTTGATTCCAAAACCCCTGAATTTTCTTACGTTCCCATAATCCATGTAACATATCTGTTTTCTCTTCTTGACACTTAGGACATCGCATATCTCTTCCTGGTATATTGAATCCCAAGATAGCCCTATGTAAGATTCTAAATTGAGTGTCCCTCCATCTCTCATTAGTGACATGTTTCCGCACTTGTACCCAACCCTTCAATATGGTACCCACAACTTTTTGTCCTTTCAATTGTTTCCCCCAAGCTGTTAGGGTACGGCTATCTTCCCCAGATATAAGCACCCCCCGAAATATTCGGTAGATATGAGAGACATTGACACTTGCTACATCACCGTCCATAAGTTCATCAATCAAACTTCTGTTCAATTCCCTTCCAAGCTCACTCAGATCTCCAAGCACCCCAAATTTTAATTGTTCATATTGGATGATATGCAAGCTATTGAGGTCATACTTATCTAGCACTTCTTTGCCTGTCATCCACCTTCTCTCCTCCACATTCATAACGTCTTTCACCCACCTAATGCCCTTCTCTTTCCATCTAATAAACAGCTTGTTTTCTCTTCCCAAGGGGAAGTTTGGAGATGCCCAAGGGTTCAAGTACTTAGATACTTTCCATGAAAGCCCTAGCTTCTTTCTCACTGATTTCCAGGTTAACATAGTATCTTGGAATATGATTGAGCTCCTTATGTGCCCTTCCACCTTGGACAGTGGAGAGTGTAGAATGGACGTCAAATCCCATGGTGATGCATACTTAGCTTCCATACCGTAGTCTGAGTGCCTACTCGTCCCTCTCATCCAATCCAACACTTGCCTCATTATACACACCAGATTATATCCCCGTACATCTGGGAAGCTAAGTCCTCCCTCCTCCGCTGACTTCATCAGTGTACGCAATTTTATTCTGGGTTTCCTTCCCCTCCATACAAAATCCGCATACGCAGAGTTCAGTCTATTCACTTCCTTTAGTTTTAGTAATAACGGGATTGTCTGGAATGGATATAGTAATCTAGGAAAGCTCATCATTTTTATCAGGTGACATCTTGCCAGAAGTGGTAGAGGCAGACCCTTCCATCTCTTAATTTGTGTTATAATTTTCCTTATTAACGGTCCGTAATTTAGCTCATAGATCGATTCCATCGTTCTCCCTATATGTATTCCCAGGTATTTAATTGAAGTCTGTGCTATAGGGATGCCACAGAAACAACCCTCCCTTGCGTTTCCCCCTGTTTGTCCTTGAGGCCCCCTCAGAAACATGATCTCGCACTTTTTCTTGTTTAGCTTAAATCCAGATATTAGTCCAAATTTCTCAATCAAGGCAAGAGTCTGTGGTAAATCTGCACTGGGGTCCCCCTTATACAGTATAACATCATCAGCAAAAAGCGCTACCTTTATTTCCATTTCCCTTATCTTGATCCCTTTAAAGCTGTTCTGTCCCTGTAAAATTCTTGATAAAGGTTCAATTGCCAGGTTGAATAGGAGGGGAGATAGCGGGCAACCTTGTCTTGTTCCCTTCATCAAAGGGAACATGTCTGATAAAAAGCCCGGAGTGTGTATCCTAGCTCCCGAGTTGGCATATAGTGTTCTGATATAAAGTCTCATTTTGCCTACTAATCCTATGGCCTCCATTACCTTGTCTAACCAGCTCCAGTTTACATTATCGAACGCTTTTTCAGCGTCAAGAGTAACTAGGGCTGGTTTTGCCCCCTTCCCAGTACACTCTAATCTCACCGCGTCTAACACTAGAATTGTCCTCCGGATGTTAGTGACAGCATTTCTCCCTTTAATAAACCCCACCTGGTGTTCTGTAATGATCCTCGGTAGAATCATGGCCAATCTGTTAGCCATGATCTTGGACATTATTTTTAAATCCTGGTTTATAAGCGATATGGGCCTACAGCTAGAGGGATCATCTAGATCTTTGGTCCCCTTGGGGAGTAGTTTGATGTATGCTACATTAGAATTTTTGGGAATTTCCCCTCCTTCCAGGAATGCGTTAAATACAGCCGTAAGATCCGGCGAGATCAAATCCTTCATAGCCTTGTAAAATTCGCTAGTAAAACCGTCAGGTCCCGGTGCCTTGTTGGTGTTAAGGTCCCCAATTGTTCTCATTACCTCCTCTACTGTAATAGGTGCATTCAAGGCACTCAAGTCTTCCTCATTTAACCTGGGCATGTGTGCTTGTCTCAGCCATTCTGCCTCGTCAGTCATGTCATTATCTCCTGGCCCATATAATTTTCTATAATAATCTCCCAGCAGTTTATTAATTTCCTTAGGGTCCGTGGTCACCCCTCGCCCCTTTGTTTTCAGTTTGGGGATCACTGTCATCTTTCTGCTGCCCCTTGCCAGGTTTGCCAACATTCTCCTCGCCTTGTTGCCCAATCTATGCAACTCAACTTCTTTGTGCGACCAGAATAATTGTTCCTTCTTTTTGGCCCAATCGTCAAATCCCCTTTTTGCCTCCAACCATCTGTCTTTAGCTGTGGGAGATCTGTTTGTCAAGTACCTAGTGTAAGCTACCTGCACTGCTTCACTCAGGGCATTATAGTTTTCATTAGTTTTTCGTTTGATCATGGCCGTATACCCCATCAATTGACCCCTCAATACTGCCTTTGCCGTTTCCCAATATAACACTGGTGTCCCTTTATGTTCCTTTATGTCTTCTATGAATTCTCCCCACCACTCTTGCAGTATTTTTTGGAAGTTTTCTTGTCTAAGAAGAAATGATGGAAATCTCCATATGATATCTGTACCTCTCTTGAATTTCTCTCTAATGCCCAATCTCACTGGACTATGGTCTGACATCACCATGTTCTCTATCTCACAGTTTTGTACTCCATTCACTAGGTCTTGAGATATGAGAATTGGTCAATACGTGACCAACTATCATGTGGGTGTGAAAAGTGCGTATATTCTCTATCATGCGGATGCGTTAGTCTCCAGATATCTTTCAATCCTACATCTTCTAATGTTACCTCTCTATTGTCTGACCTCCTGTCCACGTTTCCTACTCCCTCCTCCCTCCTCCTCCTATCCTCCGCTGAGTCTGGAACTATGTTAAAGTCTCCTCCCACTATTATGTTAGTCCCCCCTCTGTTAGTAAGCTGGCCTTTATGCCTTCATGAAAGGAGTTCTGTTGTGCGTTTGGACCGTAAACATTATAAATACTAAGTTTGACCGCTGGACTAATGATTGTTAAGTGTTGCCACCTTCCCTTGTCATCAGCCTCGTGTGTCACTACTTCATGACTTAGTTGTTTATTTATTAGAATCATGGTACCCGCTTTCCTGCCTTGTGCCTCTGCCCCGTATACGGTGCCCACCCAGTGTTTTTTCATGCGGAAAAAATCCTCCTTCCCCAAGTGCGTTACCTGTAATAGTGCAATGTCTGTTTTAAGTCTTTTCAGGTGTCTCAATATCATTGCTCGTTTGTTAGGAGATCTCAGACCTTTAACGTTCCACGTAATTATTTGTACCATGGTTACTAATGCATTCTGCTTTTGCTGGTCCCTCTCCTGTGGGCCCTAGCCTCCTGATAGACGAGACAATCATCACTAAATACCTTGTTGGCCCCCCAAAGTTGACACTTCCCTTCCCCACCTAGTAAGTATAACAAAAGTAACAAAAATCAAGTAACTGTGAAACATATTTTCCCTATCAAGAAATTTTTGGCACTTTTCGCCATGTTAGTGACTTCCACTTTTCCTGACCAAACCATTAAGCTCCCTAGTCCCCCCTTAAAGTATACATTTTATTCCCGGACTATCATGAACGAGCCCTGAATGATATGAGGAGATTGAGAGGATATGTTAAAACCTCTTAAGAAAAAGAGAAAATCACAAAAAAAAGGAAATTCGGGTCCAACTTAGCTCTGAGTCCTGGAAACCATCCTGACGTTCAGATTAGATCCCCTTTATTTGTGTCTGTATGCCGATCTTGAACAAAGGAAAGAGGAGGTAAGGGAAGAGGGGGAAAGAAAAGAAAAAAAATAAAATAAATAAATAATTAAAAAAAAAAAAAAAAAAAGAGGGGGGGAAGGTGAAGCAGGGAGTCAAAGGAGAAGCCCAAAAATTGGCACATAACCTCCCCTTCCACCTCTCACGACCCCTCGCCCCTCTCTCCTTGACAAAAAAGACGAAAGGGATCTAGTTGATTTCAGTTGTCCTGAATCTTCCCCAAGAGTTAGGCGGGCTTCGCACACTACGACATCGCAGGTGCGATGTCGGTGGGGTCAAATTGAAAATGACGTACTTCCGGCATCGCATGCGACATCGTAGTGTGTAAAGGCTCGATGATACGATTAACGAGCGCAAAAGCGTCATAATCGTATCATCGGTGCAGCGTCGGCGTAATCCATGATTACGCTGACGCGATGGTCCGATGTTGTTCCTCGTTCCTGCGGCAGCACACATCGCTGTGTGTGAAGCCGCAGGAGCGAGGAACATCTCCTACCGGCATCACTGCGGCTTCGTAGGATATGCGGAAGGAAGGAGGTGGGCGGGATGTTTACATCCCGCTCATCTCCGCCCCTCCACTCCTATTGGCTGCCTGCCGTGTGACGTCGCAGTGATGCCATATGACCCACCCCCTTAATAATGAGGCGGGTCACCGGCCAGAGCGACGGTCGCAGGACAGGTGAGTCCATGTGAAGCTGCCGTAGCGATAATGTTCGCTACGGCAGCTATCACAAGGATATCGCAGCGGCGACGGGGGCGGGGACTATCACGCTCGGCATCGCAGCATCGGCCTGCGATGTCGCAGCGTGCAAAGTGCCCCTTAGTCTCTGTAATCCATGCGAGAAGTAAGTTGTTGTAATCCTGGGCTTATTCTCCTCTCCTTTCTGCTCTCATCTTGCGCTTACCCTCCGAAATGTTCAGGATCTTTTCCTGGGCTCATGGAGGATCTTCTTCTGTTGCTCCCTTCTTCACTAGATCCTCTTTTTTGTCCATCTGGCCGGGACTTGTTTGGCTCTGCCATGTTAGCATTTTCTGCTTCTTTATAATCTTTATAGTAAGCAAACGAGCCATTGGGGTTTTTAACTTTTAGTGTAGCAGGGTACATCAGCTGACATTTTATTTTTTTGTTATATAGAAATGTGCAAATTTTGCTAAATTCTTTTCTTCTTCTAGATACTTCAGCCGAGTAATCTTCAAAAATCAGCAATCTATTGCCTTGGTAATGTAACGGGCGCTTTCGTTCTCTAAAGGCCCTCAGTATTTCCTCCTTGTGCTTGTAATCTAGATATTTAACTATCAGCTGTATAGCCCTCACTGGGTTTTTCTTGTTGAGATTCTGTTCCTCTCCCTTGTTCGCCTCTTGTTGTCGCAGTGGTCCCACTCTATGAGCCCTTTCTACTCTGAATTTTGCCTTTATGCCTAAGGCCTGAGGTAGCTCCAGCTCACATATATTGTCCAATTGCCCCCCAATTGCCCCAATGAGACCGATTCTGGCAGTCCGACTATACGTAAATTATTACATCTCGACCGATTCTCCAAGTCTTCAGCCTTGTCTTTCAGATATTCATTAGACTTCACTAGACTTGCTATTTGTCCTTGCATAGCCAAAATTGTTTCTTCAGAATCAGATATTCTCTGTTCTGTTTCTGCCAATCTAGATGCCTGGATGTTTATCTGCTTTTGCATAGCAGCCAATGATGTTTGTATGTTTGTCTCAATGACCCCTTTGATCTCTTTTGACAGATGTGATGCCACTTCTTCAGCTAATTTTTTATAATCTATATTGAGCTCCTGGTTGTACTTGTTTTGGCCTCCAGGTGGTGCTATTGTTTTATATTTCTTATTTTGCACTGAGCTTTTACCTCTCTCTCCCAGCAGTAACTTGCATGCTTGAGACATTGGTGTTCCTGGCTGCTTCTTGTTTTCTTTACAGGGGGTATTAGTGTTTCTGGCACGTAGCTTCTGGTGAGGTCTTTCAGGATTAGGTCCCTTATGTTGCTTGATTATTTTCCCTTCTCTTCCTGCTGCTCCACTGTGCACCCTTTCCTTGCTAACTCCTCCTTCCCCTCTCTCTTCCTCTTCCATGTCGCCTTCATCTTCCCACTGAGATCCTCCCTCTTTTGTCTCCTGCATCCATCTCTCACCAGCCCCCTCCGCTTCTGTCTCATCGCTCACATCTCCTTTATCTCCCCCTCTCCTGATCTGTGTTACCACGGCTTGCAGCTGGGACTCCGACCCCTCCTCCCTCAGACTCTCCGGCGCCATGTTAATTTCTTCCCCCACATGCTGCACGTCAGAATCATTGCTTCTCCAGGACGCCTCGCTGCAGCCAGCACTTCTCAGCAGGTACATGCCTGCTGACTTCTGATTCCCCACTGCGGTCTTTTTATCTCATCCACGTGTCCGGGTGAGTTATTTTCTGTCGGTTTCTCCGGGGGGTGGCTTCCCCTCTATGCTGTCACCTCAGCCAGGACCGGATCCGGACGTCTTCCAACATTTTTTAACTCTGATTGTTTTTTCCAGAATATATTAATCATGATTATCTTTTACTTAATACATTAAAGGGAATGGTTCAATAGGATTAACCATCCTAAGTCATCTATATGGGCATGTAGGTCATAGAAAGATGAATAAAATGATACATTGATATCTGCAAACTGTTGTCTTATTCCAGATAAATCCACTTTTTAAATAGGTAAATGAGCTATTAAGACCTATGGGCAAGACATAGATCTCCCTAAGAGTCTGCCTCCAGAACGCTTTTTAAATTAAAGGGATATTACCAATGTGAGATATGTAATGACTGACAGTTTACTCCTCTTATACACATGTCTTACACTAGTAACTCCCTCATTCTTTTAAAATAAGCTCCGGAGGCAGCTTCCTAGGGAGGTCTGTTTATGTCCCATAGATATTAACAAGTCATTTGCATAATAAAGAAAAATACAGACTTCACTAGATTAAGAAAATTAGATATTATGGTATGATTTTATTAAACTTTCCATGATCTGCATGCATGCAATATAAAAAACTTAGGAGGGTGGATTCTATTGACAGATTCCCTTTCGGGCATGTTTTGCTATATAATGTACATAATGCATATGTATGCTATTGATCAATCGTTTACAGTTCACAAATAGAGTTTGCGATATTTCAAACATAAATGCCACTTTATACTCTCAATTTAAGCTTGCTAGAAATTGAACCTCTGAGACCTCAAACTATCCTGAGAAAAAAAAAAGGTAGTACAATTTTGATTGAGTGATATGTCCCCCTTCTTGCTCACCTGTCGGTGAAGGAAAACCCATAAGATGGCTGTCAGCTGAACAATACTTCTGCTAATCATTTGGTCAACAGCAATTCTTCCATTCATACGAGCGCTCAATTGTCTGAACACTCCTGCTTTCTTTCAGAGAAAGCCGCTGTTTGACATGTTGGCTAGCAGTTTAAATTTGGGAAAACAATGTGATTGGAAGTCAGAAATCAGAATATGCATGATTGACTTCTGTGGGCATAAGAAATTAATTCTATTTGAATTTTGCACAGATGAGCATTTGACAAAATTAAAAAAAAATTGAATTAGTTTCCTAACAGATTCATCAAAATGGTGGCACTTAGCCACCCTTTTTTCTGGACTGTAAGCAGGCATCAAATGGTTAAACTATATAAAAATGTTGTATGTAAGAAGAATGATCGAAAGGGATGATCGAATACCTCCAATATTTGACGAATAGCTTGCTGCTATGAGAATATTTGATGCGTAATGTAAGTCTATGGGAAGCCCGAATAGTTCCGAATAGTTGTTATTCAGGGTTTCCCATAGACTTACATTGCGCATTGTATATTCGCGAATAGTTGAATAGCTGCAACCTATTCAGCAAGTATTCGCGAAGCTGAATATTTGAGGTATTCAATCATCCGTAATACTTACCTTACTACTCAGCATTCTGGTTTGGTTCTTACTGCATCTACTTATCACTTCTGCTCTCAATAAAAATCCTTAAACCTCTCTTGCTTGGCGATGAGGATGATGACCAAATTTAAATTTTGCCTGATCCTCTCATCTCTAGCAATAAACTTGCAGGAACAAATTAAATGTGAAACTTGCAATATTGCTGACATACATCTTTATTTCTCAAGCAATTGATGTTGAAAAGCCATTGAAAGCTTTTGGCTTACTATTGTCTGAAAACAAGCATAGCCATCAGTTTTGAACAGCAACATCTGGTACTATAGATTTCAATGATCATTAAACAATAGAAATTGAAAATGTTTGGCAAAGGCTTCCATTAATAATGGTTATTTAGGGGTTTTACCACACTTGAAGGAATCTCTATAATTATTAATTAGTGATGCATTCCATGGATTTACAATTAATTATGGTCATTGTGAATTGTACAGAAATGCAAAGCTAAAACTTTGTTATTGTTTAATATGTGAAAAGTCTTCTACCATTTTATAAAAAAGGTGGATTTTTAATCAATTTATAATTTTATTCCTAACAGATTTTTTTTCATTGGACATTACGTTGTTCTAAAGTTGTAAAATTGAGCAGTAATTTGCTTAACAAAGGTAATGATTTTTTATGCATGGAGAGGTCAGCATAGTAATAATACATAGGCACTCAGATATCATGTAGTACTTAAGAATTATCTCTAGTACATTATCTCTATCAATTTATTTCTCTAACATCTATCTATCTTTCTATCTATCTATCTACCTATCTATCCAACTAATATTGTTTTTTAAAAAGCTTCATGCTTTTTTTTCAAAGAAAAAAAGTATTAAAATGATAAGGACATTTTTACTGCTTTTGTCAATGACACACTGTACATCCGGAACTATGTTTATTTCCAAGAAAGTAAAACTTTGCAATGTTTGTCATAACTATATAGGTATGCCTTTTATGTGTGGTAAAATCTTCAACTATATGAATTTCCTAGCTTGGGATCATATGTGATGCAAAAGCACATTTTTTCATAGTTACTTAACAAAATTCTTGATGAAGGACATGGCAATTTTAGCGGCTTTTATCTGGAGTCATAGGAAAAAGGCATGTTTAAAAAGTAAAAAAACAATAATTATTTAGTCTCAAATTTGAATAGGATATGCTAACGTGAATATATGGAATAACATTACTTTAAGTGTTCTCTGTTTGTGCAATATAATTGCATTTTCACAATTTTTAATTAGTATTTTAATATGTATGCATTATGTGGAAAATTCAAATAACTATATTAATTTACCTATTTCAAAGATTTTTCTAAACCATAAAAGGCCATCAAAATGTAAAAAAAAGCTCTTAAACTCATTGCTCCGGTCTCTACGCTACTAAATGGCACCTGTCTGGTCCTTATTGCACCTTTAAATCGGCATTGGTGGTGCTGAAATCCTAATGGCCTTGGACAAGAGACCCTGGCTTCTGAGTTTGCTAGGCCCAGTACAGTTTTTCACATATGCTCAAAAAAGTTTCCGCGAATGCGTTGACATCATAGGCTACAAACAAGGATTCAGTAACAACACTGATCTGAATATGTGAGAAGGACCAGATGGTTGACAATGAAGGGCTGGAAAGGTGAGCAGTGAGGTGAGTATAAAGATCTTTATTGTTTTTTAAATATTATCGCTATCTTACACTGGGTCTCTATAATAGGACACAGATTCATGGAAAAAAATTCTTCGCTAGTCGAATTTCCTGGAAAAAACAAAAGAACATGTAAATTCAAATTTTACCTGATCCACTCATCTCTAGTGAAGAGATTTTCTTTATGTGCTTTGAAACACAGCACTGTAGTAAAGTTGCAAGCCTTAGCCAATAGTTCTCAGAGCAGTGTTCTCTGAATTTTGATTTTATGTGATCATCACCAAGCTCGAAGCCACTAAAGATTTTTACAGTGAGGGAACAATATGCAAGCTCCACAAATCATTATATTATGTGTCTCACTGTTCCCCTATATACTGTGTGTAATTAATTTCTGTAACGGAAATTTTACTGCTATACTTTACTGCTGAGTCACTTCTCATGAATAAGCCATGATGTGGGGAAATTAAAGTAGAGTCCGAGGTCAAAAGCCAGGATAGTATGTCAAAGATAAAGGGATAAGACCATGGGATAGTCAGAGGCAAAGTCTAGGATAAGGTAAATAAAGTCATATTGGGTCAAGGCAAAGAAGGGAATTTTGTTACTTACCGTAAATTCCTTTTCTTCTAGCTCTTATTGGGAGACCCAGACAATTGGGTGTATAGCTACTGCCTCCGGAGGCCACACAAAGTATTACACTAAAAAGTGTAAGGCCCCTCCCCTTCTGGCTATACACCCCCCGTGGAATCACGGGTTCTCCAGTTTTAGTGCCAAAGCAAGAAGGAGGAAAGCCAATAACTGGTTTAAACAAATTAACTCCGAATAACATCGGAGAACTGACAAACCGTTCAACATGAACAACATGTGTACCCGCAAACAAAACCAAAAATCCCGAAGGACAACAGGGCGGGTGCTGGGTCTCCCAATAAGAGCTAGAAGAAAAGGAATTTACGGTAAGTAACAAAATTCCCTTCTTCTTCAGCGCTCTATTGGGAGACCCAGACAATTGGGACGTTCAAAAGCTGTCCCTGGGTGGGTAAAGAAAAACCTCTTGTCAGAGCTGCAAGACAGCGCCCCCCTACTGGGAAGCCACCGCCGCCTGCAGGACTCTTCTACCTAGGCTGGCATCCGCCGAAGCATAGGTATGCACCTGATAATGTTTGGTGAAAGTGTGCAGACTGGACCAGGTAGCTGCCTGGCACACCTGTTGAGCCGTAGCCTGGTGGCGTAATGCCCAGGACGCACCCACGGCTCTGGTTGAATGGGCCTTCAGCCCTGATGGAACCGGCAGTCCAGCCGAACGGTAGGCTTCCAGAATTGGTTCTTTGATCCATCGAGCCAGGGTGGCTTTAGAAGCCTGCAATCCCTTGCGCGGACCAGCAACAAGGACAAAAAGTGCCTCGGAGCGGCGCAAGGGCGCCGTGCGGGAGATGTAGATTCTGATTGCTCTGACCAGATCTAACAAATGCAAATCCTTTTCATACCGGTAAACCGGATGAGGACAGAAAGAAGGTAAGCAAATGTCCTGATTTAGATGGAAATCAGATACTACTTTAGGAAGAAATTCTGGAGTGGGGCGCAAAACCACCTTGTCCTGGTGGACCACCAGGAAAGGAGCCTTGGATGACAGTGCTGCCAGCTCAGACACTCTCCGAAGAGACGTGATCGCCACTAGAAACACCACTTTCTGTGACAGGCGAGAAAAGGAAACCTCTTTCAAAGGCTCGAAAGGCGGCTTCTGTAGAGCAACTAGTACCCTATTCAGATCCCATGGATCTAACGGCCGCCTGTACGGGGGTACAATATGACAAACCCCCTGTAGAAACGTGCGCACCTTAGACAGACGCGCCAGATGCTTCTGAAAAAACACTGATAGTGCCGAGACTTGCCCTTTAAGTGAGCCAAGCGACAAGCCTTTTTCTAACCCCGATTGTAGGAAGGAAAGAAGAGTAGGCAATGCAAATGGCCAGGGAGACACTCCCTGAGCAGAGCACCATGATAAGAAAATCTTCCACGTCCTGTGGTAGATCTTGGCAGACGTGGGCTTCCTAGCCTGCCTCATGGTAGCAACAACTCCTTGAGACAATCCTGCACACGCTAGGATCCAGGATTCAATGGCCACACAGTCAGGTTCAGGGCAGCAGAATTCTGATGGAAAAACGGCCCTTGGGACAGTAAGTCTGGCCGGTCTGGAAGTGACCACGGTCGGCCGACCGTGAGATGCCACAGATCCGGGTACCACGATCTCCTCGGCCAGTCTGGGGCGACGAGTATGACGCGGGTGCAATCGGATCTGATCTTGCGCAACACTCTGGGCAAGAGTGCCAGAGGCGGGAATACATATGGGAGTCGGAACTGCGACCAATCTTGGACCAAGGCGTCTGCCGCCAGAGCCCTTTGATCGCGCGACCGCGCCATGAATGCCGGGACCTTGTGGTTGTGCCGAGACGCCATGAGGTCGACGTCCGGCACCCCCCACCGGCGACAGATTTCCTGAAACACGTCCGGGTGAAGGGACCATTCCCCTGCGTCTATCCCTTGGCGACTGAGGAAGTCTGCTTCCCAGTTTTCTACGCCCGGGATGTGTACCGCGGATATGGTGGATGCTGTGTCCTCCACCCACGTCAGAATCCGCCTGACTTCCTGGAAGGCTTGCCGACTGCGCGTCCCTCCTTGGTGGTTGATGTATGCCACCGCTGTGGAGTTGTCCGACTGGATTCGGATCTGCCTTCCTTCCAGCCACTGCTGGAAGGCTAGAAGTGCCAGATACACTGCTCTGATCTCCAGAACATTGATCTGCAGGGTGGACTCTTGCTGAGTCCACGTCCCCTGAGCCCTGTGGTGGAGAAAGACTGCTCCCCACCCTGACAGACTCGCGTCTGTCGTGACCACTGCCCAGGATGGAGGTAGGAAGGATCTTCCCTGTGACAATGAGTTGGGCAGAAGCCACCATTGCAGAGAGTCCTTGGCCGCCTGAGAAAGGGAGACTTCTCTGTCCAGGGATGTCGACTTCCCGTCCCATTGGCGAAGAATGTCCCATTGAAGAGGACGCAGATGAAACTGCGCAAAGGGAACTGCTTCCATGGCTGCCACCATCTTCCCTAGGAAGTGCATGAGGCGCCTCAAGGAGTGCGACTGGCCCTGAAGAAGCGACCGCACCCCTATCTGTAGTGACCTCTGCTTGGTCAGCGGAAGCTTCACTATCGCTGATAGAGTATGGAACTCCATGCCAAGAAACGTTAGAGACTGAGTTGGTGACAGATTTGACTTTGCAAAGTTGATGATCCACCCGAAAGACTGGAGAGTCTCCAGCGTAACATTCAGGCTGAGTTGGCATGCCTCCTGAGAAGGTGCCTTGACAAGTAGATCGTCCAGATAAGGGATCACGGAGTGTCCCTGGGAGTGCAAGACTGCTACCACTGCCGCCATGACTTTGGTGAAAACCCGTGGGGCTGTCGCCAGACCGAATGGCAGAGCTACGAACTGAAGATGTTCGTCTCCTATTACCAAACGTAGAAAACGTTGGTGCTCTGTAGCAATTGGTACGTGGAGATACGCATCCTTGATGTCTATTGATGCCAGAAAATCTCCTTGAGACATTGACGCAATGACAGACCGGAGGGATTCCATCCGGAACCTCCTGGCGTTCACATGCTTGTTGAGCCTTTTTAGGTCCAGAACAGGACGGAAGGAGCCGTCCTTTTTTGGAACCACAAAGAGATTGGAGTAAAACCCTCGCCCTCGTTCCTGAGGGGGGACAGGGATTACCACTCCTTCTGCTCTTAGTGAGCTCACCGCCTGCAGAAGGGCATCCGCTCGGTCGGGATGTGGGGAGGTTCTGAAGAACCGAGGTGGAGGACGGGAACTGAACTCGATTCTGTACCCGCGCGACAAAATGTCTGTCACCCACCGGTCTTTGACCAGTGACAGCCAAATGCCGCAAAAACGGGAAAGCCTGCCACCGACCGAGGATGCGGAGGGAGGCGGCTGAAAGTCATGATGAAGCCGCTTTGGAAACGGTTCCTCCGTTTGCTTTCTTGGGTCGTGAGTGAGCCCGCCATGAATCAGAGCTCCTTTGTTCTTTCTGCGTCCCTTTGAATGAGGAAAATTGGGCCTTGCCTGAGCCTCGAAAGGGCCGAGACCTCGGCTGCCACTTTTTCTGCTGAGGTTTGTTTGATCTGGGCTGGGGTAAGGACGAGTCTTTACCCTTGGACTGTTTGATGATTTCAGCGAGCTGCTCGCCAAACAGTCTATCTCCAGATAATGGCAAGTTGGTTAAACATTTTTTGGAACTAGCGTCTGCTTTCCAGTCCTTTAACCACAATGCTCTGCGCAACACTACGGAGTTGGCGGACGCCAACGACGTACGGCTCGTAGATTCCAGAACCGCGTTGATAGCGTAGGTCGCAAACGCAGACATTTGTGAGGTTAGGGTCGACACCTTTGGCACTGCTGGCTGCATGACAGCCTCTACCTGTGCCAACCCAGCTGAAATAGCTTGGAGTGCCCACACGGCCGCGAATGCAGGGGCAAACGACGCGCCGATAGTTTCATAGATAGACTTCAACCAAAGGTCCATCTGTCTGTCGTTGGCGTCTTTAAGTGAAGCGCCATCCTCTACCGCGACTATAGATTTTGCCGCAAGCTTGGCAATAGGGGGATCCACTTTTGGACACTGGGTCCAGCGTTTGATCACGTCAGGGGAAAATGGATAACGTGTATCCCTAGCGCGTCTGGAAAAACGCTTGTATGGCTGAGCGTGGTGTTTCTGGATAGATTCTCTGAAGTCAGAGTGGTCTAAAAAGGCACTCAATTTACGCTTGGGATACAAGAAATGGAATTTCTCCTGCTGTGCAGCAGCTTCCTCTGCTGAGGGAGCTGGGGGAGAAATATCCAACGCACTATTGATGGCCGAAATAAGGTCATTGACCATAGCGTCACCATCAGGGGTATCCAAATTGAGAGTGGTCTCATGGTCCGAAACCTGACCACTTTCTTCAGTCTCATCATAGAGAGACTCATCCCTGTGAGACCCTGAACAATGTGATGATGTGGAGGGTCTGTCTAAGCGAGCTTGCTTGGGCTGGCTGGGGCCGTCATCTGAGTCAGAGCCATCAGCCTGTGATACATGAGAGCCCCTTGAAGTACAGACTCGCTCCAATTGAGGGGGACCAGGGGGCAAGGACACAGCCGTGTCCGGAGCCTGAGTAATTGGCCTGGTTTGCAAGGCCTCAAGGATTTTTGTCATAGTGACAGCCATCTGACCAGCCAAAACTGCAAAATCTGTCCCTGTTACTGGGGCAGGACTTACAGGCGTCTCTGCCTGGGTTACTACTGCCACCTCCGGCTGACGAAGCGTTACAGGCACGGAACATTGCACACAATGGTGGTCAGTGGAGCCTGCCGGTAGATCAGTCCCACAAACAGTACAGACAGTGTACACAGCCCGCGCCTTGGGACCCTTGCGTTTTGTGGAGGACATGTTGCTGTCTCCTCAGCGCAATATGGGGTCTATAGCCAAGAAGCGCCCTACAGTGCAAATATATATACAATATCTATATGGCACCAGAAGAAAGTACACAAATAGAATCACTGTGGCACAAGAGGGGCTTTCAGCCTGCTTACCGCCCGCCTCAGAGCGGGTGTGTGGCCGCCAGACGCCCTGTCTGAGTCTCCCAGAGCCTGCCTGCCTGTCCCCAGCCGGACCGCATGAATAATGGCTGCCGGCGTCCTGTGAGGAAGAGGGGCGGCTCTGGGCGTTCCTAAACGAAGAGCGGGAAAGCGTGCTCTCACTGTGCCTCGTGAGGGGGCTGGAGCATGTAAATCAAGCTCCAGCCCCCGGCGCTGGCCATTGCACAGCGTCTCTCCTCCGCCCTGATTGACAGGGCGGAGGCGGGAACGAAGCGGCGCTAGGCCGCAAAAGCCGGGAAGTAAAGTTAGGAGCGCCGCCGCCGTAAAAGCGCGGTCGGCGCTCTGTCCCCGGCGCCCTGCATGTCGCAGTTGCGCCCCGCCGCCGGAGCGGTCGGCGCTAGTTCCCAAACACATAACCCGTCACCCAGCCATAACTAAGGTGACACAACCCCATTGCTTATGTCCCCGGCGCACTATAACGCCCAGCAAGTCTGGAGCGTTCTGTGCCTGCCGGGGACACCGAGTACCTGACAGATGCAGGGCCATGTCCCTGACTGTACCAATGCTCGACATCCATCAGGTTCGTTCTGGGTCTGTGGATGGAGCCCGGCCTCAGGGCTTTGTGGCCGGAAGGATCCCACTTCCACAGAGCCCTCCAGGGGGATGTGGAAGGAAAAACAGCATGTGGGGCTCCAGCCTCTGTACCAGCAATAGGTACCTCAACCTTTCAAGCACCATCTGGTGAGAAGGGAGCATGCTGGGGACACTATATGTGCCCACTTTTCTTCCATCCGAGTAGTTAGCAGCTACTGCTGACTACACACCGTGGAGCTATGCGTGGATGTATGACCTCCTTCACACACAAAGCTAAAACTGGAGAACCCGTGATTCCACGGGGGGTGTATAGCCAGAAGGGGAGGGGCCTTACACTTTTTAGTGTAATACTTTGTGTGGCCTCCGGAGGCAGTAGCTATACACCCAATTGTCTGGGTCTCCCAATAGAGCGCTGAAGAAAGGGGTAATCTTATCAAAAGATAAATCCATGGTCAACCAACAAAGATCAAATAAACCAGATAAACAGCCAGGTAATCAAACTGAATGGGTAACACCTGGAGCAAACTCCTCAGGCCTGGCCAGATAGGACAGCTGGGTTATAAATACCAATACAGACAGCCAAGCATGCTCTTGGCTCAAATTGGTCCACTGGACTTTCACTCACATAATTTTAAGCTCAACATGCCCTGGATCTCATAGGATGACTGAGCTGTCACTTACAGTGTCCATAGGACACCAATAGTGTTGGAAGCGTGACAGTACCACCTCTTCTAGTGGAGCCATCAGAGCCCAAGTTTTCCAAGGAAAGCTTGAGTGGAAGGCCATGACAAAACAATTGGCCTTCAAGAATTAGGCTTGAACCCAGGATTTCTCCTCTGGTCAGGATCCCTTCCAGTGGAAGAGGTGCTGGAGCGTATTTCAGAATCTCTGAGAATCCATGTGTCTTAGCTCTGTATATTCTATACTGCCATGGACAGAAACTAGAGGAGGTGGAGATGAGGGAGAATTGAAGGGACAAACTTTTAACAGTGATCTGTGGAAGACATTAGGGATGCGAAGAGATGGAGAAGCGTCAACCTAAATATCATCAGTATGATAACTTACAGAATCTCATAGGGACCAATTGACTTGGAATTCAACATTGCCAATGGTATGTTAAGTTTAATATTATTACCTGACAATTTAACCTTATTACTTACTTTAAAGGCAGGACCCATTAAAATTTCACTATCAGCCTTCAATTTTTTTCAATTCTGAGCAGTTCCAATATTCTTTTGTACCTCCTTTAAGACATCGAGCTTTTGTGACCTCCCTTCCTCAAGATATTTAGAACATATTCTAGAAAATTCATCAAAATGGAGATGAAAACAATAATTACAAAACATGGTAAGGTTAATCTGACTTTTAAAGGTGAACTCAGCAAGAGGCAAAAATGAAGATCAGTGCTCCTTCTTAACCACAATGAAAAACCTGAAAATTTTGTTCCAAAGATTGATTTGGCCTTTCTGTCTGAATATTGGTTTCAGGCTGCTCGGCAGATGAAAATGACAAGTCAATTGCTATTTCTTGCTAAAACCTCTCCAGCATTTATTTAAATGTTCTTCTAAAATGCACTTATTTTCTTTGTTATAGGTTATATGCTCATTTTTGTTTTGCTCTTAGGCTTCAGAAGCCAGGAGACTAGGATACTATCAAAATGACTTTAACCTTTGTAGCTTGGCGAATATGGATGGTAATGAGAGGTAACCAACAGTGGACTTTAGAAAAAACTGTAGTATCTAACTTTTTAGACTACCTAAATTGTATAAACGATATAAAAGTCCTCCCTTTTGGGGATGGTAGATGCAGACAAAATAATGTTTATAGACAGGTGATGCAAACAGAAAAAGCAGTGTCATTTTTGCACAACTGGGTGCAACAATTATTCCTTTCTGTGTAGTATAGAGAGCTTTCCACATTGCTAAACAAAGAAGCAATAGCATTTTCACAAGCCATCTAAACATTTTCCCCTTAATTTGAGGCAATATATGTAGACTAAAGATTCAGTATAACCGGCACCCTCAACTGGTACATGTGACCATAAATAGAGGATGAGAGTGGTCACAAACCAGATGCACCTGAGGAAAGGAATCAGAAGCTGCTGACAAAGACAACTGACATTAATTCTTGCCACACCCAAAAGAAGGAAAACACATTTAAACTCAAGAGTCTCAGAAGACCCAAACCTATTACAAGTCTCCAAACAACGCAAGATGTCCATGACATTTGCCTTGCATAATCAAAATCAATAAAGGGTTTTGTGTAGAATCAACATTCTGCCCTTTGCCTGTAAGACATGAGGTCATGTTAGTAGAAACAGACATAGCTCCCAGAAATGAAGACCTCACTACCTGTCTCAGATGTGGTGATGTTCTCTGCCACTGAAGACATTCACCCACTGAGCTGTGAAACACAAGTATTTTGATTGTCCACATTTGTTTTTCAAGGTATATATACTGTAATGTATATATATAATGTAATTGTACTTTGGAGCTCAAAGATAAGTCCAAGAAGTAACCTAAGTTCTCTTGCTCATGAAAACATAAAGCAGGCACCATAATAATGAGAGCTTGGTATCTACTGGTAAGGCTGAGCGTACATCATCATCTCTTGAAAGGCAGCACATTTCTCAAGCTGGTAAGAAAGAGACTGTGCAACCAGCAAATTGACAAGATGTGAGTTTAGCAACTAACTGGGAGCATAATCTTGTTTTCTAAACACTCAAATGGCAATGGATATTAGCCCATTCACGACCACGGGCAGGAAAGTTACGTCCTATTTTTACGTGATTTAACGACCAGGGATGTAATGTTGCTGCTCCTGTAGCTGTCCTCTTGCTGCCTTCTATTCCTCCTGCAGTTCCTCTGGTCAGTGATCCTCCTGCTAATCCTCTGGGTACTGTGAGTATAATTTTTTTTTGTGTATCCCCTGTCCATTTTTACACCTCATCCGTCCGTGCGTCCCGACGAGCGCTGATCAGTGATGCAGATAACGTATCTGCATCCGTGATCAATTTTAGGCAGGACTTTTTTTTTTTTGTCCGTATCTTGAGTCGTTTTTTTGCACCTTATCCGTTTGTGAGTCCTGCAGCAGCCAAGCGCTGATCAGGGATGCACATAATGGATCAACATCATTGCTCAATTTTCGGCATGACCGTTTTTTCCGTATCCCCGATGCTTTTTGTATCTCATTCAACTGTGCGTTCTGCAGCGGCCGATCAGTGATGCACGGCATCTATGCGTTTGCATCCAAACAATTGATTTCCACCACATATGAGGTATCTGCGTACTCAGGAAATATTGTACAACCAGTTTAATGGTGTATTTTTTCCTGATACCGTTGTAAAAAAAAAAGCTACCTGGTTGAAGCAAATATTTTGTGGTAAAAAAAAAATAATAATTTTCACGGTTCAACGTTATCAACTTCTGTGGAGCCCCTGGGGGTAAAAGGGGCTCACCAAACATCTAGATAAATTCCTTGAGGTGTCTAGTTCCAAAATGGGGTCATTTGTGGGGGAGTTCCACTATTTAGACACCATAGGGGGTCTCCAAGCGTGACATGGAGTCCGCTAATGATTCCAACTAATTTTGCTGTCAAATGTTGCTCCTTCTCTTCTGAGCCCCACTGTGCACCCAAACAATTACTTTCCACTACATATGAGGCATCTGCATACTCAGGAAAAATTGCATAATACGTTTTATGGTGCATTTTTTTCTGATACCTTTGTGAAAAAAAAGCTACCTGGTTCAAGTAACAGTTTTGTGTTAAAAAAAATATATATTTTCACGGCTCAACGTTATCAACGTCTGTGAAGCCCCCAGAGGTTCAAAAGGATCAACAAACATCTAGATACATTTATTGAGGAATCTAGTTTCCAAAATGTGGTCTTTTGTGGAATAGCTCTATTGTTTAGTCACCTCAAGGGTTCTCCAAACCCGACATGGCGTCCGCTAATGAGTTCAGCTAATTTTGCGCTCAAAACTTCGAATGAGCTCCATCCCCTCAGAGTCCTGCTGTGCACCCAAGCAATTGATTTTTACCACATATGGGGTATCGACATACTCAGAAAGAAATGCACAATACATTTTATGGTGCTTTTTTCCTGATACCCTTGTGAAAAAAAGCTACCTAGTTGAAGCAACAGTTTTGTGGTAAAAAAAAAAATTTTGTCGTTCCATGGCTCAACATTATAAACTTCTGTGAAACCCCCAGGGGTTCAAAGTGCTCACCAAACATCTAGAAAAATTATTTGAGGGCTCTAGTTTCCAAATTGGGGTCACTTGTGTGGGAGCTCCATTGTTTAGGAACCTCAGGGAGTCTTCAAACCCGACATGGGGTCCGCTAATGAGTGCAGCTAAATTTTTTGTCTTTCCATGGCTCAACATTATAAACTTCTGTGAAACCCCCAGGGGTTCAAAGTGCTCACCAAAAATCTAGAAAAATTATTTGAGGGCTCTAGTTTCCAAATTGGGGTCACTTGTTTGGGAGCTCCATTGTTTAGGAACCTCAGGGAGTCTTCAAACCCGACATGGGGTCCGCTAATGAGTGCAGCTAAGTTTGCATTCAAAAATTCAAATGGTGCTCCTTACCTTCCGAGCTCTGCCGTGCGCCCAAACAATTTATTTTTACCACATATGGGGTATCAGCATACTCAGGAGAAATTGCACAATAAATTGTACAGTGCATTTTCTCTTTTCTCCCTTGTGAAAATGTAAAGTTTTATAAATAAAGTAACATTTTTTTGTTAAAAAGTAAAATTTTCATTTTTTCCTTCCACATTGCTTTGGTTCCTGTGAAGCACCTGAAGGGTTAATAAACTTCTTGGATGTGGTTTTGAGCAGTGTGATGGGTACAGTTTTTAGAAGGGGGTCACTTTTGGATATTTTCTGTCACCTAGGCCTCCTCAAAGTCACTTCAAATGTGATGTGGTCCCTAAAAAAATAATTTTGTAAATTTTGTTGGAAAAATGAGAAATTGCTAATGAACTTTGACCCCTTCTAACTTCCTAACAAAAAAAATTTTGTTCGAAAATGGTGGTGATGTAAAATAGACAAGCAGGAAATTTTATTTAGTAGCTATTTTGTGTGACATAATTCTCGGATTTATGGGCATAAATTTTCAAATTTTGAAAATTGCAAAATTTTCAAAATTTTCGCAAAATTTCCGAAATTTTCTCAAAATTTCCAAAATTTTCACAAATAAATGCAAAAAATATCGGCCTAAATTTACTACTATCATAAAGTACAATATCTCTTGAAAAAACAATGTCAGAATCACATGGATCCGTCGAAGCGTTCCAGAGTTATAACCTGTCAAAGTGACACTGGTCAGAATCGTATAAAAATATCCCGGTTAGTAGGGTGTTTTAGTGGCCGGGGGTGAAGGGGTTAGAGGAATAGATGGAAAAGGAGGCATTTTAATTGAAGTAAAACATGCAGTACTGAAGTATAACAATGTGGATGGTGGTGATAACGATACTGAACAGGTGATATCTAAGGGTGTTGCTTGGCTCATTGAAGGATGAGCATTGTAAAAAAAGGAGGAAACCTTGAGGCTTTCACTGAGGGCTGGAAAGCTTGACTTTGAAAATGAGCATTAAATGTTGCTTTATGTGCTCATTGAAAATAGGAGTTCATTGCCTATAAGAGCCGGGACATCCACGGCTTACTATCCTTTCGGAGAGCATGCAGCGTGTCAAAGAATCCTCTGGTGGCCACACTGAATAGAACTTGCACCCACGAGAACCAAACCAGAGCCTTCCTTACCAACAGTATTACCTCCTCCGCATATGACAACAACAAAGGTTTATTTCTTTGCAGAAGATGTTTGTGATGCACATCACTTGCAATGTGTAATAAATATGGCAGCAACTTCCTTTCTGGCAACCTCACATTGTTGTTATCCCTGTCTGTTTCAAAGTTGTTTGTCAACAGAAAATCAAGTCATTTCTATCATCATCCATCATAATCTATGGAGCATATACTCTATTATGCCATACACTTAATTCATTTTTCCTCCTGCGCTTGCTAGAGATTGAAAGTAGGGCTGGCTTTTGGTCATACTACTTTCAGAATGGATGTTGTTACTGCTGTTACTAATGGCAACCACACTCATATCCATGATAGTACTTTTTTTTCTATTGCCCTGGAAAATCCGTCACCCATGCCATATTTGGGTTTTACCATACATACTGGACAAAAGTATAAAGTTTGGTTTTGTCTATAAACATTTTTTAACACGCGTCCAATTTTTGCCTTAAAATTCTCTTACTGGTGGCAAAAAAACCTTAACTCAAAATATATAGGTTGCCAAAGAAGTACACACTCAAAACTTGTGGCATCAGTACAAAATATTACTGTTACACCTACTTTTGTTGAATGCAATTAGTGAAGCATTTTCAAAAATTGTATCTCATTTTGTACTTTCTTTAATTAATGAATAATGAATTTATTCAAAATTAAAAGTTAATTTATTGAAACAAAAAATACTAGCTTATTAAGTTATAACAATTAGGTTCACAACCTGTAGGAAACATGTGGCAACAACAGCAGTACATACAGTACCATACAGTACCATACACTCCACCATACATGGAGTGTATGGTATTTAGAGTAGACAATTAAAACAAATAAAGAGACATTTTATATTAAAGGAAAAAAGGTTGCATGACTTTACAAAATCAGATAGGACTAGAAAATGATGGTAGGATCATTTTAATCACAAGCAAGCACATTTAACTGGTCACTGTACTCAGATATCCCATGTGCACATGTAATATGAGACTAAATTGAGCAATGAAGAGAGCTCAAAAATGTATTACAAACAAATGCTCCTGCTCACATTTTAATAGGTGGATACTAGAGATGAGCGAACCTAAGGTTTGGTGTTCGAAACGAATACCAAATTTAAAAATCAAGGTTCGGGTTCGATGATTGGATGCTGTATGTGCAAACAAAACTCATGCGAGTAGCACTGTGCTCAGGTGTGCTTGGTGCTCAGCCCTGTGTGAGCCACTTGCAGTGTTTGAATGGCGCACACTCTGGTTAACAACAGCATGCTCGAATGTAGTGTGCAACAAAAAAAAGTTTGAAAAAGCCCGCTCACCCTTCCCTTAGAAATATTCTGCTTATGATTGGCTGTATGTTAGTGGAGAATCAAACTGCCAACCAGTGACTGCATCCGGGGTTTGGGTCAAGCTCGAGCCTGTGGAGCTAGGCTTGTTTGCCGCCAGCGAACTGAACCTTCAAAGGTTCACTCATCTTAAGTGGAAACTTGTGTTAAGCTGCAGAATTAGGAAATTTATCTTAAAAATAAAAAACAATGTCCTTTTACAATGTAGGATGGAAACAGGAAGTCTATGTTGTATTCTGGTGGTGTGTGTGCACATCTCATATTAGATGAATTGGAGCAATGAAGTGGGCTCAAAAGTATTTAACTAACATGTACACTTTGGTAGGTAAACACTTCTTTTTGATGATCCAGGGAATCAAATCTCAAATTGCTTGAATTTGTATGAAATCGTGAAATTTGGGAAATTCAACTCAAATTTGATCCTCCGTGTATCAATCTATTTTTTTTTTACTCCTAAGCTGTCCATGCTAGTTTGCAGGTTATATAAAATTGAACAAACTGATACTTTCATATCGCGATCCGTTGACTTATTGAAGAGAAATCCAAATCCATGTTATTCCTCAATGTGTAAATGAAGTGTTAAGATCTCTGGGCATGGCAGAAATTTTATAGAAAGTCTGCTGGTGTGTGCAGATCATTTATCTCCTTACTTCTGCGCAGTGCTCTACCTTCCTACAGGCACTGGCTTCAACTTTGTCCTGCAAGGTTGCATTACTGCATATGTAAAAATTTTAGGGGTGCGTTACTAAACATAATGCAATAGTAGATCAAAATAAGAACTTGTGACAAATACAATTTTGGATGACAAAAAATAACACTGAATTATTTCTACTATATAAATATCTTATAACGTGACAAGTTAACTCTGCTGGCATGGATAGTACATTATATAAAGGATATCTTACAAAAAAAAGCTGCAAAATGTTTAAAACTATGCAGCTAGACAAATGAAATAAAGGGCTAAAACAATTTTGTTCAGCTTGAAAAGATGCCTTAGAGGTGTTCTCATTAATGTGTATAAATACTGCATAACCAGGGTCAATATAAGGATTTGGAATAGGCATAATTCATTACTAAAACTATGCTATAGACTGGAGGCAACATTTGTGTACTGAAGTAAAGGCATTTCATCCATCACTTTGGAATGAGCTTTTTTTTAATTATTAATTGATAAACTGTAGAATGTCCTGCAACTAGAGATAGTAATACCAAAACCAACAAAACTATAAAAGCATAGATAACTTCTCATAGTGTTGATTATTAATGAGTCCAAAGTATTTAACTTCAACTGAATATTCTATAGTGGGGGTGACTCAACAAATTCAGTATTGGATTTGGTGCTAATTTATGGGCAAGACCCACTCTGCATCGGTTACCTGTGGCTGCTGGATGGGAGACCTGAGAGCCGCCTCTTACCTGATGGCATACATCATGTCACAGTTCCGATTTGTGCTGCATCTTGTGTGCCATGACATGCTGTTATACTTCTTCACGCAGAGGCTTTTTCCTTTAAATGCTCGGCTGTTTTAGACTCCTGTGGATGGGTTGCTTCTTTGCACTGGGTCCTTCACTAGTGCTGGAAGGGACTTGCTCACATGCTCCTCATTCCGGGTAATTGCTCTGCCTTATCAGGGAGCATGGTCGTGCGGAACGCTTGCTCTGCAGTAACTGCTTTCAGCTCTTGTTTGTGTATGGTTCTGATCTTGGCTACTCGACACTGGACTGTTACTGACTCTGATTTGCCCACCCCCTTGACCTTTTCATTACGTCCTGGCTTCTCACCGTGAATCTCCTCCCGATCTCGTCTCTGCCAGCTCCCTGTATCCCATACATATTCTTCTGGTATCCTGACCCTGAGCCTGTATCTTAACCTTGTTTCTGCATGCTCCCTGTGTGTTGTCGTGTCCTCCTGGTTTCTTATCCCAGCTTGTCTGACTTTCTATCTGCTCACTCTATATGCTAGTGATTCCAGCACCTTTTAATGACAAACCTCATAGTACGCCACATAGTGTCCAGTATTCCATCCTAGTGACTAGTATCACTACTCTTTAGTGTCAATCATCATACATGGTTTTTCTTTGGATTAGCTTATTTTTGCCAATGAAAAGAAAAACAATTAGGTAAGATGTTCTCAGAACTGCTTCCAGATTACTGACTAGGTCTATGGACTTGGTCCAGCAAATCAATTCTCATCAACTTTACTCATTATGCCACATTTGTCCCTAAAAAAATGTTCTTTTTCCTTCCCTTAGGTTCTATCAATGCAAATCAAAATATACATAACTGATAGGAAAGCTAACATACATAGTGTTTTGTTTTTATTAAAATGTATTTAACTATCTTTCATATATCAATAGAAATATTTATTTTCTATTATAACATTCACAATACCTATTTTAGTAACATTATAAACATATTTAAATATTAATGTTTTGATGAATACCTCTATTTAAATAGCATGATTATATGATTTTCTAAAAAGTAAGGAATACACATAAGATGTAGCTGGCTAAAAAGCATATTTGTATTTGTGTAATTTTATTTCACAAGCATATTGATTTCATCAAATAAATAAGTCTTTTGCTCCATTCACTAGCTATTCAGCTTTAAGCACTTTAAAACTAACCACTGTACTATATACGTTTACTTTGATTCACACTTTTATGCTAGCATCCAATATAGACAGGTATAAGGAAGTGGAAAATGAACATGTCAATCAAATCTATTTTAGTAAAAATTACACCTCCTAAAGTTTATGCAATTTATTTTTATTGATTGACAGCCATCCCTGACAGTTGCTATAAAAGTATATTATTATCTTCAATAACTTCCAATGCCATCCAATTTTCAGGCACTTGTAGCCTTTGGTTGTTTTGTTACCATAGCAGAGCTGAATGAATGAATGTAATTCAATTCATTAGCTTTTACAGAGTATTCTAAAAGTTGAAATTATATTATATTATAAAAAGCTCTTACAAATTAAATTAAGAAAATAATGATACCTTGTGGCTGCATTCAACATTCAAGACTATGTTACAAATTGTATTTAATGTACCTTTTTCTTTTTTTTTTTCTTCACAATTTAGAACAAAAACTGGTGGATAATAAATGTGCTGTAGTGTGCTCTGGGAAACACACTGTCAACATAAAATGGCAAATTATGTCTTGAATAAAGTATATAGTAGAATTTACCATTCTCCCTTCTATCTCTCTATCTATCTTGATATCTAGCTATCTATCTATCTGATCAATAAGAAAACATACAATTTTCATGTCGGCATGATGATGGGGTATAATGCTCTATGAGGCAGCTTTATAGGTAATGTTGTGAATAGGTGAAATAATGAAGGTCCTCTGATTACGTGAATTAGAGGCACAGAGGACTGGCTAAGAGAAAGATTGTGAAAGCACTGATGCACACTTTCACCACATTGTTAAATAGGTAAAAACAAAAGCCCATATAAGAACATTTGGCAAAATTTTGAAATTGTGTAGTTTTCTATGTGATATTTCAGAAATATTACCCCTAGTGTAGATTGATTGCAGAGCCATTATTACTAAAGCTGCTTTGCCAAATGGTTTTTGGTAAGAACAATTCAGAATATAGTATGAGCTAACAATTACCTGGTTTAGGCCCTGTGCGCACACTGCGTTTTTACCCGTGTTTTTTTTGCGTTTTTGCTGCAGAAATTTCTTGAGAAAATGGTTGTAACCTTTCTGCAGACATTCCCTAGCAAAACCTATGGAAAAAAAATACCTGTGCGCACACTGCACTTTTTTTCTCAAGAACATTCTTTTTGCAGAGTTTCTAGAGGAAAAGAATGAGTATGTCACTTCTTTTCTGCAGGTACCTGTGTTTTTTGGCATAGATAATGGTAAAAAACCGCAAAGACCAACATTCGGGAAAAAACGCATCAAAAACGCACAAAATGCGGTAAAACACATGCGGTTTTTCGATGCACAATTGGTGCATTTTTTGAACGCAAGTGCGCTAATCTTTCAGACTCTCAAGGAATTTCTTGAGAAAAATCCTTTCTCTAGTGCGCACAGGGCCTTAGGGCTGAATGACATGTTCCAAGTTGAAGGTTGATATGCATGTATGCTGTTGCCTAACCAGTGAGATCCAAAGGTTAGATCTGTAGAGTCTGCTGGGACTGTGAGACATAGTGAAGGAAGGATTAAAACTGTGCATTAGGTTGGTAAGTCTACACCCAGAAAAGACTTCATTTGGCTCTTGTAGAGTGTTTAGAAGAACTGTGGTCTGTAAAATAATGCTGTAAGGTATGGTTACCATATAGAATTGATGTATGCCTTGTTACTACAGTATTGGGCTATGTTGATCTGAACCAATATCTGGAATGAACCCTTGATTGGCATGGTCAAAATGGAAATCTACCTAACTGACCAAGTGCCTATGAGACTATGTGGATCTGGTCTTGTCTTGATTTTGTATCCAGACTTCAAAAGTGTGAGGATCCTGATCAGAACATGTGAAGTATTTTTATTCTGAATCAATTTCAGTGCATCAAGCAGTGAAAGCGCATGTACAGCGCAGTCTACACATGTCAAGTGAGCATAGCATGCTTAGTCATTAAGAGTGCTATATGCACTTGAAATACCTAGACTGTGCTGTACGTGCGCTTTCACTGTTTGATGCACTGCAATTGATTCAGAATAAAAATACTTCACATGTTCTGAGCTTAATCCTCATACTTTATTTGAATTCTGGATTGTTTGGAGCCATGGTGGAATTGGATGTCGGACTCCATGGAGAAGGGGAATGGACGCTGTGGTGAGCTGAATTTGTTTCTATTGATTTTGCATACTTGATGGAACTGGGAAAGGGCAGAAATGATGACTAAACCATCAAGACTCAGAGCAGTGACAAAAGAAGACAAAACAAGAGACCATATATTGAATAAGAGAGACAGAATGGGGAAAAGTTGACATGAGATAGTGAGGCCTGACACTTAGTGGGAAACTGAGAATATGATGTAAAACTAAGATAGCAGGGGAGTGGTTATCAAGGGTGAAGGATTTACTCTGCTTGCCCATACACTCTACATACAAGACATGATGCTGACTGTGTGTGTGGACTTTGGTAATGGAGGCGTGGGAGGCTGCAAGTCCAACACTCCAGTACAGCAGTGATTGTATGCTTCCCTACTGAAGTTACACTTCCAATCTCTATGTGGGTTCTATTATTCCCAGAGTAACCCCGATTGGGTTGTGGACCAGGCTTGAAGGCCAGTAAACCTCACCCAAGTCCTTTACAGGCCAGTAAACTGCACCCAAGTCCTTTACGGGCCAGTAAACGTCACCCAATTACTTTATGGATAAAAAGGGTCGGGCTCTGATTTCACTCTGGCTCCAATTATCTGGGGCCGCTCTATCCAATTGTGGGCAAGGGCCAACAAATACTCTGCTTGCCCCTGCAGTTTATTGCTGTGCAGATCTTTAACTTTTATTTACATTAACATTACATTATCACATCCTATACACTATGCATTGTACCTTACACTACACTTCTCCTTTTTAAATAATACCCTGTATTATCAATGCACAGCTATATCTTATACATAACCTTGCACTATGACATCTTACATTATATATCTTATACCTTATATTACTATACGTTGTGCATGATTATACATTTCATTATTAAAATCCATAATTCACAGTATCAAGAAAAGATGCAAGACATTATTCACACTATGAAACTGTGACATGTTTGAGATTTCATGTGAAGGAGCACGATCACAACAGTCATTCCTCTTACATGACTTTGGGGTAAATTACCATTTATGTAATCTCTGTGGAAAAAAAAGACATGAACAGGATAATTTGATATGTATTAATATATAGTACACCTTTAAACCATTTAAAGTGCGATAAACCAAAGCACTTTGCCTAACACTGTATCTGCAGTATTGTTTAGTACTATTGAATAGCTTATATTTTTCAGGATTGCCTAAAGCTGGTGTCACACATAACAACGACGACAACGACGTCGCTGCAACGTCACCATATTCTGTGACGTTGCAGCGACCTCAACAGCGACGTCGCTATGTGTGACACATAACAACGATCAGACCCCTGCTGCGAAATCGCTGCTCGCTCCTAAATGCTCCAGGTCATTTTTTTAACGCTGCTATCCCGCTGCGCCATGCTGATAAGCTGATAATCCTTTTGTTTGACACCGCAGCAGGGACGCTACGCTACGTCTGAAACCACACAACGACCGTCCGACGTCGCTATGAACGCTGCTCCGTCGCTGCTTTTTATAACATGTTTGACAGCTTACTAACGATCATCTATGGTCGCTGCTACGTCACAGAATATGGTGACGTTGCAGCGACGTCGTTGTCATCGTCGTTATGTGTGACCCCAGCTTTAGTTTTGTACAGGTGATGGAATTATCATCAAATTATCCAAAATTGCCACAGGATCATTCAACTATGAGATACTAAGGAAACATAAAAAATGATGAGTACGGTGGCTGTGAAGAATGGAGTGTAGAAACCACGCTGATTTACATGTATACATTTGTTGCAAAAGAAACCATTAGAACATTAGATGGTAGGAAGGAACCAAAGGTAGACATAGGTATTATCCTGAAATGACAGTTACACTTCTAATTAATTTGCAATAAGCAGCTATTAAAATACCCTAGCTGCATCATAATAAAATATTGATTCATATAGGATAACATATACTTTATTTACAATTATACACAGTTTTGATAACTTTTGTCATTGATTCAAATGTATGCAGTTTAATATACTGTAGTCAAATTATTGAAAGAAGTGCTTGGTTACAATCTTTAGTGTTTTGGCATAATGCCCAGCAGTATGCTATATTTCTTCAACGTGCTCTTCTCTATCGTCTGATAATAATTCTGCCGCTGTAGGAATAGGCAGCACAAATGCATCAGTAGCACCTGTGCATGAGTGGCATCAAAACCTCTTCTTGCACTTAAGAAGAAACCAGTGAAATATATTATACATTATAGATGGGGTGACTTTATACATACAAATTTTACATTGACAATGAAACTTAACGTGACACAACAGATGAGAGAGTAAATTTAATTATTATTTAAATAATAAAATATTATTTAATATAATATATAAAGCTGAGTGTATGTATGTTTATGCATATGTGTGTGTGTGTGTGTGTGTATCTCCGCTAAAGGAACTTGCACCGTCGCATTTACAATCACAAAAGTTTGCACAGACACCCCATGTGACTCAAGAAATGTCATAAACTATGTTTTAAGTGTGAAATTTAACCTCATGCTTTACAGTTATTGGCCAAAAAACATGCTTACATTAAAGTCAATGGAGCTGGAAATGGATCTGTTATTATAGACTCCTGTTATGGAAAGAGCCACAGAGAGAGACCCACGCACAGAAATAGACCCACATATTTGTTGATACAACCATAGAGATGCATACATATAAAGAGACAAACACACAAAGAGATACATACACACAAAGAGATACACACACAGAAAGACATAAACACACAGATAGAGACACGCACATACACACACACACACACACACAGAAAGAGACACACACAAAAAGAGACACATACACAGAAAGAGACACACACAGAAAGAGACATACACACATAATATATTGGCTGTTTTGACAGTTACCCTGGATATTTATCAGGTGGCCTATAGCAGCCAATCTGCTTCTATTTTGTTACAGGTCAAATAGCTCTGATTGGTTGCTATACGCATTCAAGGACATTCTTACTATAAGACAGCAATCACAAAATTTTGCACAGCCAACTCATTTGACTCCAGGAACTATGTTTAAAGGGGAAATTTTAACCCCACACTATACAGTATTTTGCCAATAAAAAACATTTATTTACTGTTTGGATGTGTTAAGTAATATATTGGCTGTTTTGACCGCATGGATATTTATTAGGTGTTCTATAACAACCAATCACAGATTTGCTTCTATTTTCTTACAGATCATTAATAGGAGCTCTGATTGGTTGCTATAGGCAACAAAGAACATTCTAAGTATAAGACAGCTTATGTGTCAGTAAATATGAATTCAGTAGTGAGAGGGAGAGAGGGAGAGGGGGAGTGGGAAAGAGAGAGAGGATGGGAGAGAGGTAGAGTAGTAGAAAATGAGAGAGGGTGAGTGGGAGAGAGTGAGAGAGCGAGATAGTAAGAGAGAGACAGAGAGAGAGAGACTTAAGGTGGCTTTAGACGCTACGAGATCGCTAAAGCGATCTTGTTGGGGTCACGGAATTTGTGATGCACATCCGGCTGCTTCAGCAATGTCATTGTGTTTGACACCTATGAGTGATTTTGAATCGTCGCAAAAACGTTTAAAATTGCTCATCGATGACATGCCTCCCTTTTCCCAATTATCGTTGCTGCTGCAGTAACGATGTTGTTTGTCGTTCCTGCGGCAGCACACATCGCTATGTGTGACACCGCTGGAACGGCAAACATCTCCTTACCTGCATCCGTCGGAAAAGGAGGAAGGAAGGAGGAGGGCGGCATGTTCTGGCCGCTCATCTCCTCCCCTCCTTTTCTATTGGGCAACAGTTCAGTGACGCTGCTGTGACGTCGCTGTGATGCTGAACGAACCACCCCCTTAGAAAGGTAGCGGTTCGCCGGTCACAGCGACGTCGCTGCCCAGGTATGTGCGTGTGACGCTACCATAGTGATAATGTTCGCTATGGCAGCGATCACAACATATCGTGCCACCTACGGGGGCGGGTGCTATCGCACGTGACATCGCTAGCTGATGCTAGCGATGTCGCAGCATGTAAAGCGGCCTTTAGTGCCCCAGGCACCACTGGGTACTACAGCTAGTTTAAATAATAAATTTAAGTGGAAAAAATTTTTACTTGAATTATAAAAATCTACATTTGCAAAGGCATATTGGCTAGAAGCATTCACCCTAAAGCTCCTTCTATGTATATTCTATCTATCCAATATCCAATGAATTGTGAGAGATTGCTGATGCATTCAAAGACTACTATAAATCTCTTTACAACATTGAAGTCTAATACGCAGATTTGTTACCAACACACCTTCAAACAAAAATAGACAAATATGTAGAGAAAACTGCCTTGCCCTCTCTATTTGGTGATGTGCATGCATCTACCGAACGACCATTTAATAAATAAGTAGTCCTTCAGGTTTTCAACACATTCCCACCTATTAAGTGCTCAGGTCCATTTGGGTACTTTGCTAACTTTTATAAAGTATTCTCTCCGAAATTATCCCTCTTTTTTTAATCAAAGCATTTAACTCAGTCTTAACTACAAATCTATTTTCCAGATAACTCTTCAGACCACCCATATATTGGTTATATCGAAAGCTGGGAAATACCTTATTTTATGCTCAAATACAACCAATCTCCCTAATTACCATTGATGTTAATTTTTTCTCTAAGATCATTGCTAAGTGACTAGCCACCTGCCTACCTCATCTAATACATATTGATCAGGTGGGGTTTGGATCTTAGAGGGAGGTGAAAGAAAACAATTAAAACTCTGCTTCTTTATCTCACAAGTCAAAAAATCCTATATTTTATTTTTTCAGTTGAAGCTTAGAAGGCATTTCACCAGGTTAGTTGGCCATGTTTACAAAGTGCCCTTAAAAAAATCACTTTGGTTCTAACATACTTAGTAAAAAATGGCTTCATACCAGGATCCTTCAACCAAAGTTCATTGTAATTGTACTTACTCGGACTCCTTTCAGGTTTCCAATTGGAATAAACAAGGATGCCTACTTTCACCATTATTTTACTTAAATGTACTATAACACTTGGCAGTTATTTTAAGAAGCAAGACTAACATCCATAGAATCTCTGTTGGATACAACTCACATAAACTTGCACGCTATGCAGATGATCTTTTTTTATACATCACAAATCCTAAAATAACCCTACCTTCTATACTGAAGGAGTTTGATTCAAAACTTATAGCCTTTTGAGTAACTTCACGGTTAATCTTTCTAAATCATAAATTAACCTTCTGGTGGCACAACACCTCCCTGAAATAACTTGGCATATAACTGTCATCAGATCCAAGCTTTTTCAACTTGACCATAAGTCTTTACCTACCTGCATCATACATGATCTCAAATCTTATTATAAAGTGCAATCGTCATTTTTCAGATTAATCAACATGTTAAAAATTGACAAATTCTGAAATATCTTTACCTATTTCAATTGGTTCCAGTTGCACTCCCCCATACATTTTTTTAAATAACTAAACAAAGTTTATAAAAATTTAGTTTTAGGGTCTAACAAATCACACCTGGCCTATAGATTTTTTTCACATCTAAGTCCCAATCAGATGAAGGCCTTCTAAATCTTTAGCTCTATAATGCTTCAGCCATGATGGTATGTTTCATGGACTAGTTTGATGGTGCTTATCAGAAGTGTTGGGTCACCTTAGCGTCTTCCTTGTCCCCCCTAAGTCTAACATCTTTGCCATGTATTTCTAAAAATTCTTGTCCCTTAAAAGGATCATTATTCTCAAAGACAAGCAACCTTCTTTTAGTTTGAAATCAACTTATCATGAATTTCAAGATTACCTGGTCCATTGACTTCAATCTTTGACAATCTGGATTTCCCATCTGGAACCTGGAATTGGAGTTAAGAAATTCATTCTTTGGTAGCCATAAAACTAGACTCCAACAGGTTCTCACAAAGTCTTTTACTCTACCATATTTAAATAAGCTTAGAGCTCTCTATGCTTACCAATCTCATATCCTCAGCTTGAACTGATCCTCTCAAACTTCCAACCAGTTTCCGTGCTCAGATCTCACCTTACCCTTTTTTGGTATTTTGTGTCCAATCACACCACAATCCAAATATATTAAATACTTGTCTTTCAGTCTTGTTTAGACTCATTGCAGTTTGTGAAGGATTGAGAGAGGAAGATCAGGCTGGTTATCTCAGAGGAGCAAGAGAATAAAGCTTTCTTCTGTGCACATGGGCTAAATATGGCTTGCAAGGCACAAGAAAAAACTACAAAATCATCACCAGATGGTATCGCTGCCAAATTGATCTCCACAGAATTTATCCCACAATTTCCAGTACTGTAAATGCTGGAGATGTGAAAAGGCAGATTGCACCATGCTCAATATCTGATGGGATTGTTCCCCAAATTTTCTAACTTTTGAATAAAGTCTTTGATGTTTTTAAACATATCTCCAGAGAAGAAATACCCAGATCCCCTAAAATTAGACTTCTTTGCATGATTCCAGGTTCTTTTAAGTTCATTGAAGAAGTTTGTTTGCTACAACATTGTTTATTGACTACATAATGTATTATCAAAAAGTGAAAAGCACACTAAAACTATCTCACCAATACAGAAGTTATCTTTGTAGATGTATTTATTGTGCAAAATGGAGAGTCTTTCAGCCCAAAACAAAATTAGTTCTGAAATGTGCATCCAAAACTTGGCAGGCCTCAATCATTTTTGGAGACAACCTTGAGTACTCTCCAGTTTGTCTGTCCTGATTTTCTTAATAACGGAGGTTGCTACTAGAGATGAGCGAACCGGTCCCGGTTCGGCTCGAGGCCGGTTCGCCGAACGGGGGTCCCGTTCGAGTTCGGTTCGTCGAACGTTCGACGAACCGAACTAGAACCAATAGGCTATAATGGGAGGCAATCACAAACACATAAAAATGCATTATAAATGTACACAAACAGTTAATAAACATTGCCATAACACTTACCGGTCCTCGCGATCCCTTCTGCACTCTGTCTCCTGCCGCTATTCCATCCGATGATCGCTGAATCCTCCCGGTGACCTGCACTGCCAGCAGAGAAGCAGGACCTATCGTGACGTCAAAATAGCCATGTGACCAGTCACGTGGCTATTATCTCATTGGCTACAGACTGGTCACATGACTATGACACGTCATGTAGGACCTGCGAGTGCATCTCTCCGGTACACGGTGCACATATGTGTATTGCCGTGTACCGGCGACATGCTCTAGCACACGGTCGACTCCCCGTTCCGTTAGGGACCGGCTGACTCAGCCGGTCATTAACGGAGATCACCATTGCCATAGCAACGCAGTTAGCGGTGACGTCACCGCTAACCGCGGCTCCGGGAGCACCGTTGCTATGGTAACGCGTCTGTCAGCGTTACCGCTAGCAGCCAGCAGTGATCACTCACGGAGTGAAGGCTGCACGCTGCTTCCCGATTGTAGTAAGCATTGTAGTTAGGATGGAGGTTCCCCAGCCCCAAGTGATGCCCCTCACTACAATCGTCACTACTACTACACTAGAAAGAAAGAAGACAGAAGAGCAGGATCGTGGAGGGCTGACAGGGGTAATAAAGATGGAGTCTCTAATGTGTCTGTGTATTTATTTCTATTAAAGTATTTTTTCTCTGTGTGGTGTCTTTTTTTAACCCTTTATTGGAGATTCTTAATGGCCGGGTCAAACGTGCCTGACATTAAGAATCTCTGGCTTAATACTGGCTGGTAAAACAAAGCCAGTATTAACTCATGATTACCCAACAAGCCACCCGGCTCCAGGGCTGTTGGAAGAGTTGGATACAGCGCCAGATGATGGCGCTTCTATGAGAGCGCCATTTTCTGGGACGGCTGCGGACTGAAATCCGCAGCAGAGGCGCCCACAAACCTCGGGCTAACCTGTGCTGCGGATTCCAATCCCCAGCTGCCTAGTTGTACCCGGCTGGACACAAAAATAGGGCGAAGCCCACGTCATTTGTTTTTTAATTATTTCATGAAATAAGTGAAATAATTAAAAAAAACGGGCTTCCCTATATTTTTGGTTCCCAGCCGGGTACAAATAGGCAACTGGGGGTTGGAGGAAGCCCGTGGCTGCCAGCTGTACCTGGCTAGCATACAAAAATATGGCGAAGCCCACGTCATTTTTTTGGTGGGCAAAAAACTTCTGCATGCAGTCCTGGATGGAGTATGCTGAGCCTTGTAGTTCTGCAGCTGCTGTCTGCTCTTCTCCATACAGACAGACAGCAGCTGCAGAACTACAAGGCTCAGCATACTCCATCCAGGACTGTATGCAGAAGTTTTTTGCCCCCTGAAAAAATTATGTGGCTTCGCCATATTTTTGTATGCTAGCCAGGTACAGCAGGCAGGTACGGCTGCCCCCAACCCCCAGTTGCCTATTTGTACCCGGCTGGGAACCAAAAATAAAGGGAAGCCCTTTTTTATTATTTCATGAATTTCATGAAATAATTAGAAAACAAATGACGTAGGCTTTGCCCCATTTTTGTGTCCAGCCAGGTACAACTAGGCAGCTGGGATTGGAATCCGCACCACCGGTTGGCCTGAGCTTTCTGGGCCCCACTGCTGCGAATTGCAGTCTGCAGCCACCTCAGAAAATGGCATTTTCATAGAAGCGCCATCTTCTGGCGCTGTATCCAACTCTTCCAGCACCTGCCTGCTATACCTGGCTAGCATACAAAAATATGGCGAAGCTCACGTCCTTTTTTTGTAGCTTTTTGGCAAAAAAAAAAAAAATGCTTCCCTGGATTTTCCATTGCCAGTGAAGGTAACACCAAGCAGTGGGGGTTAGCAGCCAGTAGCTGCTTGGATTACCCTTAGCTAGCAATACAAAAAATGCAGTGGGAGCTAACATATATTTTTTTTAATTATTTATTTAAATAACTAAAAATAAAATGGGCTTCCCTGTATTTTGATTGCTGGACATCACAGTGCTGTAAAAATAAATCTTTAAAAAAATGACGTAGCGCTCCGCGGTATTTTTGATTCTCAGCGCAGATAAAGCAGACAGCTATGGGTTGCCACCCCCATCTGCCTGCCGTTACCTTGGTTGGCAATCAAAATACAGGGAAGCCCATTAATTTTTTCTATTTAAAAAATAGTTAAAAAAAAAAAATTACGCTGGGTCCCCCCATTTTTGATAGCCAGCTAGGGTAAAGCAGACGGCTGTAGCCTGAAAACCACAGCTTGCAGCTTTACCGTGGTTGGGGATCCAATGTGGAGGTCCCCTCAGGCTCTTTTTTATAATTATTTTATAAATATTAATAATTACACAATAAAAGTAGGGGACCCCCCAAATTGGATCACCAGCCAAGGTAAAGCGGACAGCTGTGGTCTGGTATTCTCACGGTGGGAAGGTCCATAGTTATTGGGCCTTCACAGCCTAAAAATAGCAGGCCGCAGGCACCCCAGACGTGGCGCATCCACTAGATGCGCCAATCCTGGCGCTTCACCCCAGCTCATCCCGTGCCCTGGTGCAGTGGCAAACGGGGTAATAAATCGGGTTGATACTAGCTGTAAAGTCACCTGAGATCAAGCCCAGCAGTTTGTGATGTCATGGCGTCTATTAGATACCCAACATCATAAACTGTCAGTACTAACAAAAACAAAAAATCGACAAAAGAAATTTATTTGAAAAAACAGTCCCCAAAACATTTCCTCTTTCACCAATTTATTGTAAGAAAAAAAATAAAGGGGTCCCACGACGACTCTGGACCGTCTAGAATATGGGGGGGAGACACTCAGGGAACGTATCCCCCATTTTCTAGGAGTGCGGACCCTTCATGTGAGGAGTGTGGGTGCAATGAATCTGCACTCACTCTCCCCGGGTCCACAGCAGCAGAGTCCATGTCGTAATGGTTGCTACCAAAGCTGCAATGCCCTGCTCATGAGGTAAGGGCATGCCTAATCAGGAGAACTACTGTAGAGGAAGCTCTGCTCACTGGTATATAGGTGCTCAGAGGTAATAATAGATAAAATTAGTGAGTAACCTCGGCACTCTATATCTCCCAGACTAAGTCAGTAAGTCACAACGGATAGTAATGCAAAATCACTCTTTATTGGTCCGTATTAAGAAAATTTTTTTTTCATAAGCATATATGTTTTTGTCCAAAACAAGTTACAAATGACGTTTCGGCCTGAGCCTTCGTCAGATTGGACTTATCTGCATGTAATCATGAAAAATTACAATAATCAGTATCACATAAAAGTGAGAGAACAATAACATAAACTCGAACAATGTAGAGGTACAATTGGGATGCAGCAAAAAAATTGCAACACAGCAAGTAATGAAACACATGATACAAATGTCATAATACAGTACAAGGACAATATAGTAATGACAAATATGGGGTCAGAGTAGACTTAGACAGCTCTGGTACGAAAGAGATGTCAATCATAAAGTAACATGTGCAGTAGGTGTAGAGCTACACTATGCATGGCAGAGCTAATGGGTAGACCGACCATAGAAAAAGTAGAGAAAAAGTGGAGAAAAAGTGGAGAATAAGTGGAACATAAGAGGAGAAAAAGTGGAGAAAAAGTGGAGAAAAAGTGGTGAAAAAGTGGAGCATAAGAGGAGAAAAAGTGGAGAAAAAGTGGAGAAAAAGTGGAGCATAAGAGGAGAAAAAGTGGAGAAAAAGTGGAGAAAAAGTGGAGCATAAGAGGAGAAAAAGTGGAGATTAAGAGGAGAAAAAGTGGAGAAAAAGTGGAGCATAAGTGGAGAAAAAGTGGAGAAAAAGTGGAGAAAAAGTGGAGCATAAGAGGAGAAAAAGTGGAGAAAAAAGTGGAGAAAAAGTGGTGAAAAAGTGGAGCATAAGAGGAGAAAAAGTGGAGAAAAAGTGGAGAAAAAGTGGAGCATAAGAGGAGAAAAAGTGGAGAAAAAGTGGAGAA
Source organism: Anomaloglossus baeobatrachus (assembly GCF_048569485.1). Lineage (NCBI taxonomy): Eukaryota > Metazoa > Chordata > Amphibia > Anura > Aromobatidae > Anomaloglossus > Anomaloglossus baeobatrachus. The sequence goes on from NC_134354.1 coordinate 601,870,766, forward strand.
AAAGTGGAGCATAAGAGGAGAAAAAGTGGAGATTAAGAGGAGAAAAAGTGGAGAAAAAGTGGAGCATAAGAGGAGAAAAAGTGGAGAAAACGTGGAGAAAAAGTGGAGAAAAAGTGGAGCATAAGAGGAGAAAAAGTGGAGATTAAGAGGAGAAAAAGTGGAGAAAAAGTGGAGAAAAAGTGGAGAAAAAGTGGAGAAAAAGTGGAGCATAAGAGGAGAAAAAGTGGAGAAAAAAGTGGAGAAAAAGTGGAGAAAAAGTGGAGAAAAAGTGGAGATTAAGAGGAGAAAAAGTGGAGCATAAGAGGAGAAAAAGTGGAGAAAAAAGTGGAGAAAAAGTGGAGAAAGTGGAGAAAAAAATGGAGAAAAAGTGGAGAAAAAGTGGAGAAAAAGTGGAGAAAAAGTGGAGCATAAGAGGAGAAAAAGTGGAGAAAAAAGTGGAGAAAAAGTGGAGCATAAGAGGAGAAAAAGTGGAGAAAAAGTGGAGAAAAAGTGGAGCATAAGAGGAGAAAAAGTGGAGAAAAAGTGGAGAAAAAAGTGGAGAAAAAGTGGAGCATAAGAGGAGAAAAAGTGGAGAAAAAGTGGAGAAAAAAGTGGAGAAAAAGTGGAGAAAAAGTGGAGAAAAAGTGGAGAAAAAGTGGAGATTAAGAGGAGAAAAAGTGGAGAAAAAGTGGAGAAAAAGTGGAGCATAAGAGGAGAAAAAGTGGAGAAAAAAGTGGAGAAAAAGTGGAGAAAGTGGAGAAAAAAATGGAGAAAAAGTGGAGAAAAAGTGGAGAAAAAGTGGAGAATAAGAGGAGAAAAAGTGGAGAAAAAGTGGAGAAAAAGTGGAGAATAAGAGGAGAAAAAGTGGAGAATAAGTGGAGAAAAAAATGGAGAAAAAGTGGAGAAAAAGTGGAGAAAAAGTGGAGCATAAGAGGAGAAAAAGTGGAGAAAAAGTGGAGAAAAAGTGGAGAAAAAGTGGAGCATAAGAGGAGAAAAAGTGGAGAAAAAAGTGGAGAAAAAGTGGAGAAAAAGTGGAGCATAAGAGGAGAAAAAGTGGAGAAAAAGTGGAGCATAAGAGGAGAAAAAGTGGAGAAAAAGTGGAGAAAAAGTGGAGAAAAAGTGGAGCATAAGAGGAGAAAAAGTGGAGAAAAAGTGGAGAAAAAAGTGGAGAAAAAGTGGAGAAAAAGTGGAGAAAAAGTGGAGATTAAGAGGAGAAAAAGTGGAGAAAAAGTGGAGAAAAAGTGGAGCATAAGAGGAGAAAAAGTGGAGAAAAAAGTGGAGAAAACGTGGAGAAAACGTGGAGAAAAAGTGGAGAAAAAGTGGAGAAAAAGTGGAGCATAAGAGGAGAAAAAGTGGAGAAAAAACTGGAGAAAACGTGGAGAAAAAGTGGAGAAAAAGTGGAGAAAAAGTGGTGAAAAAGTGGAGCATAAGAGGAGAAAAAGTGGAGAAAAAGTGGAGAAAAAGTGGAGCATAAGAGGAGAAAAAGTGGAGAAAAAGTGGAGAAAAAGTGGAGCATAAGAGGAGAAAAAGTGGAGATTAAGAGGAGAAAAAGTGGAGAAAAAGTGGAGCATAAGAGGAGAAAAAGTGGAGAAAACGTGGAGAAAAAGTGGAGAAAAAGTGGAGCATAAGAGGAGAAAAAGTGGAGATTAAGAGGAGAAAAAGTGGAGAAAAAGTGGAGAAAAAGTGGAGAAAAAGTGGAGAAAAAGTGGAGCATAAGAGGAGAAAAAGTGGAGAAAAAAGTGGAGAAAAAGTGGAGAAAAAGTGGAGAAAAAGTGGAGATTAAGAGGAGAAAAAGTGGAGCATAAGAGGAGAAAAAGTGGAGAAAAAAGTGGAGAAAAAGTGGAGAAAGTGGAGAAAAAAATGGAGAAAAAGTGGAGAAAAAGTGGAGAAAAAGTGGAGAAAAAGTGGAGCATAAGAGGAGAAAAAGTGGAGAAAAAAGTGGAGAAAAAGTGGAGAAAAAGTGGAGCATAAGAGGAGAAAAAGTGGAGAAAAAGTGGAGAAAAAGTGGAGCATAAGAGGAGAAAAAGTGGAGAAAAAGTGGAGAAAAAAGTGGAGAAAAAGTGGAGCATAAGAGGAGAAAAAGTGGAGAAAAAGTGGAGAAAAAAGTGAAGAAAAAGTGGAGAAAAAGTGGAGAAAAAGTGGAGAAAAAGTGAAGATTAAGAGGAGAAAAAGTGGAGAAAAAGTGGAGAAAAAGTGGAGCATAAGAGGAGAAAAAGTGGAGAAAAAAGTGGAGAAAAAGTGGAGAAAGTGGAGAAAAAAATGGAGAAAAAGTGGAGAAAAAGTGGAGAAAAAGTGGAGAATAAGAGGAGAAAAAGTGGAGAAAAAGTGGAGAAAAAGTGGAGAATAAGAGGAGAAAAAGTGGAGAATAAGTGGAGAAAAAAATGGAGAAAAAGTGGAGAAAAAGTGGAGAAAAAGTGGAGCATAAGAGGAGAAAAAGTGGAGAAAAAGTGGAGAAAAAGTGGAGAAAAAGTGGAGCATAAGAGGAGAAAAAGTGGAGAAAAAAGTGGAGAAAAAGTGGAGAAAAAGTGGAGCATAAGAGGAGAAAAAGTGGAGAAAAAGTGGAGAAAAAGTGGAGCATAAGAGGAGAAAAAGTGGAGAAAAAGTGGAGAAAAAGTGGAGAAAAAGTGGAGCATAAGAGGAGAAAAAGTGGAGAAAAAGTGGAGAAAAAAGTGGAGAAAAAGTGGAGAAAAAGTGGAGAAAAAGTGGAGAAAAAGTGGAGATTAAGAGGAGAAAAAGTGGAGAAAAAGTGGAGAAAAAGTGGAGCATAAGAGGAGAAAAAGTGGAGAAAAAAGTGGAGAAAACGTGGAGAAAACGTGGAGAAAAAGTGGAGAAAAAGTGGAGAAAAAGTGGAGAAAAAGTGGAGCATAAGAGGAGAAAAAGTGGAGAAAAAAGTGGAGAAAACGTGGAGAAAAAGTGGAGAAAAAGTGGAGAAAAAGTGGAGCATAAGAGGAGAAAAAGTGGAGATTAAGAGGAGAAAAAGTGGAGAAAAAGTGGAGAAAAAGTGGAGAAAAAGTGGAGAAAAAGTGGAGAAAAAGTGGAGCATAAGAGGAGAAAAAGTGGAGAAAAAAGTGGAGAAAAAGTGGAGAAAAAGTGGAGAAAAAGTGGAGATTAAGAGGAGAAAAAGTGGAGCATAAGAGGAGAAAAAGTGGAGAAAAAAGTGGAGAAAAAGTGGAGAAAGTGGAGAAAAAAATGGAGAAAAAGTGGAGAAAAAGTGGAGAAAAAGTGGAGAATAAGAGGAGAAAAAGTGGAGAAAAAGTGGAGAAAAAGTGGAGAATAAGAGGAGAAAAAGTGGAGAATAAGTGGAGAAAAAAATAGAGAAAAAGTGGAGAAAAAGTGGAGAGAAAGTGGAGAAAAAAATGGAGAAAAAGTGGAACACCCTTTGGTACCTTTCATGTGGCACTACGGGGTGCTTAGCTTTGTATTTAGCCAAAAAAATGAAAAAAAAATGACATAGGGTTCCCCCTAGTTTTGTAGCCAGCTAGGGTAAAGCAGACGGCTGCAGCCTGCAGACCACAGCTGGCAACCTCACCTTGGCTGGTAATCCAAAACTGAGGGCACCCCACGCTGTTATTTTAAATTAAATAAATAATTAAAAAAAAAAAACACGTAGGGGTCCCCCAAAATTGGATCACCAGCCAAGGTAAAGCAGACAGCTGGGGCCTGATATTCTCAGACTAGGGAGGTCCATGGTTATTGGAATCTCCCCAGCCTAAAAATAGCAGGCCGCAGCCGCCCCAGAAGTGGCGCATCCATTAGATGCGCCAATCCTGGTGCTTCGCCCCAGCTCATCCCGCGCCCTGGTGCGGTGGCAAACGGGGTAATATTTGGGGTTAATACCAGATGTGTAATGTCACCTGGCATCAAGCCCTGGGGTTGGTGAGGTCAGGCGTCTATCAGATACCCGACATCACCAACCCAGTCAGTAATAAAAAAAAATACACGACAAACACATTTTTATTTGAAAAAACACTCCCCAAAACATTCCCTCTTTAACCAATTTATTAGATTGAAAAACAAATCCAGGTCTGGTGAAATCCAAGGGGTTGCCATGACGATGCACACTGTCCCAGTCAATGAAGAGCAGGATGTTCCCCATTGGCTGGGAGAGCAGTGCAGTGACCTGAGCTAACATCAATGGGTCAGCCCAGGTCACTGCAGGGGATGACAAGTGCTGCTGTCAGCGAGGTACATTACCTGCGCTGATCTCCAGCACACTGACAGCCCCTGTCACTGAGGTCAATGACCGGCGCCTTCACATCAAGTATCGCGAGAGGTCCGTGACGTCACCGCCAGTGTCAGTCTCGGGTAGGAAGCGATAGGTGATGTGACAAGCGGCGGCCATGGAGGACAGTGACAGCGCTGAGGTCGGGATGGCGGGACTTCATCACCGCAGGTAAGCCGAGCGAGCGAGCGAGCGAGCGGGCGGGCGGGCGGGGGGGGGGGGGGTGGATGTGTGTGTGTGTGTGTTTGTGTATGTGTATGTATGTGTACATGCCGCGGGCAGGAGGGGGTGGAGCGAGCTGAGCGGGAAAGTGTGGGCTTCCTGCACGTAACTAAGATAAACATCGGGTTACTAACCAAAGCGCTTTGCTTGGATACCCGATGTTTATCTTGGTTACCAGCTTGTGGCAGGCTGCCAGCGATGGCTCCTGCTCACTGTAGCTGTAAAAGCCCTGCTTTTTGCTGCTAGAACCGTTCTCGAACGTATCTAGAACTATCGAGCTTTTAGCAAAAAGCTCGAGTTCTAGTTCGATCTCGAACAGCCCAAAAATCACTCGAGCCGCGAACTGGAGAACCACGAACCACGAACCGCGCTCAACTCTAGTTGCTACATGAGTCCATGGATATGTAATTCCCATGGTTTAGGTTATTCTGTAAGTCTAATTTACCATTTCCCATCCCTTTCTTTCCCTCAGTGTCTTCATTTTGTTTTCCCCTTTACTCATCACTAGTACTACTTTCTTTTCCTAAGTCTATTTTGTCTCTTTTTCTTTTGTCTTTTTTCTCATTTTCTCCTTTGTGTTGATTTTTTCCCTTTTTTTCTTTTTTCTTTTATTTTTTAATTGGAAAAAGGATATTCTCTTTTTTATGCTTCAGTAAAGTACACATTCACCATAGGGGTCTTCTAAGCAAGTTATTTTGTTATATTTTTATGCAAAGATGAAGTAATTTACCATGCAATCTTGTAGTATCTTATGATATATGAAATTCCAGAAATGGTTGAAAGCGCCTTTTTGTATGTACTTTTTCAATTTCAGTTTTACCTCTCTTACCATCTTTTGTATACTGTTCATGTTAAAACAATAAACCAGTTTATGAAATAAAAGAGGCAAAAATTATGTGAATATGCAAAGTAGAAAAATATTGGAGCTGTTAAAACTGTACAGAAAAAAAAATCTAAAATGTATCTAGCTAGGAACAGAGGAAAATGGCCTAGTCCTGCTCTGGTTAAGCATCAAGTGAGCTACATTTTCAAACTATCCTGCAACTCTTTACGTAATGGGCCATAAGTTGAAAAGAGCATCTTGAGATTTCTTTTTTGGATAGACCCAAAGCATTTAAATATGTCAAAGTGTTATACAAATGACTTAGAATAACTACACTGTCTCAACCCTTCCACATATGTAATAACTATAAAGCCCCTTTATATGTAAAAGGAGCAAATGGCAGCTGTAGCAGTGTAGTAAAAAATGGATTTCTGAAAGATGTAAAAGCATAAAGAACTCTGATTTGTGACATGAAACACAAAAGTTATGGTGGTCAAAGAGGAATCCCTTGATGTTAATAAACACCTGCAGAGAAGTGCAGAGGAGGAACCATGATGGTTAGGATTGAAATATCTATTGAAGATATTTTAAGCTTCTTGGTTTCTACAAAGGGAAAATATAAAAACAGTACTTGAAATAAAGAAAAAATTATAGACTACATGTATAGAGTTGAAGCTGAAATGGTAAATTCTACTTTGCTACTAAAATCAAAAGCGTAACCGTTATTTCAGACCTAGTACTTTGTTGATACACAACTGATTTTCCACAGCAGATTTGTTTGTGTAAAATTCACTGTGTATTACAATAGCAGCATCGTGATTTATATCAAATGTCCTGCAAATGCTGCAGAGAATCTTTGCATTGTAATTGACTAGTGCTGTTAATTATATATCCTGATCATGTCAATGTGTGCTGCAGTTTTACTGTTTGTAAAAATACAATTTGTTATGGCAGGTGCTGGACTTATCCATTATATTTATTTAACCCCATAGTGATCACCCTCAATTTTTCAAATCAGTGTATGTGTGTCAATTTATCTTTTATTAGCCCTTAAGGCCCTGTCACACACAACGAGATCGCTAACGAGATAGTTGCTGAATCACAGTGTCTGTGATGCAGTAACAATCTCATCAGCGATCTCGTTATGTGTGACACCTACCAGGGATCAGGCCCCTGCTGTGAGATCCCTAGTCATTGCAGAATAATCTGGACCATTTTCTTCAAAGGTGATGTCCTGCTGGGCAGGATGCATCAATGTGTTTGACGCCTAACAATGACCTCCTAACAAGGTCCCAACGCCCGTGAGATCGTTATACAGGTTGCTGATCATTACTGTGTCCTTGGTAAGGTCTGACTGTGTGACATCACACCAGAGACCTCCCAGCGACTTACCTGCAATCCTTTTCAGGTCATATCATTGTCAGGATCACTGGTAAGTCGTTGTGTGTGACTGGGCCTTTCACCATATCCCATTGATTCACGGACAGTTTCATGATCCACTGTTTTTTATGTTAGTGGTAAATGTAGGTTAATATGTTTTCCACTTATTTATATATAACAATCAGAAATTTTACAAAAAAATATAAAAAAATTGCAATATATAAACTGAAATTGCTAAATGGTTAAAACTCTCAAACTAAAAATTCCTACTACAAAAAAAGATAAATAACAATTAACGTATATCAACTTTACATCAACAGCATTTTTCAACCTTCCTTTTCTTTTGTTTTTTTGTTAGAATGATAGGAGGGATCAAATGTAGCAGCAATTTACTTTTTTTCAAGTAATGGTACAAAAGCTTTTCTAAGGGACCTATTCCTTTTATGAAGTGACTTTTAGGGGTCTAAATATTTAAAAAACAAAAAGACCCTGTATTAAAAACAACACTTTTCAAAGTAATTAAAACTGATGATGGAAAGTACTTTTAATCCTTCAGGACTTTCATAGAAATTAATGTAAAGTGGTGTGAATGTAATGAAAAATTACATATTGTTTTCAATGAAATGTTGGTAACATTATTACAGGCCATCATAACTGGTAAACCACAAAGGCATTAGTTTGACTGAAGTTACAATGAGTTATACTTTTGAATGACATCATTTTTTTTATCACGGGATGAACTAGAAAGAGAGGAAAACATTCCATGTGCTTTAAAATGCCAAAAAAGGGCAATTCCACAAAAAAAATATTTACGATTTTCACTGTATGGTAAAACTGACAAGATATTATGGCTCTCCAGGTAAGTAAAAATATGCAACTACCAAACCTGAAAAGTTTTTTCTCTTGATTAACCCACTCTACATCTGGCAATTTTCTGTTTTTGTTATTTCCTCCCTTTTTTCCAAGAACCATAACTTTATTATTTTTCCATCAACAAAACTCTATAATGGCTTGTTTTTTGCAAGACCAGTTCTACTTTTAAATTAAACTATTGATTTTACCATATAGTGTACTAGAAAAAGAAAAACAAATTCCAAGTGTAGGGAAATTGCAAAAAAAGTGCAATTCCACAGTTGTTTTTTGGGATTTTTTATTTACCAAGTTCAATTTATGGCTAAACTGGTCAGTAAGAGTCTACAATTCAAACATGAATAGTTTTTCTGTTATTTAATTGGTGAAAATAAAAACAGAAGTTTGGATAAAAAATAATTCACAATTCACTTTTGGCTCCATTTTATGAGACCTGCAACAGCAACAATTTCATTTTATAGGATCTGAGGCTGCGTGAAGGTTTATTCTTTGCACCGTGAGCTAATGTTTTTACAGTCAACATTTTTGGGAATATGTGATGTTTTGATCATCTCATTGCTAGTGATTGACAAACTCACAGATACTCAGGATTGGCAGGTCCAACTGGAATTGACAGACGCTGGTCCCCATATAACTTTAGATTTACAGTGATGGTAGAAGGGATAGGGAGATTGGAGCAAGAGTGTTATACTAACCGTATCTCCCGCGTGGATCTAACGCTACCTCTGGGGTAGCTCATTATCTACAGGCACATGCACTGCTTACACCACCCACTAACAGTCCCGGCGTCATTGATTGGTTGCAGTCAGACAGCGTCGCCACCCTGTGTGACAGCATTTCTGACTGCTTTCAATCAGATGCGTACCTATAGTGTAAAAATAATTAAAGAAATAAAAAATATTGACATATGGTACCCCATATTATGATATCCATACATGATAAAGCATACGACTTCAGGCTGCAGCCGCCAGCCATGCGCGTTATCTTGACTGTGTATTAAAAAAAATAACAGCATGTGGCTTTTTAAAATTATTTAAATAAGTAATTTTAAAAATGGCGTGTGGTCCCTCCAAATTTTGATACCCAGGCATGATAAATCCAACAGCTGGGAGCTTGTATTCTCAGTGTGGGGAGGGCCATGGTTATTGAGACACCCCAGCCTTAAAATAGCAGCCTGCAGCCACCCAGGATTGTCACATTTATTAGATGCAACAATCCTGAAACTTTACTTGGCTCATCCCGATTGCCCTGGTGTGGTACCAATCGGGATAATAAAGAGTTAATAAAAGCACAAAGCTGCTACTAAGCCATAGATTAGTAATGAAAGGTGTCTATGAGACCCCCTTTACTATTCTGAAGTTGAAAAGAAATAAAACACAAACACCGAAAAAATCTTTTATTTGAAATAGGAAACAAAAAACACACCCACTTTCATCCTTTTATTAACCCCCAAATCCCCCAGTTACAATGTAATCCACTCGAGGTCCCACAATGATTTCAGCTCTGTTACATCTGAAGTGACAGTGCATAGGCATAGAACATGACCGCCCATGGTAAGCTCCAGGCAGAGACTGAGCCACAGGGATGAGTGGTGACATCACTCAGGTAATTTGTGGGCACATCTCGAGGTTCTCACAGTCATCCACCCTTGATTGCAGGTAACCTGACTTCAGGTGACCTCATTGAACTGAATGACCTCACCTCACCCAGGGCTGTTAAAGGCACATGACAGCTGATTAAATCAGCCATTGTGTGCTGGGAAAGATGTGGGCTCGGCATTTGATCCTGCTATTATGGTTACACACATATGCATACGGTATATGTATATATATATATATATATATATATATATATTTTTTATATATATATATATATATATATATATATATATATATATATATATATATATATATATATATATATATATATATATACACATGTACGTCATAGGTCATGAAGAAGTTAAGATTGAATTTGCTATATTTGAATTAAAAATTTTCTAGAAAATAATATCTGATTATTTAAAAAAAATCTCATAATACTCCTTCACACTAATATTGAATCAATCCAACACAAAGTATTTTGTGGAATCTAGGAGTTTTATGATCGTGTAGTCAATATAAGAGTAGGTAAATCTTTCACTAATTTTGAAATGTGTGCTTGAAGTTGCATGTCTTTAAAAGGATAAAATACTCTTTAAATGATGCAGTATACATTTTATCAACATTGTGCTGTAAAGGTAATTTCTGAGATGTCTTTTAGTAAGCTTAAAGTAAGTATAATTAATTGCATCCACTAACTATGGCAGATGGTTCAGCAAACCTCTGAACCATGAATTTATAATTTTACATAGAAACAAAAAATAATTGCATTGTTTACACACTGTAACAATAGTAAATTGCAAATATAGGTAATTTGTTAGTCTTTGCTAAAGATACTGAAATTTATCACTTCAGACTTTTCATTATTGTGCACTTCGTGTACTGTAAAATAACAAACAATTAAGTGATTGTGTGCCTACAATACTAATGATCGTCACGTGTCAACTTTGAACAAGGGGCAGATAACTTCTACTATCTGCAGGAATATAATACAGGGAAAAGAGCTAACATTGTAAGCAGTTATTGATCTGCTATATATAGAAATTATACACAGGACCATTTCAATAAAGGGTACAAAAGGAGAGGAATGTGGTTTACTACATGTTTTTAACTAAGAGAATGAGTGTTCTCTGTCCTCCAATCCAACCTGGTCATAGTAAGAAGAAATGAGTATCTTTTCTGACCAAATAAGATTAATAAAAATATAAGCAACTTACTTAGTATAGTTGGAAAAAGATGCAATATCAAGTTTAAGGAAGGGATGGAAAAAGATAAAGGGAATGGCATATAAGTTCATCTTAAATATATGATCTAGTCTGCACTAAAAAAGGAAGTTTTTCCTTTTTGATTCCGAGTGTCAATTGAATCGATCAAATTTCAAAATTACTTTTACATGTTTTTGTTTTCTTCTAAAAAACATCTAGGCAATTTTTGTAAAGCAATAACAGTTTCGACTATGACCACTAATTTAGTCCTCCAATTCTCTCCTCTGTCTATTCTTTTCTGTTTTCTATCTATTCATTCCAGGACTTAGGTCCTGACATTCTATACAAAGCCACATGGCATCACATAGAGCATAATGCACACCTATAATGTTAATGACTTAAATTGCTCCACATCTTAGCAGGAGGGACACAGTGGATGTCAATGATGTCACGTAAAGGTGAGTATAACAGTTTATTGTTTTTTGACCCCTTTTGGCACTCAGAATTCAGACAAGTGATGACTTACTGCTATTATGATACATTTTCACAAATCAAATCAGAAAATTTGTAGCAAATTAATTTGCTTATTATCAATTCACATTTCTTTACTAGACAGTAAATTCACTTAATTTATCATGAAGCATGAGCCTTGTTTATAAACTTTTCAAATTTTAATTCTAATTAATCTAAGTTTACTTAATTTACAAATTAGACACTATAAGAAAATCCACCCTAATGTGATTTTCAGTGATAGTATTATCTCTAAATTAGGGAAATATTCGGAACAGGACTCCCACCTATGTGCAAGGACTCATTGGCATGTCTTTCTTTAATATGTTTGTGTAGCACGATTCACTATATTACGGGGTCGCATGGGTGGAAGGGTAGTCAGGAAAGTCAGAGTCTGGTAACAGGGGGTGATGTATATTCTTAAGGGGTAATCAGAGGCATAGTCGGGTCAAAATACCAAGGGAGCATATAGTAGATAAGGGGAGAAAGCAGAGACATGGTCAAGTAATGGTCAAAGGCACGAGAACATGACAGGAATAGGGAGCGGGCAGAGGGAAGTCCAATACCAGTCTGGGGTCAGCAAGATCAGAACACAAGCAGACACACAAGCTACAGCAACACAGCAAAGCCAGAAAATACAACTGGAGGAGCATACTCAGTAAAGAAGCCTGAGCAATTACCTTGAAGGTAGAACAGCTGAGTTACCAGCACCTCCCAGAACCAACCTAAAGTCCTTGAACTCCTGTGAAGTAACTAAGCTGTCAGTTTTGTATCAAGGGCAGCACCGCAGAGCATCTCCAAAGGCAAGATACTCTGCACAAACGAATACAGACACTGCCAGAACTGTAAGCACCGCAAAGCATCTCCCGGTCTCTGAGATGCTCTGCAAAGAGAATCATGAAAGTTTGGGCCAGGAAATGATTTGCAAAATTACTGTTTGAGCTATCTTGAAATGGATCTATATATGTCAGGTACTACTTTGTCATTTCCTATGGGCATTTAACAAAAAAGTTAGACAAAAAAGGATGGAGGAACTGATTCCTTTGTATCATTGATTCACTGATTTATCATTTTTTAATGTCAGACAAGTTCTGGTGTCAGACTAGAGGTCGGATCACAGTGTTTTATGTAACTTCCAGCCTAGGACTAGTGCTTAAGAGTAAATAGGTTAAAAGTTTGGTTACAACTGATCAGACTGAGCTCCTTTAAGGCCGCTTTCCACAGTATGATCTCTCTAGCAAGATCGCTAGCATGCGTAGCCGCCCTCATCGGTTGTGCGTCACGGGCAAATCGCTACCCGTGGTGCACAACATCGCTCGGATCCATCACATGGACTTACCTTCCCTGCGACATCACTCTGGACGGCGAACCGCCTCCTTTCTAAGGGGGCGGTTCGTATGGCGTCACAGTGATGTCACATGGCAGCCATCCAATAGAAGCGGAGGGGCGGAGATAAGCAGGGTGTAATACCCCACCCACCTCATTCCTTCCTCACTGCCGGCGGCCGCAGGTAAGGTGAGGTTCCTCGTTCCTGCAGTGACACACATAGCGATGTGTGCTGCCGCAGGAACTACGAACAACATCGTACCTGTAACAGTAACGATATTTTGGAACTGGACAGCATATCAACGAGCAACGATAAGGTGAGTATTTTTGCTCGTTAGCGGTAGCTCGTACGTGTAACATGCAACAACGTCGCTAATGAGGTCGGATGTGCGTCACGAATACTGTGACCCCAATGACATCGCGTTAACAATGTTGTTGCGTGTAAAGCGGCCTTAAAGGCTGCGACATTGCTAGCATCGGCTAGCGATGTCGCGTGCGATAGCACCCGCCCCCATCGGTGGCACGCTATGTGGTGATCGCTGCCATAGCGAACATTATCGCTAAGGCAGCGTCACACGCACATACCTGCTCTGCGACGTTGCTGTGACCGGCGAACCGCCTCCTTTCTAAGGGGGCGGGTCGTTCAGCGTCACAGCAATGTCACAGCAGCGTCACTGAACCACCGCCCAATAGAAAAGGAGGGGCGGAGATGAGCGGCCGAAACATGCCGCCCACCTCCTTCCTTCCTCCTTTTCCGGTGGATGCAGGAGATGTTTGTCATTCCTGCGGCGTCACACATAGCGATGTGTGCTGCCGTAGGAACGACAAACAACATTGTTACTGCAGCAGCAACGATAATTGGGAAGAGGGGGGCATGTCACCGATGAGCGATTTTGAACATTCTTGCGAGGATTCAAAATCGCTCACTGGTGTCACACACAACAACATCGCTAAAGCGGCCGGATGTGCGTCACAAATTCCGTGACCCCAACGACATCGCTTTAGCGATCTCGTAGCGTTTAAAGCCACCTTTAGTCTCAAAAAATTGACCGAATGCAGCAGATATATGTATATCCAGACTAGGTGCATTTAAAATAGCTCAAACTCATTTACCCTATGTCAAATCAGAAAGTGTTTCCTATAACTAACACAATTGGGCGATTTTGTCAATGAATGCTCTTTTTTCATTCTGTGACTGAAATATTTCTGTAGTAGGAGGCTTAACTATTGAATATGCAGCATAACAAACCTGGCAACAGCTTTCAGCTATGTTACAATATCCTGAGAATTTCACTATGTTAGCAGGTATCTAGTGGCACAAAAATTCTTTGATGCCTTTATGTTAACATTAATAAAATAGTCAGCAATTACTTGAAGTACTTGAAGCCATTCCACTCATCTCTATATGTGATTTTCCATTTTTTTATAGCTTTTAAAGGGTCAAAGAACATCTCTTAATATATCAGTGATTAAAGGAGTGTATAGCACAATTCTGAAAATGTACTTAGCAAAAGAGGTGGTATTCAGAGGGTTCAAAATGTTCTTTTGACTGCTGAATTTGGCAAGTTATACTGTACTCGGCTGTAGAAGGCAGCAATTAAATTATAGGAAACACATAAGTTATGCTCTTATTTTAGACAGCAATATTTCTCATTTGGTAACACTTTGCATAATTTGAAGTCTAAAAAGTTATACTTCATTTTTGTGACCTTTAGCTACTCACTGAATATGATCTATATTTTATTCCTATGTATCCGGTTTCTCCTGTATTTTTATGCATTGCTTAACAAAATTATCATTGGAACTCAGCCTGTTTATTTAGCGTGCTGGCAGAAAATGGACATAGAGATTGGTATATATTCAAATAATTAACATCTACATAGAAATGCACTCTTGTAATAAGGAAGATTGTCAAATTGACAGTGACAAAACTACCGGATTTATTTGGAAACGTGCAGCAGAAAAAAAATGAATATTTTGAGTGATAAAATGTAGCTCTTGTTTCTAAAAATAGTAATTTAAGTAATAGACATGCTATAATAATCACCTCTCAGTCCATTGTTGTGCAGGGGGTTCATTTATGTATTCGAGGAGAAAATACAAATTGAATAATTAATTTTTATATAGAATCTACAAATAAGAAGATCTTTTATTATTCAAATATGCTAATTTTGCTGAATTTTCCCCCAAAATTAGAATATGATAATGTGGCGCCCCTGTGGTTAGGTGCTATAGGGGAATACAGCACCTTAACATCAAGGTGCAGTGCCCTTTGGTCACAGGTGAAAGAGAGAGGAAATGCAGAGTCTTATATTAGATTGAGTAACATTGACTCAGCAGCCCCTACCTTCATATTCCTGGGACTGTTTATATAGTAGGTCCATAGGGGGGTGGAGCCTAGCTGAGCGTGAGATGCGACGTGATTGACAGGACGACTGAGTGACAGTTAGTCAGTTAACAGTCAGTCAGTAAGGAGTGACAAGAAGAGACGAGAGTAAATTGATGACTGAAAGAAGGGCTAGAAATAACATAGGCCCAACGTCCTGAGCAAGGGTACCCCAAAAGAAAAGAAAGACACAGGAAAAGGGGTAACCCAGACAGAAAGGGGACGCTTTAGGTCTGGCGAGAGCCGGCTGAAGAGTTCAGGTCGACACCGGTATAACGGAACAGAGGAGGTTTGTCAGGTTTATCCCCAAACCATTGACCATTAACCTGGGATCTTAAATAAGAGGAGTCCCGGTACCCATCAAGAGTCTAACTACTAACCCCAAGCTGAGTTCACAATGCTGTTGCGGGATAGATAAAGAAACCGTGCAGCATCAGACCCCTGGGAAAACAATTGACGAGACTAACGAGTGGGTTAAAGAGCGAGTCACAGAGCCCTCAGAGCAGGGACCGAGAAAGAGACAAAGAAAGGTTACCTCAGAGAGAGACTCTGTCTTCTGGTAACCGAACTGTTTCTGCTGTGAACTTTTGGAAACACACCAGATGCTAGTAAAAAGGACTCGTTTGAACTGATGTGGACTCGGTTTGTCATCTCTCCGCCATTCGACAGGACCCTGTGACGTCAGAGAAGAAGGCAGCCATCACCGCTCGGTCGCTTCCCTCCTGGTCAGCGACCCGCCGCCCTGAGGTAAAATAGCTCCACCTGTGGGGAGCTGAGAGATCTTAAGCTGCCGTCACCATTGCCTCAGAGGTCGGCCGCGGGCAGTGCTGGTATATCCCGCTTACCAGACACCACAGGTGGCATCACGTATATCCCCAAAATCATCCCTGTACCCCATTCCACAGCCACACAGAGTACCCCCCTATCGAAAACCCTGATGGTCGACTCAATAAACTGTCTAAATGTCTAAATCCAGAAGTGTTTAGCACACTGAGGTCTCTTAAAGGGAACCTGACAGGTATAAAAAAAAAGAATTTTTACCTGCATATACGATGTTAATTTTCAGGTTAATAGCATTCTTAAGCTGCCCGGTGCTGGCACTGAGGATCAATCTGCTGTGAAGAAATGTACCTTTTTCCTAATAGCAGCCTCGGGACGATGATCAGAGCACTGCAGTCACTGCTCTGGATATAGTGAGAGGTGTAAAAGATTCACAGAAACAAAGGGCAACAATGTTTACTTGCCCAGGCCAGAAGAACAAATGCACTAATAGGATACAGCAAAAACTCACTGATAAAGATGGAGGCTACAGGTGCAAAACACTGATGGAGTAAGCACCCACACACTACCAGTCCATGGAGGGAGTGATTGCTTATTATTAAAATTGCTCACAAGTGGCTTGTATAGGGCACTGTTCAAACATGTAGGTGCACAGTGTCTGGCTTAAAGCCTATTGATGATGCACATACTATTAGAATAGGCGGGCTGCCCAGCACTATATAACTGTGCCACACATGAATGGGAACCCTAGTTTACAAGGCCTACATTAATGGGCCTGGCTTCATGCTGTGTAAAGATATAAGTGCAAAAAAATATATATAATATATATATATATATATATATATATATATATATATATATATATATGAGGTATTAGTTGATATTTTGGCCAGAATGTGGAAGACACAACCCAATGTTTGTGCATTTGTTCCTATGGCCTGGGCAGGTAAACATTGTTGCCCTCTGTTTCTGTGAAATTTTTTGGGAAAATGTAATGCCTCTTTTTGTGGTATAGTGAGAGGCAGCTGTAAGGGTATGTGCCCAAGATCAGGAATCACTGTGTTCTGGACCTGCAGGGCCACGAGGCACCTCCGCAGGAGAACTCAGGGGACTGCAGCTGCTTTTGCTCATGATAAGGGTTCAGTGCGCTGTAGTCTCTTGCTTGTGTTCTTCCTACAGAGGACGCATGTGAATATGCAGCAAACAATTGACATGCTGCGGTCTGGAAATACGCACTGCAGGTCAGTGTTTGCAGTTGATAAAACAAGCATAGTGGCCACGGGATTTCGAGAAATCCCATCCACTGTGCTTGTATTGTAGAACGCAGCATTTTAGATGCAGCTGAAGCGTGCTGTGTCCAAAATGCTGTAAACACTGATCGTGGGCACGCACCTTTAGGCTACGTGCGCACGTTGCGTTTTTTCATGCGTTTACGCATCGTTTTAAACTGCAATGTAAGCACATGCATTCTGCGTCCCCAGCAAAGTCTATGAGAATTTTGCAAAATCCATGCACACGTTGCGCTTTAAAACGCAGCGTTTTGCATGCCAAATTTTTTACAAAATCTATGCGTTCTAAAAAGCAACATGTCACTTCTTTTGTGCGTTTTGGATGCTTTTACCACTCTGTCTATGGCAGAGCAAGCATCCAGAACACATGAATTCGGAATCCATTCAGCATTCAAAATAAATATTATATAAAATATATATAGAATATTTGTCACGGCAGAACACAACGAGCGCACATAGCCTTCCTGTGGCCGAAGGACTGCCTGACATCCATGGCTAATGCTCTAATGCTGCAGTATTAAAGCCTTTTCAAGCTCTTTAGTGCAAACACAACCTATAGCTATGATCACACAATGATAGATTCTCTCATTTAAATGTTTGAGTCACTTATTCTAATGAATTCTAATGAGCATCAGCCTAATGTAATCCGATTTTCTCAGATGTGAGAATTGGGGCACACTGTGAGAAGAAGATGGAGAACAAAGTTTCTCCATCCTCTCCATTGTGGGAGTCCACAGAGATTTGAGAACAGTCTGATGTTTTCCATACAACACTAGACTGGAATGGATGAGTAGCATCTGATTTCAGAGTGAAATTGCAGCATTTTTCAATTTTTTTCATTGACAGCTTCTGTCAGTAAAAAAGCAGGCATCAGCTCTGCCTTATTTAATAACATTGGTCCTACTGCTATCTGCTAAAAATCGGATAGCACTCATCTGATTTAAATGGTGGTGTGAGTGAGCCCTTATACAACATTCAAACATCCATGTGAAAAACCACTGTACTGTAAGATTTTTTATGGACAGCACCAAAACCTAGCAGCCTCTATATCTGTTATAACTATGGTTAAACACCTGCAGATATAGTGATAAATATATATTTTCCAGTATTTGTAAAGATCATGTTCCATTACTAGCATGAAAAAAACAAGCACATCAGGTTTACATTCTAGCACTATGTGCTGCTACAAACAATATAACAACAAATTAAAGCTAAGTTTCAATGAATTAATTCCAATAAAAATCACAGAAAGTAAAAGTGTTTTATGTATAATGTAAAACTTTAGAAACGTTCGCTAAAGGTTATTGTGCTTTGTTCAAGTTGCTGTAATATTTCTTCCTCTTATATGTACTAAGCTGGCATATTAAATCCAAACCGTGACAGGTGCCTAATTAAATACAACTAAAAACAGTGAAATGTTTATTTAGAGTAACAAAATATTGTCTTAGAGATTTCCTCTGAGTAGAATTTAAAAAAAAAATCCCTACAACATAAACAAATGACTCTGGGCCGTGCTGATAAAAGTAAGCAAATTGTATTTGTGTTGTGTCAAGGCAAATAATGAATGTGTAGACTGATTAATCAGCCTTTGACAGCTCATTTACATGTTGACTTGGTAGTCCTGCAACTATTCTACAAACCAGCAATGTGTTTCAGTGTAATTTGCACATCTCCTTATTATACTACATGATATAATCTGAAGCGGACTAATACATGCCGAGCTATATATCGTGTATCTTTAAAGTGGTTTTTCCACATATCTAACTCATAAATGAAGTATATTCTTGATTTTTGATTGCTGCTGTTAGGACTTCAACCGATTATTAAAATCATAACTATAAGAGAACTGGGGATCAGGAAAATTCATCTATTGGCCTGAGAGTTGATCAC
Source organism: Anomaloglossus baeobatrachus (assembly GCF_048569485.1). NCBI lineage: Eukaryota > Metazoa > Chordata > Amphibia > Anura > Aromobatidae > Anomaloglossus > Anomaloglossus baeobatrachus. The sequence goes on from NC_134354.1 coordinate 601,889,249, forward strand.
CAGATGATGTGTAAATGAGGCTTTACACGCAACAACATCGCTAATGAGATGTCGTTGGGGTCACAGAATTTGTGACGCACATCTGGCCTCATTAGTGACGTCGTTGCATGTGACACGTACGAGCGACCGCTAACGATGTAAAATACTCACCAAATCGTTGATTGTTGATACGTCGTCCATTTCCCAAATGTCGTTGCTGCTTTTGGACGCAGGTTGTTTCTCGTTCCTGAGGCAGCACAAATCGCTACGTGTGACACCCCAGGAACGACGAACGGCATCGTACCTATGTCCTCCGGCAACGAGGTGGGCGTGTCTTTCATGCGGCTGCTCTCCACCCCTCTGCTTCTATTGGACGCCTGCCGTGTGACATCACTTTGATGCCGCACGAACCGCCCCCTTAGAAAAGAGGCTGTTTGCCGGCCACAGCGACATCGCTGGGAAGGTAAGTCCGTGTGACGGGTACTAGCGATATTGTGCGCCACGGGCAGCGATTTGCCCGTGATGCACAAACGACGGGGCGGGTGCGATCGGCAGCGACATCGCTAGCAATGTCGCTGCGTGTAAAGTGGCCGTTAGTCTTTGCTTCTCTCCTGGTTTTACCATGATGAGAAAGTTGTGTGAATTTCTTGGCTGCAATGCAGATGAACACACATGCTATGTTCCATTCAGCACAAATGAAACAAGCACTTGCATGGGCGAGGGTAATGCTTCCAGCAAGAATCATTGATGTCATCTGACGAGATGAGTGGATCTTTAAAAATTCAAATTTGTGACTTTATCAAACTTTCCCCTTCACAATTTAATGTAAATATATTTGCAGGAATCTTTATACTGCAAAACTTGTAATTGTATAGTAAATACACGTGGGAGAAAGAGGAGAGAGAGACACCTGCTGACTTTAAGAGCTTAAACTCTACAAGTGAGATTAACTTATCCAGTAAGGGTACGCTCACACAAGTGTATGACTCGCACAATTACTCAGCACGGCCACATGCTCTGCTGATAAAAGTGAATCAGCTGCATGTATTTCTATGCAGCTGACATGCTCCTGTCCGAAACATTGTGCAGCTGCGCTGGGTGATGGGATCCGATAATAGTGTGAGTCCTACGCTCGTGTGAGTGCACCTTGGCTCTGGAGACACAACATTATTAAGCTGTCCAAACATTCTCAGTAAAAGTCTGATATGTCAGAATTTAATATTAACCATTAGGGATGATCTAATCCTCAAACATTCGGCTACGCCCATATTCAATGAATAGGTCGCCGCTGTTCGACTATTTGTGAATATTCGATGCGCAATCTAAGTCTATGGTAAACCCGAATAGTTGCTGAACAGCAACTATTCGGGCATCCCATAAACGTACATTGCACATCGAATATTCGCATAGCGGCGACCTATTCGTCGAATATTCGCGAAGCCGAATATTGCCGAATGTTTGTGATATTCGATTATCCCTATTAACTATGACACAGAAGAAGCATGTAAGTGAATTATGCATCGAGGTGGTGGGCCACAACACCCGATCAATTATTTTTAGCAGTTTGTTTAATATTATCAACACTATAAAGTGAAAAGGATTTAAAATGATAAGAAAGACGCTTTCTGCTCATGATTCTATATTAAAGCTATGTGCGCCCTTTGCTTTTTTTCATGTGTCTATGCAGCGTTTTAAACTGCAAGCGTAAACGCATGCGTTCTACTTCCCCAGCAAAGTCTATGAGAATTTAGCAAATTCCATGTGCACATTCCATTTTATAACGCATCGTTTTGCATGCCAAATTTTTGGCAAAATCGATGCATTCTAAAAAGCAACATGTCACTTCTTTTGTGCATTTTGTAAAAAAGCAAAAAAGAGGAATAAATATCATTACTTACAGCAAAGATGGAACTGCAGCTGTATATTGCCCAGGCCAAAAGACTACTATTCCAGCAGGATACAGCTAAACCCCCACTAATTAGAGGCATCACAGGTGCAGGAGGAGCAAATCTCACAGACTTCCAAACATGGAGGGGGCGATTGGTGTATGGTAAAACTGCACACTGATGGCTTACATAGAGCGCTGTTCACACTAGCAGACGCACAGTCACAAACCCGCAGCCTATAAGGCGACGCCCATACTATTAGATCAGGCGGGCTGCCAAGCCGTACTCCGCACTACATAGGGACAGAAACTCTAACAGCAAGGCCTAACAAAAAGGGGCCTGGCTTTATTCTGTACAAAAAAATGAGCTTTTTTGTTAGCGTTATGGCCATAAGACGGAAGCCTACAACCCTCGTCATGGGAACCTCATTCTTGTAGGTCCGTACACTATATCTAATATAAATAAGCAAAAAAGAGGAATAAATTAAGGTTGTGGTGGAAGAGGAAATAGGTGTTCAAGGTGTATGTGGGGTAGGTGGTAATGTTACTAAATGCTCGACTTAAACCAACACCAGCTCGTAATTTGCAAAGACAACTGACAACTTTTGTTATTGGACTGGCAACTCGACTCCCATTATATGGTAGCTGCACAGTGGGAAGACTTGTAGCTGACCAACCTGAGTAAGAGAAGGGCACCACCCAATGGGATCTCCCGGTATACAGACTGCACACAATTGGAAAACCAAGAAAAATAGCATACCTTTCAGGGATCACCAAAAACTCATTAGTTTGCGAAATAGAAAAAACTTTTATTACAAAAGCAGCATAAACATGTCCCAGCACTGGGAGTGATGGGAGCACACAAAGGGACAAGCATTAAAAACATTAAAACGCCAGCAGCGTAATTAACCAAATGTAAACAGGTGCGTATCTGTACATGATGTGAAATATATGAGAAAAAAAGGAACAGTCGCACACTGTGAAAAAACACAATAATTTCTACCTAATAAATAAATAATAAATGCTCTGTTTTGCTGGATTTGCACTTTAGCCCCTGGCAGCTTTTTTGGCCTTTTTTGTGTTCACCAGCTGATCTTGTAGGTTTTTACAACCCAGAAAAGATGCATTTTAGAGTAGGACCCAGCAAAGGGGGGTGCCGTGAAAAGGCGCTTGGGTAGTATTACAATGGCCATTATAATATTCTAAATACCCCCAAAAATATTTATTAGGTAGAATTTATTGTGGTTTTGCAGTGTGCGACTGTTCCTTTTTTTTTCTCATATATTTCACATCACGTACAGATACGAACCGGTCCACATTTGTAAAGGTGCTGCCAGTCCAGTTTGAAGTTAGATTAGTACCACCATGGGAAACCGTCAAGGTAACCTCTGTTTTCATTCTGTTTCAATTGTATATATATATATATATATATATATATATATATATATATATATATATATTTATATATATATATATACATATATATATATATATATATATATATATATATATATTTTTTATTATTATTAATATTACTTTTTTTTTTTCATTTAGCTTTCTTTATTTTCTGGGGGGGTTATATTTTTTTAAAAACAACATTCCTTTTCTTACTTAGTTCCTTTATGAGACACTAACTTTTATTGTCCTGAATGCTGATATAATGTATGAGAACATACTAGCATTGCAATACATTGTATCAGTCAAAATGACTACCACAGACAACCAATCTGTGGCAATGGCAATGATTAGGACCTTGCAATGATGTCGTGGGGAACCAATTGGTCCCTCTCCCAGTAACCTAAATGCTGAGATTCATATCAATCATTTTAGGAGTTAAACAGCAACAGGCAATGTGGTGACAATTCATGGCTGTGAGAGAAGAGGCTTGACCTTCATATAAGCCGAGCTCCAGTGATCATGCAGGCACAGCTACTGTGCTCACATGATTGATAGGATGTATTGGTACGTCCAAGATTGGGAAGTCTCTGACATGTATGATGTATCGGTACATCTAGGATCATGAAGGGGTTAAAACTAATTTGTCAATAAACTTGGAATTCTAAATATTATTTATAGTTCTCTTCTTTACCAGATAAATACCCATTGTACCTTTATTGATGCATTATATTTTTTGAGAAGAGCGATTAATTGCTGAACTATTTATATATTATATTAATGACTTATCAAGTTAATTAGCCTGATCAATAAATCCTCCAACTTTTTAGTCACTGAAACACTGCAAAAATAATGCAATTAGAAAAAATTAAAATATTTGTAAAGCAAATTGAAATCAATAAGATTATAGCTTACCACACAAAAATCAAGCACTCAGATGACTCCATCCACTGATAAATGAAAATGTTAGCGTCTAAGAGCACAGTGACAAAAGCAATTTTTAGAGTATGAATTTTCCCAAAATTTCAAACCACTTGGTAAAAAAAAATATGTTTGTCATCATGATTGTATTGTCGAGTCATTTTTACCACAAAATAAATGCTGTAAAAAAAAACAAAATTCAAAAAACATTTGCAGAATTACATTTTCTGCACAAGTTCACCACACTTGGCATTTTGGGGTGGATTTTCCAATGCATTGTTAAACTGAATGCATTATTCCAAACTACAAATCATTCGGTGAAATTACAAGACCTCATAGCTATTTTGATGAGAACATAAAAATGTCATGGCTTGATTGAAAGTCTATCCCAAAGCATTTGGGGAAAATGGTGATTAAAAGGAATTTGTGAGCAGATTTTTGCTATATTGGCTGAGCCAGCATGCTGTATAGGTTAAGAGAAAGTTCAGGCATGTCTGTCTTGTCACAGGCCGATCTTTTGTTTAATTGCTTTGTTTGTATTGGTAGCTGGACCCTTGTCATTGCTGTGGCCAGCTCACTCATGTTGTTCGGCATGACCCTTGCTGTGATTGACACCCCACAATCAAGGCATAATCTCTACTGAGAGCCTAGTGTGGGCGAGAGAGATCTCCCCCCTCAGTAAACTTAATTTTTTGATAATGTCAGAATGGCTGCACCCAACAATCTAAGTTAAATATGATTAGTTTCAATCTCTTTGCCTACAACATGCTGCTCTCAGATGAAGTAGCAAAAACCTGCTGACAGATTGCCTTTAAGAATGGAAGGTCCTAGTAGTTGACAACCCCTTTAAAAACTTTTAATCATATAAAGATAATTAATTATGGAATTTGACCTCTTTGAAATAACATGAAATGCTATCTCTTCTGCCAAAGGCTTAAATTTTAAATTCCAAAGTAATAGTAAAAAATAGTTCAGATTTGACTGCAGATAATATCCAACTGATTATTTCTCTAAAATCAATCAAGCTCTTAGTTAGATAAGCAGATGCATGTTAGCTTGTTGCTTTCAGGGTTTGCATTTATCTGACCAGTCAATAGTCTCATTAGTACTGAGATATCTGCATTACCTCTGTCTTCTTTATTAGCATTATCATCAATTACTCATTATCATGCTTTTGGAAAAAAATATACAGTTATGAATAAGAAAATAATCCTTTTAGCCTTATTTTTCTGCATTTAATCTTTGCAGGTATGATTTGTTAATTTCATTTATTAAAAATGCTCTAAATTTTTCTATAAAGCAATTTGACATTTTTTCATATATTTACACTCATTAGGCCACTTTTATACTGATTTATGTGTTGTCATACTGCTAAAAATGGCCTAATGTCACAATATTTGTTATTCTTTAAGAATCCTCCTCATTCGATTTTTTTTTGCCATATATCCTACTATATTAATTTCAATACCTACTTTGGATTATTAAAGAGAACCTCCCATCAGGATTGTTATATATACATTAAAGCCAGTGCTATACTGGCACTAGGATGCTGAATGTAAACATACCTTTTGTTCTGATATTGGATGTTTTACTTCAGAAATATGTGCAAGTAAAGTTACAGAAATGTACTGCTATTTGATATAGTTACAGAATAGCTAATACGTGGGTCGGGTTTTGCTATCTAATCCTGCCCCTGTCTGCCTGCCTGAAATTGGTAGATGTTAAACTATGTGGGCTGCATTTCAAACACGCCCCTATCACATGACAGAAATGACTCATACCTGGAAGGAGCCTATAAAGACTAACATCTACCAAGGCCAGGCAGGCAGACAAGGGCAGGAATCGATAGCAAAACCCTTCATTCATATTAAATATTATGTAGCTGCTAGTAATCAAATAGTAGTACATTTCTATAACTTCACTTACACATATTTCTGAAATAAAACATCTAATCTCAGAGGAAAAGCTATGCTTCATTCAGCATCCTTGTGTCAGAATTGCACTGGCTTTACTTTATATATGAAAATCCTGATGGTTGGTTCTCTTTAAAATCTGTATTATGGCTGGATACTATGTAGGTAAATAGTTATATAGGTTGAAAAAAAAATAGGCTGATCAAGTTTTAACTTTCTCCAAAATTACACATTCTCTGATTACCATATTTTTCGGATTATAAGATGCCCTTTTCCTCCCAAAAATTTGGGAGGAAAATGAGGGGTGCATTTTAAAATCTGAATATAGCTTACCGGGAGGTGAATTGGTGGGGGGCTGTCTGTGCTGCTCTGTGTGCGGGTGGCCGGGTGCCTGTTGGTGTCTGTGGGCGGCTGGCAGGGTGCCTGACGGTGCATGCGGGTGGCCAGTGGCGTGTCGGTGCCAGCTTCCGGCTGCCTCTCTGTCCCGGTGACCGGCTGCCTCTCTGTGTGGGTGGGCGGGCAGCCTTCTGGCTGCCACTCTGTACGGCTGATTGGCTGTGCAAACTGCAGTGGCTGTGTGGTGGGTGTCCTAGTCTGTCTGCGGTCCCGGCGTCAAATGATGGTGATGGAAGTCAGCACCTTCGCAGATGGAGCTCTTGGATGAGAGCTCCATCTGCGCACACGCCGCTCGGGGAGCCATTTCTTTGAAGCTCTAACCGTGGACCAACTGGGACACTTGCTGCATCAGCCTGCCTCTCAACACAATCACCGCAGCCTACACTGCCACCACTAACCCACCGCTGCCACCACTGATCTGCCGCTGTCACCACTGATCCACCACCGCCGCTGCCACCACTGACTCGCTACCATCACTGCCACCACTGACTCGCTGCCACCGCTGCTACCACTCCCCTCCTGCCACCAGTGACCTGCCGCTGCCACCACTGACCAGCCACCGCCGCTGCCACCACTGACCTGCCACTGCTGCTGCCACTACTGATCCACTGCTGCACTTGCCACCACTGACCCATCGCTGCCGCTACCACCATTGACCCACCGCTGCAACCACTGACCCACCACCGCTGCCAGCACAGCCTCTGCCTCCTGTGACCTTGCTCCAATTACCACTGCCGCCCCTTCGGTAAGACAATACCGGAGTATAAGATGGACCCCATTATTTTTTACCTTTTTTATCTATAAATTTGAGGTGCATCTTATAAAACAAAAATATGGTAATTGTAATGTAATTCTACTTTATCAGTTTCCATTGTTCACTTGTTACTTAAAGGGATTATGTCAACAAGATATTGCAATGAAAGCTGAGGCTGTCATGCTGTAAGAGTTAATCAAGAAAAGCAACTGTGCCTCTCTTAGGGTACCTTCACACTTTAGCGATGCAGCAGCGATCCGACCAGCGATCTGACCTGGTCAGGATCACTGCTGCATCGCTACATGGTCGCTGGTGAGCTGTCAAACAGGCAGATCTCACCAGCGACCAGTGACCAGCCCCCAGCCAGCAGCGACGTGCAAGCGACGCTGCGCTTGCACGGAGCCGGCATCTGGAAGCTGCGGACACTGGTAACTAAGGTAAACATCGGGTATGGTTACCCGATGTTTACATTAGTTACCAGCGCACACCGCTTAGCTTTGCTCTCCTAGCTACAGTACACATCGGGTTAATTAACCCGATATGTAATGCAGCTACATGTGCAGAGAGCAGGGAGCCGCGCACACTGCTTAGCGCTGGCTCCTTGCTCTCCTAGCTACAGTACACATAGGGTTAATTAACCCGATGTGTAATGCAGCTACATGTGCAGAGAGCCGGAGCCGGCAGCACAGGCAGCGTGAGAGCTGCGGAGGCTGGTAACTAAGGTAAATATCGGTTAACCACCTTGGTTACCCGATGTTTATCTTAGTTACAGCTTACCGCAGCTGCCAGATGCCGGCTTCTGTTCCCTGCTCGCTTCATTTGTCGCTCTCTCGCTGTCACACACAGTGATCTGTGTGTCACAGTAGGAGAGCGCCTTTGAAGAAAACGAACCAGGGCTGTGTGTAACGAGCAGCGATCTCGCAGCAGGGGCCAGATCGCTGCTCAGTGTCACACACAGCGAGATCGCTAATGAGGTCACTGCTGCGTCACAAAAAACGTGACTCAGCAGCGATCTCGGCAGCGAGCTCGCTGTGTGTGAAGCACCCCTTATATGTGTGTGTGTGAGCTACTGTTTACATAATCTAATGGCATTATTACCCTGTAGTTATCAGCATGTAGTTAGCAAGAAACTTTCATATATGCCAACCCAACACTCCCCCTGCTGTGATTAGTACCTCAAAGTCAATGCATAGTCTCTATTCAGAGCTTGGTGTAGGCGGCAGAAGCTCCCTAGACTAATCTCCATAAGGACATGATGATCTAATGTAATCCATTGTGCAGTGGTCCCACAATGTCCCCCAAATCTGTTCTTCAACCTATTCTCATTCAGAAGCTGAGACAGCCAAAGGGCTAAAATTAGTAGTCTCAGGCCACAACATGCTCTCTACCACCTGCCTCACATTTTCAAGATGCAGATATCGGTGAATACATTGATGGAGGACAGACAGAGCCATCAGCTCCTTATTCCACCCATCAGCCTGTCATTAAATGCAATGACATCATGTGTTCGCATCTGCTGTGTGGAGAGTCATTGCACTGCAGACTAGAACAGAGAAAAGCATTGGGAGAATGATAGCGAAATGAGTATGGGGTTTTTTTTTGTTGCTTTCATTATGTATGTGAAATGGGTGGCTGTACAAATAAGGCTATACTGTATATAAGAGGTCTAACACTGTGCATAGGAGGAATACTCAGAGGCTCAAACTGTATAAAGGAGGGCTATGTGATGACACTAACTGTGTATAAGGAGATCTAGGGCTTATACTGTATATAGGTATATATGTGGGGGCTTAGACTATGTATAGAGACTATTTTGGGGCTCCTGCCCAATATAGGGAAACTGTGTTGAAACTACTGCTGTATATTGGAGAGCTGTGTATGGGCTCATACTGTATATAGGGGACCAGTGTGAGGACTCATACTGTATATAGGAGGCTATGTGTGGGCTCATATGATATAAAAAGTGAGGTGTCAGCATATTTAATTCAACACTAAATTAAGTTATTAAATTAATATTAGTATAAAAGAATTATATAAATAATATGTTAATATTGAGCAAAATTAATTTTATCCTATTGGTTCTGCCCATCACAACAATCACAGTCTCTCATGTGGCCTCTCTGGAAAATTAGTTGCCCACCTCTGAAATGGAGGATCTTTTATAAAAGCAACTAGCTATTGAACCTGTTCTAAACCTGGGTTTCAATAATTTAGCATCGAGCTGGACCTTGTGGGTCAAGTCTTATTTATCTCTTCCTCTCCTGGCTGCTTTACTCCCCATTATTGAAATTTTGCTCTGTAGCCGGCACCATTATCCCGATGGGCGCAGTGCTATTTTCAAGTTGTAGTTGAATTCTTCGTTAAAATGGGTCCGGAGTCAGCGCATGCTCATACCTCCTTTTAATTGAAGACACTCTGTGAATATCAACTGAAACAAACTCGTGACTGGTGATAGTCACAGAGACAGTGTCTTCAATAAAATGGCACTGGAATTGGCGGTATATGCAAGAGTTGATTATGAAGCCATTTTGTTGACAATTTTATGAACATAGCACTATGCAGGCACCATCCAAACAATTTGATCCCGGCTTGGGACAGAAGGTCATGGTCAGCATTACATAGTGAATAAAATATATGAATGAATATATATATATATATATATATATATATATATATATATATATAAATACAGATAACTGAGAAAAGCAGCATGCTGGGGTCGGCACAGGTGATATCAGTGAATTGGCCGCATGTATGTGTGTGTGCGTATTGACAGATAACAGAGTGAAGCAGCATGCACCCTTGTGGTCAGCACAGTGATCTCAGTCAGCTCTCGCACTGATGTACCTTCTTCAGCCGATAATCCACCACCTGCTGCATGGGAATCCTGCTCTCAGACACCCCTGCCAGCCTCTTTAAACACACAGCTCCTTTCAGCCTCCACGGAGATCCCGCCCTCCCCTATGCAGAAACCAAACTCCTGCATCCCACAACCCAGGTCAGCAGAGCCTATGCCCTGCACACTGGTCAACAGCCTCCATACAGGAGCAGCCATTTTCAGATCATGTGATGTTTGGAAGCGTTTGATCTCCCTCACCATGATGTGTGTGGTTAGGTTGGATGGTTCCTCAATTCTTCCCTCCTTCACTATGATGCTAGTGTGGGTGGACGAAGGTGATGGCTGGTGCATGTGCAGTACTATGTTGACGTGAAAATAACACTGCACACATCTTGGATCAGCTTTGGACAGTAGGATGCGTTCAGTAAATAGAAGATTGTTAGTTACACTTGATAAGAATCTAGATGTCCATAGCAACCATTTAGAAATTAACATTCAATTTACCTCAGCAGCTTTAATGCTGAAATCTGCACTCTGGTTGTTATTAACAACCAGAACAATCATACTGGGAAGTAATTTTCATAAATGAGACAACTGTTACTTCTGCAGAGGCTAAACGCAACCAGAAGAATTTTACTTTGAGGCTATACTAATAAATGAGGCCCCAGTTTCTTCTGAATTAGCTAAACGTAAAAACGTAGGCCCTTTGAGCAATCAAAAGGTTTGTTTCAGCTTTGGCCAATCAAATGGTTTGACCCCTGCTTCAGATAATAAGACTCGTTCAGCATTATATTATAGATCTGCTGTATACTGAGGGGACTTATTTATCTAATGTGCTGTGTTGTGAATACATTTTCCAGTTTGGGACTCCCTTTTGTGGTCAGTGCTGGTGGTGCGGTTGATTTGTTGAATGAAAGTCAGACACCTGCTGAAGACTGGCAATCAGACCAATTAGAGTGGGCCTATTTAACTTAGTAGTTCCTCCTTTTACTTTGTCGGTGCTCTATGTACTTCCAGTGTGCTAAGGACATTTCCAAGCCAGCTCTTCCCTCTGTGTCTCCCCAGAACTCCTCTCAGATAAGTTGGTCTTTGTGCCTCTGCTGTGATTCTAATTTCTTGGTGATTTTTCTGCTATGTACTTGGGCTGATTTCTGGAGGTTGCTTATGTGGAGTCTGGGTGGACTTGGATAAATCCTTGCTGGGAATGTCTGTATACCTTGCTCCATGCATTGCTATGTATTTTGTTTCTTTGCCTGATACTAAATTTAGTCCCTCATTTATATTGGTATTTTTCTTGGATCCCAGTTTCACCAGAATACTGATTTAGCGGGAGGCGAGCTTGTGTGAGCTCAATATTGTAAAAATCAGGTGTGCTGAGTTTTTTTCTATAGTTTTTATGGTTGCAGACATATACTATACAGATAGCTTGGGCCTCATCGTTGCTGAATCTGTCTCTTCATGTGTATTGAGTTATTCTACATCACCGTAATCTTTACATGTGGGGGGCTTTCTATATCTTGGGAATTGCTCTGAGGTAGATTAGCTGTCCTTATTCCTATATGTAAGATTATTTAGTTCTCCGGCTGTGTCGAAGCGACTTAGGTCCGTAGGTGCACCCCATGGCTACTGCTAGTTGTGTGTTAGGTGTAGGTCTGCAGTCCATTAAGGTCCCAGCCATTCTGGTTATCTTCTGGGTCTCTGAGTTTTTGTCCTTTTATCCTGATCCTTCTCGGTCGCCAATTCATAACAGTGCTCTACAGTGAGCATCTGATATATACAGTATATACATACAGTCAGGGCCAGAAATATTTGGACAGTGACACAAGTTTTGTTATTTTAGCTGTTTACAAAAACATGTTCAGAAATACAATTATATATATAATATGGGCTGAAAGTGCACACTCCCAGCTGCAATATGAGAGTTTTCACATCCAAATTGGAGAAAGGGTTTAGGAATCATAGCTCTGTAATGCATAGCCTCTTCTTTTTAAAGGGACCAAAAGTAATTGGACAAGGGACTCTAAGGGCTGCAATTAACTCTGAAGGCGTCTCCCTCGTAAACCTGTAATCAATGAAGTAGTTAAAAGGTCTGGGGTTGATTACAGGTGTGTGGTTTTGCATTTGGAAGCTGTTGCTGTGACCAGACAACATGCGGTCTAAGGAACTCTCAATTGAGGTGAAGCAGAACATCCTGAGGCTGAAAAAAAAGAAATAATCCATCAGAGAGATAGCAGACATGCTTGGAGTAGCAAAATCAACAGTCGGGTAAATTCTGAGAAAAAAGGAATTGACTGGTGAGCTTGGGAACTCAAAAAGGCCTGGGCGTCCACGGATGACAACAGTGGTGGATGATCGCCGCATACTTTCTTTGGTGAAGAAGAACCCGTTCACAACATCAACTGAAGTCCAGAACACTCTCAGTGAAGTAGGTGTATCTGTCTCTAAGTCAACAGTAAAGAGAAGACTCCATGAAAGTAAATACAAAGGGTTCACATCTAGATGCAAACCATTCATCAATTCCAAAAATAGACAGGCCAGATTAAATTTGCTGAAAAACACCTCATGAAGCCAGCTCAGTTCTGGAAAAGTATTCAATGGACAGATGAGACAAAGATCAACCTGTACCAGATTGATGGGAACAAAAAAAGTTTGGAGAAGAAAGGGAATGGCACATGATCCAAGGCACACCACATCCTCTGTTAAACATGGTGGAGGCAACGTGATGGCATGGGCATGCATGGCTTTCAATGGCACTGGGTCACTTGTGTTTATTGATGACATAACAGCAGACAAGAGTAGCCGGATGAATTCTGAAGTGTACCGGGATATACTTTCAGCCCAGATTCAGCCAATGCCGCAAAGTTGATCGGACGGCGCTTTATAGTACAGATAGACAATGACCTCAAGCATACAGCCAAAGCTACCCAGGAGTTCATGAGTGCAAAAAAGTGGAACATTCTGCAATGGCCAAGTCAATCACCAGATCTTAACCCAATTGAGCATGCATTTCACTTGCTCAAATCCAGGCTTAAGACAGAAAGACCCACAAACAAGCAAGACCTGAAGGCTGCGGCTGTAAAGGCCTGGCAAAGCATTAAGAAGTAGGAAACCCAGCGTTTGGTGATGTCCATGGGTTCCAGACTTAAGGCAGTGATTGCCTCCAAAGGATTCGCAACAAAATATTGAAAATAAAAATATTTTGTTTGGGTTTGGTTTATTTGTCCAAATTAATTTTGACCTCCTAAAATGTGGAGTGTTTGTAAAGAAATGTGTACAATTCCTACAATTTCTATCAGATATTTTTGTTCAAACCTTCAAAATAAATGTTACAATCTGCACTTGAATTCTGTTGTAGAGGTTTCATTTCAAATCCAATGTGGTGGCATGCAGAGCCCAACTCGTGAAAATTGTGTCACTGTCCAAATATTTCTGGACCTAACTGTATATTCAAACAATGTAGAAAACATATAGCCAGCTCACCATAAAGGAGTTCCTCTTGATGCAGTGGTTGGTGTTCACCTTATATTCTGCAGGGATCCAGGCAGGGAGTGTGCCCAAACAAATAGAAATGTAGGAGAATTAGGATCCAGCAAAAGGATGAAGTTTCACCAAAATTTTAAAAACTTCTTTATTATTCCTTTGAGTCACATAAAAGTATGAGGAACTCTAATCAATTAATAGCACTCCAGCAAGGGACTACATGTTTCAGCACTATGTGCCTTCTTCACAGTCCTACTTGAACTGAGCTCCAACACTGACAATATATCCTCCTTTTTGGAACATATTCAAATAACCCTTAATTAAAAGCAGTGGAACTGGACAATTAAAAACATCTGAGTAGATGGTTGAGACTCAGTTCAAGAATATTGCTAGAAAAATACATATATTGAACATGTTTTATACATAGACAAATAATATATACATTTGATAATAAATAAACAATGATATAGGATAACCGCAACAAGATAGTTATACATATATATATGAAAAATACATCCTGCAGCAAGCAAGATCTGTATATCTGTATATCAAGATCTGTATATCAATGACAGAAACCAAAAAAAACAAAACAACCCAACCTTTCCCCTCCTTTCCTTGTTAATATTGTGTAATTAGATACATTCTGCTGTTCAATCCATCAGGAACTCTAGTCTCCAGTAAAAAAAATCCACCTACTTTCTCTAGATAAGATTTTACTTTTATAATCGCCACCCCTGTGTGGTTTTGAAACCACCTCTATTCCCCTAAAGGAAAAACTTTTTAAATCTCCTTTATGCACAATTGCAAAGTGTTTAGAGACCGCAGACGCTCCTGCAATGGGCAGATTCACTGAGTCCGAAAAATGTTTTCGCATACGCTGTTTCAATGAATTAGTGGTACAACCAACATATTGAAGTCTGCAAATATTGCAATCGATAAGATATAATACATTTTCTGTATTACAATTAATAAAAGAAAAAATCTCAACGTTTTTTCCATTTTTTATACAAGAAAACGTTTTTGTTTTGACAATATACTTGCAACACTTACAGATTTTTGCACCACAACCATAACAGCCTACAGTTTTCATCCAATTTTGTTTCAATTTTTTGTCTGGATCAGTGAATAAGCTTGCCGTCAACATGGATCCTATGGTAGGAGCCCTCCTAGCAACAAATTTAATTGAGTATTTTTTAAGTATTTCTTTTAATTCACCACTTTGTTCCAGAATGGGTAAATGTTTTTTAATAATGGAGACTACTTGTTGATACTGCGGACTAAATTTAGTACTGAAGACTATACCCAGATCGTTGTTTTTTTCTTTGATATTTTTAAATTCCAACAAATCCTGTCTATTTAAGTTATCTACTATGCCTCTTGCTGTTTGTAGAGACCAGTTTGGGTAACCCCTAGATTTTAATCTTTTTACCAACAGGTCAGATTCTTTCATATAGGTATTTTTTTCAGTACTATTTCTTTTAGTTCGAATCAATTCACCAGTGGGTATGTTCCTGATGACATGACTGGGGTGACATGAATTTGCCATCAGTATACTGTTAACAGCTGTGGGTTTACGATAGGGTTCTACCAACACCTTTTTTCGATTTGGATCTGTATTGAAGGTCAAATCTAAAAAATTAATTGATAGCTCGTTCATGTGACATGTAAATTTAAGATTGAAACTATTGTTGTTTAAACATGAAAAAAAGGAAGACGCAAAATCCTTCCCCCTCCAAACAAAAACCAAATCATCAATAAAGTGTCCCAGCCAAAAAATATTGTGTCTGAATGGATTGTTAGAATGAAAAATATATCTCTCCTCCCATACTGACATAGTTAGATTTGCTAAATATGGTGAGAACTTGGCTCCCATGCTCACTCCCTGTATCTGCAAATAATACTTCTCATCAAAAACAAAATAATTATGGGTAAGCAAAAAATTTTTTAAAAACTTCTTCTTTATTATTCCTTTGAGTCTTATAAAAGTATGAGGAACTCCAATCAATTAATAGCACTCCAGCAAGGGACTACATGTTTCAGCACTATGTGCCTTCTTCACGGTCCTACTTGAACTGAGCTCCAACACTGACAATATATCCTCCTTTTTGGAACATATTCAAATAACCCTTAATTAAAAGCAGTGGAACAGGACAATTAAAAACATCTGAATAGATGTTGGTACTGATAATTTTTGTTCTACAGAAAATAGGGATGTTGAAAAGTTACTTACGTTTAAGGAACAGGTGGGTTTGTTTAATCTGAGACAACTAGAATCTGAAAGTTCCAAAGAATACCACGTCAATTTAAACATATCCTTTCATGTAAAAAATACAAAATTTTACCCACTCAAATCCAGACCTCCTATGTTGGATGTTTTTCAAGAAGCGGTGGAAAGAAATTTGGTGGAATTAAATAACAGAGTGGAATTGACCCATCATAATCTGACATTTCATGAGCATAAAGCTCTTCAGGAATTGAGCAAGAACAAAGATCTAAAAATTGTTCAGTCAGATAAGGGTGGATCAATTACCATTCTGGATGTTGGCTTATATAAAAAACTCAATTTAACCGCATTGGAAAACTCCAGTGTGTACAGGGAACTAAATGAAAATCCCACCCTCCCTTTCAATGAGGAAATGAAAAAACTATTGCAGGAAGGTGTATTTACAGGAGCTATTTCAGAGAAATTGAGTGAAGCTTTGTATTGTGACCATCCTATTACACCTATCTACCACTCACTTCCCAAGGTGCATAAAGAAATTTTTCCTCCCCCACTGAGACCTGTCGTTTCAGGGATAGGATCCTTCAGCGAATGCCTTGGGGAGTGGGTGGATCATTATTTACAACCCTTT
Organism: Anomaloglossus baeobatrachus; assembly: GCF_048569485.1. NCBI lineage: Eukaryota > Metazoa > Chordata > Amphibia > Anura > Aromobatidae > Anomaloglossus > Anomaloglossus baeobatrachus. The sequence continues at coordinate 601,905,663 of NC_134354.1, forward strand.
GTGGCTCTAACTCATAGTCACCTGAGAGATAGCAAAGCAGCTATTAATATGGTAGAAAAAATTGAAAGGGGGAATGATTATTTGTGGCTCTCATGTGATGTTATTGGATTATATCCATCAATTCCACATTCTGTTGCTTTGGAGAGCGTCAGATATTATTTATCCAAATACAGTGAGTATACATTTGAAATCCAACATTTTTTGTTACTTGCAACTAATTTTTTGCTTACCCATAATTATTTTGTTTTTGATGAGAAGTATTATTTGCAGATACAGGGAGTGAACATGGGAGCCAAATTCTCACCATCTTTAGCAAATCTAACTATGTCAGTATGGGAGGAGAGATATATTTTTCATTCTAACAATCCATTCAGACACAATATTTTTTGTCTGGGACGCTTTATTGATGATTTGGTTTTTGTTTGGAGGGGAAAGAAGGATTTTGCGTCTTCCTTTTTTTCATATTTAAACAACAATAGTTTCAATCTTAAATTTACATGTCACATGAACGAGCTATCAGTTAATTTTTTAGATTTGACCTTCAATACAGATCCAAATCGAAAAAAGGTGTTGGTAGAACCCTATCGTAAATCCACAGCTGTTAACAGTATACTGATGGCAAATTCATGTCACGCCAGTCATGTCATCAGGAACATACCCACTGGTGAATTGATTCGAACTAAAAGAAATAGTACTGAAAAAAATACCTATATGAAAGAATCTGAACTGTTGGTAAAAAGATTAAAATCTAGGGGTTACCCAAACTGGTCTCTACAAACAGCAAGAGGCATAGTAGATAACTTAAATAGACAGGATTTGTTGGAATATAAAAATATCAAAGAAAAAAACAACGATCTGGGTATAGTCTTCAGTACTAAATTTAGTCCGCAGTATCAACAAGTAGTCTCCATTATTAAAAAACATTTACCCATTCTGGAACAAAGTGGTGAATTAAAAGAAATACTTAAAAAATACTCAATTAAATTTGTTGCTAGGAGGGCTCCTACCATAGGATCCATGTTGACGGCAAGCTTATTCACTGATCCAGACAAAAAATTGAAACAAAATTGGATGAAAACTGTAGGCTGTTGTCAGGGCCGAGAGGACTGGTAGGCCCAGGAGGTGGATCCACTGGACCGAGCACCCCACCGGAGGGCAGGGTACACGGCAGCCGGAGCACTGGCATGGCAGGGACAAGTATGAGCAGGTCACCAGAGTCACAGAGTTCTTTAGGACAGTAAAGTAACCAGGCACAGGTACCAGGGAGCAAGGACAATAAGTCAGCAGGACACGGCACCAGGGGACCTGAGCACCTAGCTCATAAGACTATGCTACAGAACACGTTGATCAGGCACCGCCCACATGGAAAGGCCAGTCTTATATACCCAGCACAGCCTCATGTCATTTCCTGCTGCAGGTGTGCTGGGCCTATAAGACCAGGAGAGTGGGCGCGGCCTGGTCCTATACAGAACCATGTGGCTAAGACTCAGAGTCAGACTCATAAGACCAGGAGCAGGACACAGGAGAGCACGAGCGGGAGCGGCAGCCATGACCGGTGGACACGTGGACTGGATCAGTGGTTAAGGAACAGTGCAATGACGGTGAGGCTGGATCAGTGGGTACGGAGCGGTGCCGGGATGGTGCGACCGGATCAGCGGGTAAGGAGCGGTTCTGAGGCATCGGGAGCGTGACAGTACCCCCCCTCTATGCCCCCCCTCCGTGCACAGTACCCCAGGGGCACCCCGGATCGAGTCACCGGACCAGGAACCAAGACAAAGGCAGGGAAGGACCGCTGACCCCGTGCTGCCTTCTTGGCCGCACGACGCTTAGCCGACGATCTACCAGTAATGGCAACGGGGGCAACGGGAAGCGGAGGACAGACAGAAGTGGGACCGGGGTCGTGGACGACCGGATAGGGCGTTTCGGACCGGGTACAGGACATTGTCTCATCCTCAGTAGCTGGGGACATCGAAGTCTCAATAGCCAGGGACGGTGGAGCGACGCTAGACTGCGTCGTTTCTTCATCAGGTCCCGGTGGCACCAAGGACTCAGGCGACAGGAGTTGTGGTACGACGCTGGACTGCGTCGTCTCCTCTTCTGGTTCCGGTGGCACCACAGGTACAAGAGACAGGAGTTGTGGTACGACGCTGGGCTGCGTCGTCACTTCTTCCTCCTGTTGTGAAATGACAGGCCCAGGTGACAGGGACCGAGGAACAGGCTGTAGACAGGTATCCTGGCACAACGGACTCCAACGAGTGATTGCGCCACAGCGCCAACTGATGTCAGGGTCATGGAGTTGTAGCCAGGGCAGACCCAGCAGAAGCGCGGGAGCCATTCTCGGGATGACATAGAAAGTAATAGTCTCCGTGTGCAGAGCACCAACACAGAGTCTCACGGGTTCGGTTGTATATATGACGGGTTCGAATAACGGTTTTCCGTCCACGGAGGCGAACCAGAGGGGTTTGGCAAGCGGGGTCACAGGTATCTGGTATCGGGACACTGTAGATTGGTGAATGAAATTACCCGCTGCCCCCGAATCAATGTGAGCCTCTGCTGTGAACCGGGTCTTCTCAGTCGTTATCTGGACAGTCTGAGTAACCGGGACTGAGGGGATTCCGGTACCAAGGGTGGCGGTTCCCACCATCCCTTGGACTCGGGGTCTTCCTGGTCTCTCAGGGCATGAGCGGAGCAGATGTGAACCGCTTCCACAATAGAAACACAGGCCCTGGGCGAGTCGCTCTGCTCGGCGTTGTTCAGCTTGGCTCAGTCGGTCGATTTGCATAGGTTCGGGAGTTGAATCACAGGAATGCAATAGCGGGGGAACGGTAGACCTCTGCAGGACAAAGGCGTGACGGACTGGTCGCTTCTCCCGGGATACCTCCTTGGTCCGTTCCTGAAAACGGAGATCAATCCGGGTGGCTAGGGATATCAAAGCGTCCAATGTACGGGGAACATCACGACCGGCTAATTCGTCCTTGATGCAACCGGAGAGCCCCTCCCAGAAGGCGGCAGTCAATGCCTCATTGTTCCAGCCTAGCTCGGAGGCAAGCGTGCGAAACTGGATGGCGTACTGGCCCATCGTCAGGGTTCCTTGGCGTAGCCGGAGGAGCGAGGAGGTAACCACGGTGGTGCGTCCCGGTTCATCAAAGGTATCACGGAAGGCCTGCAGGACTTCCAGGAGGTCGGTGGTCACTGGGTCCTCATTCTCCCACAAAGGATTCATCCAGGCCAATGCTTGGCCTTCCAGATGGGACATTAGAAAGGCCACCTTAGCTTGGTCTGAAACAAACAAATGGGGAAGCAACTTGAAATGCAGGGAGCACTGGTTCAAGAAGCCTCTGCAGGTCTTGGGATCCCCCGCATAGCGAGGCGGAGCAGCGAGGCGGAGTTGCGAAGCCGAGGGGGACAACAGGTTCGGACTTAGACGCTGTCTGCTGCGTCGACGGAGACGAGGCGGCGGTCTGTAACGTGTACAACCGGTGGTCCACAGACGTCAGGAACTTCAATATGCGGTGTAAAGTGTCACGCTGTTGCACCAGTTCCTGGCGTAGTTCAGCCAACTCAGACACTTGTGCTCCAGCGGGATCCATGGCCTGATCAAACTGTCAGGGCCGAGAGGACTGGTAGGCCCAGGAGGTGGATCCACTGGACTGAGCACCCCACCGGAGGGCAGGGTACACGGCAGCCGGAGCACTGGCCTGGCAGGGACAAGTATGAGCAGGTCACCAGAGTCACAGAGTTCTTTAGGACAGTAAAGTAACCAGGCACAGGTACCAGGGAGCAAGGACAATAAGTCAGCAGGACACGGCACCAGGGGACCTGAGCACCTAGCTCATAAGACTATGCTACAAGACAAGTTGATCAGGCGCCGCCCACATGGAAAGGCCAGTCTTATATACCCAGCACAGCCTCATGTCATTTCCTGCTGCAGGTGTGCTGGGCCTATAAGACCAGGAGAGTCAGACTCATAAGACCAGGAGCAGGACACAGGAGAGCACGAGCGGGAGCGGCAGCCATGACCGGTGGACACGTGGACTGGATCAGTGGTTAAGGAACAGTGCAATGACGGTGAGGCCGGATCAGTGGGTATGGAGCGGTGCCGGGATGGTGCGACCGGATCAGTGGGTAAGGAGCGGTGGATCCACTGGACTGAGCACCCCACCGGAGGGCAGGGTACACGGCAGCCGGAGCACTGGCGTGGCAGGGACAAGTATGAGCAGGTCACCAGAGTCACAGAGTTCTTTAGGACAGTAAAGTAACCAGGCACAGGTACCAGGGAGCAAGGACAATAAGTCAGCAGGACACGGCACCAGGGGACCTGAGCACCTAGCTCATAAGACTATGCTACAAGACAAGTTGATCAGGCGCCGCCCACATGGAAAGGCCAGTCTTATATACCCAGCACAGCCTCATGTCATTTCCTGCCGCAGGTGTGCTGGGCCTATAAGACCAGGAGAGTGGGCGCGGCCTGGTCCTATACAGAACCATGTGGCTAAGACTCAGAGTCAGACTCATAAGACCAGGAGCAGGACACAGGAGAGCACGAGCGGGAGCGGCAGCCATGACCGGTGGACACGTGGACTGGATCAGTGGTTAAGGAACAGTGCAATGACGGTGAGGCCGGATCAGTGGGTATGGAGCGGTGCCGGGATGGTGCGACCGGATCAGTGGGTAAGGAGCGGTGCTGAGGCATCGGGAGCGTGACAGCTGTTATGGTTGTGGTGCAAAAATCTGTAAGTGTTGCAAGTATATTGTCAAAACAAAAACATTTTCTTCTATAAAAAATGGAAAAAACATTGAGATTTTTTCTTTTATTAATTGTAATACAGAAAATGTAATATATCTTATTGATTGCAATATTTGCAGACTTTAATATGTTGGTTGTACCACTAATTCATTGAAACAGCGTATGCGAAAACATTTTTCGGACTCAGTGAATCTGCTAATTGCAGGAGCGTCTGCGGTCTCTAAACACTTTGCAATTGTGCATAAAGGAGATTTAAAAAGTTCTTCCTTTATTGAAATAGAGGTGGTTTCAAAACCACACAGGGGTTGCGAATATAAAAGTAAAATCTTATCTAGAGAAAGTAGGTGGATTTTTTTACTGGAGACTAGAGTTCCTGATGGATTGAACAGCAGAATTTATCTAATTACACAATATTAACAAGGAAAAGAGGGGAAAGGTTGGAGTTTTTTTTTGTTTGTTTGTTTGTTTTTGGTTTCTGTCATTGATATACAGATCTTGATACACAGATATACAGATCTTGCTTTCTGCAGGATGTATTTTTCATATATATATGTATAACTATCTTGTTGCGGTTATCTTATATCATTGTTTATTTATTATCAAATGTATATATTATTTGTCTATGTATAAAACATGTTCAATATAAGTATTTTTCTAGCAATATTCTTCAATTGAGTCTCAACCATCTACTCAGATGTTTTTAATTGTCCTATTCCACTGCTTTTAATTAAGGGTTATTTGAATATGTTCCAAAAAGGAGGATATATTGTCAGTGTTGGAGCTCAGTTCAAGTAGGACTGTGAAGAAGGCACATAGTGCTGAAACATGTAGTCTCTTGCTGGAGTGCTATTAATTGATTGGAGTTCCTCATACTTTTATATGACTCAAAGGAATAATAAAGAAGAAGTTTTTAAAATGTTGGTGAAATTTCATCCTTTTGCTGGATCCTAATTCTCCTAGATTTATATATATATATATATATATATATATATATATATATATATATATATATATATATATATATATATATATATATATATATATATAAAACAAAAAATATATTTATATATATATATATATATATATATATATATATATATACATATATATATAAATGTCCTGTATACTGAAGGGTTCATATACTGCATGTAATGTGCTGTATACTGATGTGGGACTGATAGTTTTTTTTAAAAAAAATGTCCTTTATGCCAATTAAACAGTTTGATCTTGTATAATTACAAACACACACACACACACACACACTCAAACATACGCGTGGGGTGTTTTTCTTTCTGTTTTAGTTCTACACTACGGAAGAGGTGTGGCCTGTAACTGAATGGTCAGGTCTCTGGTGCACTGCTGAAACCAATCATTGGCTGGGGGCTTGTCCTCTTGCCATCTAGCATTATATTAAAGAAATAGGAGGCTTTTGCTAACGTTTTTAGAAAAAAAAAACCCTGCGCCATTTGTATTGCAGTTTCTTAAGGCAAAGCCTGATATAACTCACTTAAAAAGGATATGTTTAAATCACTTCATTATATTTTAGAAAAAAAAATTCCATGTATAATTCTAAATTTCAATCAACACCAAGGACATGATCCTGCAAATCAAACCTATGCACTACTGTAAACTCCTTCCTTGAAATAATTTATTATTTTATATCATTTTTCTATTTGTTCTCATTTACATGTCAGTTAATCTAATATAATTAAATGAAAATTAATACTTCTAATTAAACCTTAAACTCCATGCTGTAAATGTGTTAGCCAAATCTCTACCATAAGAAACAAATTTTCTTGCAATTTATTCTTGCAATAGTTACAACTAAATGAGAATGATATATCTGACAAGTTTTTATAGTATTAAGGTTGATGTAATATGTTATGATTTATTCTGACCTTCATATACTAGTGCCCTTTCTTTCAGAAGTTATTGGTGTTCTTTACACATGTGACAACTGCATAAAGATCTGTGCCAAGTACAGAGTTTTTGACCTTGTTAAAATATGCTCCACAACATTTTTGTTCTTTATAATATACAATTAATCACATACTGTAGATATGCAAAATTTGGGTTTATAAAAATTCTTTCAAATCTTATGACTGATTTCTTTTGTTTTCTTGTGCCCAGATTTGAAAAAACACTTCTATTTTTAACCATCAAGTATGGATTTTGCACAAAACACAAGTGAATTTACATAAAAGCAAGATGAACAAGAATTTTTTTTTATTGTAGCCAAAAATGTACATAATTATAAGCTCTCACGAGCAGGGTTGTATTTTTTTTTCCCCTCTAAATATTGTATTTCTTTAACTGTTACTTGTTTGTATATGATCCTCCTGAATTGTAAAGCGCTACGGAATATGTTGGCGCTATAGAAATAAAGATTATTATTATTATTATTATTATTAAATTTTATTGAATAATCATTCTATAACTCTATTGGAAACTAATTTAATTTTCACTTCAAAGCTTCTCTTGATACCTTTTGTCTTATAGAGGGCTTGAAGATCTTCCCTGTTAAGCATCCAGCAGTAGTCCCCCGTTATGTTCATGTTCCATCTACCATGGTATCACCATTTAATCTCCTTGATATCCTGATGAAGTCTTTCTCCTTGCTCTTCGCCATCAGCACAAAGGTCTTTAGAAAAGTAGTCCAAATGGGAATTTAAAAAATTGTAACTTCAAACTCATTGTAACTTCAAATTCACTAGACAACGTAAGGCTTTGAAATGTTTCAGCATGTTCTCCAAGGTGGAATTCAATTTTGAATCTTTGATGTTCCCTTCAGACACCACCAAAGTTTTTGAAAGCTGGGTTCAGAAAATCCTTGCCTAAAGCATTCGAATTGCATTTTAGTGTCCATGACCAATGGTCATTCCAAAGGGTCAAAGTATGGTGCAAGAAAAAGCCTGTGAAGTCAGTTTTTGTAAAAAAAACTGTATGTGATGGAATATTTTGGATATTTTTACTGAATTCAATGATCAAAAGTATGTAAAAATCTCCTCTTACTTTTCAAAAATGTTTACCTTTGCCTTACCTGTATTATTAAGCAATTTAAAATCTCTTGATTTACGGGGCTGTAGGATACTATACAGTAGATTACAGTATTAGCAGTTTGCCACTTTCCACACTTCATTTGTATACTTGTATTTGCTCTGAGTTAAAGGTGAAATGAGAAGAGCTCTTAGCATAATTAAATCTCAAAAGCTTTGCCACCTAGAATTCCTTTGTCTTTTGCAAGTCATTCACGACGTCGTAATTTATTTGATAATATCTCGGTCAATGACTCAATTGATTAATGATTTCATTCTGAAGCATATTCTATAAGTACATCTCTTTTAATCACTCTACTTTACTCTATTATAGATAACAGTTTAGTCAAATATTGTATTGTTCAAACTACATACAGTTGTACTAGGCTACAAGTAGGCATGTGCACTTTAAGAATGTTATGGATACTTATAATACTAGCAGTACCAGATTTTCAGTCTATAACCACGTATACACATCTTTGTTGTGTTAGGTTTTTTATATGGCAGATTGCAAAATAAGTTAGATATCACTCTTAAATGTCTGTCAACTCTTATGAAACAAAGAATAACATTGATATATGTATCTCACATAAAAAAAACTTTTTTGGACTTGATCTTTTTGGCGGGAGGAATTCTAGATCTGAATGACACCATTAATTTGACAATTTGACGCACTTGAGAATTTGAAGAAAAAAAATCCACATGGAGAAATAATTAAAAAAAGTGATTCTGTAATTATTTTGTTTTTACGCTGTTTTTTTGTGCAATGGAAGTGCTCTGGTTACATGATTTCCTAGGTCACTACAACTACAATGATACCAAACATGTAAAGATTGTGTTTTATTTGGCAAAAAAGTTGTAAATGTGTAAAAAAACCCAAACAAATCTGTCACAATTTTCTGACATTTTTTTTGTCCAATTGACCTCTGTTAGGGCTTGTTTTTTTTCCTGACAAGCTGACATATTTATTAACTCTATTTTTGGCTGTAAGCAACTTGATCCCTTTAAATTGCATTTATTAGGGAGTTGGTGCTACAAAAAAAATCAATTCTGTTGGCTTTGTATTTATGGTATATACCATATCAGTTAAACAGTTTAAGATTTTGATAGATTGAACATTTATGGTTGTGATGATATAACATATGAATATGCTATATTTTTTCTATTTTTTTCTCTATTATTCATGTTGGAAAATGGTAGGGATTTCATAGCATCATAGTATTTAAGTTTGAAGGTAGACTTTAGTTGATCGAAATCAACCTATGACTTAACCTAACATATTGATTCAGAGGAAAGCAAAAAAAAATTCTGCAGACAGTTAGCTCCACATTACGGAAAAAAATTGTCTGGAGCAATGCCTAATCACAGAATCTAGTGCATATAAACAGAAATATTTTCATTTTTAAGAAAGATTTCCAGGCCTCTTTTAAATTTTAATAATGAATTAACCATAACATTTTGTGGCAAACCATTCCGTAGTCCCACTGCTCTTACAGTAAATAATCTGCATCTGTGATTATGATTAAACCTCTTGTCCTCCAACCATGGTGGTTGCCCCATTTTCTACGTTGCAGGCCTTGGTGTAAAAAGATCATTAGAGACAGCTCTGTACCGTCCCCTCACATACACCAAAGACCAAAATTGTACACAGGATTCTAAGTGTGATTGCACTAGTGATGTGTATAGAGGTAAAACTATGTTCTTCACATGATCATCTATGCCTCTTTTAATGGATCCCATTATTCTATTAGCTTTGGCAGCAGCTGCTTTAAGGCCCCGTTACACGCAATGACAACGCTAACAAGATATCGCTGGGGTCACGGAATTTGTGACACATATCCGGCATTGTTACCGATGTTGTTGCTTGTGACACCTATGAGCGACCGCTAACGATCTGAAAAAAGGAAAAAATCATTGATTCTTGACACGTCATTCCTTTCCCAAATATTGTTGCTCTTTTTGGACGCAGATTGTTCGTCGTTCCTGAGGCAGCACACATCGCTACGTGTGACACCCCGGGAACGCTGAACAACTGCGTTCCTGCGTCCTCCAGCAACGAGGTGGGAGGGACGGTAATGGGGCTGCGGTCCGCCCCTCCGCTTCTATTGGTGGCCCGCTGTGTGACGTCATTGTGATTCCGCACAAACCTCCCCATTAAAAAAGAGTTTGTTTGCTGGCTTCAGCAACGTTGTTAGGAAGGTATGTGTGTGCGATGCGTACTAGCGATATTGTTCGGCATGGGCAGCGATTTTCCCGTGACGCATGCACGACAGGGGCGGGTGTGATTGCTAGCTACATCGCTAGCGATATCGCAGTGTGTAAAGCGGCCTTTATACTTTTCAGAAAAGTTGTTTGATGTCCAGCCATATAGCAAGACGATTTGTTTTACAATTAAGTGCATAGTTATAAATTTTATTTACTCTGCCAGTGCTTGATCTTACATTTAAGCTTTCAGCTTACAAAAAGCTATCTGCAATATTAAATTATCCTCTTCTGTTGATTACCTTGCATAGTTTAGTATCATCTGCAAATATTGAAATACTACTGTCAGTGCCCTGTACAAGTTTATTAATAAATATGTTAAAAAGAAGAGGGGCCAATACTGATCCCTGTGGTACCCCACTGTTATTTGTGACCCACTCCGAGTGTGTTCCATTTCTAACCAGCCTTTGTTTCTTATCATTGAGCTAGTTTATAACCCAGTTACATATATTTTCCCCTATTCCCATTAATCTAATTTTATATATTAACATTTTGCACAGCACTGTATAAAATGCCTTTGAAAAATCTACAATATATAGGCAACATCCACTGCATTTGTCTGGTTCAGTCTGGAACTTACCTCCTCATAGAAGCTGATCAGATTAGTTTAACTGGACCAATCCATTGTAAACCCATGTTGATACTGGGTAATAAAGTTAATCTTCTTGAGATACTCTAGGATTAGCATTTCTTAAGAAACCCTCAAGGATTTTTCCCACAGTAGAGGTTAAACTTGAAAACTTGTTTTTTTTTTCTTCTGTATTTATACAAGAAAATCCCATCACAGATGACAGATGACATGATCAATGATACCATAACTTCCCCATTAAATGTCACCCACTTAACCCAGCAGGAAGTATATCACCGCCTAAAAATCACTAAAGTAGATAAATCCCTAGGCTCAGATAGCATATATCCCCGAATACTACAGTAATAGACAAACCATTCTTATTAATCTTAACAGATTCTATAATAATATAAACTGTACCATAGGACTGGCACATAGAAAATGTAGTGCCAATATTTAAAATGGGGACAAAATCTGAGCCTTAGAAGACTGACCTTTCATTTATTCTCATCCACCATTTCACACTAACTATTTCTAAGGGGCCAACACTACCATTTTGGAGTTTCTTACTCTTTGTGTTGTTGAAGAATAATTTTGTATTATTTTTACTTTCTCTGTCTCAATCTTTTCTGCCTTGATTTTTTTTTACAGATTTCATTTAATTATCTCCAAGTATTTAATGCCTCCTCGCTACCCTCTTGCTTTAATTCTCTGAACACTTTCTTTTTGTCATTTATTGCACTCTTTACAGATCTATTCAGCCATAGTGGTTTCCTTATATTTCTAGCTTCTTTATTCCCATAGGTATATATTGTGAACATGTCCATTTAGGATTCTTATAAAAGTGTCCCATTTGCTTTGTGTTCTTTTATTTGTCAGGACATTGTCCCAGTTTATGGCACTAAAGGGAGCTTTACACGCTACGATATCGTTAATGTTTTATCGTCAAGGTCACAGCATTAATGACGCACATCCGGCGTCATTAACAATATCGCAGCGTGTGACACTTTTGTGCGACCTAAAACGATCGCAAAAACGGCCAAAATCGTTTGCCGTAGAGAGGTCGTCCTACAACCAAAAATCATTAAACGCTCAATAGCGATGAAGTTCCTCGTTCCTGCGGCAGCACACATCGCTGTGTGTGACACCGCAGGAGCGAGGAACTTCTTCTTACCTGCATCCACCGGCTATGCGGAAGGAAGAAGGTGGGCGGGATGTTTAGGTCCCGCTCATCTCCGCCCCTCCGCTTCTATTGGATGCCTGCCATGTGACGTCGCAGGGCAGGTAAGTCTGTGTGACAGGGGTGCGCGATTTTGTGCGCGACGGGAAGTTATATGCTCGTGTCACACAAAAGATGGGGGCGGGTGCGCACACTAGCGATATCGGCAATGATATCGTAGCGTGTAAAGCCCGCTTAAGTTCAACTCTTATATGTTGGAAATTTGCCTTCCAGAAATTCAATATCCTTGCAGCCTGTCTGCTGCACATCTTTTTAAAAGATACATGAAAACTTATTATTTTGTGATATACCCAAATGACCCCCAACAGGATATTTGATATTCGGTCGCGCCTATTGGTTAATGTAACGTCTAGCAGTGCTCCCCTTCTTTTCTGGTACTGAACCAGTTATGAAAGGTAATTGTCTTTTATTGTTGTATAAACCTGTTTACTTTGCTGGGCTTCTGCTTCCCAATTTATATATGGATAATTGAAGTACTCCATAATAATTACTTACCCCTGATTTGCTGCCTCATCTATTTGGTTTATGGATATTTTCTTCTGTTTCCATTTTATGTGGAGACTTGTAACAAACTTCTATCAGTATTTTATTATTATTTCTCCCTTTTCTTATCTCTACCCATAGGGACTTTTTCATTAGCTTCAAATATATTTTCACATTGGATGGGCTTCAGGGACAATTTTACATACAAACACATATCTCCTCGCTTAATTGTATCATTCCTGAACAGACTATATTCCTGTAAATTAACAGCCCAGTCATAGCTCTCATTCAGCAAGGTCTCTGTTAACCCCACCATATTATAATTTTTTTCAACAGCAATAATTCTAATTCTTTCATTTTGTTGGTGAGGCTTCTAGCTATAGTGTACATGCACTTTATGATTTTCTCTGTACTTCTATTCTTGCTTAAAGTATTGACTGTCCTCACCCCTCCACGCATGCGACCCCCAATTTCATTACTTATGCCTAAGACAGTATCTGCACTCTGCCATTTTTTCCCTCTTCACAGCTGCATTCTCTGCATTGAGGTGTAGCCTATCCCAAGCATAAAGCTTGTAGCCAACAAGAAAGTCGGCCCAGTTCTCCAGAAATACAAAACCCTTCTTCCTATACCAATTCGTGAAACCACTTATTTACCTCCCTAATCTCCCACTGCCTCTCTGGTGCGGCATGTGGCACATGCAGTATTTCAGAAAGTTCCACTTGTTAGGTACTTGCCTTCAGTTTATAGCCTAATTCCCTGAAATCCCTTTTAAGGACCTTCCACCTGCATCTAACTTTATCATTTTTGCCAATGTGAATTATGACCACTGAGTCTTCACCAGCTCCGCTCAGTAAGCTTTCAATACGATTAGCAATGTGCCAAACTCGAGTGCCAGGAAGACAATACTCTCTTTGGTGATCCCTGTCTTTGTGATAGATTGTCCAATCTGTTCCCCTAACAATGGAGTCCTCCAATACCAGCACCTGTCTTCCCTCCCTTACACTCGTTTCTCCCCCTTTAATGAAGCAGACTTACATCCCCTCATATGCCAACTTAGTAAATTTGTTGGGGTGTGCCAGATCAGTACTAGCCTCTCTGGCACTCTTCCCTATACCCCGCCTTCTAATCAAGCTAGCTGCCTCACTGTACTGCAGCTCCATAATATGTTCCTCCCCCTCATTTACCCAAACAAGCTGCTGCTAACAGCAGCAAAGAGAGCAGCAAACTCCTTTCCATACTGATTAATGGATATCAGTGTTGCCAGCTGCTCATTTAGATCCAGTTTCCTGTGGTTGTAGAGAAAACCGGGTTTAATGCCCCGCTTTTCACCAATTCCAGTAGGCAGATAGGGTTAATCCATGTATTTTTATTTAAACAAGAACAGGTCTACACATTTCAAGGGACTCAGCCCTCTTCTTCAGGACATGTGTTAATGACAGGATTAAAAAGACAGGGATTAACCCTATCTGCCTACTGGAATTGGTGAAAAGCGCGACATTAAACCCGGTCTTCTCTACAACCAGATATACCTATAAATTTCGGGGCTGCAGCTGATTCACCCTGTGATGATGCCAATATAGGAGTTGTGACTGGCACAACCCCTATAGGTGAGTCTTTCCATTAACCTTCTTTAAGCTGTTTATTAGTTAAGATTCTATTGCACTTTTTTGTCCTCAGTTTGCCCTTTCTGGGATCCAGTACCTTGGCTTTCAAATGTACAACATGCACACATCTCATACATAAATATGCACCCTCAAATGGCTATTCAAACATTACATGCATACAACAAGATGTACACTGGATGGCATTGTCAATAATGGAGCACATTTTCCTTATGGAGATTGAAGAAGACAAATATAAAACATATAAATTAAACAAATAAGTACAAACAGCTATTCAGTACAAATTACTGCCTTCTAAACTCCCTGAATCCAAAATCACTGAATCATAAGTCACACACTTAATCCAAATAATACTTTCAAGCAAATAACACTCTATCACTTTTTAACTCTCACAATGAAAGATATAAATAGTTTCCTTTTCCCTTATCTGCAATACAAACTGAAACTCACTGCAATGCTTGAATTGGCATGAAACCTGTAATTAATTAGTAACCCTTTGTGAGTATACCTATACCTCTGAATGTAAAGGCCCCGTCACACTAAGCAACATCGCTAGCAACATCGCTGCTAACGAACAACTTTTGTGACGTTGCTAGCGATGTTGCTGTGTGTGACATCCAACAACAACCTGGCCCCTGCTGTGAGGTCGTTGGTTGTTGCTGAATGTCCTGGGCCATTTTTTAGTTGTTGCTGTCCCGCTGTGAAGCACAGATCGCTGTGTGTGACAGCGAGTCAGCAACAACTAAATGTGCAGGCAGCAGGAGCCGGCTTCTGCGGAGGCTGGTAACCAATGTAAACATCGAGTAACCAAGAAGCCCTGTCCTTGGTTATCCGATATTTACCTTTGTTACCAGCCTCCGCCGCTCTCACTGTCAGTGACGGCTCCTGCTCTGTGCACATGTAGCTGCAGGACACATCGGGTTAATTAAGCCGATGTGTGCTGTAGCTAGGAAAGCAGGGAGCCAGCGCTAAACAGTGTGTGCTGCTCCCTGCTCTGTGCACATTTAGCTGCAGCACACATCGGGTAATTAACCCGATGTGTGCTGTACTAGGAGAGCAGGGAGCCAGCGCTCAGTGTGCGCTGCTCCCTGCTCTGTGCACATTTAGCTGCAGGACACATCGGGTTAATTAACCCGATGTGTGCTGTAGCTAGGAAAGCAGGGAGCCAGCGCTAAGCATTGTGCGCTGCTCCCTGCTCTGTGCACATTTAGCTGCAGCACACATCGGGTAATTAACCCGATGTGTGCTGTACTAGGAGAGCAGGGAGCCAGCGCTCAGTGTGCGCTGCTCCCTGCTCTCTGCACGTGTAGCTGCAGCACACATCGGGTAATTAACCCCATGTGTGCTGTACTAGGAGAGCAGGGAGCCAGCGCTAAGCGGTGTGCGCTGCTCCCTGCTCTGTGCACATTTAGCTGCAGTACACATCGGGTAATTAACCCGATGTGTGCTGTAACTAGGAGAGCAAGGAGCCAGTGCTAAGCATTGTGCGCTGCTCCCTGCTCTGTGCACATTTAGCTGCAGCACACATTGGGTAATTAACCCGATGTGTGCTGTACTAGGAGAGCAGGGAGCCAGCGCTCAGTGTGCGCTGCTCCCTGCTCTCTGCACGTGTAGCTGCGTGCACTGGTAACCAAGGTAAATATCGGGTTGGTTACCCGATATTTACCTTAGTTACCAAGCGCAGCATCTTCCACGCGGCGCTGGGGGCTGGTCACTGGTTGCTGGTGAGCTCACCAGCAACTCGTGTAGCCACGCTCCAGCGATCCCTGCCAGGTCAGGTTGCTGGTGGGATCGCTGGAGCGTTGCAGTGTGACATCTCACCAGCAACCTCCTAGCAACTTACCAGCGATCCCTATCGTTGTTTGGATCGCTGGCAAGTTGCTTAGTGTGACTGGACCTTTACTCTTAAAGGGGTGGTTTACCCATATCCATTATTGGCCACAATGATATTATGTTCAGATATTATGATATTATGTTCCTTGTGCTGTCAATAGTGCCTGTGAGTGGTTCTATTGCTCTTCCCCATTGCCTGACCCCCATGCAACGTAATCTCGGGGATCTGGTGATGTCATGTTCCTGCACACCTGAAATCACTGAGCCCAGCCCCAGTCTGCATGAGTGACTGGGCTGTGGGTGGAGTTTCCCCATTTATCACAGTGCAGCACTCCTCTTCTCACTCCTCCTTCACTTGCAGAGCGTGCAAGCAGGAGACACGTTAGTCTGTGATGAGCGGTAAAACTCCGCCCATAGCCCAGTCACTGACGGAGACTGGGGACGGCCGCGGTGATGTCAGCAGACCAAGTTGACGTGACATCACCGGATCCCCGAGGTCACGGAGCCCGGGGGTCAGACGATGGGGAAGAGTGGACTGCAATAGCGCCGCTCACAGACACTATTGGCAACTCAAGGTACTTAAGAGAAACCTTGTTTCTCAACATAATGGACGCACTACTTTTTTCAAATTCAATATAATTAACCCTTAAACAAATTGATAGTAATGTAAGAGACGTGACCATATAGAGAAAAACAATAATTATGAAAGAAAGCACAATTAAATTAAAAAGTTCGGTAGAAATGCACACAGATAGAAATGCACTCATTCCACATAGGTATGTGATACAGGATTCCGAAATACCTCTTCCCTTAGCTGCAATACAATCTGCATCTCACTGCAATACTTCCAATATGTTTATATAATATTTTTTCTCCCATGCCATCACTTGATCATTTCTTCTATATTAAACAATAGTTCTAAATTTAGGAAAGAAGATGTATGGCGCCCCTGACCTGGTCAGGCACCACTGAGTACTGCACCCATGCTGGGTCAGTGCAAAACAGGTAATCCAGAAGGCTTGTCGAGGTGTTGTTACACAGGCGCATAGTAATCAGGTCTCCCACATTGTCCAGTACCGCGATGCCCTGTCCGGCCCGACCAGACCAGGCCGCAACAGCGTCCCACCTGGCCAGACCAGACCAGGCCGTAATAGCATCCCGCCTGGCCAGACCAGACCAGGCCGCAACTCCGTCTGTTCCAGCCCGCACAGCAGAGGCAGCCACCGCGCCCCAGCCACTGCTCAAGGAACCAGGTCTTGCGTCCCTGCTGTGAGAAGACCCAAAGTACCTAAGGCTGAAGGAGGAGCTGAGTGCCCACTACCCCAAGGCCCTGGTGGACCGATACATTGTTCCCAGGTGCTTATCCGGAGCAGCCCCAGTAACTTCTGCGGCTAAGAGTCCACTGCCCTGGCCTGCTGATGAAGACCTATCCCCAGCGTTGCAACAGGAGGAGTGCTCTGGAGCACTAAGGGGGAGGGGAGGCCTGGAGGCTGAGGAGTCGACCCCAGAACCATCGGAGGAGGACGTAGAACCTTGTGTAGTTGAGGGAGGCCCAGAGCCTGAGATACTACCTTACTCCCGCTGGGAGGAGAGCCAGCCTCCTAAAACCCCCTTCTGAAGATGAAACACTGACCATAATGATGCCGGGCATGTATATTGCTTGGGAGCCCGCAGGCAGTGAGGCGGCCACCAAAAAGAACCCGACCAGCAGAGCATGGTGCCGTGGCAGAGCCAGGTTACTTCCGGCACAACAGTTCCCAGAGAAGAGGGAAGACGTGACAACCAGGGACTTAGAAGAAAAGCAAACATTAAGAAAAGCCCACCACCAGGAAAGAGGTCCCCTTTACCGTGGAGTTGTGGAAGAATTCAGTTTAAAATCTGGATACG